>NW_027202271.1:18313263-18913263 GCF_024711535.1 Dipodomys merriami
AGAGGTAGAAGCAGAGGTAGGAGGTGAAGATTAGAGGGACTAGCTGCTACAAAGCAATTTAAATGCAAATATTTTCACACAGAAATTGGAAATGGCTGGAGGGGAAGAAGCTGTATTCTGAGTTAAAAGTCTATTTGTCTAGCCCTAAATTCTGGCCGGCACTTATCTCCCTGGGGCTGGGTGGGGGACTCTTCCTATCTTTTCTGTCAAGCCTAGGCAGTGTCAATTGCAATGTTGCCAACCTGTTCCTGGCATGAGTTTCCTAGGAGAGTTGGCTCTCTCAGAGGACCATGCACTCTTTTCTTTTCTTTTTTTGTGCGGTGCTGGTATTAGAATTTGAACTCACTTGTTACTTTTTTTTTCTTTCAAGGCTAGCACTCCACCACTTGAGCCACATCTCCACTTCCAGCTTTTTGATAGTTAATTGGAAATAAGAGTCTCATGGAGTTTCCTGCTCTTTCCTGTCTGGACTGGCTTTGAACCAGAATCCTCATATCTCAGCTTCCTGAGTAGCTAAGATTACAGGCATGAGCCATTGGCACCTGGCAGGGTAGTGCACACTTTGATATGAGAGTCATACTTGATCCTGACACTTAGTCCAGTACTTCCAATTTATTGGTGAGGAACCTTAGGAAAAGAGAGGGGAGATGAGATACAACTCAAGGTCTCTAAGTTATATGAGTAGATTTGGAACCAGAACCTAAATTGTTCCCCCTGCCCCTTCCTCCTCCACCGTCATTACCTCCTCCTCCTCCTCCTCCTTCTTTGCCCATCCTGGGACTTGAACTCAGGGCCTGGGCTCTGTCCCTTGGCTTTTATGCTCAAGGCTAGCACTCTACTACTTGAGCCACAGATATACTTCCAGTGTTTTTTTGATTAATCGGAGTCTCACAGATTTGTCTGCTTAGACTAACATCCAACCTCAGTCCTCAGATCTCAGCCTCCTGAGTAGCAATGATTACAGAAATGAGCCATGGGCACCTGGCCTCAGAACCTAAGGTTTTTGGCCTCTACTCAAGTATCATTTCTATTACCATAAACTTCTGCCAGTTAGGAGCCCTTGAGACCTGGTGGAGAATAGGAAATCAGGGCTCTGGGTCCTTCCTGAAATCATCCCTCATTTCCCTGAACCTGCATGTAGAGGAGCTGTGAGTAAGGAGGCTTGGGGCTGAGCAAGGAGCTTTGTCACCAAAGCTTAGCTTTAGGTTTGCTGGCAGATTTCCTTTCTTTCCAGGCTGCAGTATCTGCTCCTCTGAGGCCAATGTGTGTATTGAATGTGCATGTATTTGAGAACAGCAAAATATTACTAGTGTAAAACTTGAAGGGACTTCAGAGAGAGACATAACAAAAACATGTTCAAGTAGGTAGGATCGATTCTCTTTCCTTAGTGGATTTTTCCAACTTGAAATACCTGACATCACTGGGGAAGCTATCTATGGGAATGCTCAGAGGATGTAATTACTCTTTCCCTCTGGAACAGTTTTTGTCCTGTAACCTTTTGGGGTGAGATACTGAAGGATAGGAAATACACCCTGTTTCTTTCTCAGATATGGAGACTACCCTCCCCCCACTCCCCACCCTGTACTGGTTTATGCTGCTTTGTCCTCTTCACATCTAGGCATCTTGATTTCTCTTCCTGCTTGGCTGTGGGAGCTGCTGGGTTTACCATAGAACACAAGCTTCTAATTAAACTAATTAATCATGCCTGCTCCTTTATGTAGCATCCTTACTGTTCCCCAAGTGTTGTACTGAGAGAGGGAGGAGCTGGAGGCCCAGTGCAAGAGGGCTCTTGTGGATTCCAGACCTCTCTTCCTTGGCCTGCAGTGGTGATTGTTTCTCTGGCTGCAGAGCTGTGTAATTAGCTCCTCTCTCCATCTTTACCTACATCTGTGCTTCACTCTCATGTATGATTTAGTATCCAGAGCAGGATACTGTTAGAACAGTGGTGTTATTATTATCTATATGCTTTCTATTTCTACTTCTGTGTCCTTCATATTAGCTTTGACAAAGTGGATAGGGTCCATTGTCATTGTCTTCTAGGAGCCACATCAGGGGAAGGAGGGAGTGAGAACTGGGACTTGGGAGCCCTGAGCACTTATTACACTTTCTAAGGGCTGGAGAGAGCCCAGGAACTGCATGAAGAGGAGCTGAGTTATCACAGATTTGTGTCCTACTGGAACTTCTCATCTCTTGGTGCTGTCTGTTCCAGGTGGTGGAGGAATCATCCTTCCTGACCCTTGACATGCTGGAGTCCTGTTTTCCTTATGTCCTGCTTCGAAATGCCTATAGGGAGGTATCTCGGGCCTTCTACCTGAACCGGGTGCCGGCCGTTCCCCACTGAAGGGCCCACCTTGGACCTACCTACCTAGACCTACGCCTGAATGGAAGCTGTGGTCATTTTCCTCAAAGGGGATGGGGGTGGGGTGGGATACTAAGGAGAGGGAGAAGAAGAGAGGGGGAGGGAGGGAGAGAGAGACACACACACAGAGAGGGGGGGAGGGAGAGGGAGAGGGAAAGGGAAGAGCCAGGAGCTACAGCTGATGAACAGTTATATGGTAGCATAATCCAGGGCTGAGAAAGGGTAGAGAAGTAGGGAAGGCTGGGGGCATGGAGGATAGTTCATGGATGGGCCACATGTGTGAATTTTTACCATGAAAAAAACTGAGTGACCTATAAACGTATTTCTCTGGTGACTAGAGCTTGAGCTCTGATAGGTATGGGTCTCTCCGACCTTCATCACTATTCTAGGATAATGCTGGCGGGCAGAGATGATCAATCATCATATTAAACCATAATGAGCTTATAATCCTCCCTCTGGAGCTGCTATTGTCTCCTGCACATTCATTAGGACGATTATCTCCTCTCTTCCTTTTCCAAATGTGTTCAGCAAACATTCAGCCTGCTTCTACTGCAGAAAACCTGCAAAAGGACCCCTCTTCTCCTTTATGGGGCTCATCTGGTACCTCCAACTTGACTACACTTCCCACAGGGGCAGGGAGGAAGTACCCACTGTAGAGTTTAACTGTCCACCTGTTCTCCTGCCCTGTGTGGATAATGAGTGTGTTCAATGAGTGTGTGCTCTCAGTTGCCTGCCTTTTTGTTGCTTGTGTCTGTCCTAGGGCTTGAACTCAGGGTCTGGGTGCTGCCCCTGAGCTTTTTTGCTCAAGGCTAGTGCTCTCCCACTTGAGCCACAGTTCTAGTTCTGGCTTTTTGCTGGTTAATTGGAGATAAGAGTCTCCAAGACTTTCCTGCCTGCATTGGCTTTGAACCGAGATCCTCAGATTGCAGCCTCCTGAGTAGCTGGGATTATAGGGCACAAACTAGCAATGCCAACTCCCTTCTCTTTGAGCAAAGTGGCAGTCTAGAGCAATCCTAGTGATATGGCCCAGATTCATATGGACTTTCCCTCCTACCATATTTGGGGGTACACTTCTCTCCTGTTTGGAGGGAGTGTTTTAACCCCCAATCCCCTTGTCAGCCTGAGTACAGCTGTTGCTCCAGGCAGGGATTTCTCTGGTAGATCTTAAATTTCACAAACCTCATTAGGTTGTAGGGCCCTGGGAGTAGGTGTCCTTGAGGGAGTACAAGCTATTTCAACTTAGCCCTTTTCTGCACTAATTAGAATTTCAAGTGTCACAGAGCCTGGGGCATTGAGATAGCACTAAACTAGGTTTAGTTAACTCTGTGGCAGGAAACAGTGGTCCCATCCGTCACTCTTCTCTCCACAGCCAGGGTGGACCAGAGCAACAGATTATGTGTGTCATAGGTTCAAAGTGGTCAGAATGGGCAAATATAATTAGCTAGTTGATTAATTAAGGTCAGGTCTGTACTTTTATGATGAAAAGGAAGTCATTCTTGGCTTTCTGCAAAACCATCCGGTCCTCATTAAACTAATTTGATAGCTGTTTGGGTGGGTTTTTCTCCCCCCTCCCTCTCTCTCTGTATTTTTCCAGACCTTGGATTAGTTAATACTTTCTTGACTTGGCACCGGTAATCAACACACGTTTTCTTCTTAGCAACAACTGTCTGGATAGAAGCAACAGTGAATCTGGCTTCATGCTTCAGCTAATCGTCCTTCCTAGCTATGGAAAGGACATGACGTTCTAAGGAGTGATTCAGTGTCAGGCCTCCTGAGACCAAAGCTTGCGAGTGCATTCGATCAGGAAGAGAAGGCTCAGAAGGATCTGATCAGCGACCCACCACTCTTTCTTTCTCTTAAGCCAGTGTCTTGTTGAAATAGCTCAGGCTGGCCTTCAGTGGACAATCCTCTTGCCTCAGTCTCCTGAGTGCTGGAATAAGAAGTGTGCACCACTACACTCAGCTGATCCTACACCCTTTTGTCTTCTGCTTGGTTCTACTTCTTCCATATGTGTGGGGAACTACTCACATTCACCCTCCCAGCAAATAAGACAAGTTATGCAGGGGGACGGAGTGATAGACATATTCTTTTCTTATAGTTTATTTGGTTTGAGATGAAGTCTTCGGTTGCCTAGGCTGGTCTCGAACTCATGAGTTAAAAAGTGATCCTCTTGCCCTAGCATTCTGGATAGTTGGAGCTACAAGCATGAACCATCATGTCTGACTGATAACCTTTATTGAGATATTTAACTCACACTTGTAAGGAATAATGCAGAAAGATTTATAATTTTCAGTTTCCATCAATGGAAGCATCTCACAGAACCATAGTACACGATAGGAGAGAAGCATTGATATAATCCACTGATCTTCAGATGTCCCAGTTTTACTGATACTCGTCTCACTGCTCATGTGTTTTTAGCTCTGTGCAGGTTTGTAGATTTATGTATGTTATCACCACACTCAAGAGACAGAGCAGTTACATTGTCACAGGGACCCCATACCCAAGTCTCTCCTCCAACCCCCTTCTCCTAAATGTTGTGACTTGATATAATGTGTTTTCATAAACATGTAATCATACACACACATTTACCTGCCACCACTTATACTTTTCCAAAATATTATTTCCATTTTTAATAGTAATTCTGTAAGATAGCTTGGGAAAGCCTTTTTATTTCAGGTTAGGAAACCAGCTCAGTGACATTAATTAAATGAGTTAATGAAAATCACATGGTTAGCAGGAAAACTAGAACTAGGATCCAAGTGGATGATCACTCCTAGATTTTCTACTTGACTGGGAAAGAAAAAGACTATTTTTTTTTTTTTTTTTTTTGCCGGTGGAAGGGGGCAGGGGGGATTGCTGGTACTGGAGCTTGAACTCAGGGCCTAGTGGTCTTGATTCACTTTTTGTTCAAGGTTAGTACTTGACCCACATATCCACTTCTGGCTTTTTGCTGGTTAATTGGAGTTAAGACTCTCATGGACTTTTCTGCCCAGGTTAGCTTCAAATCTTGATCTTAAGATCTCAGCCTCCTGAGTAGCTAGGACTATAGGTATGAGTCACCTCTGTCTGACGAGACTGCCTATTTATAAAAGAAGAGGTGATGAGGGTTCAGATGGCTTTTACCACTTAGAACAGAAGGTGGACATAGAGGGAATGGACAGATGAGATCACAAGGGCCCATCTGTACTTCCAGTAACTTCACCTCCTGGTCAAGGACGCAAGACTTCTTGCAGCCTGGACATAATCAGTTATGAACTGTTTTGCTCTCAGACTCCCCCATCTTTGCTTAGTGCCCCTCCCCTCTCAAACAAACAAACAAGCTGAGGAAGCTGGACACACACACACACACACACACACACACACACACACACACACAGAGCAACACCTCAATCTCAACAGGCTCCCCTATACCTGGAAGCCTACTTCTGCAGCTCTCCCATCTCCTGAAGCTCCATAGTCTTCATAAATGGGCCTCTTCACCCGGCACCAGTTGCTTACACCTGTAAGCCTTGCTACTCAGGAGGCTGAGATCTGAGGATCGCCATTCAAAGCCAGCCTGGGCAGGAAAGTCCATGAGACACTTATCTCCAATTAACCACAGAAAACCGGAAGTGGTGCTGTGGCTCAAGTGGTAGAGCACTAGCCTTGAGATGAAGAGCTCAAGGACAGTGCCCAGGCCCAGAGTTCAAGCCCCATAAACAACAACAACAACAAAAAGAAACAAAAAACAAAACCTGAGGAATGAGTAACTGGAGAAATTGTGACCCTGATTGCTTTGTCTTGTTGGCAGAGAATAGGTTCTAGCCTCAGCATTTTCATTAGTGCAGTGTTTTCATTAAAGTCTCCATTAACTCACTTGCAGCAGTGAGATGGAATTATCCCTCCCACCAGGCTGGGGAGAGATGCTTGCCAAGACACTATTTCCCTTGGTCAGTAGAAAGACACTGCCTCTTCTGCTATGATGTTTCACCCAGTGGGAAAGTGATGTTTCACCCAAGGCAGCCTCAAGGCTTTGTTAAGGTGTGTGTGGAGGAGGGGAGGGGGGGGGGAACCTAATCCTTCTCAGCATATAGCCTTGTGGGAAAGGAACAATTCCAATTTGAGCTCTAGGACCTAGGAGGGAGGCAAAGCGGTCCCAGCTAGACACAGACTTCTAAAGCTGAACAGTTCTCATGCCTGCCTCTGTTCTTCTCTAACAAAGTTTGACTTGGAGACACAGCCTAGCACATGGCTGAAATGTACTCACGTTGTTGGGGGAAGAATGTTCTTCCCATCCTCCTCCCCCTAAGGCCTCCTGCTTCTCCTGAGTACCTGTCATCAAAAGGAGATGAAGATGAGTTCCCCCTCAGCCCCCACACCTCACTGGGTTGTCAAGTGTTCTCCCTCCCACCTGAACAGGAAGCAGGAACAGCAGGGCCAGGTTGCAGGTTGGGGAAGGCAGAAGTTAACTTGAGCTGAGTTTGCAGCCTCAGAGAGATTGAGGAGCAGGCTTTTCTCTTGTCACTTTGGAAGGAGAGGATTGTGGGGCTGCCCCTTTAAATAGCATTCCCGTAGGAGGCAGATCACATCTATCTGTCACCTGCTGCCAAAGCATCATTTTGGGGGGGGCTCTATCAAACTTGGAGCTTGTTGGAAGAGATCCATGGGGTTAAGGGAATGAGGAGGCAGGGATTCAAAGAGGGGGCAGAGGCAGTTCAGCTATGAAAAGGAGAGGAATAAGGTTGGACAGAAGGAACCTGGGGAAGGTGGAGGTGGAGAACCAGAGAGGAAAAGAGAAGAATGGCTGTCTTTCCAGTCTGTGAATGGAACAAATATATCCCACTCTTATCTCTTTAGAGGTTGGGTAAAGCAGAAATAGGAATGGATTGCAACAAGAGGAATGAGGTTGAGGTTTGTCTCGAGGACTGGCAACTAAAGGAAGTGAAAACGCCACAGAATGGAAAATGCACTAGAAGGGACTTGGCTCTGGCTTTGTGGCTGACTCTGTGGAGGATTCTATTTGTGTGTGTGTGTGTGTGTGTGTGTGTGTGTGTGTGTGTGTGTGTGTGTGTGTGTACACATTGGGCCTTGAATTCTTCCTTAGCTTTTTTGCTTAAGGTTGGTGCTCTATCACTTGAGCTATATCTCCACTTCCTGAATTTTGGTTAACTGGAGATAAAGAGTCTCATATATTTTTCTGGATTTGAACTGCCATCCTTAGAGCTCAGCCTTCTGAGTAGCCAGGGTTACAGGAGAGAGCCACTGGCATCTGGCAAGGGACTGTTTTTTCCTGGGCTTAGTTTTCCCACTTGCTAACTGGCTGCAATTATCAGTTAGATGGCCTCCAAAGTCTCTTTTATAGATTATCCTTTTCTTAAAAATGGGTCAGGAGGATTGCATGTGTCATTGTGTTGACAAATGTTGAGAAATCCTCCTGGAAGTATGTTTCTTAGCTTTTCCCTACTTCTCCCAATTTAAATACCTATCTGAATTGGGAAATTCCTTCACTCAAATCCTAATTTTCTAATTAGACCTCTTTAAACTTATAATTCCAATTTGTGATTCTTTCTTTCTTTCTTTCTTTCTTTCTTTCTTTCTTTCTTTCTTTCTTTCTTTCTTTCTTTCTTTCTTTCTTTCTTTCTTTCTTTCTTTTGTTGTTGGTCATGGGGCCTGAACTCTGGACCTAGGTGCTGTCCCTGAGCTCTTCAGCTCAAGGCAAATGCTCTACCTCTTGAGCCACAGCACCACTTCTGGTTTTCTGGTTGTTAAATGGAGACAAGAGTCTCACATACTATCCTGCTGGCTTTGAACCATGATCCTCAGATCTCAGTCTCTTAAGTAGCTAGGATTACAGATGTGAGCCACTGGCGCCTGGCCCAATTTGTGATTCTTTTTGTACTTTCCAGCCCAAATGATAAGTACTTTCCTTCTCCAATTGATAAGGAAGGCATTGCTCCCAATTTTTTTTGTAACTGATCTCTCTCTCTCCATATAGATAGAGATGTCTCTATATGTATATCTGTATCTCTGTATGTATATATATGTATATAGATATCTCTATCCATCTCTATGGATATATATGGATATGGATATATATCTACATAAATATTGATATATCCATATGCATGTAGTTTTTAAGTAGTTGTACAAAGGGGCTTCAGCAAATCATTTTATAAGTGTAACACATCTTAATCAATGTCACCCCTTCCATTGTTTTCTCCCATCACTTCTGAATTTTGAGAACTGCATTGTGTATGAATGTGACCAGGGTTTCAGGTGCAGTTATTTCTGGGTTGGGACTGCCCCTCTGGCTAAGAAGGGACAGTCATGTGTGCTGAAATTAGATGGACAATGGGGAAAGTCCTGATGTTTTTTCTATTTTTTTTCTCTATCGTTGACTGCTATATTTGTCTGCCTGTACTTCCCAGGAGCTGCTTCAGCTGACATATCTGCCAGATCTGAAGCCCTGACCTATGCTGGCAATTCCTTTACACTGGGAATCTCTCAGCTGTGACAGTCCATCCTCTTTTCCAACTGACCACTTCTCTTCTATTTTCCCTTCCTTTATTTGGGGGAAGGGATTAATAATTAGAATAATTACTCTAATTAGAATAATTTCTCCTGCTCCCCTTTTCTTCCAACCTCTAAACTTTTCTTCTTTATTTGTTTGTATGTCTACCTCTCTGTCTCTGAGACAGAGTCTTGCTATGTAGCCAAGCTGGTCTCTGACTTAAAATCTTCCTGTCTCTATACCTCCTGAGTGCTGGGATTACAGGCGTGTGCCATCTCTGAAGAATTCTTGCAATGAAAATTCACATTCTGAGTTCCTGGATTAGTGTCTGGGCTTAAATCTGGTAGTTAGTGAGCCCATCTCCATTTTTATTTGCATAAATGCTTCCCCAATGGAGAACAAAGAAATAGTAGTTGTTCCTGGGGGTCCTAGGTAGAGCCTGAGCTAGAAGAAGTTTCTTCCTGTCACACGGGGTCTGGCATTCAAATTCTAGCCCCTCATTCCACAAATGTGGAAGTAGCCACTATGTGCTGTGCTGGGCCTTTAGCCTTTAGCCTGCTTTCTCCAAAGGCAGAATAAGAGGAACCGAACTGGAACAGCTGCAGGCTGGGTGGAAGAGAGCTATAAGGAATGATTTCCTGGGTGCAGTTACTGGATAGTGAGAAAAGAAGTAGGGCGGTCTGCACTGAAGAGCTTTAAACTTGAAATACCCACGGGCCAATCGGGTGTCTAGAGGCACCCTAGCCTTCTAGGGTAGGCCTTGGTGATGGAGACTGGTGTGTGGGGGTGGGGTGCGGTGGGGCAGTGTGTGTGTGTGTGTGTGGGGGGGAGATCCGGAGCTTGAAAATGCCTGCACAAACTTCCAGCGGACCCCTTCCAAGTCAGGATCACCAGTGGGGTTTGGTCTGGCTGGGATCCCAGGGACGATGCTCCGGGAGTGGGAGACGTAACGACTCCTTCCCCTCCCGCCTACTCGGGGACCCACACCGCCTGCCAGGCACACGTGGATGCCTGAGCCTAGGCACCTATACAGAAACTCCAAACACACACCCAAGGAACCCAGACAGCCCCCCCTCCCGCGTTCCCCCCACCTCAAGCCCCACGGAGTCCCGCCCGCCTCTTGCGCTGCACTTGCAGTAAACACGCACTCATCCCTCCCCGCTTCCCCTGCGCCCCGCGCCCCCACCCGCCCGCCCGCCCGCCCGCGCGCGCGCAGGGGGGCGCACATGGCCATCCCCGAGGGTCCGTGGGCGCCAGGCAGCGCGCGCTCGCCCTTGGGGCGCTCCCCGTCCGAGGGTGCCCCCCACTCGGCTTCCAATCGTTCCCCGTGGGAGGGGGAGGAGTGGCTGCGCCGAGTGAGAGACAGTCAAGCGGGGCGCGGGGGGGGGGGGGGGGGAGCGGGCAGGCCGAGGAGAGGGGAGGGGAGCGGAGGGGAGGGGGGGGGGGCCCGGCCGGCGGCGGCGGCGGCGGCGGCGGCGGCGGCAGCAGCGGCGGAGGAGGAGGAGGAGAGCGCGGCGCGGAGAGAGGCGAGGAGGTGGCTCCGGCAGCGCGCGCGCGGCGGCAGCGGTGACAGCGGCACCCGCGGAAAGCTGGGACCCGGAGGGAACCCGGAGCTCAGCCAGGCGGTGTGAGACCGAAGGAACCGCAGCAACGGCCGCGCTGCCAGCTCGGGCCAAGCCTAGAGATACCGGCCTGGCTGGTCCACGCCAGCCGCAGGTGGGAAGGGCCTGGCTTGGATGGGTGGGTATGGGGTGGGGGGACCACCAGGGTCTCCGGGTGAAGGGACGGAATGGGGCTGAGCTGAGGGGTGGTCTACTCCCTCTCTTCTTCCCCTAGACGGTGGCTGAGCATGGAGCTGTCCCCCCGCAGTCCTCCAGAGATGCTGGAGTCCGATTGCCCGTCACCCCTGGAGCTGAAGTCAGCCCCCAGCAAGAAGATGTGGATTAAACTGCGGTCTCTGTGAGTCGCTGGGCCCGGGGAGGGGGATTAAAGGGAAAGGGGGGGCTGGATTCTGTATGTGTGTGTGTGTGTGTGTGTGTGTGTATGTATGGGGAGGGTGGCTAGAGCCCAGCTGGTAGATTCTTAAGGGCACACATGTTAGCAGGTGCAAGGTAATACAGCCCTGACACGCGTGTCCAGGCCACATGCATGAGGCATGTGCATCTCCAGCGGATGTCGGGTAGAGCCGGCTTAGGAGTTGCAAAGCTGAGCTTGTGCCTGTGCCTGTGGACCTTCGGGTGACACACGTAGCGGTGTGGCAGGGCTGCAGGCTGGGCAGCATCAGGAGGTGCCAGGCTGACTCACACGGACCCCGTGCAGGGTGGTGCAGATGTGAGACACAACACATGCATGTACACGTGTGTCCCTCGGTCATGGAGGTGTGCAGTGATTGAACAGCGTTGTGTGCCCAGCCGGGGGGGGGGGTGGTCATAGGAATCTTGTGCCAACCTGTGGGTCATAGGCATCTCAATTGGGATCCCTAGTTTTGGCTTCCTCCAGCCTGCAGGGAGTAGGGGTGAGGGTGCACCTCCTCTGTCTTTGGAGCCTAGAAGCTCATTCTGCATACTAATGACACACCTGGAATGTGGAGGAGGGGGTGAATGCCCCGACTGGGAGCTGGAAGAGGGGGTGGTATTAAAGCTTGATTGATTGACAGGAGCAAATTTAGCAAAGGCTTAATCAAAGTCCTTTTGTTTATATTTAGGATGTCCGAGCACATTGAGACATCATTTCTTATTGTTGCAGGAGCAGCCGGGCTTATATGGGGAGTAATAAAGGGGGGAAAAAAGAGGGACTCATGTGTCCCATGCACCAGTCCCAGAGAGGAAAAGAACTTTTCTTCCTGTCCCCCAGAAGAGGACAGGATTTGGTCAAAGACAAGCCATGTACCCTGTTTACCTTCCAGTCAGCTGCCATTGGGCAGTCTCCGCAGTCTGTTGATTCTTAATGAGAGAAGAAGGGAAATTACCCCTCTCCCTAAGATGACTCCCCTGAAGCCCCAGGAAAGAGACTATAATAGATAGGAGACCATGGATGCTTACTGAGGAAACAGTAATCACAGCCTCCAAACTCCATTTCTTCCCAGTGCTCCACTCCCACCCCCAGTAATAAGCACGAAGCCTTCCATTTTCTGGGTTCTGATAAGGAGACAGAAGGAGGTAAGGAATGGGCAGATACAGACAGTAGTGTTCTCTAAGTACTTTATCTGTGGTGGTAAGGGTGTGCCTTTATATCAGGCAGGCGGGTCTGATTTTACCGCTTAGGGAGGTCTTAGAGAGAAGGAAGCATAGTGGGCAACAAGGCTTAGAATCCAAATACGCTCCCCTTCGGTCCCCCTACATTGCTGCCTCTGGGCCAATGCAATTTGCTGGGCTCTATGAAGCGCAGCCTTGGAATGAGTTCTGGGATGAAGAAATGGAAAAGCGGAGGGAATTGATTTTTGTTGGATGAATCTTGATAGAAAATGATGCTCTGCTAATGGTAACTAAGCTGAGGAAGGAGGGTAAACAGGTAAGGAAGTGGATGAAAAGCCAGGGATAAATAAGCCTCAGGGTCTCTACATGGAAGAATTTAAGGTGTCTCAGGATGACTTCCCACGGTACTAGTGGCTTGGCCACACTCACCAGGCCTCTGGTCCAGGTCGGGGGCGGGGAGGGCTCTGTAGAAGAGTGGGATTTTTACCATTTCATCATCTCTCACATCTTCCTAACCCAAAGTCTTTCCTGAAAGGTGAATTGTGAATTGCGGTTTCTCCCTTTAGTGTGATAAGTGCTCAGTGGTAAGAACAGAGGATCCTAGAAGGAGGAATTGAACTCTGGGGAGAGACGCAGCTCTGCCTGCATGGGTGCCTTAGCAGGAGTGGCCTTTTGTGGTAGGATTATGAACTATTGATTTGATTACTCTGGCCGTCACTCTAGTAATCTGGTTCTTAGGAGTGTAGCAATTTAGATATAATGATTTACCCAGAAGATTATTCCTCACGAGAAGTAGTCTCTCAATCTCATTTTCTGAAAGCAGAGGAAGATCTGGATCTCCAGGTAGATCCCAAGTTAATGGCTTTTTGGAAATGGCCTTTTTGAATATTAGGGAGCTTTTGACCATCAGTTGAAAGGCAAGTAAAGGCTTTGCAAGGCTTTTGCTGAGCAGAAGTTCCCAGTTCTCTAGGGTCAGATTGTTTCTAAAGAGGTGAATAAGGAAGAATTCCTTTCAATGGAAATACAGTTCTTCCTTCATGACTTAGAGTAGAAAGGGGTTGTTAGTCTGGAAATAAGCTTCAAACAATCATTTCTGGACTGAGTACTGAATGGAAATGAGGACAGATGGATTGTCTATATCTCTATCTCTATATATCTTTCTTGATTTCCCTTACTCAATATATCCTACTCCTCTTACCCTTTTAATTTCTAATCTAGGGCATCTACACATTTTAGGAGGTTTTATGTTTGTTTGTGTGTTTTTTGGTATGAAGGCTTAAATTCAGGTTCTTGTTTTGTTTTGTTTTGTTTTGCCAGTCCTGGGGCATGAACTCAGGGCCTGGACTCTGTCCCTCAGCTTCTTTTGCTTATGGCTTGGCATTCTACCATTTGAGCCTCAGTGCCACTTCCGGCATTTTCTGTGTATGTGGTGCTGAGGAATCGAACCCAGGGCTTCATGTATGCTAGGCAAGCACACTACCACTGAGCCACCTTCCCAGCCCCTAAATTCAGGTTCTTATGCTTGCTAGGCAGGTGCTTTACCACCTAGCCATGCCTCCAGCCCTTTTAATTTATTGCACTTGTTATTTTTGAGATAGGGTCTCACTTTCTGCCCAGGCATGTTCCTGTTCCATGATCCTCCTGTTTTAGGTTTCCCATTGTAGCTAAAATGACAGGCACATACAACCACACTCAACTTCCTCCAATGAGATGGAGTCCTGGGGACTTTTCTGCTGAAACTGTGATCCTCTTGATCTCAATCTCCCTAGAATGACAGATGTACATCAACTCTGGTTTAACATGGCTGGCTTCAAACCATGATCCTCTCAATCTCAGCTTCCTAAGTAGCTAGGATTACAGGTGTAAGCCACTGGCAGCTGGCTTCTTTAGAGTGTTTTTGCTTCTGGATAAAAGACCCCCAACAATATAATGGTGCAGGACAGTCTCTTGTTGGGAAAAACATGTAGGGATTTTGTTTCCCACCCTAGAACCCTGTAAAGGATAAATTGAAAATCTGGAGCATATGAAGTAGAAAAAGTCTCCAACTGTGAGGTTTTTATTTATTATTTTAGGAATTTTTTTCCTAATCAAGCAACCCTATAAATTGAAGTGTGTAAGAGGCTGGGAGAGACAGTTTGGAAAGGATGGGTTGGTCAAGATGATTTTCAGCCTGCTAAACCTAAGATGAAGGATTTGATGTAGCTGTCCATTCTCTGAGACCTTTTGGGACTGTAGGGAGAAAATGTAGAAGTAAGAGTTTTCTGTGTTGGGCTGGGAAGTTGGCTCAGTGGTAGAGCACTTGCCTTGCATGCCTGAGGCCCTGGGTTTGATTCCTCAGCACCACATAAGCAAAAAGAAAAAAGCCGGAAGTGGCACTGTGGCTCAGGTGGTAGAGCACTAGCCTTGAGCTGAAGAGCTGAGGGACAGTGCTCAGGCCCAGAGTTCAGGCCCCACGACCGGAAAAAAAAAAAAAAAAAAAGAGTTTTCTGTGTTTCTTTTTGTGAATCAAGAAAAAGTCTGAGCAGTGATGGGTTTCCCACCTCAGCCTATTCATTCATCCAACAACAGGATGAATGGCCCTTGGACCAGATTATGTGCTGGGAGATGGGGCTGCAGTGGTAGACACAATAGACTTGGTCCATGGGGCTTAGAATCTGGCTCAATCCTGTCCAGTGAGGTCCTCATTTTGCTACCTACATCTACCTAAGAGAGACAATTCTACCAAGGTGGATTTAAACCTGTTTTTTTTTCCCCTTTGGGTGGGAGGGAAGTTTACATACACAGGAAATGCATATGAATTCTCTCTCCCAGGACAGTGCAAATGTTGCTCCCTGCTCCAGTTTCCCTTGGAATTTTACAGATAGAATATATTTTTCCCCTTCTTTGTTGTGGGACAGTGTAGACATATTCTCCATCCCCTCCCCCACAAATTCCAAAGGCTGTGGGTCAATGTCCTACGCTACTGTTTAAGGTCATAACAGCTGAGATTAGAGCAGAGGACCTAGTGAGGGATTTTTTTTCCCCCCGCTAATCTTTGTTTCACTGCAGTCTAAGGTGGTACTTTGAACATAATAGGCACTCAATAAATACTGTTAAAGATGCAAACAAATGGATGAATGAATATATGTACAGTTGTCATAAAGCTCAGTTCTGTCTCTTGATTTTGTGCTGCGTGTCTATATACCTCCATGCGGGAGAGGGAGGTAGGAAATAGAGATGGAGGAAAGAAAGATGAGTTTTTTTTTTTGTAAGCTGGTAATGCTTTAAAGGTCTGGGGTTTGGGGACCTCAGGACAGAGCCTGGAATTGAATGAACATAGAAAGGACATAGAAGCTATGATATTTAAATTGTGTGAATGAGATGCATCAGGCTGAAATTGTGAACGTCTGCTATATGTATCCATGTGTGTCTGTGAAGGTTGATGTGAGTGCCGGAGGCAGAGCTGCCAAGGATACCCTTTTGTTTTTATGTTTTTAAGTGGCACATGTGATAATAAGTGGGCCTGGAAAGTAGTACGCACTAACCTGAACTTGTCCTAGGTCTGAGTGAGATGATGTATGGATTCGTGTTAGCTTACAAGGAATGGGATAATGTGTGTGATTTTGTGTTTCTTTTTGTGACACAATTTTTTTTTGACAATCTTGGGGAGATCCAGAGGGCAGGATTTACCCCTTTCAAAATGTTCTCATTTTGTATGTGCTCCAAGGAGCAGTCTTCTATGGCTCTTACCAGTTTTCTTTTCTTTTTCCTTTCGTTTCTTTCTTTCTTTCTTTCTTTCTTTCTTTCTTTCTTTCTTTCTTTCTTTCTTTCTTTCTTTCTTGCTTTCTTGCTTTCTTGCTTTCTTGCTTTCTTGCTTTCTTGCTTGCTTTTTCCTTCCTTCCTTCCTTCCCTCCCTCCCTCCCTCCTCCTTCCCTCCCTCTCTCTCTCTTTCTCTTTCTTTCTCTCCCTTTCTTTCTTGCTTTCTTTTCCTTCTTTCTTTCTTTCTGTCCTGGTCCTGGGGCTTGAACTCAGGGCCTTGGTCTAGTCCCTGCGCTTTTTTTTTTTTTTTGGCTCAAGACTATGCTTGAGCCACAGTTCCACTTCTGGATTTTTTTTTTTTAATTCTTTTTGGTAGTTAATTGGAGATAAGAAAATCAGACTTTTCTGCCCAGGTTAGCTTTGAACTGTGATCCTCAGATCTCAGCCTCCTGGGTAGCTAGGGTTATAGATGCGAGCCACTGGTACCCAGCTGGCTCTTATCAATTTGGAAAATCAAGTTGCTCTCCTCCTCTCTCTGCCTGTAACTTTGGAGCTGCTGTGAAGATTGCAGGATAAATTATAGCTCCTTGAACCTCTGGAGAAAAGGAAGCATCATTCATCCTAGGCCTTGGTGGCAGTAATTTGTGTGTGTGTGTGTGTGTGTGTGTGTGTGTGTGTGTGTGTGTGTGTGTGTGTGTGTGTGTGTGTGTGTGTGTGTGTGTGTGTGTGTGTGTGTGTGTGTGTGTGTGTGTGTGTGTGTGTGTGTGTGTGTGTGTGTGTGTGTGTGTGTGTGTGTGTAGGAAAACCCTTCTTCCTCCATTTCCAACTATGGTTCAAGGAATCTTTCCTCTCTGGCTTGCTTTTTTTTTCTCCTCCCCTCTCTCATCAGATGTGTCCCATCTCCTTTTTCCTCCAGCAGTTTTGTTTGAATGAGGACTCCATAGCATCTCTGAGATGGTAGGGAGTAGAGAATTCCTGCAGTAAGGTGAAGAGGAGGTTTAGGGACTACAGAAATCAAGTATAGACCGAAGGAAGAACGCTATACACCTCTAGCCAGAATTAGTAGCTGGAGGGAATTGGGAAGGAAGAGAGATGGAAGGCAAATAACAGAGCGAATTTTGGGGGCCTGGAGTTTGAGTTTGTATTTCCATGCTGTTGATGACTAGTTGTGTGATCTGAAGCCTATATATATAATCTATCAGAGTTTCAGTTTTTTGTTTGTTATTATCCATAGGAAAGTGGCTGTTAAATGAGGAAGCCTGGAGATTTTTCAGCATGAAAGAGCTTGGTTTGTGAAGAGGCAGGGGAATGGGAATGAAGGAGAGGCTATTGGCAGAAATGAGGGGAAGAGATAAGGACTCAAGGGGAAGAAATATGAATTACCGAATATGTTAGAGCCCTAGTATTTGGATTATGACTTGGAAGAGACTTGATGAATGGTTATCTGGTAGAGATGCCATCATAAGGAGTCCTTCTTCCCTAGTCTGTTTATCCTATCTATCTATCTATCTATCTGTCTATCTATATTTCTCTATCTTTTGATATAGGGTCTGGCCATATAGCCCAGGATGGCCCTGAACTCATGATTCTTCTGCCAAACCAATCCCAAAATGCTGGGATTACAGGCATATGCCACTATACCTTTCTCCCTGTTTTTCTCATGGGGTATTTCCGTCTCTCTAGCCTACTTTAAAAAATAATTCCCATTTCCTCTATAAGTTCTTTAGAACTCAAACGTCAATCATTTTGTCCAGGAATCTTAGGAGGCAGGGTGGTAAGAGACAGAGAAGAGATTCCACACTTGAGATTGCATTTGTCACTTTTTCTTCTGTGATACTGGGGATCAAACCATGCTAGGCACGTCCTCTGTCACTTGAGCCATATTCTCAGCCCTTTCGTTTATATTTCTTTTTTGTTTGGTTGTGGGGCCTGAACTCTGGGCCTGGGCACTGTCCCTCAGCTCTTCAGCTCAAGGCTAGCACTCTACCACTTGAGCCACAGCGCCACTTCTGGCTTTTTCTGCTTATGTGGTATTGAGGAATTGAACCCAGGGCCTCATGCATGCAAGGCAAGCGCTCTACCACTGAGCCACCTTCCAGCCCTATCTTTCTTTCTTTCTTTCTTTCTTTCTTTCTTTCTTTCTTTCTTTCTTTCTTTCTTTCTTTCTTTCTCTTTCTTTCTTTCTTTCTTTCTTTCTTTCTTTCTTTCTTTCTTTCTTTCTTTCTTTCTTTCTTTCTTTCTTTCTTTCTTTCTTTCTTTCTTTCTTTCTTTCTTTCTCTTTTTGATATAGAGTCTTGCTAGCTTTTTCCAGGTTGGCCATCCTGCTTTTGCCTTTGGAGTAGCTGGGATTAACGGATGTCACCATGCCTGGCTACATTTGTCATTTTTGCCCAGAGGAAAGTGAAAGAGTTTGAGGATATAGTGAGACTAATAGCCCAGGTAAGAAGCCTGGGCATCTTTAGACATTCCCTCCCTCCTTTTTTTTGTCAACTATATCCCAAACCATAAAGAAAAAGAACTTGAAAGAAATATTGAGAGAGTCTATAAAGGAATTATGGAGAATTAGTCTGTAACACTTCTGGCCTTTCTTTGTCTCTTGGTCTCTGTCTCTGTCTCCTTCTGTCTCTCTGTTTCTGTCTCCGTCTCTCTTCTCTCTCTTTTCATTTTGCCAATTCTGGGGCTTGAACCCAGAGCCTGGATTCTGTCCTTGAGCCATGTGAACCACAGCTCCATTTCTAGCTTTTTGGTAGTTTATTTGAGGAGTCTCATGGACTTTCTTGTCTGGGGCTGGCTTTGAACCATAATCGTCAGATCTCAGCCTTCTGAGTAGTTAGGATTACAGGTGTGAGCCACCTGAGCCTGGCTTCTTTTTCTCTTTTTTAATCCTTGAAGGAATCCTCTCTTCTTTCCTCTTTTGCCACCATCTTTCTCCAGCTGCGTTTCCTTCCTATGCTTCTCTTTGCTCCTCTTTCTTGTTCCATTTTTCCTTTGACTTACTCTGTCCCTCTGACCTTCAGTCTCCTACTCCCCCATCTTGTCTAGGAGCCAGAAAAAAATCTCTGGGACCGGTTCCCCCCATCCCCCCCCTGGGGTATAGGGTACAGTTTGCTGCAGGCACCCTTTGGGGCCTTCATAGGAGTCTCATCTCAACTCCTGTCTTCCACAAGGCCTTTCTTCTGCCTGCCCAGTGACCTCATCCTCCCAGCTCCTCTAGGGAGGAAGTGCAGTAATTGCCTTTGAATCTCAAGGGACTGATTTTCTCAGGTATGGGAAGTTGAGTAGCTATTTTCCAACTCTTCAGGGCGGCTGCAAAGAAAAGAAGGACAAAAACAGGGCGGCAGGTGGAGTGGAGGTGAGACACTGGAGGGACTGGAAGTTGTTAGATAATGAGATGGTCCCCTAAGGGGGAAAAGACAAGACAGACCAAGAAACCTAGGGAGAAAAATTCCAGCAAGGAGTACAAATGGACTGATGGGGAAAGAAGGGCTTGAGTAGGGAAAAGGAGAAGACTGGGTTGTGATCCATTCAGTGGAAGGATGTCCCCAGAGCCAGTGCTCAGACCTCATATCCTGCAACTGCTCCTGTTCCCTCAGCTCCTGCAGCTGCGGGGTTTATCCCCATCTGGGAAGAAACGTCGTTAGGATTTGCCTTCAGCATCCCAGACCTGGTGGAAGGGCACCAGGGGAGATATAATAGGGATTTTGTAAGAGGCAGGGGAAAAGATCAGGGTGTATCCAGAGAGCCCTGGGGATTAGGAGCAGAGTTAGGAAAGAGAGCACTTCAGGAGGGTGACCCCCCCCTCAGGTGGGTTGATTCCACAGCTGCAGTGAGAAGTTAGATTTGCAAATAATTACAGAGGCTGCAGTGGGGTGATTAGGCTACCAGCTGGTATTGGCACCATCTAGGCTGGGAAGAGAGTGTAGATTGCTGGAGTGTGTGTGTGTGTGGAGTGGGGGGGGTAGGTGTGGGTGGGTGTATGTGTGTGTGTGTGCTCCGTGATCCTCTCTGGCAGGCAGGAACTGAGGGTTAGGAAGTTTTTCCTTTTAGTCCCAGCCCTTGGCTTCCTGCCTCCCTTGTTTATCAGTTCTTACTTATCTCGCTTGGCCCCTTCTCTCTTATTTTCTCCTCTGTTGTCCACTTTGTTTGGAAACTTCTTGGGTCTGGCAGAGTAAGCACACATGCCAGAGGTGTTGCCAAGAGCTCCCTAACCCTGACCATCTTGCTACAAAGCAAGAGATGCAGACATTCCAGGCAGAAAGATATATGGCAAAGTGAGCTGCTCCAGCCTCACTCCATTCTCTCCCCTTCTGCTCCCCTTTGAAATGCCAACTGAGTTGGCTATGGCTTTGATTGCAGCAGAGTGGATTAGAGGTAGCTATGCAGGAGAATTTCATGGGAAATTCTTGGAGGTTTAGAATGCGACCTCTCTCTGATGAAAGAAGAAAGCTATTCTTCTCCTCCAAGAACTGGTTAGAACTGATTCAAAACTTGAGCCTGGCAGTTGAGGCCCAGGCATCTTACTTTGCGAAAGCCTATATGGCAGGCTCTGAATCGGACAGGTGATGTGTGACGGGAGAGGAAAATGATGCCCAGAGATAGATGGCAGGATGGAGAGTAGTGCTGGAATCAGACTTGAATCGTGTGCTGCTCCCTTGCACCTGCAGACCTCCCTTGCCAAGCTTCCAATACACTTTTCCATCCCAGGCTGCCCTGAGCATCTGTTCCACCCCCTGGAAGCAGGGCATCTGCTGGGAACATCTGTTGGGATGTGCTTAGGAGGGCTATGGGGTGGTCCATGTGGAGGTGGTTAATGAGCAGAATTAAATAGCTCGGGGAGGGAGAGAAAGGGTGGACAAATGAGCTGGAGAAAGAGTTCTTTTGGATTGGGTCCTGAGAGCCTCCTTTCCCATCTGCCATCTTCTGACATTGTTGCCTTCCCTTCCCAATCTCTCCCTTCTCAAGGACTGAAATCTAAGGGAGAGGTGACTCATTGTAGCTTGGGACTGCCAGCTGGGACACCTGGATTCTTATTCCTCTGGCTAAAGGATCAAATTGCTTAGATTGTGTTGGTCTGTTGCTAGGAACGCCTGTTAGAAACAGTTTCTGCTTAGGAGGTGGGGGTAGGATGGGGGGAGAGACTGTCTTCAGACACAGTGTGGAGGAAACAGACTCCCCCCATCCCCTGTTTCCTCCTTCCCTTCTAAAGTACCCGCTGCCCCTCTCCTTCCCCTCTCTCCATTCTCCTGGTTTTGATCCTCCTCTGCCACTCTCCTGAGCCCAGTGCCTAAAGATCTCTCACTACTGCTGCCATGTCAACCTGAGGCTTGCTGCCTCCCAGGATGGCACTCCAGCTCTGCCACTAGGGGGGTTATTTTTATCTCTGGAGCCACCCCCGCCACTCTGCCCAGCCAGCTGCCAGAATCAGGGCTGCTTGTATTGCCATAGAAAGCCACTGGAGTGAGGGAAACAGGATAGCTAGGGTGAGATTAAGGGCTGAGTGCTCTTGGGTCTGAAGTTCCATGCTCTGCAAAATCCTTGGCCTCTCTGGTTGGTTTGGAATAGGAAGGCAGAGAGGAGCCCTAGGCATCTGGAATTGTAGTGACAGGGAGACCAGAGCTTTTTCCACAGATAAACCAGTTGGGCCCTAGATGGAAAATTGGGTCCTGGGTCCAAGATTGGAGGATTTTGTTAATGGAGAATTCTCAATGAGTATTTACTGAACTAATTAAAGGATTGAACTAAATAATAATCCCTTACATTCAGGTATCAATTTATAGTTTCCAAAATACTCTCCTGCAACATTTCATTGGTTCCTTGTGAGCTGTCTGGAAAGGATGTATTAATTTACTCACTTTAGAAATTAGAGTTCAGAGTGACTTCACATATAGTAGAATGTAGGCAAATTCTTCTGATTTTAACTCATGTCCTGTTTCTATTAGACATAGATGTTTTCATTCAGTTTCTGAGATTTTGGAGACTTGGGATCAACCAGTTAATCCTTTACCCAATGCATTCCTCTCTTCTCTGACCAGAGGCAGAATGTCCCATCCTTAGTTCTCTGCACAGTGGGGAAAGGTGGGCATTGCCTGGAGGGGGAGTCATTGTGGCTGGGCTCCTTTCTCTTTTAAATCTAATTTTAAGAGCTAAAGGAAAAGTGATGCTGAGTCCTTTGCTTGGATCCTCACATCTATGTTCTACCTTCTAGTCAGATTACAGATTGTGTGTGTGTGTGTGTGTGTGTGTGTGTGTGTGTGTGTGTGTGTGTACTGGTATTGGAGCTTGAATTCATAGCCATGTGCTCTCACTTGGCTTTTCCTTTTTCACCCAAGGCTGGTGCTCTATCACTTGATCCACAGCTCCACTTCTGTTTTTTTTTGTCATTATTAATTGGTGATATGAGTCTTACATACTTTCTTGCTGGGCTGGGTTTGAGTTTCAGTCCTCAAATCTTAGCCTCCTGAGTAGCTAGGATTACAGGTGGGAGCCACCAGCACCCAGCTAGGTTTACAGATTCTTTAGCTCAGTCAGAGGTAGAATTCAGGGTATAGATAGATGTGTGGGTGAGTGTGTGAAAGTTTTTCTCCTAGGGAAAGGATTAATAGTCATTGCTTAATGTTCCTTCTTGTTAGAAAGAGATAATGATCATAGGCTAGAATGAGAAATGCAGCATGGGTATGTGGGTGAGCGCGTTGTTTGTCCAACCAACTTTGATTCTATCCAGGAAGACAAGATTTTCTTTTCTTCTAGTCTAAGCTCGACCTTTCAATAGGAGGGTTGAAGTTAGCACAACCTGGAGTGGGGAGGGACAGGAAGAAAGAAGAGAGAGAGAAAGAGAGAGAGAGAAAGAGAGAGGGAGAGAGAGGGGGGGAGGGAGGGAGGGAGGGTATTTTCTTTGACAATATGCAGCAGCCAGGTTTCAAGGCCACGGGAGTTCACTGGAAAACAGCTTGTAGGTCTTTAACCTCCATTGTTTTGGTTGTCACTGAAGTCCATTTCCACTCATCCCAGTGCTCAGTGGAGCTGAGAAACAGCAGCTTCCCAAACTTCATTTGTTTATTATCCTTCAAGGCTTTGGCACAGTGACAGGGTATTTTGATTTCTCTTTGCTTTTGAGAGGTAGGACTGAGAGAGAAGACTTCCTGCCATAAAATCCAGCTTATGGCACGTTTCTTCTTTATTTCCCTTTCTCCTGCCATGTTCATTTCCACCACCCCCAGCCCTGTACCCTGTCCATCCAGGCGAAGAACATGTACACCGTCAACTCTCTTTGCAACTGGATGCAGGGAGCTTCACCTACCATCTGCCCTTCTCAGCCCCGCCCAGCACTTCAGCTGACCAATCATAGCCCCCATGCGCTTGTGTTGGTGATGTCATCTCACAGCCAATAGGGAGGCGGCTGGGACTGTGTGCGCACGTCCTCTTCTGCGCTGCAAAAACGGGTCTTTTCCTCCCTAGCTCCAGAGAGATCAAAGTCTGGAGGTGGTAGAAGGGGGTCTTGGCCCTTAAACTTTTCTGGGGGCCTCCCCCCCCTCCCCCGCCCACGCTTCCTGAGCCATACATCGCTTCTCCTCTACCTCTGGGCTGGATTGACTTCTCTATAGTTAACTCACCAATCTCTACTTTTAAGATGAGAAAACTGGCGGCTGGAAATGTTCAAATTACTCAGACTCTCCCCCCACCCCTCCACTCCTTAACACAAGGCCTCACCCATCTCACCCAGCCTTGATTTTTTTTTTTAAATAGACAAAGTTCTCCTGACTTCCATTCACTGCTTGGGAGTTGGGGACCCTTTCCCTTCGGAAGCAGTGTCTGGTCTACATAAGGTTCTGTTTCGTAACTTCAGGGAGCTCTTTTACTACAGCTTCTAATTATCAGTGGGAAGTCCATCCTCCTGTCTTACTTCCATTCTTTCAGGTAGGTTAAGGACTCACTTGGAAGAAATGACCTTGGAAAAAGACTCAGAGAGGGAGCTGAATCTGCTTAGCCTCTCTAAGGGGCCCTAGCAGGCCCTTCTCTCCCATGACAGATTTCTCTGTGGCAGATTCGGGATAGTTCCTTGTCCTGTGCATCCTAAAGCAGCCTGGTAATCCCTTTTTCCCAAAGAAGAGCCCCACCTCCTGAGAGCAAGGGGCTGGCCCGTGCTATTTCTGTCCTTTCTGGGATTCTTCTGACAACAGATTCTTGTTTTCAGTCTGATTCAGATGTGAAACTTTTCCCGCGGCCTCTCACCCAGTTCCTGTAGGCTGGGTCTTGCCTCACTCCCTTCTTCCTCTGTCAAGCCCCTCCAGTTCCCCACCCCAAAGAGCATCTGGTTAGTCGCGCAGTTGTTCTCCTGGGAACTGGAGGAAGCTGGGGTCTGGAGAGTTGTTTCCCCCCGTAGGGACCTTTGGTCCCTGGGGTCAGTGTTTTGGTATTGAGAAGCAGGAAACTGATTTCCATGGCAAGTCCTGTTCCTGTTCAGAGGAGCCATCTCCAGGGCCCCATACTCAGGTAGGTGCCAGGGAAGAGGAGAGGGAAGGAAGAAGAACTTGCCTATGAACCCACCATTTCTAGTTTGTTGTAGGGGAAAGATCTAAACCTGATCATCTCTGTATGAGTTGTGTGAGAGTGAGCCAATTTGTACACTTGTGTGTGTGTGTGTATTTGTGTATGCCAGTAATGGAGATGGATGGGCCTAAGCGCTGTCCTTTAACTTTTCTGCTCAAGGCTGGTGGTCTACCACTTAAGCCATACCTCCACTTCAAACTTTTTGCTGTGTAATTGGAGAGAAGAGTCATGGAGACTTTCCTGTCCGAAAAGCTAGCTTCCTGGAAAGTGGCTCGCTTCAAACCACAGTCTTCAGATCTCACCCTCCTGAGTAGCTAGGATTGTAGGCATGAGTCACCAATAGCCGGCTTCTAGTGTCTTTTCTTTACCTTATTATCCTCCCATTTTCATCTCCTTTTCCTTCTTACTGCTTCCTTTTCGCTATGACAAATGAGTTCGCAGGGTTTCCCATACTTTCCTTTCCTGATCCAAAGCATTCTTAGGACCTCACACTCCCTTGAAATCACACACACACACACACACACACACACACACACACAGAGGCACACAGAGGCACACAGAGGCACACAGAGGCACACATGCATGCATGCCCTTTAAGAACCCAAATTAGCCTTCTAACTTTAGACTGCCTTATTCCAAACTTCCTCAGTAGGGTTTTTTTTTTTTTTTTTTTTTTTTTTTTTGAGTGTGAATACTGGAGGCAGGGATCTATGGAAATCCCAAGATCATCAGTCACCTGTGTTGGGAACTGGGGAAGGTGGGCTCTTCTGAAGATTGGTTTTTGTTTGTTTGTTTTTTAACAGCTGGAGTCTTATCTTCCAGCTGGTTTCCTAGGGCTGGAGGACAGTGGGGCCTCTAGAAGACAATAGGGGTCAGGTCCTATGGCTTTTTCCCTGGGACAGGGGCTGAAGATAAAGGAGACAGTAATGTTGGTAGGTGGTAAAGCTTCCATTTTTTCCTGGGGCTGAATGAGGACTGGTTGGGGTTGAGCATCTACTTCTACAGGAAAGGGGACCTTTCCCATGCCAGATTCTTGGAGGTTTTTGCACAAGTGGTTTAAACTGATGTGGGTAGAGAGTATTCACACAGAACAGTGAATTGAAGACTTTGGGTGGATCTGGGGAGATCTTCGCTCTGAAAGACTTTGGCATAAGAAAGGCCTTGCTGGCCAGAGAGTATGGTGTGTGTGTGTGTGTGTGTGTGTGTGTGTGTGTGTGTGTGTGTGTGTGTGTGTGTGTGTGTGTGTGTGTGTGTGTGTGTGTGTGTGTGTGTGTGTGTGTGTGTGTGTGTGTGTGTGTGTGTGTGTGTGTGTGTGTGTGTGTGTGTGTGTGTGCGCACGCGTGCATGCTCATCAGTGTGTACAGGCATATATGTGTGTGAGCGTTTGTTTGACTTTAGGAGGGTACAGTTTAGCACCTGGAGTCTTTCAGTTGTCTGAGTCCAGCTCTTCTTGGACTCTTCATTTGTCAAATTTATTCTTTATTCTTTCCTTCCTTCCCTACCTCCCCTCCTTTTAGTGTCTGGGTTGTGTTTGGTTCAGACTTCAACAGAAGCTGTATAAGAGCTTCTGGAGGAGATCTAGAGGTGAGGGAAGGGGGAGGAACTTGGAAGAAGCCCTGAGTTCAAAGTCAACTAAGGGTTCCACTTTTTTCTACCCCCAGGCTCACCATTAGCATTTCAAAAGTCCTGGCTCCAGAATCTCTATGAGGAGCTCTGACTGGTGGCATCTCTCCTGATTAGTCTGCTCCGGTTTCCCGGTGCTTACTTGGTGGAACTTTCACTGATCACTGTGCATTTGAATATGGAGGCCAAGATAAACCAGGCACTGTCAGTACCTTCCAGACACTCACTGTCTCTCCTGCTCCTATTTGCAGAGCCCAAAGCACAACACTTAGGACAGAACTGCCTGTGGCTGCAGAGGCTTTGGTAGAATAAGGGTTGCCTCTCTCCTAGCTAATTACATTATTGAGCTGCTTTTGCCCTAACACCTTCATTGTGTGGGAACCTAAGCAGGTGCCATTAGCCTGAGTTGTAGGCCTTGCCAAGCCGAATGAGATCAGCAAGCCGTATGACCTTGGACAAGTCACTGGCTTCCTTCATAGCTTGTGAAAATCATATGAGGTTATTATTATTATTAGAGATCATAGGCATTATCAACACTCTTGTTTCTTCTGTTGAGGGACTTCCTCATCACTTTCTCTGTCCAGATTGTATTTTCTTGTGCTGGACTGGAATAGAGTAGGCAGGTACTTGTTGGGTTTCAAAGGAGTGCAACATAAGCTTTGTGGGGCCAGTATGATGCTAATTAGTTAATTCCAACTCAAAATCTATTTATAGAGATCGTTAATACATGCCACTTCTTTTGCACATAATATTTCATTTTATCTTTTCTCCCCCCCCCATGCCTAAGGCTGGCACTTTACCACTTGAACCATAACTCTACTTCCAGCTTTGTAGATCTCAATCGACTGAGTAGGTAGGATTGTAAGTGTGAGCTTACATTTAATCCTCATTTAATTCTCTTTATTGCCATGCAAGGCTACTTGATTATCATCCTGTTCTACAAATGAGGAAACTGAGGCACTACAGTAAAAAATTTCAAACTCTAGAATGAGCTACAATCGTCTGGAGTGGTTTTTTGTTTTTGTTTAAAGCATAAACTTGTGGGAATGGTGGCTCACTCCTGTAATCTGAGGATGAAGGTTCTTGAAGCCAGCCCAGACAGACAAATCCTAGAGATTCTTATCTCCAATTAACCAGCAAAACTCAGAAAGTGGAGGTGTGGCTCAAATGATAGAGCACTGGCCTTGAGTGAAAAAGCTAAACAAGAATGTGAGGCCGTGAGTTCAAGCCCCAGTTTCAGTGCACACCCACCACCCCCTAAACTATTCTCCCAGAAGTCCTGATTCAGTAGGTGTGCATCAAAGTCTAGAATCTACATTTTGACAGGTATCCAAGGTAACAGGTGTGCTGGGAGTCTCCAGGCCACCTTACAATAAGGGCTGATTAAAAGTTGGTGACTTTCCCTGGAACTCACCACAGGGAGAAATGGCTTTGAAGCTAGGATTCCAGCCTTCCAGACTGCAGAGAAGCATCTGATGCCAAAGCTTTCTCCTGTCTTTTTTTTTTTTTTGCATTGGAGATGTAGTTTGCAATTCTTTCTCCACCTCCCTCCCTCATAGGCCCATTGTGAGGATAAAATGAGATAATGTAGGAGAAAAAATGCTTTTTAGAAAGTGGAGCTGGCAGCACTGTTAGAGATTATGCAAATGTATGAAAATGAGCACCCGTGTGGGTGTGGCTGTTCACTTGGGAGCCAGTGTTGGGAGGGATGAGTGCTTTAAGAGGTGGTTTAGGAACTGGGACAACTTTGGTGGTGGGCACTGACCCTTGAGGATGGGATTTGGGGTTGTAGAAGAGTTGACTGAAGTGGAAGATTAGGATGGGTGGGCCACAAGGGGGACAGATGGAACCATAGGCAGGAGGGGAGGTCTTTTTTCTTTTTTCTTTCTGTGTTGTGTATCCCTAAATTTCATGGTCCCAGGTCATGATGGGAGAAGGGACATGACAGGGAGATGGAAGACTCATCTAGTACCTGGGCCTCAAAGGCAGGGGAGGGCCTTCTATGTTTCGTCTCTCTCTGTTCCTTCCCTACTGAATCAGGAGTGAGGCTGGCTTTCTTAATCTTGCTTTCCTTTCTTCCTGTTAAACAACCTGCTGGGTCCACATGGAACAGTGCAGCGGGGGAGGCAGCTGGAAGTGAGATGTGACGGATGGACGGATGGACGTAGCCCGCTGAAGACTTCTTCTCCCCCTTCTCCCATTCTGCCCCATTCCCTTCTGCCCCATTTGCTCTCAGACATGTGGGCCAGAGCTGCTGGGCTTTGATATGAGAATTGGCTTGTGATACTTACTGGGGCTGCAACACCCCTCCCATTCCAAAGTTGCTGAGGACCCCCCCCACCCCCCAGGATTTTGGAGCTGCTTCTGTTCAGGAATGCCATTGCTCTCCCTCCCCCCCAGCATCCCTGGGAATTGATGCTAATTTCAGCCTCTGGTTCCTGACTCATTCTCTTCTCTGACTCAGAGGGTGACCTTGGGTTTCTGAAGCCCCTTTCAGGGGGGATTATAATTGCTTCCATTTCACCCTTGAGTTGGCTTCAGGTGAGGTGGGATAGAGTGAAGAGAGCAGAGAAGAAGGACTGTGTTGTGGCTTTCTTTTAAATCACCCTCTACGAGAGGAGCTTTATTTGCTTTGTGTCTGCCTGCCTGAACTCGATAGCCTACTAGACTTCTCAGAAACCTCTCAGTTAATTCCTAACCACCCCCCTCTGCACCCCAGATCTGTACGTGTAAAATGTGAGGAGATGGTTGGTTTAGGCAAAACATCCAGTGAGTTGAGAGTCCTGGAGCTATCTCACTGCTTTTGGCCTGGGAGGAGCTTGGACTTGACCGCTGGCAGAGAATAGGCCAGGTTCTCTCCGTGTGTCACAAACCCAGGCAGGCAGGGGTTAACCAGCTTTGTCCTGGCTGATGGATTCTGGAATCATAATCCATTAGCTCTGCCTGCGTGGAGTGAGGCCAGGCGAAAGCATTCAGAAAGGGCTTTGTTCTGTGTCTTTGCCATCTCTGCCAGGGACAGAGGGGCTGGGGCCATGCTCCCCTTCCCTGCCTTGATCCCAGGGGGCTGTTTTCATTGCTGTTAATCCCAAAGCCCCTTCCTGTGGGCCAGTGTTCAGACTATTTAACAAATCATCTCCCAAACATTACCCTAGTGGCTTGTATCGGCCTGATTTTGTGGGGCCCAGGCAGTCTAAACAAGAGTTTACAAAAGCTGCTGGTTGAAGGGCCGTGTGGAGAGATCAGATGATGGTAGATGGAGTGATGGGGTCAGAAAAGCCTGGGCTTAAACTTTGTGGGGGTGGGGAGAGAATGTACTACAGGCATCACCTACAGCCCGAGAGGAAAAGCATTAGCTGCTTATTGTTCATTTTCAAATTATTAACGAGTGAATGGAAGACTGAGGATGTTTCTGTAGAGTGTCCCCTATTGGTGGTTTCCTGATAAGGGAACAGTATCTAAGCAGGATGTCTGTACCTACACCCCACAGGCTGCGCTACATGGTGAAGCAGTTGGAGAATGGGGAGGTAAACATTGAGGAGCTGAAGAAAAACCTGGAATACACAGCATCTCTACTGGAGGCCGTCTATATTGATGAGACACGGTGAGAGAGACCTATAGACAGAGAAGGAGAAAGATAGCAGGTAGCCAGGGTTCCAGAAGGCTGGAGATGAGGGGTGTGTGGAGGGAATAGACAGGAAGAAAGAGAGAGGATAGGATAGGTAGAAAGGGCTCTGAGCTGAGATAGAGGAGCAGAGGAAGGGGCAGAGAGACATGCTGTACTGCAAAAGAAAAACCAGGAGTGTGGAGGAGAGGATGAGTGCTAGCCTTGAACAGAAAAAGCGAAGGGACATTACCCAGGCCCTGTGTTCAAGCTCTCAAGTACTGGCATACACACACACACACAAAATGATTTCAGAGTTGGAAGGAACCCTAAAGCACATCTAATGTTAACCTTCCCAGTGTAGAAGACCTTTCTAGACCTGTGCTGGCCAATTTGGGAGCCTCTGATTCCACAGAGCTAATGAGTACTTGCCATGTGGCAATAATTTACATATATAATGCATGTAAATTGCACACTGGATTTTGAAGACTTAGAAAAAAAGTGTAAAAATCTGTCATTGATGTATTTTATGTTGATTTACGTTGAAACTATAATATTTTGGAGGTATTTATTTAAATAAAATTTATCATGAAGACAAATTTTTTAATCAGTTTCTTTCTGTCTTCTTAATGTAACTCTTAGGATGTTAAATTTTTTATGTATAGGGCTTGCAATTTATTTCTACTGGACAGTTCTATTCTGTAACACTCTGGCAGATGATACTTCATTGCCTGCTTGAATATGGCCATAGACAGGCTGTTTGATACCTCACACAGTTAGTAGAGAAGAAGCTGGATAGCAATCCAGACAGAAAGAGATATAGTAAGAGGCTGGGCACTGGTGGCTCAGGCCTATAATCTTAGCTACTAAGGAGGCTGAAATCTGAGGATTGAGATTTGAAGCCAGCCTGAGCAGAAAAGACCAGGAAATTTTTACCTTCAAGTAATCACCAAAAAAGCTGGAGGTAGAGCTGTGGCTCAAGTGGTAGAATGTTAGCTCTGAGCAAAAAAAACAAGAAACAACGCCCAGGCCCTAAGTTCAAGACCCAGGATTGGCGTGTGTGCACATGTGTGTACAAACACACACACACACACACACAGCTATAGTAAGAGAAAGGAGAGGAAGATCATGACAGAGAAAGCTGGTAGGAACATTACTTATTTTGGGCTGGGGCTGGGTGCAGGGTCTCTAGGCTATGGAAACACCTGCCATCTTTTTTCCTATGATTCCCCCTTCTGTATCCCAGGCAAATCTTGGATACAGAGGATGAGCTGCAGGAGCTACGGTCAGATGCCGTACCTTCAGAGGTACGGGACTGGCTGGCTTCCACCTTCACCCAGCAGACCCGAGCCAAAGGCCGCAGGGCAGAGGAGAAGCCAAAGTTCCGAAGCATCGTGCATGCTGTGCAGGCTGGAATCTTCGTGGAGCGGTAAGGTTTGCCAGTACTTGGTCTTCCTTTGCCGCTACTGTGTTCTTCTTTTCAGCCTCTCTGTTTCTTTAAGACCTCACCAGCCATAGGATTCCATGATCATGGCTTCTGCATTTAGACCCACTTACTTGATCAGATGTCTACTCCCCAGATGTTATAGATTTCATTCTCTCATTTAGGATGTTCCGAAGAACATATACCTCTGTGGCTCCCACCTACTCCACGGCAGTCCACAATTGTCTCAAGGTAACCCCTGGGTTTTGGAATATCAAGAAAGATGGGAGTTGGAAAAGCTCTGTTTACATGGTGTGATTTTTTTCCCTCCCTCCCTCCCTCCCTCCCTCCCTCCCTCCCTCCCTCCCTTCCTTCTTTCCTTCCTTCCTTCCTTCCTTCCTTCCTTCCTTCCTTCCTTCCTTCCTTCCTTCCTTCTTCCTTCCTTCCTCCCACCCTCCTTCTTTTCCTTTTTTCTTCCTTTCATCCCCGCCCTCTTTTTTTTTTGAAAGTTAAAGGAAAGCCACAAAAGTAGAGAGACTCTCCAAAGAGAGGGAACCCAGACCAGGGGGTTCAATGGAGTCCTATCTGTAGGAGGTTTTTATAGTCCCAGTCTCTTCGCAGAGCTCCTCCCTTGGGCTTTGCATTCATTGCTTGATGGCCTGTGTATGAGGTGCCCTGGATCTTTTCATTGGTTGAATGGGCACCCAGAACATTATGGGAAGAGGAAGAATTTAGGTGGTAACTTGAGGCAGTATAGGAATCAAGGGCCACATGTTATCTCTCATATGTTATCTTTGCTATCTGCCTATCAGTTTCCCCATGCTTTCCTTTTTAACTGCTGTTCCCATGTTCTTCAAAACAACCATTGCCCAGCTCTAGAGGCAAATTCCTTCCATACTGAGGTATACCTGGGAAGAAAGAGGTCTAGTCTACCACCTCTTTGTTTTTCTGCTTCCCAAGTTTCTGTAATCATTGGGAATCCCTCCTTGAAGTTTAAGTCTCAAAGAGAGTCTCCCTACATAATCCACTGTTTCTCCACAGAACCTGGACCTCTGGTGCTTTGATGTCTTTTCCTTGAACCGGGCAGCAGATGACCACGCCCTGAGGACCATTGTTTTTGAGCTGCTGACTCGCCATAACCTCATTAGCCGCTTCAAGGTTGGACAGCATCCTACTTCTGCCTCCTGCCCCTCCTCTCCTTCATATTCCAGAACATTCCCCACTAGTAGATTCCATGATGTTTTCATTCGGTCTTCCATGGCAAAGAAGTCTCTAGAGCTTGACCGAGTCTAACCTCTCTGGTACTTGGTATAGTCTCTCACTTCACTTATCACTTCCTGGGGAAAGGCTGTAGGTCTGCAGGTGCTTAGCGGGGATGCTGTGCTCATTCCTTTGCCTTCCCCTGATTTGTTCTGTCGGGGCTAGTTGCAGTTCTACCTCTCCTGTTTGTGGATTCGAGCCCAATGCTGTCAGCAAGAGCCTTTGAGACTAGAGTCACTCTTATTTGTTTCCTGAGGTCAGGAAAGAGAAGAGCGAACAAAACAGGCCTGCCCTTCACCTCTGGTCTCTTCTCCTGGGATTTTCCTAGGGGTGAGAGTGGGGGCATTTCTTGGCAGGACTAAGGTGGGGCTGTATGGGACCTGCTGGGTTGTGAGCTCTGTTTTGCTCTCCAGCTGTGCTGGAAGGATAATCTGGATATAAGACCTCTTCATAGCCGGCACTAGGAGGAGGGGATGGATCAGGGCCAGAAAGAAACATTTCCACCTGGGAAAACCAAGTGATAAGTATGGGGTTGGATATTTGGAGGGTACCTGGGTAGATGTTAGAGGTGAAGGGAAATGTGTATGTATGTGGTGAGCAATGAGAGGTGTCCACATAGAAGAGTTGTTCCAGCCATTCTTGGCCTCACTTTGCTGGAACAGACTATTTGTCTTTCTGACCTTTGACCCTTGACCCCTCCTCTTCTAACAACTCCCAAGAGAATTTCTGTAATTTTTCTGAGGCGCTCAGCTGGGATTTCCTTCAGTGTCTTCCTGTCCTTTGGTATTTTATTTCTTTCTAGTCCTGCCTTCTGCAGGCCAGAGAATAATAGCAGGGTTCTTACTTTACTCAGCCCATGTTCTTCCACACTGGTACCCAGATTACATCACTCACTAGCCTTTTCCAAACTTTCTTCCTTACCTGGAATGACTGGGTGCTGGGGAACCCCTAGAGCAGCTGTACTGGGTTAGGTCTGACCAGTCTTCCTGTTCCAAGGCAGTGAGAGAAAGGGAGGTGCTTATTGTTTCCACTGGGATCTGCTCTTCTTCTCCTGGGTCCCCCAGCTCCTTTTATTCCCCTGCCTTTCCTTCCACAGGAACGCCATGGCAACACAAAAGCAATGGCAGTTGTCATGGAAACCGTCCTTTAAAATTTCTTGAATTTGGGGCACAGCCCTCCAGGGGTAGGGGTGGGGGAGGTTAGGTTCTGACCAGTGGCACATTGTCAGTGTCTTCTGTTATTCTTATAGCTCATCTTGATGGAAGCTTCCCCAAATCCTGAACCTTTGTCCCTTTCCTTCAGCCTCAGGAGATCCAGGGGTAGGTAAAGGTGCATACCAGCCTACCCTCTGGGAGTCTTGAGGATGCAGAGATACTCTAGGGCATGTATACAGCTGGGGGAAGAATTCAAGAGTAGCTGGACGGATCTCTGCTTTTGGTCTTTTTTTGTTTTTGTTTTTTAATGCTGATTCTGGGGCCTCACTCCCACTTAGCATCTTTGCTCAAGACTAGCGTTCTACCACTTGAATCACACTCTTACTGTCAGCTGCTTCTTCTTCTTCTTCTTCTTTTTTCTTTTTTTTGCTGGTTAATTGGAGATAAGAGTCTTTTGGCCTTGTCTTATCTGGGATCCTCAGATTTCAGCCTGAATAGCCAGGATTGAAGACCTGAGCCACTGGTGTTTGGCTGCTCCTGGTCTCGTGTGTGTGTGTGTGTGTGTGTGTGTGTGTGTGTGTGTGTGTGTGTGTGTGTGTGTGTGTGTGTGTGTGTGTGTGTGTGTGTGTGTGTGTGTGTGTGTGTGTGAACTGGTGGGGTTGTGTTTGCATGCTTAGAAGAGAGGATGATCCACACACAGCTGCTAGAAGGGTACTCTCTAGGTCACTTTATTTATTTGTTTATTTGTTTGTTCATTTATTTGTTTATTGTGTGTATGTTACTGGGTTTTGAACTCAGGGTCTTGACTTGCTAGTGCTCTACCACTTGGGCCAAGCTCTAGTGAGGTTATCTTACTTTTTCCTCTGCTTCTGAGCTCTTCTCTGTGGTATTAGACTTGAGGATGATGTAGGGTGGTTAGAAAGTAGGAGGGATGCTTTCTTTCCTTTTCTTAGAAATCTCCAGAGAAATAATCACAATTATAGCTACTCTTTAGAGAGCACTTCCTAAGTGCCTTGTACTTATCTCATTAAATTCCAGGTAGGTGGCATTAGCTTCATCCTGCAATTAAGTATTAGAGGCATAAGGAGGCATGTGACTTGTCCAAGGTGACACCAGCAGCTCTCTCTTCTTGGGAGAGAAGGATGGGAGCCCAAATTCACCTGGATGCAAAGCTCATACTTTACTCTGTGCTGTTTTCTTTTTTGGTAGTCGTTGACAGTTTGAGACAATAGCTTGCCCAAGACTGGCCTTGAACTCTCAATGCTCTGCTTTAGACTCTCCAGTGCCCAGCTGCCATGCTGTCTCCTAAAGGATGATGGGATTGCTGAACTTGGTCCTGTCACTGCCATATCTGACATATCTTTTTTTTTGGCTTGAACTCAGGACCTAAGCGTTTTGCTCAAGGCTGGTGCTATACCACTTGAACCACAGCTCCACCTCCAGCTTTATGCTGGCTAATTGGAAATAAGAGTCTCATGGACTTTTTTTTTTTTTGGCCTGGGCTGTCTTTGAACTGTGATCCTCAGATCTCAGCCTCCTGAGTAGGTAGGATTATAAGTGTGAACCACCCGTGCCTGGCCCTTGACATATCTTGACATTTTCCTTTTTGGTGCAGATTCCCACTGTGTTTTTGATGTCTTTCCTGGAGGCCTTGGAGACAGGCTACGGGAAGTACAAGAACCCTTATCACAACCAGATCCACGCAGCTGATGTCACCCAGACAGTCCACTGCTTCCTGCTGCGCACAGGGATGGTGGTAGGTGCCCTGGAGTCCTGCCTGTGACTGACTCTACCTTTGAACTGGGGAGTCTCAGCTCTCCTTTGCAGGCCATTTGCCTCTTGTTGACTCTTCTTTTAGCATCTCAAGGCTTCTGAAGAAAACCTGAGTGTACCAAAATGTTGTGGGCAGTTCTAGGGACATGCGCTCAGACGCAGTGGGGATGGGGCAGGTTGGGGAAGGAGGAAGGTCCCTGCGATAACCTGTTGTGCATTCACTGCCAGCTGGCCTTGAAGCACCAAAGATGGGCTGAATGGCCTAACTTGTGCCACTTAGGCCAGTGACTGGCAGAGGCCTAACCCTCTCACTCTCTGTGTCTTTCTCCTAGCACTGTCTGTCAGAGATTGAGGTCTTGGCCATCATCTTTGCTGCAGCCATCCATGATTATGAGCACACAGGCACGACCAACAGCTTCCACATCCAGACCAAGTGAGCTGAGGGTGGGGAGGAGCGCGTGGGGACATGGCAGGGGCCTGGAGGAGCCAGGTGGCGTTCTGAGGGGGGCTGGGCCTGATAACTTTTATCTCTGTAGGTCAGAATGTGCCATCCTGTACAACGACCGCTCTGTGCTAGAGAATCACCACATCAGCTCTGTCTTCCGGATGATGCAGGACGATGAGATGAACATTTTCATCAATCTCACCAAGGACGAGTTTGTGTGAGCAGGAGAGAAAGCATGACTTTCCCGAGACTGTGTATCCCAACCTGTTCCCCCATCCCTGGAGCTCCTTGTCCAGGTGGTCTGAGAGGGCTGATAGTATCATTTTTTTTCTGTCCACACAGAGAGCTTCGTGCCTTGGTCATTGAGATGGTGTTGGCTACAGACATGTCTTGCCATTTTCAGCAAGTGAAGTCCATGAAGACGGCTTTACAGCAGTTGGAGAGGTAGCATTCATGGGGAAGCAGTAGGGGCTGGGACACTGGGGATGGGGTGGGGCAAGTGAATTTGGGGTGGACACTGGTAGTTGGTCTGTCAGATCTTTACCCCTTGAAACTGGCCTGGCCTCGTATGCCTATCTGAACATATCTGTGTACGTGCTCACGGTGTATGTGAATGTAGGACTACATACAGCCTAGGTGGCTGATCTGCTGGGGAGTGCTTGGGGGTGTGGAGTCTAGCAAGTCTGTCTTGCAGCTGCAGGCCAGACAGAGTAAGGAAGGAAAGAGGGGCTGAGTGTTAGGAATGTTAGGAAATGTATTCAATCCTTCTGGACTCTGCTGTTCTTACCAAACATGTTCCACAGCAACTCACCACCAGTTCCCACTCTGATAAGGCCATTGATAGAGTTGTGTGCGGTTAAAAATAGAAACACCCAGCTGGAGGTGGAGCTGTGGTTCAAGTGGTAGAGTACCAGCCTTGAGTGAAAACAGCTTATGGGACAGTGCTCAGGCACTGTGTTCAAGCCCCAGTACCTACACAAACAAAAACCATGCCCGTGGCACATGAATGTAATCCTAGCTACTCAGTAGGCTGAGATCTGAGGACCAAGGTTCAAGGTCAGCCTGGGGAAGTAAAATCTGTGAGACTTTTATCTCTAATTAACTGCCAGAAAATTGAAAATGGCAATGTGGTTCAAAGTGGTAGAGTGCTAGCCTTAAGTGAAAAAGCTCAGGGACAGTGGACAGGCCCTGGGTTCAAGCCCTGTGCCTGACAAAATTAAAAAGATAAAAAAAAAATCCAGCCCCAAACCATGCAAACCTAACACCACAATTAGATCTAATGTTGCCTGGACGTGGGTGGGTGTGTATAAATGTGTGTGAGAGGGAACAGAACTCCGTGTGTGTGTGTGTGTGTGTGTGTGTGTGTGTGTGTGTGTGTGTGTGTGTGTGTGCGCACACGCACACGTGCGCACGTGTGTCCTGAAGTGGGAGAATGTCTAGTATTACAACAGTCTATTGTCGGGGGCACGGTAATAATAATGATTATCATTAGAAGTAACATCTACCTAGCACTTATTATATGATTGCTTAGTTGTTGTATGTCATTTAATCCTCAGAACAATTCAATATGTGGCAGAGTTGTTATTTCCATTGTAGGGGTGAAGAAAATGAAATATGAAAAATTCAGGTAACTTGCTCAGGGTCATAGCTAGTATGTGGTAGGGATTCAAACCTGTGCCCTTTGATGTTAAGGCTGGGTTCTTAGCTACAAACCTATGCTGCTACTTGTACATATACCTCTGTGTGTGTGTGTGTGTGTGTGTGTGTGTGTGTGTGTGTGTGTGTGTGTGTGTGTGTGTGTGTGTGTGTGTGTGTGTGTGTGTGTGTATGTGAGTGTATGTGTGTGTGTGTAGAGCCTTGGAGGGTGTTTTTGGGTCTGAGGGAGGATATATAATTGAGAAGTCAGGGAATGGCCAGGTTTTTGTTGTTGTTGTTGTTGTTGTTATTCTTCTTCCTAAAGCTGATTTTTTCCTAAAAGATCAGTTTGCCTCTCTTTGATACTTGCTTTGACCAGGATTGACAAGTCCAAGGCCTTGTCTCTTCTGCTCCATGCTGCCGACATCAGCCACCCAACCAAACAGTGGTCTGTCCACAGCCGCTGGACCAAGGCCTTGATGGAGGAATTCTTCCGCCAGGTAGATAATGGCACCTGTGCCCATCCCCTGTCCATGGGGTGGGGGGTGGCTTCTTGCTTCTTTCGTTCTGCAAGTTCCCTACTGCTACTCTAGATCTTCATTCCATTTACCCTTTGCTGTTGACTTGATCCTAAACCTGTGTGATTAAAAACCTCAAGATTTGAACAATGGTGGCCTATAGTTACATTTCTGGGTCAAAGGGGCAGAATTTCCTCTCGTCCTGTTATCCCTCTAGCAACCCCCTGCCCATCTGGCAGGCATGAGGCATCCTCTCCAAGCATATGCTCTCTCCCCAGGGTGACAAGGAGGCTGAGCTGGGCCTGCCCTTCTCTCCGCTGTGTGATCGCACTTCCACTCTGGTGGCTCAGTCCCAGATTGGTGAGTCCTTTGCTATAGGGACAAGAATGGGAAAGGGAAAGATGCTGTGTGGGCTGGAGCCAGGATTACTCCCAACACCGTCAGTCCCCAAACCACTCTTCCGACAGAGGCCAGGCTGCTTAGCTAGAGCACAGGGTCTTGTGGTAGCAGGTCAGAGGTCCGGGCTCACAAGGACACAACCTAAAGTCATCCCCACAGGGAAGGTAGCAGCCCTCGGTCCCTCTCCACCATGTTCTACCTAATTGGCGGTCCAGTTCTATCCTCTGTCCAGCCGCCCTCTATGTAAGACATCTCTGTTGCCTCGTCCCCTTCCCCATAGGTTTCATTGACTTCATTGTGGAACCTACATTCTCTGTGCTGACTGATGTGGCAGAGAAGAGTGTCCAGCCCCTGGTGGATGACGACTCCAAGTCTAAAAGCCAGCCCAGGTGAGGGTGGCTGGGGCCGCTTGATCTCCTGGTTCAGGGGTGGAGAGGAGGGGCAGAGTTGGGTACACAGAGGACTGACTCAGGGTAGGAGGTCATGGCAGATCATGACTCTTCCAAGTTTGGGAGTCGTCCCTTCTCTCACCCTCCCTCTCCCCCCCGCCTATCGCTTGGCCCAGTCATGGGTAGAAGGGTGGGAATCAGAAGTGTGGGATTGCTCCTGGGGCTCCACACATCCATAGTTTTGTTTCCTCTTTCAGTCTTTATTGCCTTTCACATAAGCTTGGTTTTGTTTTCCTCCTACCAAAGGAGAAGGTGTGGAGGAGGGGTACATTAGGGGGAAGAGGGAGAGGGACTTGAGGTGGGGGTGGCTATCTGGGAAAACAGGAAAATTCAGTTCCCTAAAATTCATCCTGGTCTAACATCTCCTCAGAACCTACGAGGCAGATTCAAGCGTGGGCTGGAACTGGGCTTTGGGGTGTGCATGTGTGCGTTTGGCTTGTAGCTTCCAGTGGCGCCAGCCTTCCCTAGATGTGGATGTGGGAGACCCCAACCCTGATGTGGTCAGCTTCCGTTCCACCTGGACCAAGTACATTCAAGAGAACAAACAGAAATGGAAGGAACGGGCAGCAAGTGGTAGGTGCCTTGGGATGGGGGGTGGGGTGGGCAGTGAACCTTCAAACCGGGGAGAAGAATTTAGCAGAGAAACCCCAGGGCAGCTCTAACACCTAGAAGTGGGAAATGGAACCAACCAGATGCCTACGCATGGCGCCTGGGCATCTCTGGCTCTGCCATGGAGGCATTGCCTTGTGAGTGTCTGCAGGGGTCTTCCAGAGATGGGTGGTGGATGAGAATCATCAGCTTTTCTTCATGTACTCCTTTGTTCTAGGGGAAATACCACTTCTTGATCTAACATCAGCCTCCTCTGCACTCTCCTGTAGGCATCACCAACCAGATGTCCATTGATGAGCTGTCCCCCTGTGAAGAAGAGACCCCGCCCTCCCCGGCAGAAGACGAGCACAACCAGAATGGGAATCTGGACTAGCCCAGGGCTGGCCCAGGTGAGCTGCTGGTGGAGGCTGGGTCATCCTGGCCTCTGATGGTTACCGTTCATCTCCCTGGGGTGTGGTGGGTGAGAGGTTTCTCCTGTTCTCTTTCTAGGTAAAGGCATAGCTAGCTAGCCCTGAGCTGGGGTCAGGTGGGCGGGTGGGGTGGGAAGGAGGGAAATCCTCCCACCATCTTTGGCCCTATAGTCCCTGCAGGGAGAAAGGACAGCACAGGCAGGGTGGCTCCCCCACTTGACTCTGTGTGAGTGTGTGTGTGGGGGGAAGGTGGGGTTATGCCTCCTGGCTCAGTGACGTGTGTGTGTCAGCCCAGCTCATGTACTCAGCTTGCATGCTACTGAAGGCCATTTGTGCTCAACTAGAGACTGAGTGGGGAAAGCCAGGCTGGAAATGAAGGCAGAGACCAGGGAACTGAGTTATCTCACTCTTCCTTTCTCCAGGTCCTCATTGAGTCCAAAGTGTTTGATGTCATTAGCACCATCCATCGGGACTGGCTCCCCCATCTGCTCCAAGGGAGCATGGAGGTCGTGGAAGAGACAACCCACCCAAAGGCCAAATGCCAGAGATTGTGGGGTTGGGGGAAGGGCCCCTCCCCACCTGACATCCATTGGGGTGCACTTTAATTTCCTAGCAGCAAGCCTAGGGAACTTCAGGCTCCCAATGGTCACTGTGCCCATCCCCCCCTGCCTCCACACTCCCCCCACTCCACCCCAGATGGCCAGATGGCTACCTGGGAAGGGGGGAGCTTCCAGAGGCTTCCCAGGGCCTAGAGGGGGAGGGTCAGAGAGATGCCAGCCCCCCTGGGCCCTCCCCTATCCTTTTTGCCTCCAAGTTTCTAAGCAATACATTTTGGGGGTTCCCCCAGCCCCCCAACCCAGATCTTTGCTGGCAGGTCTGGGTTCTCCTTCTCCTCCCCGGGATAATGAACTGGGGGTTTTCAAAGCCCTAATGTGTTGGGAGGGGAGGGGAGTCCTTCAGGGTGTGGGACCTTTCTAGTATGGGGTGGGGGAGGTGGCGGGTACCCTCTTTACCCCAGACTTGCACTGCTTTAGCCCATCCCTCGTCCAACCTTGCAATCTTCCCTCTCTCCCATGCCCAAGGGGTGACTAAGGGGAAGAGAGGAGCCTTTCGGACCAGGGACTGAGGGCAGGCCTTTCCCAAGTCTGTGAAAACTTGGGGTTGGTCTGGACTCCTGGGGCTTGTCACCTGCCCTGAAGGAGAGTTGGGGGCCCTTGACCTCTTTCTTATTCCCTACAGCTAGGAGGCTCCCATCCGACCAATGTCTGTAACGTGCTTTGAGGTCTTCCCAGCCAAGCACCTTCAGGATGTATTTTATGAGCACAGGCAGGAAAGTCTATAGCCAGATTGGGGTCCAGGGTGTGTGGGGGAGGGGGAGGTATAATCTAGTAATCATGTATTGCTGACTGAGATGGTACCTCCCTCCCCCCCCTCCATTCCCCCAACTGGCTCAGCCACAGGCACCAAGAGCCCCTCCTCCCCTGGGACCCTGCTGGGTGGTAGGCAGATGTGGGAGGGGCTCAGGGCTGCTGCTGCTGCTGTTGCTGCTGCTTCGTCCTCTGGAGAGAGCCCAGCCAGACCCCATGCCCCTTCCAGTCCTCAGGCCCATCCTGGATCCCACCCTGCCCCAGGAAAGGTCAAAGTCCAGGTGACTGCCCTCCTCCTTCCTTGTAAATACTGGCCATACATTTGTACCGTGGGCCCTGCTCTTGTGAAGTCCATCTCCATGGTCTCTTAGACCTGCCACACTGAGACTTGTCCCTCCCACCCCACCTGAGTGGGGCAGAGACGCATGTGACTCACCCCTGCCCTTGGTCTCCCAGGCCCCTGCTATAGCCAGAGATCAATAAAGAAGGGAGACCGGGCTGACTATGTGTGTGTGTGATGTTCAGTGGGTGGAAGTCTTCATCCACACACTTGTCTTTTCTAAGCTTGATAGGATCGTGGTGGGTTCTTCTGTTGTGCAAGCCAAGGCCGGAGAGGAGGCCTTGCCTGGGGGTGGGACCTTAACACTTCACACTTCCCAAGCTCTGCTCTTTTATCTCTGCACTTACACTGCCGCTTCAGCAAGAAGGGGAAGGATCTTACCTTCCCATACCTTCTACCACCTGGGAAAATTTTTAAAAAATGGCAGCAGGAGATGCCTCGCTGTGGGATCAAAGAACATGTCTTCACTTAAGCCTAGATTTTATCCTGGCTCCTCATTGCCTAAGACAAGGAGAAAGACAACCCTGGTTGCCAGTGAGGGCCTCTTAACAGCCACTGATCAGGGACAGGTGGAGGAGTAGACACTTGCAGCCAGCCTCCATCTTTCCCTAGGGCACAGGACAGCATGCACTTCCTGCTTTTGTCCAGTAGATGGCACCCTAAACAGTCACAGCTGGCCTGGGCAGGTGGAGTGCACTTTCGTCAGTGAGAAAGGAGAACTTGGGGAGCTATATTTCCTTTTGGAAGTTGCTCTTCCTACTGCCTGACCATCATTTTCCTGCCACAGCCAGTGAAGGCTGGACTAGGGAAGAAGTCCTGCCCAGCTTCCCGATTTCTTCCTTCCCTAGGCAGTTGGACTGTCGAGAATGAGGACGAGAGGACGGAGAAAGGATTCTCCCTAAGTCTTAAAAGAAGGAAAGTGCCAAGGACCTAACAGCAAATTTATCACTTTTTAAAAACAAGATTTTTTCCCCCCAAAGTGAAGGAATAAGAAAGAGATCCAGTGTCCATGCATCCCCGAACTGCAGGAGTCCAGGATACCTTCTCCTCTCAGACCTGTTGTGGGGAAGGGGGCAGAAAGGGTAGGTGACCTAGAGGCCAGAGGGTCACTTTGTCTCCTCTGATCTGCACAACTATTCATCTTCTCAGGACACTTGTTCTGATGTGGCTTTCCATCTCTGCCCCCTGCAACCTATTATGGGGTGGTGGTGGAGAGGTGAGGAACTGACAATTATAAAATAAGTGCTTAGTCTCCTCACTGCCTCTACTTTTACTAAGTGAGGATCTCCTTTGGACTACAGAAAAGAAAAAAAAACATCCTATAGCTTACTTCTATCATCTGTTCCAGGTGAGTAGGCCCTTGGCCTATTCAAAGTTTAATGTGAATCCCTCCTACCGGAGTAGGGAGGGATTCTTTGTCAGGGAGGAAGATGCCAGTCTCTTACCATAAGGCTGACTTTACAGTGACAGAAGCTGGTCCTTTGTGTCTGCCCCTCCTCCCACCCCCGATTCCAAATATTTACTGCTTGTGCTTATCCACACAGCTGCTCTTCTGTAGGCCTGGCGGCTCACCTGGCGGTGGGGGTGGGGTGGGGGAATGAGGGAGTGGGGTGTCTTACCGAATTGGCCCCTTGGGAATCCGGTGGTGGCATGTGGGTGGAGGGCTCCTCCTCACTGCACCTCTCTTGAGTTTTGGGGGTCGATCCTGCAGGCTCTAAAGAGGGAAAATGGGAAGAGAAAGGAGTATTTATGAAAGCCTTGAAGAGAAGGGGCTGCTGCTTCTCATGGCAGGCTGAATCAGGTGCAGACTGGCAAGATCAACAGGGTTTTTCCCTAATCACAAGTACTGTGAGAGATTCATCATTTAAAGAAAAAAATGTATTACTATTATTTTTAACCTACAACCAGAAATTGGAGGGGGAAAAAGCCTCTGAAAAAGTATACAAAAATTGTCCAATCTCAATGTGTGGCTAGTGCTGACCTGAACTGATACGGATCTATTTTTAGTCCTTATTTATCCCACTTAGACCATTCATTGGATTGTTGAAATATTCATGTATTTGATTACAGGGTGCTCTGCAGGGAGTATTATATACAGTATTATATTCTGTATCACTTTCATAAAGTTGGAAGCATTCTGAATCCTGGAATACATCCAGGGGAAAAGGGACGGTGGCCATTGGATGAATACCACGCTACTACCCTAGGTTTTGTATGTGTCAGGGAACTGAGGCAGACTCATTCCAATTCCCACAGCCCAAATAAAATAGGCACCATCCGTTATCACATTATCATTTTATAGATCAAGGTTAAGTTTAGCTCAAGGCCTTTCAGCTGGTAAAGTGGCAAATGGCAGAGCCAGAATTGTAGCCCTGGCTCTGTTCCAGGGCTGAGGGCTGTTCCTCTATGCCCTACCCCGCCTCCCCCCAGCCACCAGAAGGCTTTTTGAGGCTCAAGGTGGGAGGGCCCCCTGACATACAGTCAGAAGATTCAAATACATGCAAATATATCCATAGCCCTGGCTGCTCTTAGACCTCTGCCAGGCTCCAGTTCTTTCCCTGTTTCCTAGCAGTTCAGGGAGGCCTGGGGCCCTTCCCTGCTTGTACATACTCTGTGCTGTCCCCGAGCTGCCCAGCCTTGACGCTGCTCCTGTGTCTGGCATCCCAGGTGGACAGGACTCCTGGGTCCCTGCGCTCCCAGCGGCTCCCTCAGCTTCTTCTTGCTTCTGTTGCCCCAGGTGATGCTCAACCATCGTCTGGAGCTCTGGGAGCACAGAGAGAGGGAGCAGACTTTGGACATGACTGGCTAGAGTCTCTCTTCCCCATTCCCCCCCCCCCCCCATATGACATCCCCACTAACAGTTTAGCACATACTTGCTAGGTGTTTGTCTTTCCTATGCACTGAGATCTAAACAAGGAGGGGACATTAGCTGGCCAAGAAGGAAAGAAGAACGTTAGATCACAATAGGTGACTACTTTTAAAGGTAAGGGAGGATTATGGGAAAAGAGCCTTTAAGAAAAAGATCCTCCTAACTTTCTGGAGTATGTGGTCTCCCTTGGAAGCAGGGTAAAAGACTCAATTTAGATTCAGGAAATATTTGAGTACCTTATGTGAGCTGGGTGACCTGCTGATGAACTCACATACATTGTCATCATTAATCTTATTTTTGTGTATGTGTTTATTAGTGTGTGTGTGTGTGTGTGTGTGTGTGTGTGTGTGTGTGTGTTTGATGGTACCTGACTTGAATTCAGGGCCTGGGCATTTTGCTCAAAGCTGGCACTCTTACCACTTGAGCAACAGATCCACTTCCAGTATTTTGACTAGATAATTATTGGAGATCAATCTGATGAACTTTCCTTCCCAGACTGACTTTGAACTGTGATCCTCAGATCTCAGCCTCCTGAGTGGCTAAGATTCCACGCATGAGCTACCAAGGCCTAGCCACATACATTATTTATCTGCTACTGTGAGGCAGTGTTGAGGCTTGGTAGAGATTAAGCAGTTTCCCCACTCAGAGGCAGAGTTTGGGTCTCAGTTCCAGGGCTTCATCTCAAGGGGTCAATAGGGTCTTCTCCCTAGCTTCAGGCACGGAGGGGACAAGGGCTGGGAAGGGTCTGCCAAACCTTTCATTGTGGGTGTGGTCCTTGTCATCTTCTTCCGTTGCCGTGGAGACATTGCCAAAGTGGACTGTGAAGGACATAGGGCACAGATGGGTGCCAGGCCCTCCCGCTCCCCTCTTCTGCCTTGTCATGCTTTTAGATAGGAGATTTCAGAATGTGGAAGAACGTGGAAGGAATTTCCTTCTTCCCAGTTAACCCTATCCTGAGAGCAGGGAGAATGTGTGTGTTGGGGGCATACGTATAGGTCCAGCCATGTACTTTTGGGGGGGGGCGGTAGGGGGTGTGCAAGTCAAAAGGTTCTGCAAGTCGGACACAGAGCTTTTGTCTTCCATCCTGCTAGACTGAGCCACACTCCCAGGTCTAGAAAGGACAGAGTCTTGAGGAATAATCTCCAAATCTGCCTGTGGGTTTGAGGGGTTGGGCTGAGTGGGAGGAGCCAGCTCACCTTGAGAAGTGGGTTGGGGAGCCGATCTTCATCTATCTCTGAGGGGAATAAGGAAAGAAGATCAATGAGGACAGGAAATCCAGGGGAGGGGTCCCCAAATTGCTGAGTACCTAAGGGGAGGGGACTCTATAAATCAATCACTTTCCTCTTGATCTGTCACCAGGAAGTTGCTCTACTTTCTCTGACTCCTGTGTCCCTGGCAAGCTCCACTAGGCCTGGACTTGACCCTGGGGTTGATCTGTGTGTGCATCTTTAACTCAGACCCTGAGGTTCTTGAAGGCATAATCTGTGGGGTTTTTTGTTTTGTTTTGTTTTGTTTTGTTTTGTTTTGTTGGTCAGTCGTGGGGCCTGAACTCTGGGCCTGGGCACTGTCCCTCAGTTCTTCAGCTCACGGCTAGCGCTCTACCACTTGAGCCACAGCGCCACTTCTGGCTTTTTCTGCTTACGTGGTGCTGAAGAATCGAACCCAGGGCCTCATGCAGGCAAGGCAAGTGCTCTACCACTGAACCACCTTCCCGACCCCAGACAATCTGTGGTCTTTCAGTGTTTCCTTTCTTTATGTCCACCTTCCAACGATTCCACAAGGCTAGAACTGAGTCCTGTACAGTAGGCCAGCATAGTCTACACTGATGGAGAACAGTACAGTTATTCTGTGCAGGATCCAGGGAAGTATATCATGGATGGTAGCTGGAGAGGAGCTGGAGACTCAGGGGCACCTCAAATGCCAGCCTGGCTCATCAGCCTGCCCACTTCTCCACTCCAGTCAGGCTCCCTGGCCAGAACAGAATCTCAGAAACCTTGTTCTCTCTTCAAACCTTGGTGGAGAGACGGGTGACCAGAATCCCCAGCTGCACCCTGAGCTGTTTCTAACCTTCCCCTTCCCCTCTGAGGGCCCTGAAGCTAGCTAATGGAGGCAGGCGGTCTCTCCCCCTCACAGCTGTCACTGCCTCTGGGGGTGGGGGCAGCCTGTGTCTCAGTTGCTGGAGAAACCTGGAAGGCTGTTGCCACAGCAACCAGCACTCCGTTGACCATCCCAATTCCTAGGGGGGCTTAAGAACCAGGTGGCCCCCTCGACTTTCTAGCACTGCTCCATCTTTCCAAAAGCCAGAGAAATCTGGATAATACAGACACTCCCTCTTTGCCTTTGGGATGGGAGGAGAAGCCTGAGCTCTCAGATCTGTCCATGTGGCTAGTTCTGTGCCCCCTCCCCCTTTCTTCCTATAACCCATCCCTTGGGTTACCTGGGGATGACTGGTCACTGGTCAGCACAAGGGTAGCAGGGGTGGGGCGGCGCCTCCGAATCTGGGAGAGGGAGGAAGAGGTCAAATGCACACGGAACCTCACTCAACATCAATTAGTAACATCCCTCAAAAAACAAGACAACAAACAAAAAAACCCCAACCCCACACCCAGGTTACACTGGGCCCAGTAGGCTAGAGTGGGCAGTCTCGTGCCCATCCCCCGCTTTGGGTAGGGCTGAGTGGGTGGGATCAACTCACCTTGAGAAGTAGGTAAGGACCCTGGGAAAGCAACCCAAAAGACCACCTTAGCTCCCTGTGTGGCCCCACCTCCCCCTGTTCTGTCTTTCTGTCTCCCCTGGGTCCATCCAGCTTTCCATCTTAGCAGCTCTGTTTGCTCTAAGGCATCGATCTCTGGCCTGCTGTCCTTCCGTCCATCCTGGATCAATGGTCAGAAAATAACCGGAGAGGGCATAGGGCTTTCCCTCAGCCTCCCAGCCCTCCTCCCACCATAGATGATCTTTTTTGTGGGCCAGTGTCTGCAGAGAGCCTTCCTCAAGCCCACCCAGGCTAGGAGGATGGGAGGAGAGGGAAGATCTGGGGGCACAAGTCTGCAATCCCAGCACTTGGGGGTGGGATAGAGATGGAGGCAAGGTGTCCCTGAGTTAGAGGCTGGCTGTGGTTATAAAGTAAAAGTTTAAGGCCAGCTGGGCAATAAAGAGAGATCCTGTCTCAAAACAACAACAAAATATTTTCCTTAGTTCTCATCCTCTTCTAGGAAATTAACATATAAGCTGCTAGGCTGCTAGAATTCTGACCCCTCCTCCTCCTGCTGTTCTTTTGTCCTGTTGCTGATAAAGTTGTTTGTATTGAAGTCAGTCCAAAGGCTTCTGGGACATGTAGTTTTGCCTTCTCTGGGGAAAGCTTTAAAGATTTGGAAGAGAGTGAGACAATGGGGATTGGAGCCCCTGTTTCCTCCAGGCAGCAGTGGGCAGGGAAGACTAATGGGGCCAGAGAAGGGCCTAAAATTGTTCGCAGTGGAGAGAGGAGATGCTGGATAATGAAATCCTCATCTTGGTGTGAGGATTTACTATCATTCCTGGCAGTAGAAGGTTGTGGTGTTGAAACCTTGCCCTTCTCTTTAAAGTGGGTAGAGTAAGAGGGGCTATTAAAGCTAGCCAGGGAGACTCTTCCCCAAAGGAAAAAAATGGTATGCTCAGTATGGGGGTAGGGCACTGTCATTCCTGGAGAATCCAGTGGCATCTGTTTTTAGTGACATTTCAAGGTCCCTGCAGTATACACACACACACACATGCACTGTCCAAACCTTAACTGCGAGTTGTCTGTGGCTATTCCTGGTACAAATAGGGGGAGGATGGAGCATCTGGCATGTGCGTTTCATGTATGTGGGGGCATCACTTTACTAGGGGAGTACTCCCCAGCTTCCTTCAGGCCTTAGTGAGGAAGGGATGGGAGTAAGAAGAGTAGAGGGAGACCCTGAGTGAGAGGGTGGGGAGGAGGGGGTGGATTGAGAGAATATAGGAACTGGTAGACCAGGGAGACATCACATGTGACAAAAATGGCCTTTGGAAGGGTACCAAGGTTATGTGATAGTCCTTAACTTCCTAGCCCTGGACTGTTTTTTTTTTTTCGTGTGTGTGTGTGTGTGTGTGTGTGTGTGTGTGTGTGTGTGTGTGTGTTACATGTGTACGTGTGTGTACATGTACTGGGGCTTGAACTCAGGGCCTGGGCACTGTACCTGAACTTCTTTGCTCAAAGTGAATGCTCTACTACTTTAGCTACAGCTCCACTTCCAGCTTTTTGGTAGTTCATTGGAGAGGAGTGTTTCATATACTTTCCTGCCCAGGCTGGCTTTGAACTGATAGCCTCAGATCTCAGCTTCCTCCGTCACTAGATTACAGGCTTGATTCACCAGTACCCAGGCTTGGACTGGGTTTTGAAGTGCTCAGCGTCCTGGGAAATGGTGAAATCCTCTTGGCATTGGGAGGAAAGTCAGGCTCCCTGACTCCTAGCCTCTGGAACCATGGAGAAAAAGTGCTCTCTTTCCTTGTACCTACCCCAAAACCCTAGCTCTGGAGGACACACGGGAGCTTCACTTCTGATTTGTTTTCACACCACTTATGCCAAAGCTTTGGTAGTTGGTGGGCACCCCCCTCCACCCCCTGCCGCGCTGCTCTGTAACTCAGAGCTTCTGCCAAGCCTGCAGTCTTTTGCCTACACACTGAGGGCCCAGCAGGAGGGGCTGAGGTTAGACTTGCAGGTAGACTTTCAGGGGAAGGGACAGAGACTTCTGAATATCAGGCTTATGTCCCAGCTCTTTCCCTACCCCTGACTTTCTAGTGTCATGGTCCTAGTGCTGGCCCCCCCCTTCTCCCAACACACACACACTGAACACACCTGCCTGCTTCCACACCAAACAGAAGCAGGTGTGGGCTCTGTGCTAGTGGGAGGCATTTCTCCTCAGAACCCCAGTCCTCTCGGGCCCCCACTTTTTGGAGTCTTCCCTCTCCCCCTGGGTTAGAAGTCATCCTAGCCAGTCCTCTTAGCGGTGTCTTAGTTCTGTTACCAGGCAGAATAGCCTTTCCCCTCACCCCACGGAAGTACTGCCCATCTTCCCCACCCTCAGGTCTGTGAGCTCTCAGCTTAGTCTCTTCCTAAAGCCACACCTGAGCGAGGTGGAGGGGGAGACTGTCCCCAGGCCAGAGGGAGGAGGGGGAGGAGGCACTGGGTAAGTGATCCCTCCTAGACTTAGGGAAGCTACAGTCAGGGAGACTGCGGAACCCGCCCTTTGTGTGCCCATTCAGACCTTGTTCGACCCGAGCAATGATGAAACCACGACAAAAACGCCACCATCTCTGGCTCAACCTAAGAGGTCACAAAGTTTCTCAGGTGGGGAGTCTGGGGCCAGAACCTGGGGGCTCTCCAGTGCTGGCCTTGTGGGAACTAGCTACTCCTTAGGAATGGGGAGGTCTAGGCAAATAAAGAATGCAAAGAAAAAAAAAGGTGGGGGGGGGAAGGCAATAGCCAAATATTGTGCACACAGGCAGTCGGTTGTAACCTCCACACCCGCACACGCTTACTCTCACGGAGACACACACGGCGCGCACACTGCCGCTGCCAGGCTGCTCCCAGCTAAAAATAGACCAGGCCAGGAGGCTGGGCCAGGGCCCCGGCCTCCCACCTCTGCGCCGAGGCCCGCACCTTGCCAGCAGATGGCTCCGTGCGGACCCCAGCTCCTGGACACCATCCAGCGCCCGCCCTGCCCCCAGCCCACTGTCACCCCCTCAACTCCCCCACCCCCCACTCCAAAGGGCAGTAGTTGAACATCAGGACCCACGTGTTCAGACTTGAGCGAGGGAGGCTGAGTCGGCAGATCCCCACCACCCCTCTCCATCCCCCCCCCCCCAGCCCCCAGCCCTGCCCGTGGTCCTCAGTCCTTCCTCTAGTGAGGAGGGGACCGGCAGGGCCATTTCTCCTCTTCTGACTCGCTTCCTCCATTACCGACCCCCGCCCTGCCCGCCCCTCCGCGCTCTCACCCAGCTCCGAAACTCTGGCGGAGGGGAAGGGGCTGGGTGGGTGGGGGGGTGCGACATTGCTCAAGGGCGGGGCAGAGGGTCGTGTCCTCAGGCAAGCCCCCTTCCCCAGGGCTGGGGAGGGGGAGAGAGCCACTCTAGGGGGGACACCCGTCTCCAAGGGACACGCTCCGTCCATCCTCGAAGCGCCGATGGCGGGGGCTGGGGGGGGGCGGATGTGGCTCCGACGGTGGGGAGGGCATGAAAGACCCCCTCCCCTCTTCCCTCCCGATTGGAGAGCCTTCGCCCTCCAAAACAAAAAGAGGGGTGTAGGGTGGGGGTGGGTGGGTGTCGAACTGGCGAGGGAGAACGAGGCAGGACCAGGCAAGGGATCCCGGGGTGTGCCATCCGGCGTTCCCCGGCCCCCCGGCCCCGCGCCCCGCCCTGCTGCGCACCTGCTCCGCCGCCTCGGGGTCAAGGTGCGGCTCCAGCAGCGGGACGGTGAACTGGATCTTGCGGGGGCTGTTGTCTGGCTCCATGGCTGGCGGCGGCGGCGGGGCTGGGCGCGGGGCCGGCGCTGCTGCGGCGGTGGCGGCGGCGACGGCGGCCGGGACTCGGGGAGGGCGCGGCGCGGCGCGGCGGGGACTCGGGGCTGGGGCGGGCGCGCTCCCTCTCGCTGCGCTCCGGCCCCGGCCCCAAGCCCGGCGCGCTCGGCTCTGTGCGAGGCTCCCGGCACAGCGCTCCGGGCTCCCGGGCACCGGGGACTCTGCGGCCACCGATTGGCTCGGCACCCGCCCCTCCCGGTCCCCTTCTCCACCCTTCCCTCCTCCCCAGCCTGGAACCTTAACCCCTTGGTGGCTGCGCCAGCTGCTCGGGGGAGGAGGCGGGGGTGGGGGTGGGTGGGTCACCACCCCTAGGGGCCAGCCAGCCAGAAGCCGCCCTGGGGTTGTCTTAATGGACACCCAGGGCGGGTACTCAGGTATCCTCGGAGGTGTGGGCAGGGAGTGGAGATGGGGAAGCCGTTATCAAGAAGTTCTCCCGGCTTGGGCAGGTTCTGGGGGGCGGGGGTGGGAAAGTGGAGGGACGCAGCGGAGAGCAGGTGGCACACGCGAGAGTTTCCATTTATGAGCTAAAGGCAATTGTCACCTAGAGAAAAGGTGGGGGAAAAAATGGGAATCTAGACATGCCGCAGGAAGAAGATTAAGGTTAGACTTGGAGAGGGACTCCCTTGAGAGGAAAACACTAGAATGGAGATGAAAACTTGGAGGGGATTTGCAGAGTCTGGACACCCGTCGGGGCAGGGAGCAGGAGCTGAAGGACTCAGAGGGTGTGTGTGTGGTGCGGGAGGGAGGGTCCTGTCTTCAAGTGTCAATGGGAATAGGTGGAGAGCTTGGAAAGAGACCATCTGGGGTTCGGCAGAAGGAGCAACTGGGGATAGGGAGCCAAAGAATGCTTGTGAAATAGATTTCACTTTCTGCTTGCCACATTATGGGGCTGTAAAATAGGTGAAAGGCTGGCAAGGGGCAAATGGGGTGGGTTGGTAAAAGGAAGCCCCTTGGGTGGGGGTGGAGATGTTTACAGTTGGGCTCTCTGTCTAGTTTCACTACTGGCAGAAGGATGAAAATCAGCTGCTGTGCCTGAAGACCTGGAGGTTAGACTATGTGAAGAACTGACTGGTTTGGTGTGAGATCAAGATGTCAACCAAAACTAGCCAGAGAGGGAGATAGGATATTCATAGGCTGTGGTTTGCCCAGTGCTAAGGACTGGGGATCATTGGACAGAGGAAGGGGAGGTGCTGGGCACTGAGCTTGCTTGCCTCTTGGTGGGGGGGGATGGGGAGGAGGTAGGGGAGCAGAGCCGTGGAAGGGAGAAGGACAGGGAGTACTGGAGGAGGGGCAGGGGCTCAGCTAGGAGCTCTGTTTCTTTTTAAACCCCAAGCCAAGCAACTGACAGGTTCTTCGCAGATCTCTGCCTTTTTCTCTGGGGATCTGATGGTCATCCATTCTCCCCTTGAAGGGGTCAGCTTCAACTCTCAGCCTTCTACCCTCTTGGCCCATATTTGTCTGGCCCCTTCCCCAACTACCTCCCAAAATAGCCTTCTGAGTCCTCCTCCCCTAGCAGGATCTTTTTACTTAGGAGGCTCGGCTCAGTTTTCTCAGGGCGGAGGCTGGGATTATAAAGACCCTGAAGGCGCTGGCTGCTAGACCTTGCTTTGCATGTTTATTGGCCCCTGGGTGATGTTTTGGACTCTAGGAATGCCTTTCACACCCAGACTACACTTGCAGGGGGGCAGGCCTCTGCTCTCTGTCTGAGTACTGGGCCTGGTCCTTAAATAGTGGATCGGGCTTCCAAGCGCCCCTCATCCCCAGTGGCCACCAATGTCTGTGTACCCCCAACCCCAGAAGGGGCAGTGGAAGGTTGTGACAGCCTTGAAGCTGGGAAGATGGAGGGCCTGGTCTTTTAGAGACCATTTCTTCTCCTCACTCACCTTCCTCTTACTGGGACACACTCAGAGAAAGGGATGTTGACTAGGTTAATTTCCCTGTCCCCTTCTCCCAGGGCTGTGGGACTTGAAGTCATCGATTCCATCCTTCTCTCTGGGTACCAGGCCTTGCTCACTGAGCCTTAGGCTTCTCTGTGAAATGGGTGAAGTTCTTGGTTCCTAAGATGAAGATTGAGTATTAGTCTTAGGCATGTTAAGATGACTGACACACTTCATCAAGAGCTGCTTGTGACTGGTTCTTGTCCTCAGGCAGGACTGGCAGTTAGGGGTCACTTCTCCACACTCTCCAGAGTGCCTAGCTCTCTCTCTCTCTCTCTCTCTCTCTCTCTCTCTCTCTCTCTCTGTGTGTGCTTACTGGGGCTTGAAGTCAGGGCCTTCATACTCTCACTTAACCTTCTTGATGAAGGCTGGCACTCTACCACTTGAGCCACAGCTCCACTTTGGGCTTTTTTTTGGTGGTTAATTAGAAATAAGAGTCTCGTGGACTTTCTTGCCTGGGATGGCTCAGAACCACAATCCTCTCAGCTCTCAATGTGTAGTTAGGATTATAGGTGTGAGCTGCCAGCTCTTGGCTGTTAAGAGTGCTTAGATTCTTTGTCCGTTCCTTCCTTTTCCTCAAACTTTGGTCTGATCATGAGAATTCCTCCCTAAGTCTCACTTTTGTAAGTTCCAGATTCAGAGACTGCCCCCCCCCTTCCCCAGCTTTATTTGAAAGCTACAAATTAGGAGAGAGAAAAAGAGAGAGGGGGGAGGAAGAGGGTTAGCAAGAGGGAGAAGAGGGAGAGAGTGCTTAGGTCCTTGGGCAGAGATTCGGAGGACTGTGTGGAGAGAGGGGTCTGAGGAGTAAAATGCCAGGGTAGGGGCAGAGGAGGAGAGAGCAGGAAGAAGTAAGGAAGAGAGAGAGGAGAGAGCTCCCAGAGGAGGAGGGGGAGGAGGAGACCGGAGAGACAGGTGTGGGACGCGCGCGTATTTGTGGGTAGCGGGAGGTGGAGTGTGGCTGAGGGTGCAGGCTCTGGTACCAGGTGAGTTGGCGCTAGCCTTCTGTGAAGGTGTGTATATGCGTGTTGCTTTGCCCTTTATTTGTGCCCAGAGCTGAGTGAGTAACTGCTAGTGCCTGCTGGGCATGTGGGTGTATGTAAACAGGCGTGGGTGGCTCACCCAGGGCCTGGGAGTTGCAAAAGCCTGCACCTGCTCTGGGAGCCAACCTAGCTGAGGGAGAATCAGAGCCTACAGTCCCAACCCTAACCCTCATGCATTAATCTACATGAGGTAGGCCCGGGCTGTCTGCAGTCCAGCCTGGGCGCATACCTCTAGTCCATGAATATTTAAGGTGACAACCGTGTGACTTGGTGATGCAGTCACTTAATGGCTCCCCCACTCCCTGCGCGCACACACACACACACCCCTCCCTGTGCTGGACTTAGGGTTCAGCGGCTGCGCTTTGTTGCCCTGAGCACTCTGCTTTTACTCATTGCCCCTCCCTTCTTCCACTAATGTCTTCATGCATTAATTCACTCAACCTCTCCAGCCACCAGGAAGGAGGGCGGGAGCTAGTTGCTGTCTTACCTTTTGAGGGCCCAATGGTGTGGAGTGGTGACATGGTGATTGGTTGCTGGAGCTGGGATGTGGAAGATTGGGTTTAATGTCTCCCTCTGCTAACAACACCCTGGGTGATCCCACCATGGGGGCTTATTTTCTTTTCTACAAGAGTCTTCCTGTTCTCCTATTTCCGTGTGCAGAGCTGGGGAGTCTCAGAGTTGGGATTAGAACCTGCAGGGAGGGAGAGACCTTACCTTTGTCCTTGCATTGCTTCTGGCCTGGCAAGTATGTAGCAGCCATATCCTGTGTGTTGAATACACGGTGCATGTACACATTTGCACGCATTGTTCTAAGGTGGTAAGGTTAAAGGCTATATGTGTGTGTGTGTGTGTGTGTGTGTGTGTGTGTGTGTGTGTGTGTACTGGGGCTTGAACTCAGGGTCTGAGTGCCGTTCCTTAGCTTTTGTTGTTGTTTAAAGCTGGCACTCCACTACTTGAGTGACAGCTTCACTTCTGGCTTTTTGGTGTTCATTGGCCAGAAGAGTCTGCTGGACTTTCCTGAGAAAGTGATCCTCAGATCCATGATCCTCAGATCTCAGCCTTTCTAAGTAGCTAGGAGTCATGCGTCAGGCATGAGTCACCGGTGCCTAACTAAAAGCTGTTTTTAACCCAAAGGAGCACTAACCCCATCCAAGTGGTCCCCCAGACTGCCATATGCTCACACTAATGTGTTGCTGTTCCTCCCGCACTCCTGGAAACTCTTTAGGAATGATTGGTCGCAGGGCCTATGGTATATGCTCTGGAAGCCCTCACTGAGAAGGAAGTCTTTGTTCTTTGGAGATAGCTTTGCTCTCTTGAAAATGACTGTGAATCCCTAGGGCCTACATCGTGTAAAAAAGGATGGAGGACAGGTGTGTGTGGGGGAGCAGGGCCTTCTCTGGAGGAAGATGCCCCTCCATGAGACCATGTGTCCCACACTGCTGCAAAGCCCGGCTAAAAGTCTCGTCTTCAAGAGAAGTTTCCAGAGTGTCTTGTGGGTCCCCGAAGCACCACTGGCCTAGATGACTGGTGTCCTGGAATGCCTTGGAAGGCTGGGCCTCCCCTGATGGTACAGGGCCTTGTCTGCTTGTGAAAAAGCCCATGCTGCAATTCTGCCAGGCTCCGGTGCACACTCCCTGCAGCTGGCACTCCCGGGAATGGGGCCAGAGCTGCTGATTCGAGCAGAAGGATTCTCATTTCCAAAGAGCTGTGCCTCTTCACCACTGGCAGAGGAAGAAGAGACTCAGGGAGCAGCCATCCCAGCTCCTTGGGTTAGAAAGGGACAGGAGCTTCCTAAGACCCAGCCATGCTGGGGTTTATCCTGAGAAGCCAGATTCAGTTATGGCAGGGGAATGGCTGGACTGAAGCAGGGGGTGGACCCAGTGACCTCCTGAAATCCATGGTCTCTATGATTATTGGCAGTCTAGAAGGCCAAGCCCTAGGTAGCTTCTAGCTAGCCTTCTATCTCTAACCTACTCACAGGTTAAATTTGCCCGTGTATGTGTGTGTGTGTGTGTGTGTGTGTGTGTGTGTGTGTGTGTGCGTGTGTGTGTGCGTGTGTGTGTGCTGGTCCTGGGCTTGAACTCATTGCCTAGGCACTGTCCCTGAGCTTTTGTGCTCACAGCTAGCACTTTAACACTTGAGCCATAGCTCTGTTTTCAGCCCTTTAGTAGTTAATTGGAGATAAGAGTCTCATTGACCTCCCTGCCCAGGCTGGCTTCAGACTATGATCCTCATACCTCAGCCTCCTGAGTAGCTAGGATTACAGGTGTGAGCCACCAGTGCACAGCTCAAACTTATTCTTTTTTTTTTTTTTCATTGTGGGGCCTCAACTCTGGGCCTGGGCACTGTCCCTCAGCTCTTCAGCTCAAGGCTAGCACTCTACCACTTGAGCCACAGTGCCATCTCAGGCTTTTTTCTGCTTATGTGGTACTGAGGAATTGAACCCAGGGCCTCATGCATGCAAGGCAAGCACTCTACCACTAAGCCAACTTCTCAACTTTCAAATTTATTCTTTAGATAATACTTTTTGGCTGTCCCTACAGGACCGGCCCTACCATAAGTGCAGAGGTTACAGTGGATCCAATTTCTGTCTACTGACAGCTTTCAGCCTTGCATAATCCAGGGGCATGATGGGTAGCCAATTACTGATCAATCTTGAGAATTACAGAAGTGGAAGGACAAGATGCCTGGGCACAAGGGACAGCAGGACAGAAGAGGGAAGTGGGCGTGACCTCTGGTGGTTTAAACTCACTGTTCCTCCTCATGCTTAGCTGTCTTTGACATGGAGGGGGGGTCTCCATAGGTTCAAATCCTACTTCTGACACTTAGGAGATCTGTGACATTGTACAAGATGTTTCCCAACTCTGAAGTCAATTTCCTTAGCCTTAAAACAAACTTCCTAGCCAGATGCTGATGGTTCATGCCTGTAACCCTAGCTACCCAGGAGGTTGTCATCTGAGGACTGTGATTCAAAGCCAGCTCAGGCAGGAAAGTCTGTAAGACTCTTTTCTCCACTAAACTACCAAAAAAGCCAGTAGTAGAGATGTGGCTCAAGTGGTAGCGCCTTGAGCAAAAGAAGCTCAAGGACCCTTGAGTTCCAGGACTGCATGAAAACAAACAAACAAATGAAACAAACCGGACTTCACAACAAGAGTTGGACAAATTACCTAGCATCCATGAGATGTTTTCTCTTTTGGCTTCTGCAGAAGAAGGTCTGGGCACTGGTGCCTCACCCCTGTAGCTACTCGGGAGGCTGATTGCTGACGATTGTGGTTTGAAACCAACTCTGTGAAGGAAAGTGTATGAGACTCTTATCTTCAATTAACCACTAAACAACTGGACGTGGAGCTGCGGCTCAAGTGGTAGAGTGCTAGCCTTGAGTGAAAAAGCTCAGGGACAGTGCTCGGACCCTGAGTTCAAATACCAGTACTGGGCTAGGAAGTTGGCTCAGTGGTAGAGCGCTTGCCTTGCATGCCTAAGGCCCTGGGTTCGATTCCTCAGCACCACATAAGCAAAAAGAAAAAGCCGGAAGTGGCGCTGTGGTTCAAGTGGTAGAGCGCTAGCCTTGAGCTGAAGAGCTGAGGGACAGCGCCCAGGCCCAGAGTTCAGGCCCCATGACCGGACCCCCCAAAACAAAAAAAAACAAAAAAACCCACAAATACCAGTACTCTGTCCCCCTCCCCCCCAAATCAAATCCAAAGTAAAGGACTTTCAATGCTTTGAGTTTGGGAGGGAGGACACCCCTGTGTCTTTTTGCCCAGGTCTTGGTCCTGGACCTCCCCTCCCCTCATCAGATCAGCTGTTCTTGATGTCCAGTTGTGTCCTCGTCAGCAGGGACAATCACCCTGCCCTACTAATTAACGCCCGCCCTGTGAATGATTAAATCTAATGACTTTGACTGGGGGTTGGAGGATGGAAAATTCCGGAGCCACAGGACAGGATGAGGGTAGGTTACCAGGATCAGGACAAGAAGGCCTCCTGGGCTCTGGGCATGTTGTGATAGGTGGCACAGGGAACAGATGCCAGGTTTTCTCCCGGGGCTGCTCAGCAGGGGACAGTGGCTAAAGGAGGATGGGGTCAATTGAAAGTTACAGACTTGTTGGAGAACATCAGGCCCAGGCTCCAGCCTGTGCCAGGAGGGAGCCATTTGTGCTGCTGAGCTGGGAGGTACCAAGCAGTATGGCTTCCCAGGGCAAAGTACCACCAGCTGGGTGGCTTGAAACAACACACATTCATTCTCTCCCAGTGCCGGAGGCCAGAGGTCCAGGATTAGAGTGTTGGCAGGGTCGGGGGCTCTATGGAAGAATGGATATATATATATGTGTATATAATATATAATGTACATTATATATATATGTGTATATAATATATAATGTACATTATATATATATATATATATATGTTTTTGGTTTTTGTCAGTTGTGGGGCTTGAACTTGGGGCCTGGGTGCTGTCCTTGAGCTCTTTTGCTCAAAGCTAGCACTCTACCACTTTGAGCCACAGCGCCACTTCCTTAGAGATAAGAGTCTCAGGGACTTTCCTACCAGGTCTGGCTTTGAACCATGATCCTCAGATCTCAGTCTCCTGAATAGTTGGGCTTACTGGCATGAGCCATTAGCGCCCTGCAAAAATATCTCATCTTCCAGTGTCCCGAGTGGTCCCTTGAAATATGGCAGCAGAACTTGAGTGCCCTTCTTCCCTATGTCTCCCGTATCCTCTCCTCTGATAGGAACACCAGGCATTGATTTCGGGCTCACCCCAAAGCCAGGGCAATTTCAAGTTGAGATCCTTCATTCACAGCATCTCTGTTTCTACATGCTGAGGTTCTGAATGCATGGGTACTGAAGGGCTTCACTCTCACTTGGCTTTTTCTCATGTTCTCACTTGGCTGGTGCTTGACCACTTGAGCCACAGCCACTTCACTTGTGGCTGTTTGCTTGTTAATTGGAGATAAGAATCTCAGGGGCTTTTCTGCCCAGGCTGGCTTCTAACCTCCATCTTCAGATCTTAGATCTTAGCCTCCTGAGTAGTAGTAGTGTATATATATATATATATATATATATATATATACACATATATATATAGTAGTGTATATATATACATACATATGTATATATATGTATGTATGTATGTATGTATGTATTCCTTCTGTGCTCCAAATCCAATAAAGACTCCTTTCTTTCTTTCTGACAGAGATAAGGTACAAAAGGAGAACAAAGGACAAATATACGATGCTGAAATGAGATAATACTACTTGTTCAGGCTCTGAGCCCTGGCCTGGGTTAAAAAGGTGGGAGATGGGCCTCTGTTTGCCTTGCTGTCCCTGCCCTCCAGCCAGGCCTTCCTGCCTTTGCAGGTGTGCTTCGAAGCATGTGTGGGGTGGTCTGTGTGCGTGTGGAGGGTACAGAGCAGACAAGCAGCATAACTGTCAGCCTTCCAGTTGGTATTTAGCTTCTTCCTCCTCCCTCTGGTTCCATCCCCGGGCTTCCTCTGGGCTCTCTAGTTACTTTTCTCTCATGGGCTTTCCCTGGCTCCTCAGGGGTCCCGTCAGCCCCATTCACTTGTGCTTTCTTGTTCTAGGAGCTTGAGACTCCTCCTCACCCGCCCAGGTCCTTTCTTCCCTTGAGTCCCTATTGGATGGGACCCAAGACTGACTCAAGCGGGTGTACCTGCCTCCCTCTCCTGGGGTACCACAGCTCATTCTTCTTTTGTCAGGCAAACTCTCGGAGCCCAGGGGATCTCACACAAGCCCTGCGGGGCTACTAAGTTCCTTAGTCCTATCTCTCTTAAACATTATTATTATTATTTTTGGTCAATATTGGGGTTTGAACTCAGGGCCCTACACTCATTCTGCTTGCTTGCTGAAGGTGCTCTACCATGTGAGCCTCCAGCTCTGCTTTTTGCTGATTTTGGAGATGGAGTGTCAAGGACTTTTCTGGTGGGTCTCGCTTTAAACTTCCATCCTTTAGATCTCAGTTTCTGAGTAGCTACAATTACAGGCGTGGGCCATGAGCACTTGTCTTAAACTTCTGTAAGTACTCAGACTCCAGAACATTCTGACTCTTCTCCACACCTATGGGCCATACACTTAGCTCCTGGGCCACCCTGTAAGTACAACTTCCTCCCTCCATTTCTTCCTCATGAAATGCCCCTTTCCCTCTAGACTAGGGGCCTCCTTTTCTCTCTATAATCTGGCTGAGGTGGTGAGGAATAGTTTTTTTTTTTTTTTAATCCCCTTTGAAATTCTTTATATGAAGGCTGGGCATGGTGAAACATATCTGTAATCAGCACTCAATAGGCTAAGGTAAGTTGAAGGCTAGCCTGGGTTACATAGCTAGATCCTGTCTCCAAAATAAAAACAGTATGAGTTCTTTAGATGCTGTTTGGATTCCTTGCTTTGAAATTTTACCTGTTACAGCTTGGTATCTGCCATGGTTAATCTTGATGGTCAACTTGGTTGGACTGAGCTTAGGAAAGCTCACTTTTGCCTATGTCTGTGAGACCATTAGCTCATGAGAGCCCTGACGTAATGGATGGTTTCATCCATGGATGGATTCAGACTTTGAAGAGACAGACTATTGGGAGATGGTGAAATTTTGGAAGGTGGGCCTTGTTGGAGGAAAGAAGCCACTGGGACTATGTCCTTGGGGGCTACATTTGTCCCGGCCCCTTCCTGCTGCTGTTCGACTCTACTTCCTGTCCACCATGAGATGAGTAGCCTCTGCCACCTGCTATCACAGCCTCACTGTAGATCCAGAATAGTGGCACCAAGGACTATGAGCTGAAACTTCTCAACCGGTGAGCCCGAATAACTCCTGCTCCCCTTGTTTTCATTGAGTGTTTTGTCATAGTGATGCAAAATCTGACAAATACAAGGCCTTGTTGAAATCACAGTTTTAACATCCCTTCACAAAAGCCATGGAGGTAGTTCCAAATGTGTCAGGTTCTCAGTCTACACCAACTTTCTCTTCTGACAGGGAAGAGGAGGCAAATGAAACAGCCCTGAGGCAAAATGGCCACTAGGGGGCAGCACATCCTGTGTCAACCCCTGATTATTTCCTGGGATTTACTGGAATGACCTTATTTCATCCAATCTCCCATTATTTTGTCCAATAACCTGGGGGCTCAGCTGCTGGCTGCTGTTGGTCCTGCTTCCAAGCTTTCTGCAGTATAACTCCTGTTTTTCCATTTGAGGTATCAAAAGTGAATCAATCTGTCTTTGACACCCACAGCCATTTGTGAAACTACTACCTTGTAACGGCTATAGAGATTGCAGCTGACATTCTGCTCTGGAGAAGTTCAGCTAGGGAGGGAGACATGAGAACAGACAATAGGAATAGCTGAATAGTGACCGCTGTTAGGAGGGCAGGAATAAGGGCACTGGGAACATTGAGCAAGAGACTAGGGAAAGCTTTGCAGAGCAGGGTGCATTGGAGTTAGATTGTTCTTTTTCCTTTTCTTTTGTTACAGGTGGAATAGGACTTTGGAGAAGAAGAATGTGAGAACAAAGGGGAGGTGGACTGATACATTTCTGAGGGAAGTGGGAGGTAAAATGTGACAAAGGAGGCAGACGGAGGGTAGCAGAAAGTGGTGGGGTTTTTGGGTCTGTATTGACTGAGGGAAGATGGAGGCCCAGTCTCAGAGCTTTGGAGGAAGATTCTATTTCCGCCTTTGAGTATCAGCATTACTTCCTGTTATTTATTCTCAGTGTTGGAGAAGGTGTATGAGGCCAGGTGGCTTCGAGGATTTTATTGAAGTTAGAGCTTAGGGAAGGAAATGGGAGAGAGAGAAACAGGCTATCTTAAAAAAAATGCCTGCAGGATGTCTGTGGTTTGTTAGTTCTCTTCTTTAGGAGAAGCCTCTATTGAGAGATGGGCCTGGTATAACCGTAAAGGGTTGGGTTTTGGGTGGCCCTGGGACAATATGTGTGTGTGTGTGTGTGTGTGTGTGTGTGTGTGTGTGTGTGTGTGTAGTCCTGGGACATTGTGTGTGTGTATGTGTGTGTGTGTGTGTGTGTGTGTGTGTGTCTGTCTGTCTGTCTGTCTGTGTCTGTGTGTGTGTAGTCCTGAAGCTTGAACTCAGGGCTTGGGCATTCTCCTTGAGCTCTTTTGCTCAAGGCTAGTGCTCTACCACTTGAATCACAGGTCCATTTCTGATTTTTTTTTTGGTGGTTTGTGGGAAATAAGAATCTCATGAACTTTTCTGTGATCCTCAGATTTCAGTCTCCTGAGTAGCAAGGATTATAGGTGTGAGCAACTGGCACCCAGCCCTGTGACAATCTTGATTCATTTAGTACCTGAATGCCTGTGGGCTGGTTGCTTTGCTTTCTCTGAGCTTCTTATTTTGTCAGTGGAATGACCACAACCATTCCTACATTCTAGGGATGGTTGCCGCTACTGAAGGAGGTAGTATACATTAAGTTCTCAGCATAATTCCCAGTAAGAGCTTGTTAAATGGTAGCATTTATTATTGGAATAATCATTATCTTCAGATATTTCCAAGAGCTCACATGGAAACAAAAACGGACTTATCTGTGCCACTCATCAGCCTGAAGCCCTCCATGTCAGTTAGATGGAGAGAGATTTGGGCTAGTTGAGAGGGAGAAGACTCCCTATGGGCCACCAGAGCCTGTGTGTTGGAGATCTACTCTGTTGCTGGAAGTGCCCAAACAGAAGCTGTCTGGATTAATGTTTTGGGATCTTAGGTGGTTCTAAAACTATATATCAGAGTCTATGGGTGAAAGATTATGAAGGAGAAGGGGTACCTGGGACAGAAAGAAGCAGACAGCAGTGGAAAGAATCAGTTGTTTTACTAGATTATGAGGGGCCTTAGATGCTCTGCCTGTTTGGTTCAGGGGAGGGCTCGAGGCAGGTCTGTGGAGATTGTCTGCCCTTCCTCCTGATAGAGCTCCATATTTTGTAGCAGGAGGTGGGAGTAAGAGAAAGTAATTTCCATCCCTTACCCTACATGCATTGCGAAGGCTTCTTGACACATAACTTCAGGCTATGTGTGTGGATCTCTGCTACCGCGTCAGGTTCTCTGGACAGGGGCCTTCTCATCTCTACACTAATTCCGTAGAGGCTAGGAGGGGAGCCTCTGAGTAAGAGGGCTTCTCAGCCCTTCCCAGAATCCGTTTCTTCCCTTTCTTCCCCAGTGACTCTGAGAGAGCCGGGCTGTTTTCTGCTTCTCCTTTTATTGGAGAAACGCTTGCTTTCTTCCTCACCATGGGTGAGTGTTAAAACCCCTGTCTGTTCTTTGCTTGCTCTGTTCTGGGAAAAGAGCCGCTATTCACCAGGCATCCATTCATGTGTCTGGCTCACTCCTGGGTCCCACCCACCTTCATTCATTGAACTCCAACTCTTGGCCTAGTAGTTACTATTCAAGGTACTGGAGAGAGAAAAAATAGTGGATAATGACCATTGATAAGTTCACAGGTTTCCTATGTTTTTGTAAGGTACAAATCAAACCAATGTAGAAATAGGCCAATTCTGGAGCACAGAAAGTGCAGTGGGGGTAATAGAAAGGAAGGTGACAGAGTGGCTGAACAGGGTGGGAGGGGAGCTTGTATGGAGAAGGTAGCATTGGAGCTAAGACCTGAGGGAGCCCGTTAAGCAAACATCAAGAGGAGGACAAGCACAGGAGCCCTTGCCCTGAACTGGGCTCATCTTGTCTAAGAACCATGAAGGATAAAAGCATGGCTACAACAGATTGAACAGGAAAATGGAAAAAGATAAGGTTGGGGCATGTTTGGAAGCCAGGCTATGCCTGGTAAAGAGTTTGGATTTTGAGCTGGGAGGTAGCTCAAGTGGTAGAGCACTTGCTTAGTGAGTGTGAGGCTCTGGACACACATTGAAATAATAATAGTAATAGTTTGGATTTTCTTTGAAGCCCAGTTGGACACTCCCTAAAGGTTTGAAGTAGTAGGCTGACTGCCAGGATCTGATCTAGACTTTAGAAAGATCTCACTTGTTTCAATGCTAAATGGAGGTGGGCCTGGAAGAGGAAGAGTGAAAGTACAGTGATTAATGCAGGTGAGAGGAATTGGCCTGGAATTGGAGTGGTGGCAGAGGGGGTGGGAAGATGGGGGTGAAATCAAGATGTGACCAGGAGATGTAGCCTTGCTAGTCTGTTGATTGTGGGGACCAAGAGACAGGCGGAAATCAAAACTGTCCTGCAGGCGTTTGATTTTAGAAACAGATGGCCATGTTTACTGAGATAGAGAGTTGAGGTGGGCAAGAATATTGAGATAGTAGTTCAGGTATAATGAAAGGTCTTGATACCATGGCATAAATACCAAGGCATATGGTCTGGGAAGGTGGCTCAGTGGTAGAGCACTTGCCTTGCATGCATGAGGCCCTGGGTTTGATTCCTCAGCACCAGATAAGCAAAAAGAAAAAACCAGAAGTGGTGCTGTGGCTCAAGTGGTAGAGTGTTAACCTTGAGCTGAAGAGCTGAGGGACAGCACCCAGGCCCAGAGTTCAGGCCCCACGACCGGACCCCCCCAAAAAATACCAAGGCATAATACTATGAAGTTAAACAGGGGGAATATGATGCTCCACAAACCTGAAGATTTTCTGTCTTGTTTCTCTTTCTTCTTCAATATATGGCTTCTAGTTAGTGGCCTGAGATGGCTCCTCTAGCTCCCACCTTTTTTTTTTTTTTTTTTTGCCAGTCTTGGGGCTTGAACCAGGGACTGGGAACTGCCCCTGAGTGCTAGCTCAAGGCTAGCACTCTACCACTTGAGCCACAGCCCCACTTCTGGCTTTTTTTTTTTGGAGTAGTTTATTGGAGATAAACATCTCATGGATTTTCCTGGCCTGGATGGCTTTGAGTCATGATCCTCAGATCTCAGCCTACTTAGCTAGGATTACAGGCGTGAGCCATGGGTGCCTGGATATTTTTTTTCTCAAATACTGGAGTTTGAACTCAGGTCCTCCTGCTAGTTAGGCTGGTGCTCTACCTCTGAACCAATTCGTGAGGCCCTTCTGGCTCCCATCTCTTTGTCTTAGTCCATTTGTTAGGGATAAGGGTTTAGAAAAGAGAATGAGAAGACAGCCATCAAGAGCACCATTCCTATCTGTCCTTATCTTTTCTCAAATCTTATTTCTGTACAGCCTAGTCACCTGAGCACATCTAGCTGAGAGGAAGCTGGGTAAAATGTGGTCATTAATTATCTGGGGAAAAATGGTCAAGATTAGATCACCTGGACCTCCAGAAAAATGGAAATGGAAGGATGAAAACAGAAAGTGGTGTCACCCGGTGCAAGTGAGCATTTGTGACGTTTCCCTCTAAAAGCAGGGACTTTTCACGTAGGGTTCTTGACTTCGATTGCAGAATAAGAGTTTCAGGATAAGTCATAATGGTTAGAAAATTTGGTAGAGCCTTATTGAGTAAGTAAGCAAGCAGGCAAGCAGCCAAAAAGCACCCAAACAGACAAGCAGAAAGGCAGGGGCACATCCTAACCAAGTGTGGGTGTGCTCAAAGGGAGAGAGATACACAGCTCTTTGTGGGGTATTTATATGAAAAAACCAGGGGTCTGACTTCAAAGTTATGCAAAGATAGATATTCATCTTTGCTCTTAATTGCTTGGTGTGACACTTTTGAGTTCTTGGATGTGTTGGGCATTCCTTCCAGGTAAGACTGCATCCTGCCATAAAACAGATGTTTATTTTTCAGATAAAGAGGGTCTCCTGTTGTCTCTCCTAGAAGCAAAAATAGTGTTTTGATGTTTCTAAATACCTTGTTTCTGAGTTGACTTCCCCAGGCCTTGTTTTCCTTAACTCATCCGGCCTCAGTGGGACCCCTCACTTTTGGATTTTAGGGATTACCATGTACAGTGCAGGTGGAGTGAACTTGGGGCAAGGACTGAGAAATCAGTGCATCGGAGCCATCTTCATGAGTGGTGAATGTTGCAGGAATGGAAGAGGAAGGCCAGGCAGTGGGTTCATCAGGGCATGAAGGAGAAGGAGGGAATGTGGTTTAGAGCAGCAACAGGGGAGAAAGAAGACAGAAACTCTTCTACCTTCTGGTTCGTAAGTAACTAGTGGTTTAGGGTATTTCCGCTTGAGAGGTTTAGAGAGGCCATAGGATTGTCAGAAAAAAAAGTTATTTGAGATTAGGTAATATAGGGGCTGGGAAGGTGGCTCAGTGGTAGAGCGCTTGCCTTGCATGCATGAGGCCCTGGGTTCGATTCCTCAGCACCACATAAGCAAAAAAAGCCGGGAGTGGCACTTTGGCTCAAGTGGTAGAGCACTAGCCTTGAGCTGAAGAGCTGAGGGACAGCTCCCAGGTCCAGAATTCAAACCGCATGACCAACCCCACCCCCCCCCCCCCCAAAAAAAAAGATTAAGTAATAGAACATTTAAAAGAGATCAGGAATATCAAGGAATTTTCAGATCATAGTGGAGAAGTACTAGAGGCACGATGAAAAACCTTGGCAGGGAGGAGGAGCAGGGCCAAATACTGGCTAGGATTGGGGGCTGGCAGAGCAGAGAATAGGGGTCTGGATAGCACAGGTGTCTGGAGATTTTGCCTTGGTCCTAGTGTTGACTGAGGCCAGCATCTCAGGTGTGGCAGTATAGATCTCAGAACCTAGCAAGATGATCTGGGAGTCTTAGGCATCAGTGGTTTAAGATGATGGTTTAAGGCAAGGATTGAGAAAGGGGACCTCCATGTGATTGTTCAGGTGGAAAAGTTTATTACGAAGAGGCAAACTTCGGGCCTACATGAGATGGAGGTATGCAGAGGATGCACCAGGTGGAGGTGTGCAGAGAGGGAACTAATGATGGAGATTGATTATGTATGGGGGGGGGAAGGAGAGACATGATCTCAGAGCCTGGAACCTCTCCGAGTTCAAAGGAGTCATAACCTCGGAGGAAGAGGAAGTGACTTCAGAACCTGGGAACCTCTCAGAGTCCGAAGGAGGTGTGACCTCAAAGGAAGAGGAAGTGACCTCAGAGCCTAGGCCAGTTACCTCGGTTACTGTTGCTGGCCTAGAACTTCTAGGGAAGGGCCACATGTGCATGGATGGAAAACAAAGGTGAAGGGGGTATTTATGCTGCTGCTCCCCCTCCCCCCCACCTTTCCCCCAGCAGACCTGACAATGGCCAGTCCCACAGGAGGAGGGTATGTGTGGAAACAGAATAATCAATGGCTCTGTACAATGACAATCCTCAGATACTGTGAATATGTTAGGTTACACTTGCACTAAGATTGCTAATCAACAGGCCTTAAAATAAGGAGATTACTAGACTCAGGTGGCTCATGCCTATAACCCTAGTTACTCAAGAGGCTGAGATCTTGAAGCCAGCCAGGGCAGGAAAGTCCACGAGATTCTTATCTCCAATTAAAGAGCCAGAAGTGGAGCTGTGGCTCAAGTGGTAGAGTGCTCTCCTTTAGCAAAAATGCTTAAGAACAGTGCCCAGGGCCTGAATTCAAGCCCCAAGAGTGTCACCAAAAAGTAAAATAAAATAACAGGAAACAAAAGGAGATGGTCTTTGATTATCCAGACAGGCCCAAGATAATCAATCCAAAGAGTTGATCAATGTGGTTGAGCAAGACAGAAGGGAGGACCAGATTGATGGCAGGTGAGAAGGCCTTGTCTGGCTGGGCCTGGCTTTGAAAACAGAGGCCCAGGGCCAAAGAATGTGGGCCGCCCCTTTGAAGTGGGAAAGGGCTGGGAAGCAGATTTCCTGCAGACACGCCTAGTGTGAGACCCATCTGGGATTTCTGAAGTATAGAACTGCCAGATAATAAATCGGTGTTGTATGAAGCTAGTGAATCTGTGGTAATTTGCAATTAGGAAACTCATACAACATAAAAGGCTCTCCTCTCCCAGTGACTTCTCCCTCCTGCAGGCTCTGACAGCTGGAGAGACAGAACATTTCCTAGGCTGAGTTTTCACAAGGGGCCCGGTTAATGCATCCATCCACAGGGGTGTTTCTGAATAGCTTGGCTCCTTTCTCTCCTGCCCTTTCTCGTGAAGGCAGGGGCTGGAACAGGGCCTTCATGCTCCCCACCTCTCTTCTGGGAGGGGGCTGCTGTTTGCTTCTCTGTTAAATGAGTCAGACAGCAGGAAGGCAAGGAGGCCCCTTTGGACTTGTGTCCTGATAACTTTCCAGCTTAGCATTGCCAGATAGGTCAGGGTGCTTTGGCTGGCTGGCAGTCATCTGGCCATTAATAAAATGATCTTGTGGTCCTCTTCCTGTCCCTATTTCTATTCTCTGGATGTTTTCTCCACTGGTCTGGGCTAGGAGAGTGGAGGGATGATGTGCTGTGGGCCTTCATAGAGCCCAGATGGTGAATCAATCAATCAATCAATCAATCAATCAATCTATCTGTCTGTCTGTCTGTCTGTCTGTCTGTCATCTATCTATCTATCTATCTATCTATCTATCTATCTATCTATCTATCTATCTATCTATCTGTCTGTCATCTATCTATCTATCTATCTATCTATCTATCTATCTATCTATCTATCTATCTATCTATCTTTCCCAGTCGTGAGGCTTGAATCCAGGGCTTGGGCATTGTCCCTGAACTCTGTTTTGCTCAAGGCTAGTGCACTACCATTTGGAGCCACAGCTCCACTTCCAACTTTTTGTGGTTAATTGGAGATAAGAGTCTCACCAGGACTTTTCTGTCTGAGCTGGCTTTGAACTATTACACTCAGATCATACCTCTTGAGTAGCTAGGATTACAGGCATGAGCCACAGGTGCTCAGCTTATGTATTTATTTAAAAAGCTTTTAAAGGGGCTGGGAAAGTGGCTCAGTGGTAGAGCGCTTGCCTTGCATGCATGAGGCCCTGGGTTCGATTCCTCAGCACCACATAAGCAAAAAGAAAAAAGCCGGAAGTGGTGCTGTGGCTCAAGTGGTAGAGCACTGGCCTTGAGCTGAAGAGCTGAGGGACAACGCCCAGGCCCAGAGTTCAGGCCCCACGACCGGACCCAAAAAAAAAAAAAAAAAAAAAAAGCTTTTAAAGGTGATATACAGGTTATATTTACATAAGTCAGGTAAAGAATGCATTTCTTTTTGGACCCCTTCCCTCCTTGATGGTGCATTTAAAAACTACCCAGTGGGTTTTAGTGGGTCAAATCTCTGCAGGTAACTGACCTACAGCTGTATAAATGCAGCTGAGCTGGGCTGAAATTCCGTGTGGCGGCAGAGCACCAGACTGTAAAATTTTGGCTTCAGGTTATGTGTACTCATCTTTTGTAAGTGAGGCCAGGGTGGCCATCCCAGCTCCTGATTGTCTCCATGGCTTTGAGTGGCATTTGGGGTCACAGAAGGAACTGTGGAGGGGGTTTCATTTACGGTTTCATCACAGGCATTGGGAATTATTTCATATCACATGGACTCTGGTTGGCTTGAGTTTGTATGTCCACTGAGCCTGGCCTGGGACTGTGGATGTCACATGTCCTCTGTGGGTCTAACCATGGTATGTGTTTGACTTTATAAATAAATAAGAGTGGAGAAAAGGTTAGTGGAATTATTACAGGTCTAAAGGGTAAGAGAGAAATGAACAAATCTTGTACCTGGGATATTCTGTCTCTAAAAATCAGATTTATTCAGAGTTAGAACCATGGGGCCCCTGTAGGATACAAGTTGTGGCCCTGTACTGAGAGAAATCAGAGGAGGAGGAAAAGAAAGAAGCAATTATCTTGATTGAATTGGGAGAATAAGTAATCATCCTTTCTCTTTCTCCTCCTCCTTCTCCTGCTCCCTGTCTCCTTCTTTCTCCTCCTCCTCCTCCTCTGGCTTTTCCTCCTCTTCTTCCTTCTCTATCTTGTGTTTCTTCTTCTTCTGCCTATTGAGCTTAGGGTTTTGCACATGTGAAGCATGAATTTTACCACTGAGTTACTCGCACAGTCCAAGGATAATATTGTCTTTGGAGAAAGAGCCCAGGCTTGAAATAATATGAAAAGAAAAGAAAATAAAAGGAAGGACTGGAAGAGTGGCTCAAATGGAGAGCACCTGCCTAGCAAGCATGAGGTCCTAAATTCAAACACCAATACTACCCAAAATATTAAAAAAATAAGTGGAAGTGATTCCATGCCTGCGTACTTTTAAGGATGGAACTAGAAAAGAATAGTTACTATGTAGACCAGAAGAGGGTAAATGGGCCAGATATAACAATGATGCCAAACCAGATGTGGCCACTAGAGGGAGTGGGGACCCAGGGAACTATTGTAGACAATCACTTACACAGAGTGAGGGAAGGTAGGAGGTTTTTTTTGTGTGTGTTTTTTTGGTAAAACCCCAATCATTATTAGGTAAGTTTCAGAGCGCCATAGTTAAATTTTCTTTTAGGGCAGAATATTGTCTATGCTCTGAGCAAATGTGCCCGGGAAACGTGCCACGTAGTTACTGAGAAGATGAAACACTCTAAAGGGAGTTCGAAAGAAGTAGATTCTAGTCACATGTGAGTCAAGCTGGGACTAATGAGAGCAATATTTCAAATCCCTAAATATCACAGAAGAGGCAGTGCACATGCTCTCACTTTTCATTAATTTCTCCGTGGGAGATTTCTGCCACTTGAGGCTTCCATTGACATGCTGAGAACTTGAAACAGAGAGCATCCTGGTGGGGCGGAATCGAAGTACTTGACCTCTCCCTCACTTTCCCTCTCTCTCTCTTCTCTCTCTTCAATCTCTCCCTTCTCTCAGACACCATGAAGTTTCCTGCTCAGCTTGTTGTGCCTATGATATCCTTTGTCATTTGAAGAGGAAACTTTAAACATCGGATGTCATGAGATGCCTGCCCCTCACCTCTTCCATTCCAGAAGCCTGCTGTCCTGGCTAAGCACAACAAATTCCTGCCCCTTGAGCTCCCATGAGCTAGCTGTTGATGGATGGACCATCAAGAGGAGCATGGGCTGGATAAGGCTTGCAAGCAACACTGATCAGTCACTTCAGATCTCCTTGGAGCCATGCACACATGAGGTGCTGTGCTGAACACAGCCCTCTGTAACATCTTTCTCTTGTGCCTTCAACTTGCATTAAGGTTTCTTTGGCATTGTTTTTGCTGCTTCTGAGAAACTCATTAAAAAAGTCATGCAGTAGGTTCTGGGCATATAATTGCCCTAGAATTGAGAATACACTAATTTTGCTGATAAGCAGCTGATGTCATGGCATCTTCCATATGACCTAGCTACTTTGATTTAGAAAGAAAGCTGGGTGCTGATGGCTCATGCCTGTAATCCTAGCTATTCAGGAGGCTGAGATTTGCAGATCCTAGTTCAAAACCAGACCTGGCAGGAAAGTTTGTGAGAGATTTGTATTTCAAATGAACCACCAAAAAGGCAGAAGTGGAGGTATGGTTCATATGGTATAGAGCACTAACCTTCAGCGAAAAAGCTCAGGGACAGCACCCAGGTCTTGAGCTCAAACACCAGGACTGTTACAAAAAAAGAAAGAAAAAGAAAAAAAATGAAAAAAGGAGGAACAAATAGATCAAGTAAACTTTGGAGTTGCTAGAGACAGCACTCCCACTTCAGGGAGAAAAAGGCATGATGTAGCTAGTCTCTTGTCTCGGCAGAGAAGCCTTTCCCCTCACCCCAAGGGAGTGCTCTTCATTCTTCTTATCCTCAGAACTGTGAGATCTCAACATAATTCCACCTATAGTCATACCTGAGAGAGATCTGAGGCTCTTCCAAGACCAGGAGAGCAGAGACACAGGGTAACCAACATCTCTTACCTGGTTGTGAGAAGCTAAAGTCATCCAGACTGAATCTACCCTTTCTATTCTCATCAGACCTTATTCTACCAACACGATGACAAAATCCCACTGCCTCCTGTCGATCCCAAGAGGTCACAAAGTATCTCAGGTAGGGATCCTAGGGCAGAGCCTGGAAGCTTCTTGAAGCTCTATCCCTGACTAGGTAAGATACATCAGTGATGCTGAAGTTCAGGTCTACATGAATGGCCACACCCAGATTCCTTCACATTGAGACCCACTTGGTGAAGAATGAACAGCATCAGCGGTTACAGGTGGCTCATACCTGTAATACTGAAGCCAGCTCCATAGGAAAGTTCATGAGACTCTTATCTCCAGCCAACCACAGGCCTGACTTGTGGCTCAGGTGGTAGAGTATAAGCCTTGAGCACAAATCCTCAGGGACAGTGTCCAGGCCTGGAGTTTAAGCTCTAGGATCGCCAAAACAAAACAAAAAGGGATGAACAGCATAAGAAGTTGGGAGGGAAGGAATTTGGACTCCCATTTCTACACATTTCCATCTAAAAGATGGAATTTATTAATTTCAAAATGAAGACAGGTTTATCTTGAAAAGTTTTTGGCATTTTTTGGATTGCTGAGGTTGCGCCATTTTGTTATGTGACCATGCTACATGGTGGTTACTTTGTAGTCCTCAAGTGAGTTGTACTGAGCAATGCCACTGAGCTGATGGGAGAGAGGAAGTAGAGTCTAAGACACAATATGATTTTGGAGTGAATACATATTCTACTTGGCCTTAATTCAGAGGCTGGCTCCCAGCATTGGCTAGGCTACCCACTGATCTTGGGGGATAGAAAGACTAGTGGTGAGCTGGGCTCTGTGGCTTGTAATCTTACCTACTCAGGAGGCTGAGATCGGAGGATCATGATTCAAAGCCAGCCTGGGTAGACAAATCAGAGAAGATTGTGTCTCCAATTAACTTAGCACAAAAGCTAAAAGTGGAGGTGTGGCTCAAGTGGTAGAGTCCCACCCTAAAGCTAAGTGACAGTGTGAGTTCAAATTCAGGTTAGAAACAAAACAAAACAAAACAAATGCATAACCACCTGGCCACTTTTCCAGCTTGTCTACCTTATCTTCTGCAGTTTAAGGGCACACAACTCTACCCAAACCATCTTCCAAGCAAGATGGAAAGTTCCCCTAAGTCTATCTTATCAGCTTCCTCCCTTCCTTCCTTTCTATCTTTCCTTCCTTCCTTCCTATCTTTCCTTCCTTCCTTCCTTCCTTGCTTCCTTCCTTTCTATCTTTCCTTCCTTCCTTCCTATCTTTCCTTCCTTCCTTCCTTCCTTCCTTCCTTTCTTTCTTTCTTTCTTTCTTTCTTTCTTTCTTTCTTTCTTTCTTTCTTTCTTTCTTTCTTTCTTTCTTTCTTTCTTTCTTTCTTTCTTTCCCTCCCCTCCCCCTCCCCCCTCCTTCCTTTCTTCCTCTCTCTCTCTCTCTCTCTCTCTCTCTCTCTCTCTCTCTCTCTCTCTCTCTCTCTCTCTCTCTTACTTTTTGTAGGTCATAGGGTTTGAACTCTGGGCCTGGGCACTGTCCCTGAGCTCTGCAGCTCAAGGCTAGTGTTCTACCACTTGAGCCACAGTGCTACTTCCCACTAAGTCATTTTTAAGAGGTAACTGGTGACTTGGCAAAAATTCTTGCCAAAGTAACCAAGAGATTTGTATAGTTCAGATATTGGAGGGGAAGCTTCTGTCAAGTTAGATGAAGAAAATTGAAGTGTTTTGGAGATTTAGACATTCCAGATTCATCTTTCTGACTTTCTGGCCCATACTAATATACAAAATAACATGAGGGGGGCTGGGAAGGTGGCTCAGTGGTAGAGTGCTTGCCTTGCATGCACGAGGCCCGGGGTTTGATTCCTCAGCACCACATAAGCAGAAAAAGCTGGAAGTGGCGCTGTGGCTCAAGTGGTAGAGTGCTAGCCTTGAGATGAAGAGTTGAGGGACAGCGCCCAGGCCCAGAGTTCAGGCCCCACAACCGACAACAACAACAACAACAGCAAAAAACCATGAGACAGACTGTCTAGTGCGGATCAAAGTGTCCACCTTGCTGATGGCTGGGCAGTGGTGCCAATAAACCCCAAATACAAGGCTTCCCATTAAAGGTGGATAAGATGCTGGGAGCCAGTGGCTCACACCTGTAGATCGAACTACTCAGAAGGCTAAGAAAGGAAGATCATGTTTCAAAGCCAGCATGGGCAGGAAAAATCTGTTAACCATCTAAAAACTTCTATTAATCATCTAAAAACTGCAAGTGGAGCTATGGCTTATGAGGTAGAACAGCCTTGAGCAAAAAACTAAGGGACAAGGTCCACGACCTGAGTTCAAGCCCTGAGCACTAGCGCGCACACCCCACACCCCCACACCCCCACCACAAAGTAGTTAAAAGAGACCTTAGGATAAAGGGGCTATTTATGTAGGCTGGTTACCTGTTCTTCTGTCTTATCTACTTCTCTGCCCAGGCTGGCTTTGAACAGCAATCTTCTGTATTTCAGCCTTGGTAGTAGCTAGGATCATAGACTTAAACCCCAGTCCTTAGCTGACAGGTGGCCACTTTCTATACAAGAAAAGAGCAATGGATGGAGCAAGATTATCTTACCCATCTCCAGCTCAGAACACACTTCTTCCAGATTTTCCTGGGCCAGTACAGAGCCAGCCCTGAACAATAGTAGATCAGTTCCTCTGTTGATATACTGAGTGAGTACCTTTTCATGTGTCCCGTTGGTAGGACATTAGAGATCAGAGATGGCTTCTTTTTGCCTTCCTACCTACTTATCAATGGGTGGCCTTGGCTTTGATTGTAAGACCAAAAGAGACTTTAGTTCTCCTATTTTTTCTTTTTCTTTTTTGCTGTCCTTGCTAAGCACAACAAATTCCAGTCCTGGAGTTTGAACTCAGGGCCCAGGTGCTCGCCCTGAACTTTTCACTCAAGGCTAGTGATGTATCACTTGAGACACAGCTCCACTTCTGGCATTTTTTGGTAGTTAATTGGAGATTAGAGTCTCATGGACTTCCTGCCTAGGATGGCTTTGAACCATGATCCTCAGATCTCAGCCTCCTGAATAGCAGCAGCCACCAGCACCCTCCTTCCCCCTTCTCCTCCTCCTCTTCCTCCTCCTCCTCCTCTTCTCCCTCCTCCTCCTCCTCTTCCTTCTTCTTCTATCTAGTGAGTACCACATGCCTTTACAGTGAAGATGGTCATAGTTGCAGGGAAATCAGCACATACTAGACAGATGAAATCTGCTAAACACTTGGTAGGTGTTAATTGATTGGGAAACTCGACCTTGAACCATCCTGGCAGTTGTAGAAGCCCTGCAGCATGGTGGAGCACAAGATGGTGTAGGATGTGCCCTGGGGAGCAGAGAGTCCATAGGTCAAACATACTAGGAAAGGAGCAGGGAGTTTAGAAAATGAGGGGAGTGTAATGTCCAGGACAGTTAGTGAGATGATTCTAGAAGATGTAACTGTGTAGTACAGAGAAGTCAGGACTGAGGGACAGCTTGGGGCTTATCGTTGGTCGTGGCCCTCGGCAGAGCAGCTGCCACTGGAGGGTGGGGTGAGGGGACATGGAGGCTGGTATACGGATGGAGGGAGGCGGGAGCGTCAGGACCTTGCAAAGGATGCTTGAAGCTGGAGAGGATGAAGGGTTGAAACTCAAAGGGGGTTGAGGAGCGATGGAAAAAGCCCAGTGCAGTAGGGCATTCTGGTTTCCCTTCCTGGGCCCAACAAAACCACCACAGAGCTGAGTTTGGATTGTAACACTTTAATGCATGGATTCGAGGGGCTGAGCCAGGGTGCTGTAGATGAGCAATTGTGGGAGTGATACCGGGGCCTCCCATGGATCAGCCAAGGACCTCTTAGACATTCTTGCCATTAGGGCTTGGTGACAGTATGTTTGTGGAAGCATTCACCAATCCTTGCAGTTCCTTCCTGATTTCACGGGCCATCTTCATTATTTTTCCCTCTGGGGTGGTTGCTGGGGAACATGGAGGAGAGAAACATATAGTTAAAGTCCTGTGCTGCTTCACTCCTTGATGAATGAGGACACTAGCTTTCCATAGGGCTGGCAGTCTGTGTGACAGTTCATGTCATTTATAACTATTTTTTTTATTAGCTTAACATTAGTTATGCAAGGGAGGATTTCATTGTTACATTTCCATACATGTTTATAATATATTCCATTCAATCTCTTCCCCTCTATTACTCTTCATTCTCTGTGACCCCCTTCCCCCAAACAATTTCAGCAGATTTCATCCATTTCTTCTCATAGCTGCAAATAATCTATTTCGACCATCTACAGATTTCATAGACTTTTAATTTTGTCCCCCGACAGCTTCCTTTCTCTTTCTGCAAACATTTTTTTTTTTTTTGGTGTTGGTTGTGGGGGCTGAACTTTGGGCACTGTCCCTCAGCTCTTCAGCTCAAGGCTAGCACTCTATCACTTGAACCACAGCGCCCCTTTCTGCTTTTTTCTGCTTATGTGGTGCTGAGGAATCGAACCCAGGGCCTCATGCATGCAAGGCAAGCACTCTACTACTGAGCCACCTTCCCAGCCCTTTCCTTTCTCTTTCTAACCCCACCTTACCTCTACCTAAGCTGTTTTCTACTCCTGCCCTTTTCTGCTTAATTCCTCTCCAACTGCTTTCCCCTGTTCCTTGGCTCATACCAGGCCTGGGAATGAATTCTGAAAACTTTTCTGATGGCTGCTCGGCATTTTGGAATCTGTCCTCTTGCTGCTGCTGGGTCTTGTGACTCTTTGGTCTGGTAGCTTGAATCACCACATTATCTTCGGAAATCAGCTCTTCTCTGAAGATGAAAGGCTCCTTAGAAAGGCCTTCATTGGAAATGTGATCCTTCCTGGAATGGCTAGTTTGAGTGATCTGCGTAGCTGTGACCAAGGAGATGGAGGGGGTGAGGTGCAGAGAAAGAGTTCACTGTGAGAAATAGACATCCAGCCACATTATGACCCCTTCATATGCATTGGGTATCGGAGTTGAGTTACTGCCTAATTAATATACAAGCAAATCCTCAAATCCTCAAAGCACAGTTATAATTGTGTGTGTGTGTGTGTGTGTGTGTGTGTGTGTGTGTGTGTGTGTGTGTGTGTGTGTGTGTGTGTGTGTGTGTGTGTGTGTGTGTGTGTGCTGGTCTTGAGGTTTGACCTCAGGCCCTGGGCACTGTCCCTGAGGTTTTTTAAAAAAAAATTTTATTTTATTTTTTAGGCTAGCACTAGAGTGTAACTTGAGTCACAGTTCTGGCTTTTTTGGTGGTTTATTGGAGATAAGAATCTCACAGACTTTCCTGGGCTGGCATCAAACCACGATCCTCAGATCTCAGCCTCCTGAGTAGCTAGGATTACAGGCATGAACCACCAGCAGCTGGCTATACCTATATAATTTTGAATGCCATTAATTAGGAATTTCACTTCTCCCAGCAAATCTACTTTCCCAGTTAAAGATCATTTTTTTTACAAACATCTGTCTCATAGCCTTGCTCATAGTCAGAGTTAATTAACATCAGCTCATTTTCTTTCAGTTATGATCATTGCTCCCATTTTCCTTTTTCACCCCTCAGGTAAACTGGAGGAAGCTGGTTTGAGATTAAACTAGGTGCATAGATAATCCTGAAATGTTCCGAGTGGGGGAGCTGAGCCTGCAACAGATGAGGCCTCTAATCTTCTTGCTTTGGGGTGAGCTGAAATGAGTTGCCCTGTAACATTTAGGTGTGAGATACAGTCCTTATCCCAACATCCAATGACTACCTAGCATGTTCATATGGTTTCCGACCCTCACATCTTGGCCAATTAGTGCCATAGGAAAGGCAAATACTGGGAGGGACCGTCTTTCTCTCTCCTTCCTAGGTGGAAAGTTCATCATTTCCTGGCTAGCCATTGACCATCACCGGCTAAAGACTTACGGGCATCTGTGTGCTGAGTCTCTGTGGGGACTTCATCTTTTGGCTCTGAAGAGGAAGAGATGAACATCTTCAGAGGTTTCAAGACAGTTTATACATGAGTCCCTCCCCTGCAACCATCCCTCACACCCCCATACCCTCAATTCTTCACCTCCCTTACTCTTCTTTCTGTTCTTCTTCGCATATAATATATGCTAAGAAGTATATAATTTATTTAAGATGTGGATCATTTATTTCTTGGTGATGACTCAGGTGTCTATCTAGTCTTTTTGTGTATTCTTAGTCCCTAGAACTCTGCCTGACCCAATGTAAATGTTCAATACATAGCTAGTGGGTTCAATAAATAGTGTGTGTGCACACACATATGGTTTTTTTTGTTCTCATTGTACAGAGGGAAGGCAGATGGTCCAATTCAGGTTGTCAAGAATCACTCCATCAGTGATCTGTCTAATGGTTGACCAATGTCTTCCCTGATATGGGCCTAATATGGCTCCTCTGAATGCATTCTGGGTTGCAGGATTCCTGGGCTTCTATGTTCTTACCCTCTGCCTCTATCCTGAAGGCCTTCCCCACCTTTCTGGGGTCCGGTCGTGGGGCCTGAACTCTGGGCCCGGGCGCTGTCCCTCAGCTCTTCAGCTCAAGGCTAGCGCTCTACCACTTGAGCCACAGCGCCACTTCTGGCTTTTTTCTTTTTGCTTATGTGGTACTGAGGAATCGAACCCAGGGCCTCATGCATGCAAGGCAAGCGCTCTACCATTGAGCCACCTTCCCAGCCCCCCTTCCCCACCTTTCTATACAGCATCTTATAAGGGTTAAAGAAGTCTTTAACCTTGCTGATGTCTCTTAGCTGACAGCCCAGTGACTTCCAGGGGACTGAGAGAAGTGGAAAGGAGGCCATACTCACCGTGAGGGGCAGCGAGAGACGTGGCAGCTAGGCTGGCCAGCAGCAGAACAGTGAAGAGTTTCATGGTGGAGCTGAAGCGGGATAAACTTTCCCTGGGGAGACTGCTTAGAGTGGTCGGGAGTCAGCCTTTATTTATTTGTGGGTAAGGATGGGAAACGGGTTCAAGATTGGACCTGGGAGCATGCCAGATTTCCCCATTCTGAATATATTAGGTTGTTGGAATTGGAGTTTCTGGAAAACCAGTTAATAGGAAAAGAAGTCCCCTAGCCTTTCACCTGGCTTGAGCTATGCCAAGGTGTGTCAGCCGCAGGCTGTAACCCATATATGTCTTTGGGATAACTTACAAGTTGAGTTGTCTCATTTATGACACGCCTTACAGGTCCATTTTTTACTTTTAATCATGTGAGCATTTAATTAATATCTGTTCTTCCTCAGAAGAATGAAACTTCTATTTATGACTGGGATTATGCCTGTTTTCCTTGTCACTCTTTTGTGCCCCCCTGCCACCCTGTCCCAAACTTCTCTAGTAGCTGGCATATAACAGGAGTTCTGAAAATAACAGTTGGGTGAATAAATCTAGGAAAAGACAGATTTCTCTGTGGAGTGCAGATAAAACTCCCCATAAGTTCAGGAATGAAGAAACAAAGTAGTTACAGGACATCTAACTATAGGCCAGGTACCCCCCACCCCCAAGCCTGTTCATATGGGATATCTCATTTAACATGATGTGGGGGAGTTTAGTGATTCGTCACAGAAACTCATCTTCCCGGCAAGGTGAAGAACATAAAGCTCACTCATCTGGATGGATTTGAACCAGCTGTATTCAGGGTCTAGAGATGACCTTAGAAACTTGCTTTTGGATCATCTCCAGGCAGATGATCCAAGCCTTGGGTCTTCAGTGGGAAGCAGCTTGCTGTGAATGGCAAGGTTCTACTGAGGATATGGTCTTGCTTGTAGGTGGCAAAAGCTTGGGACTGTGCCGGCCATTGTGAGTCCTGTACCCATGGGAGTGGAGAGCCTTAGGGGGCTGGCATTTGTCCCCCAATTGCTACAGCACAGCTCACTCCTTAGGCAAGAGGATGAACTGGAGGACGTTTGTCTTGGGCTGCCTCCCACCTCCCCTTCCTCCCTGATGTCCCCTCTTACCAGCCACCTCCCCTCCCATAGCCCCGGGCACTCAGAAGCAGGGTCAGGCAGATGATGATATTCGTAGAGTCCATGAATATTGGGCTTCAGTTCTGCAAACTTAATTCCCAATGCATACAAAATGCACTCTACCAGCAGAGTCCCCATTCTCTCCAGGCTGTGCTATTTTAGTAGTGTCTCATTGCCTTTTCTGATTCCCAGTCTGTCTCTCTTACAGACCCATCACCTGTGTTAGTGGTGGGGGAAAGTTCAGGCCACATCTCTACTTGCAGGTCTTCAGTGATTATTCATCACTCATGGGCTAACACCAGACTCCTCAGTTCTCCACGCTTCCAATCTCACTTCTTACCTCTGTGAGTTGGTCCCTGCTCACTAATATGCAAAGCCAGGCTTCATACTATTCCTCTGCCAGGAACTGCTGTCTCCTTTCCATCTGTCTGTTATATTCCTACCCTGTGTCCCAGACTTGACCTCTCTTTCCTGTCCCCCCTCGATGAATCATCTTGCCTCTGTGGGCCTCACACGGCATTATTTATATCTTCATGTTTTCATCCTTGCAAACCACTACTATTTATTATCTACCATATGCAAAGTTTGGAGATAGAACGCAGATAGAACAAAATTGCCTGGTTCCTGACCTTATGGTCAGGAACATGCTGTCATATTTAAGTGCTTGGAAATACATTGGTCTTACTGTTTTGAGGGCAGGGTCCGTAGTTTATCTCTGAATCTCAATTTATTTTGTGCAGCCCTTTGTAATTGCTGGACACTCCACTCTGGTTTTCTTGAGTCATTTTTCTTGTTCAATGTTTGCCCATTAGAATGTTTCATTAGAGTGTGAATGAGACCTCTGAGAGGAACAAGCACATAATTCAACAAAAGTGTATTTCAATGTCTACTGTTTAGCAGGTATGATAGAGGTAGTGTGCTAGCTCTCCAACCCTACAAGACAGGCCTGCTTCCTGTCCTCTCAGGCAAGGGTGCCAGGTAGGAGTTAAGTCACCTAGTTAGATGTGAATTTCATAGAAACAATGAGGGTTTTTCTTGGTATTAGTACAGCTCAAAGTTGCATAAGATAAAAGCCCATCTCAAAGACATCTAAGTTCACATTGAGTTGGGTGTGCTGGATTTCTGCGCTGAATGTGGCTCTCAGCACTCACGGCCTCAGAGAAGCCCAAGAAGCTAGGGAGGCTTTTTCCTTCCACCCTCCCTTAAGCCCAGCCTCCTCCCATGTACGCGGTTAAGGATTTGGGGATAGGGGCATGGGAGACTAGACAGGTGGCAGTGTGTCTGACACACCTGTAACTCTTTTCTCTTTCTTTCTTTCTTTCTTTCTTTCTTTCTTTCTTTCTTTCTTTCTTTCTTTCTTTCTTTCTTTCTTTCTTTCTTTCTTTCTTTCTTTCTTTCTTCTCTCTCTTCTCTCGCTCGCTCTCCCTCCCTCCCTTCCATCCTTCCTTCCTTTCTTCTTTTCTTCTTTTCTTTTTTCTTTCTTTCCTTTTTCCCAATTTCAAGGCTATTTATTGATGACTATGTAGCAACATGTTTCAGGCATTATCAGTGTATTACAAAAGTACCTTAACACATAGCAGCTAAAAGCCATCATTTTCTTTGCTCACATTTTCACGGGGTGGGAGCTCAAAGAGAATCTGAGTTCTGGCTTGGATTCTGTCAGGAAGGGCTTGCCTTCAGATGTTAGCAGGGCCACAATCCATGTAAGCTTTGACGGGCCTTGCTACCATGTGGAGCCTGGATGTGGTGGGTTGTTGCTCACACCTGTAACTTTTTTTTTTTATTTTTAATTATTTTTATTTATTTTTTGGTCCAGTCGTGGGGCCTGAACTCTGGGCCTGGGTGCTGTCCCTCAGCTCTTCAGCTCAAGGCCACAGCGCCACTTCTGGTTTTTTCCTTTTGCTTATGTGGTGCTGAGGAATCGAACCCAGGGCCTCATGCATGCAAGGCAAGTGCTCTACCACTGAGCCACCTTCCCAGCCCCCACACCTGTAACTCTTGAGGACACAGGTTGCTGAAGTGCTCTGCAGACAGAGCATTACACTGTGGGTCAGGTAAACCTGCTATACTGACGATTCTTGGTCTCCTCTGAAACACATCGCCATGAGAAGGCATCACATGGGAATAAAGCCCATCTGTTAGCAAAAGAGAAAGGTTTGAGGAAGACCAAAGGTGTTTGTGTGTGTGTGTTGTGTGTGTGTGTGTGTGTGTGTGTGTGTGTGTGTGTGTGTGTGTGTGTGTGTGTGTGTGTGTGTGTGTGTGTGTGCTGGAGCTTGAAGCTCAGGGCCTGGGCATTGTCTCTGAGTCTTTTCCATGCAAGGCTGGTGTTCCACTACTTGAGACATGTTCCACATCTGGCTCTTTGGTGGTTAATTGGAGATGAGAGTTGCATGACCTTTCTGCCTGGGCTGGCGACGAGCTGAGATCTTCAGACCTCAGCCTTCTGAGTTGTTAGGATTACAGGTGTGAGTCACGGGGGTCAGTAGACCCGAGGGAGGTAGCTGCCCATTTCTGTTACTCCATAGTGGAGCCTTTCCAATCAAGTCAGTGAGGTCCCCCTCAGTGAATTTTGAGGCAGAGATACACAGAGAAAGGCAAGTCAGAGATCTAAAGAGGCAGGAAGGAGGAAGCAGAGAGACAAAAGCATGGAGGCAAAGAGATGCTATTAAGCCCTGTCTAGAGCAGCCCTTGGGCCTGAGGTTCTGATGAGTGATTCAGCAGAGGCATCCGAGGGACTTATAGTTCAGCCACACCAGTCCCTGCCCAGCATCCTCCCCCGGCCCCCCCAGGCCTTCTCAGGTAGTTTCTGTTCTCTCTTCCTTGCCTCCGTCACTGGATGTAACTGTATACACTGGAAATTCCCGATTGCATCTAGACTTTAGCTTCCTGTCAGGGCGTCTGCATCGTGTTCAGCTTTGCTAGTATATCACTGTGTGGCTCTGGCCCTGGCCATCTCTAGGCCCCAATCTCCTTGGCAAGGGGATGGATGGACCGGGCCAGGTGGCTCTCCAAGGATGTCTAGTATTTTATTCTGGGTTCAGAGGCCCATGGATGAGCAGTGGAAAACTTCTTGGGAGATTTTTCAGTTGAAAACAGCAGTTGAAAACAGCATTAAACATTGGCTCACATCACAATTAGCCTGGGGATTTCCAGGAACCTCTTTTTCCCCCCCCTCTCTCTGTGTGTAGTAGATATGCATTTAAAAAACTAGCATCCGGGGCAACTGTGATGCATAGGGTGCTTTTTAAAATTTTGTTCTACTGTTCCTGAAGTTTGAACTCAGGGCCTGGATGCTGTCTCTGAGCTTTTTTGTTTGCTCAAAGACAGTGCTCTACCACGTGAGTCACATCTCTACTTCTGACTTTTTGGAAGTTCATTTGAGAGAAGTCTCATGAACTTTCCTGTCTGGGCTGGCTTTGAATCTCAATCCTCAGATCTCAGCTTCCTGAGGTGCTAGGATGACAGGTGTGAGCCTAGCACTAGCATAGGTTTTGAGGACATCATACCCTCATGTTGACAGAATGGCTTCTAAGCTCAGGAGCCTTTTCTGGCAAAGATTTTGGGAGTCACCATCTCTCTGTTAGAGAGAGAAAGAGTCAGAGAGGACTGGGGCAGGTGGCCAGGTGATGAGGGACAGAAAAGGAAGAACATTTTTTGACATCTGACTTTGAGCCAGACACACAAAGATTATTTGATTCTCACAAACATCTTCAGGGTAGTACTGATAGTTTCTGACCATCTGGAAAAAAGGAAGGCTCAGAGAGGTTGAGTCCATATACTGAGATACCACAGAGGTATTGTTAGCTCCATTAGATTACTTAGGCTTTGCCAGAGAACCATGCAGACATCCAGATACAGAGAACAAAGAGGTTTATTGCCCAGAAAGAGGGGGTGGGCAGCAAGACTCCTTCTCACAAGGGAAGAGAGAAGAAGCACTGGCTATTGTCTGGGGTGACCTATATAACCTTAGGGGGTTTAGGAGGGGCTAGAAGGGGCTAGGAGGCAGAGACCCTGGTGTGGACGTGTGGACCAGGGGCTTCATCATGGCAGACTAGGATTTATGGCTGCTGCCCAAATAGTAGATAAGGGTCCTGCAGCTGCCAGGACCTGAAGGTCACTCTAAGGGGCTCTTGTTGCCTTCTATGGTGGTAGCTGCCCCAGAGAAATGCCATCCCAAGGCAAAGGGGGTTGGAAGTTGATTATTTACTGCCTTTACTACCTGGGCCTGGTGTTGCCTAGGAAGGGAGCATGCTAATCTGTGGAGAAGGGAAGGAGTGGACTAAGCTATGGGAAGGGACTCATTTCATTAACAGGTATCAGATACCACTGGTACTGAACTGATTTGACTCTGATTCTCATGCTCTTCCCATCATGCTTCATCCATCCTTATTCTGGGCATCCCCAGTGTGGGTACCACAGACCTGTGGTTTCCCAGGTTTCCTGGGAAATCTGTGTTTCTGTTTCAAAACGCTTCCCACGTCTCATCTTATCCTCGGGAGTGGTGGGGAATGCCTGGAGCTGGAACAGGGTGGAGAACAAGGCCACTGTAAGGGAACCCAAGAGAAACAAGTCCGCATTAGAGACTTGGGATGGATGGAGGTTCAGAAGGGTCAACAAGCAGGGAGATGCCACTTTCAGAGATCACTGGACGGGTGGGGGCTGAGAGCAGCTGCAGTCTTGTTTCCAGCGGGTTATAGGAGGTTCTTTCTGACTCTCTAGATCCTTGCTGAGGGTTCACTGTAGCCATGGCTGGGTCCTCTGCAGGAAGTTGTGAGCCAGTCTAGGCGTAGCCTGGATAGTTTGTGAAAACACTGTGGGGCGGGATGGGGTGGGGGAAGAGTTCTTTAGAATGTTGCTCACATGGGTTAGAGGCTCAGGCTCCCATACCCGCCCTCTGAGCTGCACCTGGGGAGGAGAGATACGCATGGGTGACAGCTGGGTAGACTGGCTAGTCTGGGAGTCCTGGGCCTGCCTCGTGGTCTGGTCACTCACACCCAACCCTGGAGCTGGGAGCAGCCTTCTCTACTCTAAAAGTCCTATTTGAATGACACCACAAACTTCCTAGGCCATACTTAAACTGAATGCTTTGTGTCCATTGCTCTGGTCTGAGAGGACTGAAGCAGGGCCACAGCTCATCCCGGTGGGTCCAGGGTCCAGATGCAGGAGCCGTGGGGATCCATTCTCTGAATATCCTCATTCTACTTCCTCAAATGCTCTCTCTGACTGTCTCTGTTGCTCTCTCTGTGTCTCTCTGTCTCTGTCTCTGTCTCTATCTCTCATTAAGTTAGAGATAATGGTTTATCTATTCCTCCCTAAGTAATTAGCTCTTGGATAATTTAAGTTTTGGTTCTATAGTTTTCTACTTAATTAACTTCTGTGCTTACTAATTTCTTCTTTCAGTTTTTCATTAAATTTAATTCATTCATTAGTTATTTTGGTGCTGAATGTTTTTTAAAAAACAAAAGAAAGCAAAAGAAGGGTGATATTACCCCTCAATAGCATACAATCATATTCATTACCTGACTTGTAAAATGGTAACCTCCCTGTACAACACATTAATAATAATAAAATTAGCCAGGCACCGGTGGCTCACATCTGTCATCCTAGCTACTCAGGAGGCTGAGATCTGAGGATCATGGTTCAAAGCCAGCCCAGGCAGGAAAGTCCGTGAGACTCTTATCTCCACTGAACCACCAGAAAACTGGAAGTGGTGCTGTGGCTCAACGAGTAGAGAGTTCGCCTTGAGCTAAAGAGCTCAGAGACAGAGCCCAGGCCCAGAGTTCAAGCCCCATGACTGATTCCCCCCCCCCCAAAAAAAACAACAAAATTATATTTAAATGATTTCTTTGCTAGATGTTGGTGGTGCATACTGCAATCTTCACTACTCAGGAGGCTGAGATCTGGGGATTAATGTTTGAGGCCAACTCCAGCAGGAAAACAACACTCTGAGAGACTCTTACCTCCAATTAACCAGCAAAATACTGGAGGTGTGGTACAAATGGTAAAGTGACAGTTGTGACTGAAGAAACTGCACCCTGAGTTTCAAAACTGGGTACTAGCTCAAGAAAGAACAAAAGTTCTTTGCTTAATGCAAATATTTAACTCTTTGAGATTTCCTGCAACACTCTTTTAGCTATATCTCATAAAATCTGAAATATTGTATTCTAGATACCCAGTAATTTTTTTTCTCTTTGAATTGAAAGTTGTTTAAGAGGGTTACAAATTTGAGCCTGGTGCCAGTGGCTTATACCTAGCTATAGGAAATAGCTATATATAACCATGTCTTAGCTATTTTGGAGGCCAGGAAAGGAAGGATTGTGATTTGAGGCCAGCATAGGCAGAAAAATTCATGGAAACCTATCTTAACAATAACCAGCAAGCCTGGCACCAGTGGCTCATGCTTATAATCCTAGCTATTTAGGAGGCTGAGATCTGAGAATTGAGGTTTTTAAGCCAGCCCTGAGCAGAAAAGTCTGTGAGACTCTTACCTCTTCTAAAGCAGGCTTTTCTTTGTTGTTGTTGTTTTTAATGTACAATATGGTTTCTTGTTACTTTTGTATTTTTTTACCCTGTGATTTATCCCCTGTTGTCACCGTATTTGATTTTGGTACCCTGGGTATTGTATAATATTTTATCTGAATTAGGGAAGGGAAGGGGAACAACGAAATGGTGAGACAAAGAACAAAGGGGGAACCAATGCAACAGTGATACTCACAGGACAATATGTTGGAAATGATCTGTACAACTGGGGGAGGGGAGCTGGAGAGAGGGGAAGTAGGAGAAAAATGAGGGAGTGGGGAACAAGTTTGACAAGAAATGTACTCACTACCTTATTATGTAACTGTAACCCCTCTGTACATCACCTTGACAATACAATTAAAAAAGCCAGAACTGGAGCTGTGGCTCAAGTGGTAGAGTGCTAGCCTTGAGCAAATAGAAGCTCAGGCCCCGAGTTCAAGCTCTAAGACCAGTGGTACAAAAAAAAAAAAGACCAGTGGTACACACACACACACACACACACACACACACACACACACACACACACACACACACACACACACACACACCCCACACACACACACCAGTTTTCAGGAGGCCAAGATTAAGGATCACAGTTTAAAGCCAGTTCTGGCAGAGAAATCTGGGAGACTCCAACTCCAAAATAACCAGCAAAAAGCCAGGCTGGAGGTGTGTCTCAAGTGGTAGAGTGCCAACTGTGCTAGTAAGAAAAGCATTTAGTGAGGTGCTGAGTTCAGACTCTGATACCACTGATAAGGAGTGTTATAAATTTGTATATGAATTTTAAATTTCTTTGATTGCCTAGTGCTGTGTTTAATTTCTACCTCAATTGCCTTATGATGGAGACAGTCCATTTGCATGATTTCTACACTTTAAAATTCATTAAAGTATTAATGGTCAAAGATATGGACTTGGATACAGTGTTGCACTTACCATGAATTCAATATTGGTGGAAAGAAAGATCAACTTTTTTTCACTTCCTTAATGGTTATTGCCCAGTCTCTTGGCTTTCCATGAACAGTTAAAACTTTTGAGTTAGATTTTTTTCTATTAAATTTTATGGAATTCTTTTTTTTTTTTTTTGGGTCCGGTTGTGGGGCCTGAACTCTGGGCCTGGGTGCTGTCCCTCAGCTCTTCAGCTCAAGGCTAGCATTCTACCACTTGAGCCACAGCCCCACTTCTGGCTTTTTTCTTTTTGCTTATGTGGTGCTAAGGAATCGAACCCAGGGCCTCATGCATGCAAGGCAAGCGTTCTACCACTGAGCCACCTTCCCAGCCCCCAATTTTATGGAATTCTTACAAACCAGAACATTCTCATTAACAGTCAATGTAAGATTAAAAATGTTAAGATTAAAATCTTAATATTTGACATACTGTTGATACTGTATTACTAACTAAACCACAAGCTCCATTTAAAAGTTGCCAGTTGCAGGGTTGTGGTGGCTCACGCCTGTATTCCTAGCTACTCAAGTGGCTGAGATCTTGAGGATCATGGTTCAAAGCCTGGCTGGGCAGGAAAGTCCATGAGATTCTTATCTCCAATTAACCAACCATCAGAAAACTGGAAGTGGAACTGTGGCTCAAAGTGTTAGAGTGCTAACCTTGAGCAAAAAGAGATCAGGGACAGCAGTTAGACCTGAATTTGAGCCCTAGGACTGACAAAAATGAGTTGCCAATTGTCCCAACAATATCTCCAACCTAAAGATCTCAGCCAATATTATGCAAAGCACTTAATTGTCACAGTTCCCAATCTTTCCCCTGGCTGCCACGGAATTGCTATTTTTGAAGATTAAGTTCTAGCAGCTGATGCCCAGTTTTAACTTTTCCCATTATTATAGTGTTAGTTTTGAACACTGATTGAAGTAATCTCTGCCAGGCTTCTCCACTGAGAAGTTGCTCTTTTTCCTCTTTGTAATTGATAATTATTTTGTGGGAAGTTACTCTGGGACTAAGTAGCCTTTTCTCATAAAACCCCCCACCAATTAGTTTAGATGCTTATGGATGTTTCTTGGCTGAATTAATTACTACTCTGATAGTTGTCCAAAGTGATTTTCTAATTTAATCATTCTCTCTACATTCATTAGCTGCCATTCCACTCTAAGGAGAACCTTCTTCATATCTATTTATTGGTTCATTTACATGAGTATGGACTTAGGGATTCCTGCTTATTCAATGAGTTTCAACCTCACTTGTATTGTTTATTTATTATAATCTTTTTCTTTAGATAACTTGGGACAATTAATATTGGGATAAAGCTGGCCTTTTTTTAGCTTCTCTTCCTCCTCCTCCTCCTCCTCCTCCTCCTCCTCCTCCTCCTCCTCCTCCTCCTCTTCCTCCTCCTCCTCCTCCTCCTCCTCCTCCTCCTCCTCCTCCTCCTCCTCCTCCTCCTCCTCCTCCTCCTCCTCCTTTTTGGTGCTGGTCCTGGGGCTCGAATTCAAGGACTGGGTGCTGTTCTTGAGCTTTTTTTGCCCAAGACCAGTGCTCTACCACTTGAATGACAGCTCTGCTTCAGGAATTTTTTTGTTGTTAATTGGAGATAAGAGTCTCATAGCATCTCCTGCCTGGGATGCCTTTGAACTGTGATCCTCAGATCTCAGCTTCCTGAGTAGCTAGGATTACAGAGGTGAGTCACGGGCATCTAGCTCTTCTATTTTCTTTGGGTATATCTCCATCATTATTTGAGAATCTTCTTACTTTCTGGTAACTACAAGGCACTCCAGGATCATCATAAGCTTTTCTCTGCCCTAGTCCAGGCATCAGCCATTTCTCCAAGGTCTTTGTTCCCTTTATGCTATTTGGAAATGAAGACATTGGCTGTGTGGATTCTTGTTTTTCAATGTCACTGCCCCCAGTGACCCGCCCCCTAGTGGTCAAGCTAGGAAATGTATATACATATTTATATAGGTATGTGTATGCATAGTCTTACAGATAAACAATACACCTTTCCATCTATATGCATTTTTATTTATGCATTTATACATCTCCCGCATGCATCTACTTATGCATATGGAAGACCATGAATTCTCAGTTATTTCCAATTCCAATTCAACATCAGAGTTCAGGTTCAGTTGCCCTCCATTATGGAGATGCCTGTTTTAATTCAGAGGTGTGCCCTCTTCATTCCGCCCAGGCTCTGATACCTCATGCTAAGTCTCTGCTTCCCCTCACCTCCCGGCAGTACCCTGGCAATATCCGATTCCAGATTTCCCCTTCCCTGCAGGTACCATTGTGCTCATCTCTGACCTGCCAGCTTCTCTACTGAGTTATGCAGGAAGGCATGGATATAATCAGCCCAGCAGGAAGACAACACAGAGCATTTGTTTTGTGTCTGATATGTCTTTTCATCATTCTTTAATAGTTGGGTTTTGCTTTAAAAACCATGCTGTGAAGGCATGAATTGGTGCTATTTTCAGAGTCTTTTCTCCATCTTCCCTCTTTTCCACCAGCCTACAAAGGATTTTTTTCCCTCTCCCTCTCTCCCTACTTTCTTCCCTCCCTATCATTCCTTCTTTCTTTATTAGTACTGGGGACTGAATTCAGGGCCTCATGCCAAGCACTTTATTCTTTGAGCTACGTCCCCAGTCATTTTGTTTTTATTTTGTTTCTGATATAGAGTTTCATTAGTGTTTCCCTGGGGACACCTTGAACATGTCCTTTTTCCTGTCTCTGCTCCCTAAGAAGCTGGGATTACAGGCCTGTGCCAGAGGATTCTCCTTTCCTGTTTCCTTCTCCTCTTCCTCCTCCTCTTCTTCCTCCTCCTCTTCTTCCTTTTCTTTCTCTCTCTCTCCTCCCTCCCCCTCCTCCTCCTCCTCCTAATCCTAATCCTCCTCCTCCTTCTTTCTTCTCTCTTCCTCCCTCCTGTTTTTATTTTTGGTACTGGGACATGACTGGCACTTTACCACTTGAGTCATGTCTCCAGCACAGATTTTATTCATTAATTGGAGATAGACTCTCACAGACTTTTCTCCCCAAGATAACTTTGAAAGGAAATACTTCTGGTCTCAGCTCCTTGAGTAGCTTGGATTACAGGCCTGAACTACTGTCAAATGAGGATTCTTTTTTTGTTTAATTAATAAGTTTTTTTTTTATTTGAAAATACCGTAGAGGGGTTACAATTACATGGGCAAGATAATGAGTACATTTCTTATCAAGCATTGTAGCCTCCTCCTTTGTTTCCCCTTACCATCTCCCTGCTCTCCCATCCCCGCCCCCCCCAAGTCTCCCCTTCCCCACCAAAGTTGTAAAGTTCATTTTTCTTTTCTTTTCTTTCTTTTTTTGGGTCCGGTTGTGGGGTCTGAACTCTGGGCCTGGGCGCTGTCCCTCAGCTCTTCAGCTCAAGGCTAGTGCTCTACCACTTGAGCCACAGTGCCACTTCTAGTTTTTTTCTTTTTGCTTATGTGGTGCTGAGGAATTGAACCCAGGGCCTCAGGCATGCAAGGCAAGCGCTCTACCACTGCATCACCTTCCCAGACCATAAAGTTCATTTTTCTACATAATGTCTTGTACATCTCATTGTTGCAATGGGTCCACCTGTATCCCTATTTAAACAATTTGTTTTTTCCCTTCCCTTCTACAAATTATACCAACATCAAATACAGTGCAAACAGGGGTTATACCATTGGAGAGGGACATACAAAGCAACAAAGAAAACATCTTATAAATATGTTAGAAACAATAGCAAGAAAGGAAAACCATTTGAGTCCTTATCTTGGGGTTCATTTCGCCTAACATCAACTTACCTGACCATTTCTGCTTGTCTCAGACATATACTAGTTATTGCAAATAAGAGAAACCATGGGACCTATGTTTCTTTGGGCCTGGCTTACTTCACTTAATAGAATTTTTTTTCAAGCCTTTCCATTTCCTAACAAATGGGGCAATGTCATTCTTTCTGATGGAGGCATAGAATTCCATTTTGTATATATACCACACTTTCTTGATCCATTCATCTATGGAGGGGCATCTGGGTTGGTTCCATATCTTAACTATGGTAAATAATGCTGCAATAAACATAGTTGTGTTGGTAGCTTTAGTATGTTCTTCTTTGTGATCATTTGGGTAAATGCCCAAAAGTGGGATTGCTGGGTCATAGGGGGGGAGCTCTATGTGGAGTCTTTTGAGGAACCTCCATACTACTTTCCAAAGTGGTTGAACAAGTTTACACTCTCACCAACAATGCAGTAGGGTTCCCTTCTGTCCACATCCCCTCCAGCATCAGTTGTTATTAGAGTCCTTGATTATAGCCATTCTAACTGGACAAATGGGATTTTATGAAATTACAGAGCTTCTGCATGGCAAAGGACATAGCTAGCAAGATCAATAGAAAGCCCACGGATTGGGAGAAGATCTTCACTAGCCATACAATGGACAAGGGTCTCAAATCTAAAATATACCCGGAACTCAAAAAATTAAATCCCCCAACAACAAATCCTCAAAGAAACAACTGCCCAATAAATAAGTGGGCTAAGACTTATAGAAAAGCTTCTTTGAAGAGGAAAGAAGGATGGCCAATAGACACATGAAGAAATGCTCAACCTCTCCAGCCATAAAAGAAATGCAAATCAAAACAACATTGAGATACCACCTCACCCCAGTTAGAATGGCTATAATCAAGAACTCGAATGAGGATTCTTTATCTTTGAAAATAAGAAGTTTTAATTGGCCAGTTCTCAAAATTGGTCTTTTGGAATCAGTTTATCATTTCAATCTGTATATTCAAGTGTTTTTTTTCCCCCTTCAAACTCAAATTAAAAAATGTCATGATGGTAAAACATACTCAAATAAAAATTATCATCATAATGGTTACAAATTGTACAGATCAACATTGTTAAGTATGTTCTTTGTGTTATGCAATGAGTCTCCAGAACTTTCTTGTCTTGTAAAACTGAAACTCTATCCCCATTAAACCATCCCATCTCCCCCCTCTCACCAGCCAGATTCAAGTTTTCTTTTCTTTGTAAAGAACATTTTATTCAGTTGTGCTTTCCTGTCCCATGTGTTCAGTTCTTTGTACTGGGAGCATTTAGAATTCAGTGTGCTGGATCTGGTTACGAACAAGGTGTCCTTGTTTTTTGCTCCTCTTTGTGCCTTGCAGACTCGGCCTGTGATCTGTCAATATGGGACCTTGTGTCAGCGTTTTTGCTCAGTTTGATTCCAGTTCCACTCGATCTGGCACAATCAATTCATAGAAAAGCAGGTTAAAAATGCTTTGGGTTTGTAAGTGCTTTCTATTTTCATCTAACTTGGCATTTACCTATCTGTTTTTACTTTTCTTGTTTTAATCAATCTGTTTTGGAGATAAGAAGTTAATAGACATGTCTTTTTCTTCCTTCTCCTTGCACTTGTACCTTCTCGATTAGGAGGAGTAGAATTTAATTATAATACCATCCACATCTGAATGTCTATAGCCTCAAGGAGCAGGAAAACAATGGTAAACCTAGACATAAGTCTGCTTTTCACTAAGCACGTTTTTTTGGAGTCATTTTTGAGATTTGGAGTGATGTAAAAGGTGAAAGACTGCTCTTAGCCTTTCAGCTGATACCGATGTGAATTGACTCCAAGGGCCATTTTCTCCCTTGATCAAAAAACGTATTGAGAGTCTACAAACCCTACCACAAGGAGGCACTGTCTGCCTCCTGTTTGTGGAAGGTACTCTGGGCTACCCTGGACCCTGAGGTTGAGAGAGATTTCGTTAGGGATGGGGTTTATTTAAAATACAGAACCTGAAAGTGTATCTGGTGAACTTGTGGTCATCACTTCTTGACCCAAATCAGCCAATGATGGATGGGAAATGGTCCGAGGTTTCTTCTGAGGGGAGTCTGTGGATTGTAGCGGACAGGCATTATGGAAGCCTGGGCAGGAGATGTTCTGTGTGTGGGCCAGGCCTGAGTGGACTATTCCCACATGAGTCTCTTTTGTTCAACACACAGTTTATTTACCATCTGTTAGCTCTTGAATGTTAGGTAGACTGATCAAGTTCCATACAGACCTGCTCCTAAAGAGTTGCCTGTGTGGTGAAAAGATACTACTCCTATAAAATAGGATTTGGGGTTTTTGAGAATAGAGAGGCTGGAGATAATACATTCTGTGGAATGGAATAGGGAGGTGAGTAGAAGGGTGGATGCATGCAGTATCTGGCTGGTGTTACTCGGGTGTCTGAGGTGAAAGGTAGTAGGAATGGCAGGAGGTAAGTGTGCTTATGCACTATTTGTTTTAAATATCTTGGACTGACTTTTGGAAGGGCTGGCACAAGTAACTAAATTTGGATTTTGATAATTTTCCATCTTGTCTGAACAGCTCCCTTGTCTGAAATAAGGTCCATTTTGGTAGATCTTTCCTCATTGCTGTGATGAGAGATTCCGTGTGGGTCTGATTTGATCCCGGGTTGGAGGGGAATGACAGATAGGTTAGGTAGGAGTCAGAACCTAGAAGACAGTTTTTGGCTGAATTTCAGCAGTAAAGAGGTTTAGAAGAAACAATCCTTAGGCTGGGCTTACTTGGAGTTTATGGAATTAAAATAAATCTTTTATTGTTGTTGTTGGAGAAGTAAGAGTTATTTTCAGTGGGACTGGCTAGAAATATTCCATATCAAAACTAATGAAGTTGGTGCTGTTGGCTAATACTTAGATGCTTAGTCATTCAGGAGGGTGGAGATCCAGAGAATAGTGCTTCATTCATTGCTCTAATCAGTTGGCAATGTTTGTAACATTCCATCTCTAAAACTTTTTTTTTTTTTTTTTTTTTTTTTTGTCAGTCGTGGGTCTTGAACTCTGGGCCTGGGCACTGTCCCTGAGCTCTTCAGCTCAAGGCCAGTGCTCTACCACTTGAGCCACACTGCCACTTCTGGTTTTCTGGCGGTTAATTGGTGATAAGAATCTCACGGACTGGCTTCCCGGGCTGGCTTTGAACTGTAGTCCTCAGATCTCAGCCTCCTGAGTAGCTAGGATTACAGGCGTGAGCCACCAGTGCCCGGCTTCCATCTCTAAAACTTAACTAGGAAAAAGAAGCAGGAGGATGGGGAGAAAAAGGAGGAGGAAGAAAAGAGGAGGAGGAGGGAGAAGACTAATTACAGAAGATATAGTATAGTCATGTATAAAGTTTTGAAAAACGCTTTAGCAATTGATAGGCTAGTCTGTTTCTATAGCATTCAGCGTTGTAGGATTGACAACATTATACCAACACCACTAACTCTCCCTTGTTGCAGTTAGGAACAAATGCAAAGGTTAGCACCATGAACAAGATTGAGGTTACCCCTATATCCCTTTAGTCACAGACATATAGGACATTAACTATATTAGAATTCTATTAATGTTTAACAACTGTATAATGGAGGTAATTTAGAAGATTTTTTATGTACTTTAATGAACTATGATTTAAATAAGGTTCAATTTCCTCAGTAGTCAAAAACCTAACAAAATCTACCTTAAAGTAGTTTTTTTTTTCTTCAAATGTTACTAAAAGCAGAATAATTGTTTTTATTTTGAAAAGCATTGGGCTGGGAAGGTGGCTCAGTGGTAGAGCGCTTGCCTTGCATGCATGAGGCCCTGGCTTCAATTCCTCAGCACCACAGAAGCAGAAAAAAAAAGCTGGAAGTGGTGCTATGGCTCAAGTGGTAGAGTGCTAGCCTTGAGCTAAAGAGTTGAGGGACAGTGCCCAGGCCCAGAGTTCAGGCCCCATGACTGGGAACCTCCCCCCCCCCCCCCCCCCCGCCCCACAAAAAAAAAAAAAAGAAAAGCATGGAGTGTTAGTTTTGTTGTTGTTGTTGTTGTTGTTGGTCATGGAACTTGAGTTTTGTTTTAAGTAATTTTTACTTAAAACTAACTCAATCACATAACATAAATGTTTTGTAATATCTATCATATATATATATATGTATATATAATGTTGTTGTTTGTTTTTGTCAGTCGTGAGCCTTGAACTCTGGGGCTGGGCACTATCCCAGCTCAAGGGGAGCATGCTACCACTAGAGCCACAACACCACTTCCGGTTTTCTGAGTTGTTTTTGTTGGAGATAAGAGTACCTTGGACTTTGCTGGCTTTGAATGATGAGCCTCAGATCTCAGCTTCTTGAGTAGCTGAGATTACAGGTGGGAGTCCCCGGCGCCTGGCTATCTTTTATATTTTAAAAAATCTTCTCATACACTTTATGACTTGTTTATGAGCCTTCTGGTTTTTGCCCTATCCTGCTTTTTTTTCATTTTGGGACATTATTTAGGATAAAATTTACGAATTCAATTCTCTATTTAAAAGGATTTTCTTTTCCCTTTAACTTGCTTATTCAAAAACATATTCCCAATATCCTTCTTAAATTTTTCCTACTTGCTGATTCTTCTTTGTCTCTTCTTCCTAATTTGCATTTTGAAAGAACTTTCACAAAATTTTGAATTTAGGCAAAATTGTTTATTTTTCCAATAAAATAGGATAAAAATTTTTAGTAACTTTAAATATATCAACAAAGAGCCAGGAAGACAAGCAATCCTAAACCGGTTTTCTTTTCTTTCTTTTTTTTTTTTTTGGTCAGTCATGGGGCTTGAACTCTGGGCCTGGGCACTGCCCTGAGCTCTTCAGCTCAAGGTGAATACTCTACTACTTAAGCCACAGCACCACTTTTGGTTTTCTGTAATTAATTGGAGATAAGAGTCTCACGGACTTTCCTGCTCAGGCTGGCTTTGATCTGTGATCCTAAGATCTCAGCCTCCTGAGTAGTTAGGATTAGAGGTATGAGCCACCAGCACCCAGCTTAAACCGGTTTTCTATACAATAGCAATTTATAAAAACATATGTCAATAGACCCAAATATTGTATGAGTTGAATCCAAATTATTTACTTATATATAGGTATATATAACACATATATAAAATAGATCACTTTTCTAAATAACTAAATTTCAAAGTCCCTTTTGCTACCTCACTTCAAAATGACTAATTTTTCCTTTAATCTGGGAATTAATTTCTGAATGCTTGCATTCTGGTTAGATCTGATTGAGATAAGATAACCATTTTTTTTCTTCCAGAGTGACAGCAGCTTCATATGAACTGTATGGCAGCAGTTTAAGCACCATCCTAAAGATATTCTCTCTCTCTCTCTCTCTCTCTCTCTCTCTCTCTCTCTCTCACACACACACACACACACACACACACACAAACACACACACACACACACACACAAAATGTTGCAGTTTAGGTCTTCTGAAACTGAAATACCCATAACAACTGAGCTGAAAAATGAAAGTTAGCTGTAGAAACCAGTCAGTTGTTTCTGGAGTTCTAGAGACAAACGAAAAATTTGCCCAATGCTCAATAGATAAGTGCACAAAGCTGACACTTATAAACAAGTATACAAACAGATATATAAATCTAGAGTGCTCTCAGACAGATCTTTTGGCCATAGATGAATTACAAGTTTCTCTAGGAGGTAGAAAGATGACATGGCTGGAGATGGTGCACACCCTGTGTCTGTACCCTCCCTGCTGCACTGATGGCACCTTCTTCACACCATTAGTGGTGGAGATGTTGCTATAGAGTTGGGCCCCATGGGGGAGGGGAGACAGCCCTACCTTGGTGGTGACATTTCCTTGCTACTTCTACAGAGTCCAAAGCCACAGTATTTTTCCCCAAGACTTACACAGACAGATATAAAGCTATGGTATACACAACACATAAACAGAACAAACAGGAAATTTCCTTTTGGGTGCTTAGAAGCTAACGTTGATAGAACTGATTTAAGGAGCTCTTACATACTCAAAATCATGGCTCTGGTTTCTAACAGCTTGAGGAATGAGATAAGACCAAGTAGGAGACCTGTGAGTTGCCTGGAGGTTAAACTGCAGAAAAAAAAATGGAGTAAAAGAAGCCATACTCAGCAGAGGCTTTCCCTCATGGCAGAAGGTGGAATACAAAATCTGTCCAAATGGCAGTAGTGCAGGTGCAGAGTAGGAGGTTTCCAGAAGGAAGAAAATAAAGAAAAGGGTTTATTTCCTTGAGAAACACATCAGAGTGTTAGGACACAATCCATGAGATCTTTCTGGAAGGTTATTGGGGGTTTGAACCAGAGTCTTGTGTGCTTGCCAGGCAGGCTCTCTACCACTTGAATCACACCTTCAGCCCTTTTGAGGAATTTAAAAAGTGAAGAGGGTCTCCATCTAAACATATTATGAGCCTACTTTTTGGCAAGGGACAAAATCCTATAAGGTGGCTGGGGAAAATCACAGAGAAAGTTCCCAAAGAATGAGGAAGAAAGACCTGAAGAATTATATAAGGTGTCAGACTAGAACAGAAGAGAGCTGAATAATCATCTAAAATGTCCTGAAGAGGCCAGCCAGACACATGTGACATCCATTCACAGGCCTAGATCCTGTGAAAGGGATTGAAGATCTAGATAGAGGAGATTGGACTATTTGCAGGAATTATAACAGAAAAGGCCAGCCTTCTGGTAGTTTGTTAGCTGGCCAAGCCAAATGATACATAGAGTAGCCATGGAGGGAGCCCTCTCCAGAAGAAAGTCAACTAGTTATTGTCTAGACAGGGCATTCCTTCTCAAAGAGATGAGACAAAGCCTTGAGCTTAAATTGAGCAAAGGACATACCCTTGGCCTTTGGCGGGATGGTAAACCTTTGGGGTTCGGCTAAGGTATCCTTCTAGAAAGCAGACATGACAGTGTACTATACCCCCCTCCCCACTTCTTCTATTTCTTCTAGAATCTGTATTTCTCTGCAGCTCAAAGAATATGTCTCAGGGAACAATCTTGCTTCTCTGAGTGTGTTATAGCACAGGGAATCTTATTTATGGAAGCTGAGATGGTACAAAAGAAAAGAAAAGGCCTGAAAGACCAGGTAGCTTCAGCAAAGAGTGGGAACAGTTCATAGAAGAGAAAATTAAACTAGGAATGGCAGAGACAGCAACCTAAGTAAATCTCAAAACAAGCCTTGCACATAGCCAAGCCACCCAAAGATAAAATTGAATAAAAAGAGAAAAAGAAAAGAAAAGGTAATATTAGGAAAAAGGAAAAGAAAGCTCAAAATCCAAATGATAGAAAAGTCCTTGCAGAGCAGAGTGACTAGGCATGCCCTTAATCTGGATAGAGTTGGGAAGGATAGCACTTATCTTTCACAAGAGATGTTAGTTGAGTTCATGGCAGCAAAAATATTACGTGAGCAGCAACTTCATATTGTTGTATACTATATCTGTATAGCTCACAAGTTGAGGAATGATGGTAGCCAAAATGATAGTTGGACAAATCTGTTAGGAAAAGAATACAAAACAGGCGTTCTAAAATCTAGGGCTGCCAAATGTCAGATCTAGACACTTAACTCTAGATATGGAATAAAGGAACATGGTGAAAGGCAGAGGAAGGAGATGCTGGGAGAAGATAAAACTGCAGCTCATCTTTAGGTTTAAGCAGAGGAAGAATTAAGGGGGGGGGAAAGATATGCATAAAGAGTCTCAGTTTCAGGTGTGGTTTCACTGGTAGTGATCTTAGTTCTCATTTTCTGGGGTTCTGGAGAAGTTGTTACTGGTGTCATTACTTGAGGAGAACACTTTCTTAGGAGCTCATTACTACTGCTCCAGGGTGCAGCTTCCTTATGATAATTGTTCTCACTGAGAGGGAGGTGTGTGTGTGTGTGTGTGTGTGTGTGGTCTGTCCTTCAAGGCTCAGCTATTCCTTTGGGAGTAGTTTCGGTCTCTGGTCACCTGAAGATGTAATCAATTAAGTTGTATCCTTCCCAGGACCCAGGCAGAAGGCAAAGTGACGAATAGAGATAATGGCTTAGCGCAAAGGCAAACACAAAGTGGCATCTTAAAATGGCCCATTCTACTTCAACATGGAGTGATTTGATTTTTACATGAGATCAGTATTTCTTTTCTTTGGCAGTGCTGGGGTTATAACTTAGGGCCTTGCACATACTAGGTATATGGCTATGCCACTTGAGCTATGCCCCTAAGATCCTTTTTACTCTAATATTTTTCAGGTAGGGTCTTGCTTGTTTTGTTCATCTGGACTTCAATCCTTCTACTTCTCCTGAGCTTCTGGGATCACAGATATGCACCTACACCCAGAGGGCTTTCTGTTTGTTTTTTTGTTTTGTTGAGATGAGATCTTGATAACTTTTTGCCTGGGTTAGCCAGTCTTCTTGATCTCTGCCTCCTGATAGCAAGGATTACATGTGTGAGTCATGCTGCCCGCCCAACCTTTGAGAGGGTGACCTTTTACTCTAGGGTGAACTGTTCGGTTTGCTCAGTGTTGACCACACCCTAAGTTCCCCCTGCTTCCTTCTCATTGGTCTCTGCAGTGGGGGATATGCATGGAGGGGCTTAGGGAGAGGTATTTCTTCACTCACTTGTATCAGAACCTGAGTTGAAAGTCCCTCACACCCAGAATAGACGGGGAGGGAAGAAAATGGGGTGGGAGGAAGAACAGTCTAGAACCAAGTAAACACGGACAGAGCAGAGAGACCCTCTGCTGGTCCTGAGGTCAGCTTGCTCTTTCCTGGCTCACCTGTGTGCAAGGTATGATTTGGGGTGTGGGGAAGGGCAATGAGGGATGCAGGTGGAAGGAGTGAAGAGCCCGTGGAGAGATTTTACTCATTTAGGGAGCAAAGACTGATCACAGTTATGGGCTGATTTTACATTCTACCTCACAATGATCATTCCAATGGATGCAAGTGATTGTGTGTGTGTGTGTGTGTGTGTGTGTGTGTGTGTGTGTGTGTGTGTGTGTGTGTGAAGTACTATTGTGACCAGTGGCTCATTATTTTTACTATCTAGCCTAGTTGGCCTTTGTACTTTGGCTGAGGGTAAAATATATGAATAGAAGGCAGGAGACATGGGTTTCTAATCAAAGTACTAGAAAGTGCTTTCAGATGCAAGTTCAGGCTGTTTTAGTACTGATGAAACCCCGTTCTGTGGAATGTGGCTTAATTTTTGGAAGCATGCAAATGTCACCAGTTGCTGCGTGTGAAGACAAGGAGGTGGATGAGAAGCACAGTGCCATTTAGGTGCGGGAGGCTCAGCACACGTGGCCACAGTGAGGTGTGAGGAAAAGGGTTGGTGAGAGGCCCGGCAGTGAGGCTAAGCTGCGACTGGTTAAGGGAAGGGCCTGGAGACCCTGGGCTTTGTGTGCTCCAAACTGGGTTCTTATGCTCTCCCCCCTCCTTCCCCCACAATCTCTTCTGGTGTCTGCCTCACAGATAACAGGCAGACACTGACTTTAATGCACTCCATTTAATAACTCTGGGCTGAGTCCAGGGACTCCCACATTTTTTTTTTCAACATTTACTATGCATAATAGGTTTCTATGAACGTCTCAAAAATTGGTTTCCAAAACCATTTGTACCTAGAAGGAAAGCTGGAGATGAGAATCAGGCCTTAGGGTTGCAGCTATCAGCTCTAATGTCTGTGCGTCTGCCTAACTCCATATCTTTGGCCCTGTCAATTTTACTGAGCTCCTAGATACTGAAGCTGGGGGATGGAGGTTAAATGCAGTAGAGGTGAAAAGATCCACCTTTCCCTCCACCTTATCAGGAGGCAAGAATGATAGAAATAGACAAGCTGTCCAGTGGGAAGACTGGTGATTAGACCCCAGAGATAATCTGTATCTGGACAGCACTGTAAGTGTGAATATGAATGAGGATTGGAGACATTTGAGAACAGGAAGTGAGGGGAACTTTAATGATAGGGCTGTGGCTGATCTGGGTTTCATACCATAGAGGTGGAATTGTGGCCATTTCGCTCTCACTTCCCATCCCTTGTAGGTGGTGGTAGTCTCATATTTCTGCCAACCTTTCCTTGGAATAAATTCACCTTCAGTTTTTTTTCCATGATCAACACCTTTATTTCCTCTTCCTATTGCTTCTTGAATGACAGCCTTGGCTACTTTTCTATATGTCTCTATTAACTTTTCTAATTTTGAAGAGAAAAAAAAAACATTAGCTGAAAAGCCATGACATTTGAAGATCCCTTCCCCCACCCCAATCAGAGTCATTTCTATATGAATTCCTGAGGTGGAGAAATTTTACTCAGAGATTGAGAGTGATTCAGGCAGAAAACTCTATTGAAACCTTGTGCCTGGGTTGCACACTGCATGTGGTTTTTTTTCAGGTATATGAATTTGTCTGTGTCTTCTGGGCTTGTCTCTTGGGGCAAAGGTGCCAGGTGGACCACATGGTTGTCAATGTTGCATAAAGACAGACATTTACAGCCAGGTGTTGATAGCTCATATTTGTAATCTTAGCTACACAAAAGGCTGAGATCTGAGGATCCAGCTCAGGCAGGAAAGTCCATGCCATGCTTATCTTCATATAACTACCAGAAAACTGGAAGTGGTGCTAGGGCTCAAAGTGATAGAGCACTAGTTTTGAGCAAAAGAGCTCCCAGGCCCTGAGTTTAAGCCTCACAATGGACCAAAAAAATAAGAGAGAGTGGGGGGGAGAGGAGTCCAAGCTCTCTCTCCCTCTCTCTCTCTCTCTCTCTCTCTCTCTCTCTCTCTCTCTCTCTCTCTCTCTCTCTCTCTCTCTCTCTCTCACACACACACACACACACACACACGGTAGATATTTACTTAAGTTTAGATCTGTTGTCCCTGAGATTGCTGCTGTGATCTCATCAGCATTAATCACAAAGGCACGGGTTTATTGCTTTGAACAAAGTCAAGATGATTTTATCCTTTAAAATGGCTGGCAGGGACCATGATACATATTGTATATGCTGGGACACAGGATCCAGAAGTGACAGGGAAAAACATCCTGTTTCTTAAGCAAGATAGTATTTGTACACTTTGTGTCTCCTGAAGCCAGATAATGGAACTAGTGTAAGGAATTGGGAGTTACAGAAGAAGTCTGTGAATAAAGATATTTGAATCGTGTAGGATCCTTAACTCATCTCATTATCATATAACCTCATATTGCTCTCTCTTTCATTCATGGCAAACCTTTCCCCCATGTCTCTCCCTGGCCTTACCTGCTATGGTTGTCTTCATTTGTCCTTAGCTTTGTCCTACTCCAATTCACACTACCCTCCTTATTATATGAACTTCTTTTCAAAGAGAAGAGCCATGGTTACCCCTCCCCCCCTTGCCACTTCTTCTCCTAGCCTTTGCTCACTTTCCCATCTGTTAACTTATCTTTTAGGAGGACTAGTGTGGGAGGAAGTTCAGGAAGACTTACGGAGGGCAGCCTCCATTACTTTCTTTGCAATGTCATTTTGTAGTGGGGGAAATGGATGTCAGGTTAGAGTGAAGCCTGAGACATGCCACTTGGGGTCACCTCTTTCCCACTCCCAGAATGCAACTCTCACAAACGATTGTGGACAGAGGTGGATGAAGTTCCCTTTTGGCTGCAGATACCCTTCTGTCGCCTCAGCAGGCCCACAGGGCTTTCTCTCTGAGGTTTACTTTTCATTCCCTTAGAGTCTTTTGAAATGGAAAAGGGTGATAACCTGAGAACACTGTCTTATTCTGGCTTCAGCAGGTTCCCTAGGATCTCTGTCAGGAACAGCTAGGATCAGAGTGCTTCAGAGGCTAGGGAGGAGCGTGTAGAGATCAGGGGCGGTGCCCAGGGACTTAGGGAATCAAGACCCTGGCCTCTACTCCTCCATCCTTTCCAACATTTATGTGAAGTTTTCTGTCAATGGATAGAGGTATAGTGCTGAAAAAGGCAGGCAAGACCCTTGCCCTGACAGAGCTTGTATTCTATATTTGTGTGATGGTGCCAAGAGGAAAAAATATAGCATGGCTTAACAAGGGTCATCAGAACCTATTGGTTCTACATACTTATGGAAGGAGTTTCTTTTCTTTTTTTTACGTCTTGTATTGTAAAAATACTGTACAGAGGGGTTACAGTTACATGAGCAAGGTAATGAGTATATTTCCTATCGAGCATTGTTGCCTCCTCCTTTGTTTTTCCCTTACCATCCTTTCCCTCCCACCTCCACAACTACTCTCCACCCCCTCCCCCCACCGAAGTTGTAAAGTTCCTTTTCAACATAGTGCCTTGTACATCACATTGTGACAATGGATCAACCTGTATCTTTATTTAAGCATTTTGTTTTTTCCCTTCCCCTCCCCAAATTAGAGAAGTGTATATACAAGTGCAGGGCACCGGAATCAAATACAGTGAAAACAGGGGTTATACTGTGGGGGAAGAACATACCAAACAAACAAAAAACACATAGTGCATTATAAATACGTTAGAAACAATAGCAAGAAAGAAAAAAAATGTGCCCCTGTCTTAGGATTCATTTTGCTTAACATCATCTCATATGGTCATATTGTACATAGCTTTTGACTTTTTCTGCTTGTCCTAGACATATACTAGTTATTGCAAATAAGGGAAACCATGGGACCTATGATCCTTTGCGCCTGGCTTACTTCACTTAATATAATTTTTTTCCAAGTCTTTCCATTTCCTAACAAATGGGGCAATGTCATTCTTTCTGATGGAGGCATAGAATTCTATTGTGTGTGTATATCTATATCTATATCAATGTCTATATCTATATCTATGTATATATATATATATATGTATATCACATTTTCTTGATCCATTCATCTACTGAGGGGCATCTAGGTTGGTTCCATATCTTAGCTATGGCAAATAATGCTGCAATAAACATAGTTGTGCTGGTAGCCTTAGTATGGCCTTGTTTGTGATCATTTGGGTAAATGCCCAAAAGTGGGATTGCTGGGTCATAGGGGAGCTTTATGTGGAGTCTTTTGAAGAACCTTCACACTGCTTTCCAAAGTTGTTTTTTCAAACTTTTCAAACTTGTTCCAAAGTGGAACAAGTTTGCACTCCCACCAACAATGCAGTAGAGTTCCCTTCTGGCCACATCCCCAAGGAGTTTTTTTCTTAGAAGGAATTATAATCCCAACCTCATTCTTTAGTGAAATAGAAGAAGCAATCCAAAAACTCACATGGATAAAAGACCCTGAACAGCAAAACAATTCTTAGCAGAAAGAGAAGCGCTGGAGGAATATCAATTCCAAATTTTCAAACTCGGCTACAAAGCCATAGTAATAAAAACAGCTTGGTACTGGCCCAAGAACAGACCTGAGGACCAATGGAATAGGACTGAAGACCCAGAAATGAACCCACAGACCTATAGCCACCTAATCTTTGACAAGGGAGCTAAAAAAATAGAATGGAAGAAAAATAGCCTTTTCAGTAAATGGTGCTGGCAAAATTGGTTAAACACCTGTAGAAAACTAAAGCTAGATCCATATTTATCACCCTGCACCAGAATTAACTCCAAATGGATCAAAGACCTCAAAATAAAAGCAGACACCCTGAGAAAAAGAGATTAAAAAGTAATTATATATAAATTGAGATTGGCTATGAAAGAAAGATCATTAACCAGATTCTGTTAAGTCTTGATTGGTGGTCGGATAGGGAGAGGAAAAACATTGGAGGCAGAGAAAAGAAGAGTAAGATGGAATGTACTGTTGTTTAAGGAACAGCAGGGTGGTGCTGGCCCACCAGGGATATGATTAGAAAAGCATGGCTTCTGTCAGAGAGACGTGGCTCCTGCAGGTCACATTGCTTATAAGTGGAGTCTGGACTAGAAGCAGTTCCCATTACCTTTTGCCTGAGCATCCTTCTATACCCTATCCAACTCTGTTCAGTGGCTCCGAGGTACCGGATGCATGTGGCTGGAGTATGGAGGGGAAAGAAGAGATTGGGGGAGAAGAGTAAGGAACAGCAGGCAGGGACCTGGGGTTCCATGGTTCAGCTGCTTGGGGTGTCAAGAAGCTACAAGTGGAGAGCTGTGCATTGGAGTAATTTGCAGAGATAGGCAGGTTGGGATAGCAGGGAGAGAATGTGGTTAGAGACTCAGTAGGATGCAGGGAGAAGGAAGGGCCATACTCACAGGTGTAGACTGGGGTGGCAGCCAGAGCTGCCAGGAATATCAAGGTTAGGACTTTCATGCTTCGGGTGAAGAGCCACAGAATTCTCAGAGAGCCTAGGGATGGAGTCTAAACCTGGGCTGTTTTAAAGCTATCAAGGGCCAATGGGAATCAAGCTTGGAGGAGGCGTGACTTCCACATCATCCTTTCTTCCTCCTTAGACTGTCACCTGCTAAAGCAACAAGGGTCATCTGGTCTCCTTGCAGGCAGATCTTGGATAGCCTTTCTGTATTGACCTCCTCCTCCACCCCTCCCGACTATCCCCATTTTCTTTTCCTACCTTCCTTCCTCACCCCACCTTCCTTCTTGATTTCCATCCTGATGTCTCAGGAACTATAGTAGAGCAAGTTGCATGTGGGGTGATGCTGGAATGTGTCTGTCTGAGAGTGCTGTCATAGGACTTTAAGTCTTATCTCTCTATGAGGAGGTTTAGGGCTCAGGAGATCACACTGTCTACTTCCTAATACAGGGCAGGGGGTGAGGAGGAGATGATTTCTCTAAATTAAGTGAACCTCTTTACACATACAACACCTGAGGACTGACTAAGGACTATGTGAGTGCTTTACTCTCTTGAGGGAGGATGGGTTTGAAGAGTCATGATCTCTCTCTCTCTCTCTCTCTCTCTCTCTCTCTCTCTCTGGAATGGGTTTTGAACTCAGGGCCTTGCATGTACTAGCAGGTGCTCTACTACTTGAACCATGTCCTCCAGTGACTTCTTTTGTCAGTCATGGGGTTTGAACTCTGGGCCTGGGCGCTGTCCCTCAGCTCTTCAGCTCAAGGCAAGCACTCTACCACTGAGCCACAGCGCCACTTCCAGTTTTCTGGTGGTTTATTGGAGATAAGAGTCTCATGGACTTTCTTGCCTGGGCTGACTTTGAACCTCAATCCTCAAATCTCAGCCTCCTGAGTAGCTAGGATTACAGGCATGAGACACCAGTGCCCGGCTTTGCCTTTTGTTTTAGTTAGATTTTTGGATAAGGTCTCACATTTTTCTCCTGGACTGGCTTGGACAATAATCCTCCTAGTTATCCCAACCCTATTCTTGGGACAATAGGCTTTTGCAATCATATTCAGCTCATTTGTTGAGATTAGGTTTTGCTAACTTCTTTTTTTTGGGGGGGGGGCTGGGTTGTACTCAAACTACAATTTGCCACCTCTGTGCTTCCTGAGTAGCTGGGATTATAGGCATGAATCACGGTCTCTAGTCTGACCCCAGCTCTTGATAGTATTTAGTATGTAGTCGCACACTGCTCTGAATTCAGGCCTCATCAGTGGGAGTCCATGCAGGTCTGGCCAAAGAGGACTGGGAATTCACCTCAATTAGAGCTCACTTCTTTTTCAGTGATCCTAATATGAATAATCTAGGAAGGCAGAGCAAGAAGCACCCTGTGATGTGGATTTCTTCTTCTCCTAGCCTGGGATTCATGAGGTCTGGGTTTTTGAATTTTGGCGTTGCTATATGTATATGGTATTACACTATAATATCCTAAAAATGTTAGGGATTTCATTGCCATCTGGGGGTTGGGACACCAATCTACAGGACAATGGTGGGAATGAGAGAATGATGTATAGGAAACATTGGGAAAGACAGAACAGTCAGACTGCTCCTGGCGGGGAGGCTGTGCCTGAGACAGTAAGACCATGGTGGGTTGGAGGTATTCGCTGTCCCCCGCAGCTGCAGGGAGATGGGCCTTGGGCGCTCTTAGAACCAGGATTGTGGTCTTGACCTTAGTCTACACTTGTTCTCTGACTTCTGAGAAGTTGTTTTTCTCTTTTCAGCCTTAAATTGTCTCTGTCTGAAAATAGGACTTGTCTCCCTCCACCCCAACTTCCTAGGGCAAATCTGAAATGGACTGGGATGCACCTCAACAGGCCTTTTTTGAGTACTTACTTTGCTATCCATGGCTTGGCTTGGGAAACCCAAAGATGAATATAATGCTTTCCAGGTTCTGAAGAAGCCCAAGGCCGCAACTTGGGGAAGCAAAGCCAAGCGAATTAAGATGGAACTTTTGAGGTCAGATGTGTTTGGAATGCTACACTTTTCTAATTTTAGAAAATGTTAAGGAGTATGCACTACACATTATAAGGTTGCTCCATGGTCAAACACATTACCATTTTAGTGACAGAACTTATGACTATTCATTGCAAGTAAGCCAAAGAAGGAATATAAAAAGCTTATGCCAGTCTAAATCAAGAATTTTTTTTAAAGCAAATGAGCAAAGTGCTGGTCAGATTATCCCACCAAATGGAGGATTGGGTGAGGTAATATTGGGAGAACTCTCAAGTTCAAAGTCCTGGGGATGAATTTCTCTGTTCTTGTCTGAGGTAAGTTTGGGGGGAATCAGTCAATCCCTTATCTCATTTCTTGCATCTGACACCTGTGAACAATAATTCAAAGCTGTCATGAAAATGGAACACGGAGACACTTGTGAATGCTGTGTTTCCCCAACTCTCTAAAGCTCATTGGAATCCTTCCCTTCAAAAGGATGGGGGACTCATTTGTTTGGCACGTAATCTTTTTCAGCAGAGACTCTGGGAGCAAAGAGATATGCATGGCAGATGCTTGTCCTTAAGGAACTAAGGTCACCTTGGCATTTAAGTTACTTTTTAGGATTTGCGCTTCAATTGGCCTCTAATTGTGGCGTGTGAATGAAGAGAGGTGCACTAAATAAATGGATAGACAAGACTTGACAATAACATGGTCTCCCTGGGGCCTGAGACCCTCAAAGGAGGGGGTGGCCTTACTTGGAATTATCCAAGCTAAGGGAATGGGAAGTTTTGTTTGCATTAGGGCCCAGTGTGCCCACCTATAGGGAGATATTGTAGAGGAACAGTCTCCATGATATATATTTAAACATTTTATCATTAAGCAGTTGTGCAAAGAGCTTATCCATACAATGTATTATAATGTATTTGAAAAGTGAATAGGAGCCAATTCCAGCCCTCAGGAGGCAGAGGCAAGAGGAGCTAAAGTTCAAGGCCAACCTGGGCCACATAGTGAGATACTGACTCAAACAAAACAGAACAACAACCTCTCCACTCCAAAAGCCCCAAAGTCAATAGGATCAAACTATGATATTTACCCAGGATTTTCCTGAAAGGAAATTAGGACTTTGGCATCAACACGAGAGCTGTCACAGAGCAGGTACTTTCCAAATGTCACTGCTTAGCCTTTTTCCTGTCTCAGTACTCCTCTTTGCCTCAGAAATTAACGAGGCAGATTTTTACATTTTTCCATGGAAATGGAGACAAGTGGGAATGTAGGAACGTTTGTTTTATATATACATTTTTTATTACTGCATAACAAGGCCAAGGTAAAATGTTATCTCCAATGAGAGGGCCTGGGATGGAAGTGTGTACATGCTGAAAGAGAGAGAGAGAGAGAGAAAGAGAGAGAGAGAGAGAGAGAGAGAGAGAGAGAGAGAGAGAGAGAGAGAGAGAGAGAGAGAGAGAGAGCTGCGTGTATGTACATGTGTGTGTTTATTTTTATTTATTTATTTTTTGGTTGGTCATGGGGCCTGAACTCTGGGCCTGGGCACTGTTCTTCAGCTCTTCAGCTCAAGGCTGGCACTCTACGACTTGAGCCACAGCACCACTTGCAGCTTTTTCTGCTTATATGGTGCTGAGAAATCGAATCCAGAGCCTCAGGCATGCAAGGCAAGCGCTCTACCACTGAGCCATCTTCCCAGCCCCATGTGTGTGTTTAAAGACACTGACTGTATCTGGATGAGAAGCCATTCTGTGTGAGAGGTCATCTGACTTCCAGATTGTCTGTTGGTTAAAAGCTACTGAATGGTCTGGAATAATGTAGTTTGCAGCCACAGATGTAATACAGCATGGTGTGGCAATGGTAGAGCTCCTGTGACGGTAGCTTCTGTCTGGTGGCTTCTGTGCCAGAGCCTTGCCTCTCCACACGGGTCTCAGGTAACACCACTTCTTCCTCTGCTGCTTCAGGTTTAGAGCTGGCAATGTATCACTGCTGCCACCAGTCTTTGTAAATGTTATTTATTTGTTTACTTATTTATTTGTGTCAGTACTGGGGCTTGAACTCAAAGCCTGGTGCCGTCCTTGAACTTTTTTGTTCAAGGCTAGCACTCTGCCAGTTGAACCATAGCTCCAGTTCTGGCTTTTTCCCCTGGCTAATTAGACATAAACGTCTCACAGATTTTCCTGCTTTGATCCATGATCCTCAGATCTCAGCTTCCTGAGTTGCTAGGTTTATAGGTATGAACCATTGGTGCCTGACTCTTGCTCTGTTTTTCTTAACAAAGATGCAGTATGATCTATGTGCCAAGCACTGCTCTTAGGGTTTTTTTTTTTAATTGTGAAAGCACTGTACAGAGGGGTTACAATTACATGGGCAAGATAATGAGTACATTTCTTATCAAGCATTGTAGCCTCCTCCTTTGTTTACCCTTCCCATCCCTTCCCATCCTCCCTACTCCCCAATCCTCCCCCAAATTGTGAAGTTCGTTTTCGACATGACAACTTATACTTCTCATTATTGCAACAGGTCCACCTGTATCCTTATTTAAACGACTTGTTTTTCCCCTTCCCCTCCACAAATTATACCGACATCAAATACAGTGAAAGCAGGGGTTATACTGTGGGAGAGGGACATACAAAGCAACAAAGAAATAATCTTATAATTGTGTTAGAAACAAATGCATGAAAGAAAAAAACATTTAAAATACATATCTTAGGGTTCATTATTTTAATCATGTTGAATACTGACAACCCAGTTAGCTAAGTACTCACTGGATAAGAATACTGTTGGGCTTCTAAGTTACAGATGGGCAAACCAAGGCAAAGGCCAGGGGCGGAACTGTCCCGTGATGACTCAGCAAGTGACACTGCTGGATTTTAAACACAACCTTTCTGAGCTTCAGAGTCTGTGGCAAACCACTACCAATCCCTGTTGAAATGGTAAATTCCATTTTATAGTAAATACTTAGTTCTCTCATCAGTTAGTGGTTCTCAAAGGATACAGAACCAATTGCACATGCATGCATGCATGTGGGGTGTGTGTGTGTGTGTGTGTGTGTGTGTGTGTGTGTGTGTGTGTGTGTGTGTGTGTGTGTGTGTGTGTAGGAGGGAGAGAAAGAAGCAGAGGGAAGGAGAGTGAGTGAGCAAGGGAGAGTTATTTTAAAGAAATTGGATCATGTGATCCAAGTTTTTCTATATAGTTCAATTCCAAAGGTTTTCTTCTGACAGAATTTCCTCTTGCTTGGGGGAAGGTCACTCTTCGGTTCTGTTCAGATCTTCATTGGTTGAGCGAACCCCCTCACTTCCTGAAAAGCAATCTGCTCTACTGAAAGTCCATCATTTTAAATGTTAATCTCATCTCCAAACACCCAGACAGAAACACTCATGTTTGGCCACATATCTTGGTATTATGGCCAGCCAAGTAGGCATCTAAAAATCAATCATGAGAGCATCCTTTAAGATTCTGGAATTTTTTTTTTGTTTTGTTTTGCTTTGGTCAGTCGTGGGACTTGAATTCTAGGCCTGGGTGCTGTCCCTGAGCTCTTCAGCTCAAGGCTAGTGGTCTACCACTTGAGCCACAGTGCCACTTCCAGCCTTTTCTATTTATGTAGTGCTGAGGAATCAAACCCAGGGCCTCATGCATGCAAGGCAAACACCACCACTGAGCCACCTTCCCAGCACTGATTCTGGAAAATTTAATGGCAATAAAGTGGGACTCCGTGGGAACAAAACAGACATGTTGTGTGCAACTTCAGAAGTATTTCTGCTAACCTTAAGGCAAAGAAATAGATATATATATGATATATATATGAAATAGATATATATATGAACTCAGGGCCTGGGTGCTGTCCCTGAGCTTTTTCACTCAAGGTTAGTGTGCTACCACTTTGACCCGCATCCAAGAATTATATTTTTTATATTCTGAGTTTGGCAGGTGAAGCGGGAGCCTCAGAGAGGCCCAGAATGAGTCTCTAAGGAAGCCCAAGAGGCCTGCCCTTCTTCTTTCAGTGACTCAAGTAGAAGGAACAATCATAGCTTCTTTGTGGTCTAGATGCCTCATTTGGAAATGACCAGGCAGAGATCTGGGATCAAAGGCCAGGGTTAGCGGCTACAATTCAATGTCTACAGGAGTCCAGTAAGTGACACGCTGTCAGGTAAACAACAGCCCAAGTGCATCGATGTGTGAAACCTGTCCCTTCATTTCAGGTTCAGAGAGCCAGGAGGAAGTGGCAGGGCTGGAGTTAGGTGCCGTCTACCTACCTGACCTGAAGCAATCAGGAGCATCGCCCTTGAACTCACATTCTCATTCTCTAAGAGAACTTGAAGAATCTGAATTTCTTGTGGAATCTCCTGATTCTCTTCTCAGTTTCTACATTTTATGAAATATTTGTACTTTTATGCTTATTTTTAAAAATGATACATAGAAGTATGTGTATCCGATAAAACCTCATGTTTTGAAACATGTCTTCATTGTAGAATGGCTAAATGAAGGTAATTACCATCTGACCATTGCTTTTTATTTTGAGAGAACTTTAAACTTACAGGGAATTTGTAAAAATCGTACAAAGAATTTCTATATATGCTTCCTAGGTCCACAGGGACTAGAGTTCCCAGGTGTTACCATTTAGTCATGCTTGCTTCCTTCCTGCCTTTGTCTTTTTCTGAGCCTTGGGAGAGTTAGAGCTGAAGTTTTATAGACATGGCTGCTCTTGATTGTCTTCATGATGGCAAATCCTGGTTATTTTGGGTTTATCTTTGGAAACAATAGCTATTTGAACAGTCAGGTCTCAGTAGAATTTTCTTTTTTTCTCCAAAGAGTGCTTCTAAATATGAGTTGTGAAAGCTCCCTACTTCTTAATGACTTATCAAGGAGATTCTTTCTGTTGGTTCCTTTTGTTGGTGAAGAGTCCATCCAGTTTAAAAGCTTACTTCCTCTTCTCTTCCAGCAGACACTTCAGTAGAGATACACGGAAGGGAGAAGGGTCTGGTTTCGATTGTTGGCAGGTGGAATAGGTGAGGGAGAGCTCTTTGAAGGCTACTGACCCAAGTCAATAGGGAAAATTCTTGATATCTTTCTGGCTTGTTGTCCTCTGGAGCCCTCCACTAATGCAGGGTGTAACAGAGTCCTTTTAGAGGGTGCTTAGCTACACTCCAGCCCCTTAAAGAGTGGCCATTCCTTTAAGCCTGCCCATTGGTCCACCTCCACCACCTGTTTACCACATGCTGTTTCCTTTCCTCTGGCCTGGAGGCCCCCCCCCCCACCTTTTGCAGCCTCTTGATCCCTCTTCTAAAAGCATTCGTGGGAGAAATGGGAAATTCTAAGTTCTTTTCCTTGTCCTTCAAAGGCCTTGAGAGAATGGTGTAGAAATGTATTTTTCACCTCTTACATGAGCTACTATGGAAAACTTTCTCTCCCCAGAAATGGAAGATGTTATGCAGATACCTGTTGCTTTGTTTACACTGTCCTGTTGATAGAGTCTCTATGGTCATATCAATATTTTTTCTTGTGTCACCTTCCTGCTAGATATTTCCCAGCTCTGGTCATTAGATGTGACTACAGGACTGAGATCTTACATAGGTCTTGCTCACTCATACACATCCCTAAGCAATCTGCTTTGTGCTCTATTCCCCCCCTCCCCACACACACTGTTTTGATGTTGAATGTCCCCAAAGATTAATGAATTGAAGATTGGTTAGCTCCCGGGGTTTTGCTACTAGGTGGTGCTATTAGGTGAGTCAGGGCCTAGTCACTGAGCCCTTCTGGAGTGTCTTTCCATCATTAGGAGCATGACTTCGCAGGGGATTGTGGGAGTTATGCCTTTTCCTGTCTCTCTTTGCCTCCTGGCTCACAAGGCAAGCACTTGGCTTCACTACATACTCCCCATAATTGCCATCTTCATCAGAGACCCACAGCAACAGGCCCTCTCAGTCTAGAACTAGAACCTCTAAAGATTGTGAACCCAAAATAATCCTAAGTCAGTCATCCTGGTATTTAGTTATAGTAACACAAAGCTAACACATCCCCCTTTCTATCACTGGAATTGTGATACAGATAGAATGATCTTGAAGCTAACTATTGAAGGTGACAGATCCATTGCCCACCTGAGTCCCTACATGACTCAGTGGAGAAGATTGTCTCCTCATTTAGGAGCATACCCCACTAATGGCTCCGTGAGTTTGTTTTCATATTTTTTATTTTTAGATAGCATTTAGGTAGGCTTTGCATACTTGCTAGACAGCCACTCTACCATTTGAACCACCCTTCAGCCTCAAGGTGGGATTTTTTTTTTCGTATATGTGTGTGGTGTGTTGATTCTGGGACTTGAACTCAGGGCCTTGAACTCTTGCCTAGCTTAAGGCTAGTGCCCTACCACTTGAGCCACACCTCTATTGCTGGCCCTTTTCTGGTTAATTGAAGGAAAAATCACGTGGATTTGTCTGCCTGTTCTGGGTTTGAATTGCCATCCTTTGATCTCAGCTTCCTGGGTGGCGAAGATTACAGGTGTAAGCCATTGGTGTCAGCCCTAGATTTAAGTTCATAATGGAATACAGGGAACTTGGGGCCTGGGCTTTCTAACTATGGGCCCTGGACAGCATCCTGGAAAATGGACAGATTCTTATTGAGCACGCTGATGGACAGTAATAAGGCACTGGACAGTGAGAGTGAAGAATAAAGAGGTGAGAAATTTGGGAATTGAGGCTCAGTTCCCACAGGCCTGGGTTGAAAGGGTGGGACTGAATGGGAGAGCTTGCTTGCTGCAGCTTGTTCTCTTCTGGAAAGCTAACTCTGAAGTTGAGGTTCAAGGGGAAGAATTAGGGTGTCTACTGAGGCCTCATGGAGAGCTCTTCCTCCTTTTAGGCTTCTGTCTGCGTTTCTTACCCTAGCCTCCTAAAGGAACACACAATACTCATATATATATATATATACATACTGTTTGACACTTTCAATATTTTTCTATTTAATTAATTAGTTATTGTATGCTCAAGGCCTGGTCCTCTTGAGCATCACTTCTTACATCTTTAGCTTTGGGTCAATTTTGTTGTTGATGTCACCAATCTTATCCTCAGAGTCACGAATGGTTTCTGGAGCAGTCATAGGTTAATAAAATGAGAGAAGGAGATGAGAAGAAGAAAGCAAAGAGAAAGAAAAAAGAGAGAATGGAAGTTAGGAAGGAGAAAAAAGAAAAGAAGATGAGTGAGGATCTAAAGACCCCAGGCTCCAGCTTTACCCCTGACTTTCCTTCCCAACTCCAACTTCTGTCCTCCAAGCTCACTGAGATACTATAGCAAGCCAGGGGATGGAGGTTAGATTGGGTCCAGGATGAGCCCATCCCCTGTCCTTATTTTGGAAAGGGGACAAGAGGCAAAAAGAGGATGGGAATAGGCAGGCTATGAATATCAGAAAGACTGGGGGTTAAACTCAAGGGACAATCAATAACAGACAATAACAGAAATTGGGATCTAGATGAGGAATTGGAGGTATTTGAGAACACAAAGTGAGGGAAGTATCAGTGTCAGGGGCTGTGGTTTTTCTAATCTCATGAGGAGGGGCAGAGCTGAGCTGGAGCGTGTGTGAGAGAGGTGTGCCAATGATTCTATTGGAGCTCAGAGGCTTCACATGGGGACACACTCACCTTCACCCTTGTGTTTCAGATCTTCAAATTTTTCACTGTATTTGATGTCGGTATAATTTGGGGAGGGGAAGGGAAAAAGCAAATTGTTTAAATAGGGATACAGGTGGACCCATTGCAACAATGAGATGAACAAGATGTTATGTTGAAACTTTACAACTTGGAAGAGGTGGGGAGATGGGGGAAGGGGGAGGGGTGGGGGGAGATGGGAAGGGATGGGAAGGGGAAACAAAGGAGGAGGCAACAATGCTTGATAAGAAATGTACTATTACCTTGCTCATGTAATTGTAACCCCTCTGTACGGTATTTTCACAATTAAAAAATCATGAAAAATTTTGTTGTGTTTTGTTTTTGATTTCCTGCAAATAGTCTGTTCTCTCCTGGCCTTTGTCTAGTATGGATTGTAATTCAGATAAATCAGCATAGGTCCATCAATTGGAAAAGATGCTTCATTTGTAGGATAGTTACTCCTCCCTCCCACCATGTCCTGGGTGCCATGGGCACTCCTTTGCTGAGGGAACAAAGTTCTCTTTTATGGGAACGATGGCAGGCAAGTACAATCTACTGCACAGCACAATCTACCGCACTGCAAGTCTTGTGTATAGAAGCAGATGTATACAACTCCCCACCCTAGGAACTGTGTGTTGGCCTGTGTTTATGTCTGTAAGTGTGGGCTGCCCCAGAGATCCTGTTGTTTGTGGATCAGAATTCAAGACCCTCACATTGACACTTACCCAGAAGGTTGGGCCTCTGCTTCTTCAAGTGCTCTAACATCTTTTTGGCAAGCCCCATAGTTGTTTCATTTTCCTTTATGGCAGCTGATGCCTCATGGGATACTACAGAGGTTGAGAAGGGGCAAGGAATAATAACTTTTCCCCTGGGGTGTGGTGGGTGGGGCTTGTTCTTCCAAGCTCTGGACAACTTCTCCTTGAGTGCTCTTCGAGCTTTACTTTCATTATCTGCTAAGATTTGGTTTTTAGCATCCATATGTCTCTTGCTTTCTCAAAACCTTTTCCTGCTTCCCCAGGGTATTTTCCTAGAGTGGATTAGTGTTCAGCTCTGTTGACAGCAAAATCACAGAAAGAATCCCCTCAGTTTTCATCCCTTGCATCACCCCCACTCTCGGGATTGCTCTATGTTTCTCCTTTCATCACATCCTTGGTGTTTTATTTTTGTCATTTATGCGGCCTGAACTCTGGGCCTACGGGCTGTCCCTCAGCTCTTCAGCTCAAGGTTAGCGCTGTACCATTTGAGCCAGACTTTTCAGGGGCTCCTCTTAGTAAACTAAGGTCCAGAGACCCTAAGGTTCTCTACATTGCAGCTAGAGCTTTTGAGACTCAGTAGTCCCTAACTAAAATGTCTTCAGTCCCAGTCAATGATTTTAAACTCCAGGAAAAATTTCCAGTGAAGTAGCAAGAGTATGAATTCAGTTCTTGGCTTGTCTTCACATGGGAGGGTGGCTATTGGTACTCTTCTCTTCGCCCTCTCTTCCCTGTTTTTCTCTTCTCTGTTTCTCTCTCTCTGTCTCTCTGGAAGTTTAAACTCAGAGTCTTGTGCTTTCTAGGCAGGTGCTATACTACTTGAGTCATGTCACCACCCTTTTTTCTTCTGTTATTTTTGAATAGAGTCTCACTTTTTGCGCTAGTGAGTTGGGACTGTGATTCTCCTCTACATGCTTCTTGCATAGCTGGGATGACAGGTGTGCAGTACTACTTGCAGCACTTTTTTTGGGTGCCCAAACCTGTGCTTGAACTCAGAGCCTTGTGCTCTTTTTCACTCATAGAGGGTACTTGGCCATCTGAATCACACTTCTAGCCTGCCATTTCACTGGTTAATTGGATATAAGAGTCTCTTGGATTTTTCTGCCTGAGTTGACTTTGCACTGTAACCCTCAGATTTCAATCTTCTCAATCGCTAGGGTTATAGTCACCAGCCCCTGGAAGCACCTAGCTTCTTATTGATTGAGATGGAATCTTGAGACCTTTTTGCCCTGGCCTTGAACAACAAATCCCACTGATCTTAGCTTCTTGAGTAGCTAGGATTACAGGTATGAGCCTCTGCACTTGGCTAAGAGTTTTCATTTGATCACAAGAAATTATACAAAGATAATATGAAATTTTGGTTTTGGATCCTGACAAGTCACTTTCCTGAAGCATCTTCCCTTTGTGTAGTGAGTTCTGCCTATTTCCTCATGCTGCTGTGAAAATGGCTTGGGATTTGTTTCCTGGGGGGCACTTTTCCTGGGCCAGACATCGTACAGGACCAGGCAGACAAAGATGAGTAGGTTGTAGTCTTGCAAGGAGGAATTCACAGTGGGTTAGGACCCCAGAAAGATGAAGAGAAAACTGAGGTGAAGGGGTGGTAGTAGGTGAGTGATGTTCAAGAAGAAGTGGAAGCCTATCCTAGCCCAAGAGGTTGGGCATCTGCTCTGCCATTTGCTAGCTGTGTGATCTGGGATGTAGCATCTCTCAGTCTCGGTCTACAGTATACCGAATAATCCAGGATAGTTTGAATTTCAGTGGGAAAAGCTCCTGGGATTTCTTTCTGAGGTTCCTCTCTGTGTTCCCTGATATGTGGCCCCTCACCTCTGCAAGAACTTGTTTTATCAGGCATCCTCTTGTCTCTCTTCATTGTGAGCTTCTTGGCTCTCTTCCCTAACATATGGATATCTTAGGTAGAAATGAACAAAACGTTTCCTTTCCACTATCCCTTTCTAACTCCTTTAGCAAATCAATCCTCTAACAACCAAGCCTTTTGAAAACAACCACATTCTGCATTTGCTTTGGTATCTCTATTTTCAGTACTGTTTTGCTGTACATTGTCATCATCCGTAGCATTTTCAATACCATCTCTGGAACAGAGACAAAAATCTTTGCCAAGGTACTTAAATACAATCACTGCTTTTCATCTTGATTTTATTTGATCTCTGTGGGTTTGTAATCCTGTTGACCACCATCCTTTGAAATGCTGGCTTTCTTTCTTTCTCCCTTTTTGACCTCCTTTGACGTACCTCCCCTGCCTCCTTCCCTTCCAGTGTCTATTCTTAGCCGTTTCTTTTCTTCTCTTATGCACTCTCCCTCCTATGTGACTTACTCTTGGAGTCATGCTTATTGCTCTCACCTTTATTCCAGTCCAGACCTCTCTCCTGAATGTTCATTTCTATGGCTGATGGCCAATAATAGAATGTACCCCAAACCTCCAAACCCTACAGGTCTTATTTGCCTTCCCTAATGTCTCCCCCATCACCTGCTCATTCCCCTCCATATTTTTTGCTCTGATTAACAGCACCAACATTCACCCAGTAATCAAAATGGAGATCGGCAAGGCCTAGAGGCTAGATGAAGACACAGGGGACCCTTGGCTTAAGGGAGAGTGTGGCTGCTCTTTTTTAACTAATGGCTTCTAGCATATTCTTCAGAAGGAAGGGACAGATATATCCAATATTCAAAGTAGGAAGGAAGTTGGTTGAGAATTGTGGGGGAAGAGTCAGGAGACAAATCAATCTAGTGCCAGAGGTGGATAGTTGAGAACTTTCCAGGAAGAAACAGGGTGGACTGAGAGACAGTAGGCTGGGGTTTCCTTACTTCTGCAGATACCTGGCACTGGCACAAGAGAGATGAAATATGACTGGGTTTCTTTCTACCTGTGGGGATTCACAAGACAGAGTTGGCAATAAAGTTAAACTAAACAATCAGATACTAACATAGCCTGTAATGGAACATCTAGAACAGGAGAAAATAAATGAGGGTCTAAAATAGGTCAGGGATGTTGTGAGAAGAAGGGATTGGCTAGATGAATCACTCAAGGTGTTATGGTGAAGAAAGGGAGTGAGATAAACATGCTCAATCTTTGAAGATCTGAGCCCAAATGAGTAATAGTCTAAGATGAAGAAGGCCTGTGTGTGTGTGTGTGTGTGTGTGTGTGTGTGTGTGTGTGTATGTGTGTGTGTGTGTATGAATGACAGCTACATATAGGCAGAGAAGAATGTTCCCATAGGATATAAAATAATCTGTCCAGATAACATCTTACGTGAATAGTTCTCTTTGTACGAGTCCCCGAGAGGAAATTAACCTTCAGGTTTCTGGACTCAATCTCTCTGCACTCTTCCCCTCTCATTATTCTTCCTGGGCCCCACAATTTAAGGGACAGGTATTCCTAGGAAAGGCAGAGGTCTGTATGGTAAAGATATTCTTTTTCATTAATTTAGGGCAAGACACTTTGCATGAATTTAAAAGCCTATAACAATGCCTACATGGGATGACATGCGTTGGATGATGCCTAGAAAACTGCAATTTCTTCTGCCTTAGACTTGGTTGAAGACAAATAGGCCTGGTTCTTTGGGTTCCATGAGGGAGTGATGGTTCTTGGTGCCCGATTGAAGGCCCTGGTGTTGAGGTGGTGCTGATCAAATCTTCTTTCTCACCTGTGAGTTCTTTCCATGTTCTTTTCTACTCAGGTGCAGAATCTTATCGTAGAGGTAGAACAGAAAATGTGGAATATGGATAAAGAAGGTGGCCCTGTCTTTAAAAGGATAAGAGTGGTTCTTTCTGTATCTTAGACATGGATATAAGGTGACTTTCCCTGGCCATCTCACACTAGCCGCAGCAACTCACCTCACCGCTCTTCTTTCAAGCACCTGCTGGCTCTGCAGAAACCAGATGCTCTCTAATCTGGTAGAAGCTGACCAGTCATCTCAGTCAAGGGCACTAGGTATGACCAGAAGGCAAATTGGCTAAGTTTATGTACATTACCAGAAAAGTGCCTCCATAGCATTGTCTCAGGCTTTGAATAATCTCCAGATGACATGCCATGTGTCTCTGAAAGTTGAGTTAATATTTGGGAATGGGCAATAACATAATGTAGTTGAAAAGCCATTTGGGTCATTTGAAGACTCCTTTTCTTGTCTTGTTCCTAAACTGGTTCTGAAAGCCAGTCTAAAAGGGAAGATATTGGCAGAGCAGTGGAAATCCATTTGGGATTTGCACTGCCTCCCAGGGTGACTAGTTTAAAGAATATAGCGCTCCTGCAGTTGAAGTTCTCTTCCTTGCATTATCAAGCTTGAATGTAGCCTTAGAAAATTCTTCAGCATACTTTTTGTCTATTCTAAATTCCTTTATCCCAAGAAAATTGGGAGTCGAAAAGTCATCAGATGTTGAAAATTTACCCTAGAGAATTAATTTAGAGCGACTTCCTGGATACGGGGTGGAATTGGGGATGAGATCCTCCGAGCTGGGGGAAATGGTAGTGTGAAGGTGGGCTACAAAAATTGAGGATACATACTCTGTAGGATTGACTCAAGGGACTCTTAAAATAATAGCATCAAAATAGAGCTGAGGAGAGAAGTTGTTAGAAAGCTAAGTTGTTGCAAGGGAGGTTTTTTTTTTTTTTTTTTGGTCCAGTTGTGGGGCCTGAACTCTGGGTCTGGGTGCTGTCCCTCAGCTCTTCAGCTCAAGGCTAGCACTCTACCACTTGAGCCACAGCGCCACTTCCGGCTTCTTTCATTTTGCTTATGTGGTGCTGAGAAATTGAACCCAGGGCCTCAGGCATGTAAGGCAAGCGCTCTACCACTGAGCCACCTTCCCAGCCCCGCAAGGGAGTTTTATACAGGAGGAAGGGGATATCATCATGGTTGCCTGCCCTTCTTGGCTTCTAGATAGTTCTAAAGAACTAATAGGGCCTGAGTTAGGATCAGGGTTTCCCTCAATCCTCTGTTCTTGAGTTGTACTCTCATCATCCCCAGAAATGCCAGCAAGTCAGGCCCAGATGCACAATGAGCCCATATCCTCATGGAGATGAGTTGGACAAAGAGGATCCTTATGTTCTTGTTCATTCATGTGTGAGCCTGGGGCATTTGGGGCTGGAGGCTGAGGAAAGGAATTGGCAAGAGAGGTTTGGAGGAAGAAATTGGTCTGGTTTTCTGGGACATTCTAGGAACCTGGAAGACTGCTGTTCCTAAATGTTCCCAATTGGCCACAAGCCCTGGCTTTCTTTGTTCCCCTTTGTCTCTCTTCTGGGTAGAATGCCAGTCTCTTCCCTGCTTCCCATTCTAAGACACCGACAAAGAAGAGGCCTGCTGGGTAAGTGGGAATAAGTAGCCTCTTGAGAGACCTGAAGACACTGAGAAGGAAGGGAAGAAGAAGAGAGTTCATTCCATCCAGACCCAACATTCCAGCTTGGAAAGGGGATTGGAATGAGACAGGTGAGGGGGTGAAGAGGAAGGGGTGGGGGGGGGTGGGACGGGGGGGGGGGAGAGGACTAAACTCCTTCCTTATATTCCTCCCTTCACTTCACCTAGCTGCTTCTCCCTGTTTTGTTTTTTTGTTGTCCCCATTTCTAATCCAGCTTTTAAACATTTTATTTTATTAAGGTGGTGAGGAAGCCTTCTGGCCTCTGGCTTTTGCCAGTCACTTTTTTGCCTTTGTAGGTGGCTGGTTCCATGACCTCCAGAGAGTAGCAAAATCCAAGGATAAAAATCTGCAAGACTTTTACATGAAAAGTATACTGTTTGCATAGACCCTACATGTACTCTCCCATACGCTTTGACTGTCTGTCTGCATTGAAGCTTGAACTCAGGGCCTGGGTGCTATGCTTAGCTTTCTCACTCAAGGCTGGCACTCTGCCATTTGAGCTGCAGCTTCACTTCTGGCTTTTTGGTGGCTAATTGGGGACAAGAGCAGACTTTTTTGCTTAGGCTGGCTTTGAACTGAGATTCTCAGATGTCAGCCTCCTGCGTGGCTAGGATTATAGGGGTGAGCACTGGTACTCAGTCTCTCCTGTACATTTCAAATCATTGGTTGATGACTGAGAATACACAGTACAATGTAAATGCTATATAAACAGTTGTTAAGCTGTGTTGTCTAGGAAATAATGACAAGAAAGAAGTTTGTACATTTTTTTAATGCAGATGGATATTAAGAATATTTTCTGATCCCCAGTTGGTATTTTTTTAATGCACAATAAATAGACGTGACCCTTTTTCCTACTGGACACAGTCCAACTCACTCCTCAACATCTGTTTGGATTCCCAGGAGCTTTTCCTTTTGTGATCACAATTCTCCATGATTTTCTCCCGCTGATGATCATCGGCTTCATTTCTGTCTTAATTCTCTCAGCTGTGCTCTGTGCCCTTGAAAATAAACAAAACAAAACAAACAAAATCCCCCAAGGCACACAGCCACTTTCTCTGAGTTCCTCTAAGCACAATGAAAGGAGCTTTTTGTCTATACTGAAAATTGGGCATTCAATTCCAGTACAAAACACTTTAGCAATGAATATTAATCAACCATACCCCAAATTTCACTGGCTCTGAGCACTCGGGTCAACAGGGAGTATCTAACTCTCCTTAGAGCCTCAGTTTCCCTTGGCTGTCCTTTCTCCTAACACTATTACACACTCCTTAGTTAACTTGATTCTTCACCTGCCTGTCAATATTGTATGAATACCCTGAAAATAAAATTATTTTTAATGTTCAAATTTGCTTCCAAGTGTTCCAGTTTTCTTTTAATTTGGCTTAAAGGTCCTTCTTTCTGACATTTCCCATAGCTCACGTATTTCCTTAAATGCAGACATTGTCCAACTAGATAAATTATATCCTTATTTGGGAAAGTTGGAGGTCTATAGCCAGGTATAATAATAATAATAATAATAATAATAATAATAATAATAATAATAATAATAATAATAATAATTATTATTATTATTATAAATTATTCTAGAATAAAAAAAGAACTAATATGATTGGTTTGTATGAGGTGGGTTTGGGGAGAAAGAAGGTCCCATTTGAATTATCAGGTAATCTACTTTCTCTGTCCTATCCTGCCTGCCCTCCCTCCCTCCCTCTCTTTTCCTCCTCCTCTTCTCTCTTCTCCCTTCCTTCCTTCCTTCCTTCCTGTCTTCCTTTCTTGTTGTGCTGGTACTGGGGCTTGAACTCAGGGCTTTGCAATGCCACTTGGCGTTTTAGCTTGAGGCTGGCACTTTGCCGTTTGAACTATACCTCCACGTCTAGTTAATTAGTTAACTGGGGATCACACTCTCATGAACTTTTCTGCCTGGGCTGGATTCATACTACAATCTCAGACCTCAGCCTTCTGAGTATCTAGGAGCCACTAGCTCCCTGTGGATTCTGACATACCAAGTCTCATCTCTGGCACATTGTTTTTTGTTTTTTTTTCTCGGTATATCCCCAAACCTTTATGCCTCCAAATATGGTGCTTTCAAACAGAAAACATAACTGGCCAGCCAATCCTAGGGAGATCACAGGAGTTTATGGGATGCTCTATCATTGATCTAGATAGACAGTGGGATGAGAGCGAAATCTCCTGAATAAAATGAGCTAGGAGAGCAGGGATAGTCAGAACCCAGGCAAATACCTGCCAGTGGTCAGGAGACCAAGTAACATCTCTGTGGCACAAGGCAGCTTGTGAGTCCTCATAGGGAGCACTCTTTGGGAGCACTCTTGGAAAAATCTCAAGATTCTGTTAGCTGCATTGTGTGAATCCTGGATAAAAAGAATTCCCTATTTGTTATCTAAAAATGAAGTTATGTAGAACATTCTAGACCATTTCCACTGGGCTGAATGAACGAAACAAATACTATTTTACTCCATATAAACTGGGAGAACTTCCAGAGTGGTTATGCAGAGGTATAGAGTTGACATTTTTTTTTTTTTTTTTTGTCGGTAGTGGGGCTTGAACTCTGGGCCTGGGTGCTGTCCCTCAGCTCTTCAGCTCAAGGCGAGCGCTCTACCACTTGAGCTATAGCGCCACTTCCGGTTTTCTGGTGGTTTATTGGAGATAGGAGTCTCACGGTCTCTCCTGCCCGGGCTGGCTTTGAACCGCGATCCTCAGATCTCAGTCTCCTGAGTAGCTAGGATTACAGGCGTGAGCCACCAGCGCCCGGCTAGAGTTGACATTTTGCAGAACAACTCATAGAGGCAGATTCTGGCTAGCTAGCTTGGCTTTCTTGCTGTTTTAAAAGGGCCAGGGACCTGAGGAATGTTAAGAAAGTTAGCCCTGTTCAAGTAGAGGTTTTGGAAGGACAGAGAATATTCAGTAGGATGGAGTCTGTCAAGATTTGGGACAATTCTGGATCCAGATCCCATTTTCAAGATGTGGAAGTTGCTCCTTGCATTAAATGTGTGAGAGAGGTACCCCCAGCTTCTGCCCTTGGGGCCTCCTAAAATGAGGGCCCTGCATTAGTAGGCACAGCAAATCTGGGCCAGAAGAGGGCACTGTGGGAGTAATCAGAGGGCCCCAAGGTCTCTGTCTATAACCTCTGCAAGCCACCCAGGAAACCTCTGCCTTTAAGCTACTCTCCTTCTTACAGTTCAGAATAGCCCCCCCCATCTCTCTTTATTAATGTAGATTTATTGTTCAAAGGGGTCTGGTTGTGATATGTCCATTCCGTGTATAATAAACTGATCAAATTCATCCCCATTACTTTCTTACTGTCTGTTGTCTTACACAGATAATATTAGTGGCTTCATTATTCCATTTCTCTACCACATTTATCATCACCTTCAACCTGGCCTTTCACTCTTCCTCTTCTGCTGGTTCTCACCTTCAACAATATCTCCCCCTTAACACGCAAGTCATTGATTTTTTTGTTTCCATTGTAGCTTCTGCACATAAAAGAGAGCAGATAATATTTGTCTTCCTTGGGCTCAGGCCTTGCCTTTTCTCCCTGTAATTCCCACCCACGCCATGCACACAGAAGGCACAGGGCAGAGCAACACGCTTGGTGATGTTTGTCAGGTGAATGAATAGATGTTAGAAACATCGATTTTTGGTGTCTACCATCTAAGGACAAAGGAAAGGTGCCTGCAGCTCAGTGAGTCATCATGTCTCAGTCTGAGCCCATGGCCTCAAATTGTCCAGGGACAATGGACATAGGCAATGATGAATTCTGAGCCGCAGTCTTAGGTCACTGCCCTGGTTGCATGTGGGTGCATCCTGGGGACCTCTAACCGACTTCAGAAATATCCCTGAGTATTGAAGGCCAAGAGGTCAGTGAGTTGGAAGGAAAGAAAGTGGGAGTCTGCAGTCTCCTGATGGGAGTCACACTTTGGGAGAACTAAGAAGCCATAGTTTTGGGAGAAGTGTGTCAAGGGGTTGCATTTCCTCTTCCTCCTTTTACTCCTCCTTCTCTTACTCTTCCTCTTCCTCCACTTCTTCCTCCTCTTCTGCCTCTTCTCTCTTCTTCCTACTCCTTCTCCCCCTCTTCCCCTGCAGGTGTTTCTGGTGCTCAGTGCTGGGGTGACACCCGATGTGAAGGAGGGTGGGTTATAGCCTGAGCTCTGATCCCTTAAGAAGAAGAAGCGAGGCTGCTGCCTTGGGTTGTGTACTGTTTTCTTTGAGTACCTGCAGCGTGCTGGGCCATATACCAGTGAGCTCTGGCAGGCATTTAGGCAGCTCATGTTTGGCAGTGTGAAGAAATACAATGGAGCGGACCTGTGATGTAATGAGCATAGACACAGGTACAAGTAAGAAAGGTGATGATCAGCAGGATGGAGGGTGATGTCACAGCTAGGCAGAGGATGTGGTTAGCTTGAGCAGGACTGGCAGGACTGGGAGCTGAGACTGGGGTTAGTGGGGTCAGGTGGGGGAAGGATTTGGGGGGTGTTGTCTTAGACTGCAGAAGGGGCTTGCTAGAGAGCAGTAGGAGGTGCATCTAAAGAGGGAATTGTGTATGGGGGCAGGGAGGAAAATCTTCAATTCAAAAATGTCTATTTTTTGCTTGTCATTTCTGAAAAGAAGAGGGTGGTCATTTCCTAATAAGGAAGGTGTCTAAGTGACATGTGTGTTGTATTATCTATAGCACTGGCACGTTGACTTTTCAAAATTCCGTGTCCTCGTATGTGTTGTTATACTTCTTAAGCTCAGGCTCTTGTAATTCTTGCTTGTACTACCATGACCAAAGCCCATTCTCCCCTCCCCACCCCCACTCCTCCTGGACTGGGGATTGAACCCAGGGCCTTGCTCATCTGTGCAACAGCAGTCTTAGCCTAACCTTAATTGACATCTTTGCCCAGGCCTCTGAAAGAATGGTCTTTTGGAAAAGAATGTCAAATCATGCTAGCTTTCTCTTTCAGAATCTTGGCCAGCATTTCACTTGTGGTGTGAATTTTAAGCTTTTTAGCTTGGTGTTAAGGCTTAAAAAAATCTAGCATCTTTTAAAAGAAGATTATGTGAAAACAAGGTAGCCAAGACATAGATTTTGGATTTTCCTGAATTCTCAGTTTTGGGAAATATTTACAACAAGGCACACTGCAAGGGGTGAGGACAAACCACGAAGTGACACCAGCCCTTTGCATTGTTGATGTACACAGAAGAAAGCAGAGACAAAGCCCTTGGAAATATGGCAGACCCAGGAATGGGAAGACACGAAAATACCCAGCAGCTACTGCCTGGAAAGCATGGAGGACCAAAGTGAGAGCAGAAGTTGGGGATCTGGGAGTAGGCCCCACCCACCCCAGCTCTGGGTTGGTTCAAAGAAGCATAGTAAGATTGGACTAGCCCCAGAGCTGCCTTCCATGGAGGAGAGCTGCTGGTTATGTCCTAGAGCAGAGCAGGGGTGGGAGGGTGGCCAGAAAGCAAAGACAGTGAACAAGGTAAAGTGAAGGCAGGGCACACTGCTGGAAATGCTAGAAAGCAAGCTGATGTATAAACAGTCTCTTAATATAACATGAAAGCAATAAGAGAGAGTTCTGTGAAGTTAAAAAAAAACCTCTGTAATATATACGATTAAAAAATGAGCTAAAAAGCATTCAGAAAATGATGTGAGATATAAAAAAAACAACATGCATAGAAATTTTGACCTCAGCCACAAGGCAACAAAACTCAGAAAAGAGTGAGAAATAAGAGAAAAATATACTGCAGTTAAGCCTGAGCTTAATTAGAAGGAATATAAGAATGAACTAACCAACCAGGTGCTGGTGGCTTATGCCTGTAGCTACTCAGGAAGCTGAGATCTGAGGATCATGGTTCAAAGCCAGCCTGGGCAGTAAAATCCATGAGACTCTCATCTTCAAAATAACCACCAGAAAACCAGAAGTGGCCTTGTGGCTTAAGTGGTAGAGTGCTAGACTTGAGCTGAAGAGCTGAGGGACAGTGTTCAGGCCCAGGGTTCAAGCCCTACAACTGCAAAAACAAAAAATAAAAAACAAAAAACAATAAAGTGGGAAGAATTTAAAGATTAAAAAGAAATTAAGGATTCAAGAAGACTAGAGACAGAGAAGAGCCTAAACAGAAAACAATAGCTGTTGGAGAAGAAAATGAATGAGGAATGAGACTAAATACCAATAATCTTACTTTAAGGAAAATTTCCCGAAGTAGAACAGATTTGAAACTACATATTGACAGAATGTACCAGATACCTGAAAAAAATCCTAAGTGACCAGCTCCAAAATACAGTGTTGTAGTCAGTTTGCTAGACTTTAAAGGAAAACAAAAAGGCACTGGGCCAGGATGCAAAAATAGTGGCTTGAAAAAGAAGAAAACTTAAATTGTCGTTAAACTGTTTTTTTTTTGGACAGCAGTGTTACTTGTGTAAGAAGAAAATAGAATAACATATTTAAGAAATTGTGAGTCATAGGTTGTTTACCTAGCACATATAAAGAGGACAGAACAAATGCCTTTCAATGTACTCTTCTTGAGGAATCTTCTAAAGCAGAGAGAGATTCACCATCAGAATGACTACCGAGATCACCACAAGGTTTGGTAGTGATTGTCAATTAAAAATAGTTATGTACTGAAAGAAAATGGGATTTAAAAAGTAGAGAGAAAACAACATGAAAGATTGACATACGTAGTTAGTGGAGAGCTGGGGTTAGAAGAATTCAAAGCATTGAATAGCATTGAACTTTTGTGAGTATTGAAGATGGTGGCATTGATATTGCTTCTCTTAGACAATAGATATTGGACACACCAATAACTGTTCACATCACATGCAAAAAACCCACACATAAGCAGGTATGTATTATCTGCCTCCTAGATAGTCTTACCAAATGGATGGAGCATGAGTCTGACCTAGCTTCTGGATCCAAATGTTTGTTTGCTGAAAATACAGAGAAAAGTGAAACACGTTGTACCAGATGCACACATATGGAACCAAGAAAAACCTAGATTATGGAGACTTGTACAGCTCAGATGTCTGTAGGGGTTAAATGTCTATCTTTAGGCACAGTATATATCTTCAATAAATGCATTGAGAAGAAAATAAGCCAATGGAGGGGGGAATCTTTAGATGAAAAGATTAAAAATTACAGTGAAACTTATGAATGCAATAAGAGGCATGGATTACAATAAAAGTTATGCCTTACAATAAATGAGATGAATACTTAGGTGACAACATTATGAATAAACATAAGGAAAGATTACAAACACCAAGATGGTGATCACTTTTGGTGTTTAAGATGGGGCATGTGGATGGACTTCTAAAACTACCAGTCATGTGTAGAGCAAGCTCTGCAATATAAGTATTTTTCTCAAAAAAACCCCCCAAACTCACTATGTGCTACATTTATTTTGTGTGGCTTTCTGTATCTATGTTTTATTTTGCCATAAAAAGGTTAAAATAGCCGGGTGCCAGTGGCTCACGCCTGTAATCCTAGCTACTCAGGAGGCTGAGATCGGGGGATCACGGTTCAAAGCCAGCCCAGACAGAAAAGTCTGTGAGACTCTTATCTCCAATAAATCACTAGAAGTGGTACTGTGGCTCAAGTGGTAGAGCCCTAGCCTTGAGTTGAAGAGCTGAGGGATAGCACCCAGGCCCAGAATTTAAGCCCCACAACTGACCAAAAAAAAAAAAAAAAAAAAAAAAGGTTAAAATAGGCCCATCCTCCCTACCTTTCTTCAAAGTTCTACTGACCATCCACTACTCATGAACATCTTTGGTACGAATGGCCTCTTGGAAAGGCCAGTGCCCGCATGATTGTCCTGCCAGGTGCAAAGTTGGCACTGAACTCCCAATTGGCTTGCTTCTCATCCAGGCCTTTTCCAATATAATACACTCTTCTTTTTATAATCTAACATGAATTAGAAGTTTGATATCACACAGCTTTTGCCTTTTTAGGCGACAAGTCTCCTGGCTTGCTACATGCTCAGGGAGACTGGAGAGATGCTATTTGCTTAATTCGTAATTCTTTTAGGGCTTTCTGACTTTGGAACGTAACACTCTATTCTTTAGGCAAGGCTCAAAGAATAGAGAACCAGAGAAGTCTTAATTTTCTCTATGTTTTAACTTCAGGCAAGTATTGGCTTCTGGTTTAGGCTAAAGTGGACCACTAAAGACCACTGGATTAGCAGTGGGGACAACTGAGGAATCCAAGAGAAAGTGAGTACTTGGCTCTTTAGTTCTTGCATCATAGAGGCAGTCAGAACAGGGAAAGACTAAGAACCAGTACCATCTACCATCTATTTATCCTCAGGGCTTGAAATCAGGACTGTGTTCTCTCTCACTGCTAATAATCTATCACATTTGCCTTATCATCCTTTCTGTTATTTGTTACTATCATCATCATCATCATTAATTTCAGCCATTTGAGACAAGATTCTTAATTATTCTTTTAGAAAAGTGTGCATTTAATAAAAATAAGGCATTCTTCTAAATAGCCATACTATATCTATCATCAAAATCAATCAGTTATAACACTGGTACCATCAAATTCAACATTCAAATAATAAAAAACAAAGACCCATCCTTTGTAGCAAAGCAACAACAAAGCAACCAGACATCTTTATTCTGAATCTAGGATTGAGCTGATTATTTGGTCTTCCTATCTCCTTAGTTTTCTTTCATCTTGGAAAATTCCCTTCTTCATCTCCAAGATCAAGAAAAGAACTCCACTAAACAATTGTCACTGATTTTTTTTTTGCTTTAGTCATTTTTTTTTATTTGTCAAGGTGATGTACAGAGGGGTTACAGTTCCATAAATAAGATAATAAGTACATTTCTTGTCAAACTTGTTACCCCTTCCCTCATTTTTCTCTTACTTTTCCTCCCCCCACCTTCGCCACCTCCAAGTTGTACACATCTTTCCAACATATTGTCGTGTGAATATTGCTGTTGCGTTGGTTCTTTGTTTCCCCTTTCTGTTGTTCCCCTTCCCTTACCTAATTCAAATAAATGTGTATATGTAATACCAGGGTACCAAAATCAAATACAGTGACAACAGGGGATATACCACAGGGGGAAGAACATACAAAAGAAACAAAAAATCACATAGTACATTAAAAACAACAAAGAAAAACCTCTTGTGTCCATGTCTTGGAGTCCATTTCACTTAGCATCATTTTATATGGTCATATGCAGAGTTGCTGATTTTTTTTTTTTTTTGTCAGTCATGGGGCTTGAACTCTGGATCTGGGCGCTGTCTCTCAGCTCTTTAGCTCAAGGCGAGCACTCTACCGCTTGAGCTACAGCACCACTTCTGGTTTTCTGGTGGCTTATTGGAGATAAGAGTTTCATGGCCTTTCCTGCTCAGGCTGGCTTTGAACTGCTACCCTTAGATCTCAGCCTCCTGAGTAGCTATGATTATAGGCATGAGCTACCGGCATGAGCCACCGGTGACTGGCTTATTTGCTGAATTTTTTTTTCAATTAAAAAGGTAAGAGAAAAAAATGAAGCTCCTGGATCCAGATGATGGGAAACATGCAGAAATAAAAACAGGAGAGAGGGTTATTGCAGATTTACTTCTCCCCAAAGAAACTTGGAGAGAGTTGAAGCCAGGAATCAGCCCAAGGAGACATGAACCACATCTATAATCATAAAAGTAGACAGGCAAATGACTGTTACTGGGAGCAGTCAGTCCTCTTCTACATCGGAAAGGTTTGTTTTGGACTGAGAAAACCAAAGGAGAGGAGCTGGGAGACTCTGGGACTGCAGATGGTCACAAAGAACAGAAGAAAAGAGGATCTCTATGAAGGAGGACGGCAGCTTGCCTGTTAGCTGCATTTTCATACATGCGCAACCCTAACTGGAAAAGCTTCTGTCAACATCCTCACTCTGTTTGTCCCTTTAGGCTTTCCAAGTGGAGGGAGAGGGACCCATCTTGGAAACAGACATACCAAACAGGTAGAAGCCTATTCTTGCCGTCCATGGTATTACAAAGACTAAGACAAGAAGGTGCCTTTGAGTTGTCTTAAAAATACCTTTGAAGCCGGGTGCTGGTGGCTCACACCTGTAATCCTATCCTCTCAGGAGGCTGAGATCTGAGGATTGTGGTTCAAAGCCAGGCCATGTAAGATAGTCCCTGTGAGACCCTTATCTCCAACTAACCACTCAAAAACCGGAAGTGGCCTGTGGCTGAATTGGTAGAGTGCTAGCCTTGAGCACAGAGCTCTGAGTTCAAGCCCACACAGCTGAAAAGAAAAAGTACATTAGAACAAAGAATTACTAAATATTTGAGCAAAATTATGCAGTGAACAAAAAAGTAGAATCAAGACAAGTAAATGGGACCACTGATCAATGATGGAACAGACCTTTTCCTGTCATTGGAAATTATAATTACTTAGAAATAATTTAGTGGAGAAGTAGAGCTTCAATCCATAAAGCTAAAGTAGAGTTCCAAGAAGAGGAATTAGTCAGAACAAAGACTTGTGATTAAAAATAAATGATTATAAAAAAGAAAGCAATTTGTTGGAGGGCTGCAGGGCTGAGTAACTGAAAGTATATGACTAAAGAGTGAATCACCTGTGAATGATTATCATAAAATAAAGCTCACTGAATAATAGAGATGTGGGTGGGGAAAGTGAGAAGAAGCAAGGGTCAGTCTGATTAAGTACTGTATATGCATGTGTGAAAATACCACAGTACCACTCCTTTGAACAAGTAGCATACACACACACACACACAAAAGAATGAACAGGAACATAGAACAGTTTCTCTGTGTGTATATATGTGGGGGTATGAGTGGGAGTGATTCCTAAATAGAAATATAATCTCTGTGGAATTAACAATTATGATACAGTGAAACAATGATGCCATTTTATTAATATGTTCATTTTCAAAGAAGCTTGTTATCACAAGGAACAATAACTGTATACTATGCATAAAATAAGAGAATTATGTAATTAGATGTTATGATGGCAACACATTAAAGAAAATCATGGAGTTTCTTTAATTGTTTAGAAGATTAAGTGGGAAAGAAGGGCAAATTATATATAGTACAAGGCTGGAGGTGGAACTTAAGTCCTAGAGCTCATCTTGCCTGTTGTGCAGAAGGCCCTGGATTCAATCCTTATCCTTTCACATGTTATGATGATTACTTGATTTTTTGGGATGTACTGACTGGGGTTTGAACTGTTAGAGCTTTGGTCAGGCCTCTGGCTCCCTCTCCTTTGTTCATCTGCAGGGATCTCATGCACTCTGCTTCCTTCATGCAACACTAACTCCTGGATGGTAAGCTTGGGCTGGGAAGATGGCTCAGCGGTAGAGTGCTTGCCTTGCATGCATGAGGCCCTGGGTTCGATTCCTCAGCACCACATAACAGAAAAAGCCGGAAGTGGCGCTGTGGCTCAAGTGGTAGAGTGCTAGCCTTGAGCTGAAGAGCTGAGGGACAGCGTCCAGGCCCAGAGTTCAGGCCCTATGATCGATTAAAACAATAAATAAATAAAATTGACAAGGCTGAATGGTGAGCTTTCTTTAGCCCTTTCTGTTGTAATAATTCATTCTTAACTGATAAATAACACAAAAATTATAGTTATTGTTTAACAGGACACCATGTGATATTTCATTATATGTGTCCATTGTGTCATCAGGGTAAAAAAGTATTTATCTTCTTGAACATTTGTCATTTCTTTATATTAAAAACATTCAAGTTATTTTGAAATATATAGTACATTATTGGGATTTATAATCATCTTACAGTACAATATCATCAGAACTTCTTTTTTTATTGTGAAAATACTGTACAGAGGGGTTACAATTACATGGGCAAGACAATGAGTACATCTATCAAGCATTGTAGCCTCCTCCTTTGTTTCCCCTTCCCATCCCTTCCCATCCTCCCCCCATACCCAATCCTCCTCCCCCCCCACCAAAGTTGTAAAGTTTGTTTTTCCACATAACGACTTGTACATCTCATTGTTGCAATGGATACACCTGTATCCCTATTTAAACGATTTGTTTTCATCAGAACTTTTTACTCCTATCCAATATAACTTAGAACCCCTCCAGCAGCTTCTGATGACCAGTGTTCTGCTGTCAGATTCTATATAAATGAGATCCTGTATTTCTTATCTTTCACTTGATACAATGATCTACAGTTCCATCTGCATTGTCATCAATGACATCTTACCCTTTTATTTTTGACTGAATGTGTGTATGTATGTGTGTATGTATGTACACATTTTTTTCTTATCTATTCATGAGAGTATGTTTATGCAAGTTGTTTCCATTGCTTGGCTATTTTGAATAGTACTGCAATTGTTAATTACATGTTTTGCTGAATTTCAACTCCAGTGTGAAAAGTCAATGTATAACTGCTCATTTATGGATCTCATTAACAAAAAACTTGTAACTGCTCATGTACTGACCTCAGTAACAAAAGAACTTTGCAAACAGCTAAAAGATGCATTTTGAGTAGAAACTCAGTTATGAATTTATTTTATTTTCCAGGTAATTTCTGGGCACAAAGTTTTGAGATTTGTTTGATAGTATTGTGACTATTATTATAAAATTAGCTAAAATAATTATTTTTGAAGATCAAATTGTTCTTGTGATGATCATTTGAGTAATATTCCTGGTAGACCATCAAGTTATGGTAAAACCTTTTAAAAAATTGAAAGCCTGTAAAGTAGAAAGTACATATTTTTACTGAGAACTTATAATTGAAGCCAAATAAGTGACAATTAAAATAAAGCTACACTAGTCATTTTATAATATTTACACATATTATGTGTGTTTGTTTATATATGTACATTTATCTAGCTTCTATTTATCTCTTTTATTTTTGTTGTTGTTGGTCATGGGGCCTGAATTCTGGGGCTGGGCACTGTTTCTCAGCTCTTCAGCTCAAGGCTAGCACTCTACCACTTGAGCCACAGTACCACTTCTGGTTTTCTGGTGGTTTATTGGAGCTAAGAGTCTCACAGACTTTCCTGCCTGGGCTGGCTTTGATCCATCATCCTCAGATCTTAGCCTCCTTAGTAGCTAGGATTACAGGTGTGAGGCACTGGTGCCCAGCTACTTAACTATTTTTTTATCTGTCATCTGTATTTATGTATGTATGTATGGCTTTTCTATATCTATCATCATACATATTATGTCTGTATTAGAATTTGTGAAGCAGCTTCTGTAAGTCATCCTAAATGTCTGACAGCTGTGTTACAGCTTAAAACAATAGCTTGCTTAATTATTGTTATATACTCATGAAAATTAAACTGTAAATTGTAAGCACATTAAAAATGATCAGTGTCACTCCTTCTATCATTCCCTCCCACCCGCCTGCCCCATCTATCTTACCACCACTTAAAAGTACTAGTAAAAAAATATCAACAAACAAAGTATTTATTAAATGAAGTGCTGAAAACTTTTAGCCTTGGAAGCTTTTAATGAGTTGCAGTGATTGAAAAAACAAAGTGTTCAAGCAGAGCAACAATGAGAACTAGCTGCAAAAAAGCAAGAGCAGTACTGAACCATTAGATGATGAGTACTGATCCAATTTACAGGGTTTAGTGGTGAGATGCTAGACCATGCCAAACTTGTGGGGAGAATCTTTTGGTAAAGCTTCCATATTTAAATGCATAAGTTGATATTTATTCTGGGATCCTTGAAAAGGCCAATGAATTTTCAGCACCTAAATCTAAATCACCTAAATAAACCTAAATGATTATTTCATTTGCATTCCAAAAATATTTGTTAAGTAATGTTACTTTGAATAGGATGGAAAAATGGTGCCTGTGAAAATAGCTGGGTTGAAATATTTACACATTTTAATGATAAATCACTAAAATAGAATATTCTTTGTGGCAGAATTTTTCTGGGTGTTTATCAGGTACAACAATTGTGTACTGAATATTTTCTCACCTAAATTATTATGGTTGTCAGGAGTCAGTTGGAGGCGTCAACAATTTTAAATGTATTAACCAAAAAAAAAAACTTTGGGAAAGGTTACACATAATTTTGATAAAAATTGAATAAAAAAATCAGGGCCTGGGGGTGTGGCTCAGTTGGTAGATTGCTAGCCAATGAGCAAAAGCATCAGGTACTAAGTTCAAATTCTGGTCTGAGATTTGGAGGTCACTGTTTGAAGACAGCTCTGAACAGAAAAGTCTTTGGTGACTCAGTCTCCAAAATAACCTGTAAAAGGCAGGGACAGGAATGTGGCTCAGGTGGATAGAGTGTCAGCTGATTAAACAAGCTGAACAAGGGTTCAAACTATGGTGCCACCAAAAAATGATAACTATTTTACTGATGTTTCTATCTGATGTATGGTTTCGAGGCATCATCCGCCTACTAAATTCTATATGTTAATACTTGCTCTTGAATGATACTGTAATTTATGAAAAAGTCTGCAATTTCCTGCTCTGCTCTCTCTAGAACTGCGGAGAATTAATGATCTTCCTGAAATAGTCCCCCAAGAACTCAGCAGGTAGATGTTTCATCTCATTGTCTGCGATTTCTGCAGACCTGTGAGAAACTGTGAGGTCCTCAGATTCAATATGTCAGCACACCTAACACCCTTGAGATGGCTTCTTTGCCACAGATGGTCCACCCAGGTCTAAAAATACAGCACTTGGAGTTGGCCCTGTTGTCCTAAACCTTCACTGTCTGGTCTTGCAGGAGGGGGGGGAGAGAGGTAGGAGAGAGTGAGAGAGAGAGAGAGAGAGAGAGAGAGAGAGAGAGAGAGAGAGAGAGAGAGAGAGAGAGAGAGAGAGAGAGAGAGAGAGAGAGAGAGAGAGAGAGAGAGAGAGAAAGGAGGGAGAAGAGGGAGAAAAGGGAGGGGGAGGGAAGAGGGGGAGAGAGAGAGGGAGAGGGAGAGAGCCACATTAGTGGAATGTTCAGGGAAGGATCAGAGAAGAACCAAGGCAGGACTTTGGGAACCTCCATTGACAGAACTCATGCTCTAGAGAAATCAAATGTAATGGAGAATTCCAGAGTTATAATTCACAATGTCAAGCAGTAAGATGAACCTCTCAAGATTGTGGAGTTTTTAATCATGATTACAAAACACTTTCATAGTGATCTCTTTTCTCCTCCCCCTCCTTTCTTCTTCCCCTCTGCTTCTCTCTTCTCCCTTTCCCTCCCTTCACCTTCCTTTTACCCCTTCCTGTTGTGACGCATTTATTTTTAACTGATTGCACAAAACATTGTACATATTAATAGGACACCATGTGGTATTTTATTGTATGTGTATATCGTATAAGCAGGGTAAACATATCTATCTTCTCAAATATTTCTTTCTAGTAAAAACATTCAAGTTTTTGGGAACATATAGTATATTATTACTATTTACAGTTACCTTACAGTATATAACCCCCATCAATAACCCCTCTACTCTCTTCCCTTCCCCTCTGCCCCTCATTTCTTTTAGAGAAACTGCACTATAATTTGCACCCCCCCAGGGGGAGTGATTTTAGTGTTTACAATGTTTGGTTTATTTTTAAAGAATGATAAGGCTTCCATAAAATCGTTGATCTGTTTTGTGAACATGCTGGCAAGACCAAATCTATGTGGATGGTTCTGCAATACTCTGTGAAAAATGCAAAAAAAAATGATATGGCTGGACAATCAGTATATGGGAGATGACCCAGTGTTGTTTGTTCTTAGAAATAATGTGGTTTAAGTCAAAGTTGTTATATGTTAGGTTAAGTGAAAAGAAGTCCAGCATAAAGTCCCTTATGCACAGAGGAAATGACTATCCACTGATGGAGATAATCATGCTGTCTGGTCTTAGTTAAATTGATGACTACAAGACTATATTCCAGCACTTCTATAACATAGCTTTAGTGAGTGTGCTTCACCACTCAGGGGAAGGATGATGCCATTAAAAACAAAGAAAACAAATTGATGACTACAAGACTATATTGTCCAGCACTTCTATACATAGCTTTAGTGAGTGTGCTTCACCACTCAGGGGAACAATGATGCCATTAAAAACAAAGAAAACGATAACAGTTTGAACTTAAGTCTATTTTGTGTTGCTACAACAAATGTTCAAGATCAGGAGCTTTTTAAAGAAAAGAGTTTTATTTAGTTCACTTAACCTTACTGAAATGGGCAAAGGACTTCATATTGCTAAAGAAGATATACAAATGAACAAGAGCTGGGCAAACAGGTGCACTAGTCATGAGTAAAGGCTACAGAACTACAATGAGACACAAATGACAACATTGCTTAACAAATGCAAATATAATCCCGTCATTCCGAGCCTAGAATCTTGCAGAGTCTGTTAACAACTCGTAGGGATAAGAGTTGTGTTCTTCAGCAGAGCAAACCTGACCTTTCATCATCTAGCTTGCCTACTTAATTGTTTTTGTCTACTCATTCCCCCATTTGGAAAGAAAATTGAGAGTTTCTCTGTAGATCAGTGTGTCATTGATTGCTAACTTTCCTCATGTTTCCCCCTCAATGTGAAGTATGTCTGTCTTATTTTAGTAGCTTGCCCAAGGTACACATCATTTTTCTGGAGTTCTTGGAGTCCTTCCCAAGAGTTTGAGAGGTGGGCCTTCATGGCTCTGTGGAACATGGCCTGGGTGAGTTGATTTAACATAGGCCTTATGGGAAATGCCAGAGGGGGTTAAGATACCCCACCTGTTTTGCTGGATATCGATCTGAAGGGCTTCTTGCAGGAGATTGGGCAGAGGAAGACCAGGTGGTTTATGAATGAGGTGGACATAAAGTGATCAGGAATTGGAAAGTCTAGGGGTTCGTTGCTCCTCTGAATAAGAGTGCTTTAGAAAGCTGGGTACTGGTTGCTCATGTCTATAATCCTGGCTACTCAAGAGGCTGAGATGTAGAGGTTCCTGATTTAAGGACAGCCTGGGATAAAAGTCTGTGAGATTTCATCTCCAAAATAACCAGCAAAAAGCAGGGCCGGATGTATGGCTCAAGTGGTAGAACACCAACTGAGCAAGCACAAGACCCTGAGTTCAGACCCCGGCACCTCCAAAATTTTTTTTCCAGTTTTTGTGTTTTTATTTTTAAGCAACAGATACTCTTTGAGAATAAGTGTTTTACTTAAAAGAATGACTAGTTTGGAGAGCATACTGGCTACTTTTGCAGCCTGGTTTATTTTTGACAAACCTTTTCTTACTGTGATCATGTATTGTGGATTTGGCCTTAACAAAACCACCAATATATGTAGTAAAAAACAAAAAACAAAGAAATCAACTTTGTTCTAGAGAGATGGATGGCTGAGGCATGTTTGATTCTGTGAGGCCTTGAATTTCTGGGGACTTCTAGAAGAGAAAGAAACCTATGTGATAGGATTAAAAGGAGAGTCTAGAAGAGATGGTCTGATGCCACAGGCAGCTTATTGTGTCCTACTTGTGGGATGAGAGGGAAATCCGGAGCTTAGTGGAACTGATTTTGGAGACTCTGCTAAATGAAGAATGACATCAATATGAGGTGATGGGGCTTGTTCGGTAGAAGGCTGTGACAAATGGGGTTGTGAACAGGAGAAAAGGACTATGTATCTGCCGGCCTCTACATACAGTCCCAAGGTACTGCTAGAAAGTGAATTTGGTTCTGGATCCTTACCAACTTCCAGTCCTCTGAGCCATCTTTTTAATCCCCAGAGGCACCCAGGAGTTAAGCCCAGATACACCAATTGCCAAGTCCCTCATGGGAACGACTTGGACAAATAGGATTTTTTCGCTCTTGTTAGTTCATGTATAAACAGGAGTTGGGGGGGAAAGGAAGTGCTCAGTGGGGTGTGAAGGACACAGGGCTCCTGGTCCCTGCTGAGATTCCAGGAACCTCAGGAGACCGATGTGTCCTGAAAGGTCTCAAATGACCACTACCCTCTCTCCCCGCCAAGTCACCTGGCTGCCTCTTGTTCTCTGTGGGTAGAATTCCATCACTTGTTACGCAGTGGTTAACAAGGAAGTGTCTAGCTGGATACACAAGGGATTGAGCTTCATTAATGATTCAGGGACTTGGTGAGAAAGGGGCCAGGTGGATGTCATTCCATTCAAATCTATGTGACAGTCTCTGAGGATGGGAGCAAGGGTCCCCATCTGTGAATACTGGACTTAGGGACGTCTTCCCTCTGGCTTTACATTATTATTCTGATTGAGTATGTATAGACATGTGCTGTGATTCTCAAGCCTTCCAGTCTTCTTTAATATCTCCCCCTTTTTTTGTCAGTCAGGGGGCTTGAACCCAGGGCCTGGTAGTATCCCTGAACTCAAGGCTAGTACTCTACCATTTTGAGCCACAGCTCCACTTCCATTTTTTTGGTGGTTAATTGGAGATAAGAGCTTCATGGACTTTCCTGCTTGGGATTAGCTTTGAACCGTGATCCTCTGATCCCAGCTTCCTAAGTAGCTAGGATTATAGGCATGAGCCACTAAGCACCAGGCAATATCTCCTTTTAATATGGAAAAATTGCATGTGGACAAGTCCAATTCACCCTGCATGTCCGTGGTCCGTAATTTACTCTTCCTGCACATCTGCCAGGCTCATGAGTACTTGTTCTCTGCTGTTATGCTACCAGCTTTGAATATGGGACTTAGTCCTCTTTCTCTGAGTATCTTGAGTGTCACCACCACGATGTTGCTGTGGGACAGGCTCTTGCCTGTTGACTGTTCTCAACCCATGTTCACTGGCTATGGTGGACCGAATTCCTGTCCAGCTATCCTATGTGTTAGCTCATCTGATCACGAGGATTCTCTTCCTGGACTCTTAGCATCTCCTGGCTACTGTTTCTCTTCTCATCCCCTCTCCTGATTATTTCTATTTTTGAGGGACTCTCACTATTCACAAAGCACTTGTTCCATTATGGGATTAGTTCTGCTTTTCTTGCTTCTTGTTGCACTCAAGAACTTTACCTCTTGCCAACCACAGGCCTTTAAGGGCTTTTAGTATTCTCTCTCTCTCTCTCTCTCTCTCTCTCTCTCTCTCTCTCTCTCTCTCTCTCTCTCTCTCTCTACTGGGTACTGAACTCAGAGCCTTCCACTGGTAGGTGAACACTTACCACTTGAGCCATGCTTGTGGTTATTTTACTTTTACTTTTTTTTTTTCAGATAAGCTTCCAACAAAGATCTTCCCACCTACCTTGCACATACTGGGAATTACAGGTGTATGTTAACATGCTAGCATGCTCAGCTCTGGAGATGTGCCACGCCGACTCCAGTGGAGTCTGCTTAGCATGGGAAACCATCTATCAGACCTAAGATAGGGGCTTCAGAGACCTATCTCTGAGTTTTGGGACTTCACCGAAGTCTACCTCAGAGAATGGGGCTTCTAAGAGGCCTACTCCTGGAAAAAGGCTGGCAAGCCCCTGGGAAAGATGTGTTTCTGTCTTTCTTTTCCTCATAAGAGTGCCTATTAATCTTTTACTGTTTCTACTGCTCTTTGTACTTACTCATTGTCAACGTTCCCTTATTCAAAGCTCTTTCTTAAGAGTGTTGACGACTCCAATATCTGATGAGTGTCTTAAAAAATATGACTAACTCACCAGAGTTAAGTGCTACCCTGAAACCCCTCTTATAAAGGCTAGTAGACAAGTTATAAGTAAATATAAAAGTATTGGGGGTTTCACAAAGTCACTTCAACAGAAGGAATTGTTTGTAAGGGAGTTACAAGAAGCTGCAGGCTCGGCTAGAACAGAAAGAATGTATGGCAATTGCTGAGATAATTATTTAGGAGAAAAAATTTCCTGCTATTTACTAAGAGACTTGCTAGATCTAGGTCTCCTTGAAGTTTACTATTAAAGAAGAAACAGGAAAGATCTTATGAGACAGTTAAGGCCTCTATAAAAGAAGGTAATGGTTAATTGGTGACAAACATTGAAACCCATTGTATTTCTTAGAGATAAGCCGGAAACAAGTGCCTATCAGGTGACCAACTGATGACCACCCAAAAATGAAGCCATGCAGCAAGATTGTGTAACCTTTTGCCCTTTCTCATGAGACTTCTGTTATAAAAGTTTGTTATCCTCTGCATTAACTCGCACTCAGCACTCAGCATCCACTCCTCTTGTGTGTGAGTTGTCTGTTTGCCATCTCCCCATCCTATTCCAGGTTCCTCCCCTAGGTATCCTCCGTCGTCCTGACAGAACCCGGTCCGTGGCAGAGATGAATATATGTGTGTGTGTGTGTGTGTGTATAAACTAAAGAACACAAATCTCTGTGCTTCTGAATGAAAGTAGACAGCCTTCTACATAGCAGGAAATATGTAGTCAGTTATTTTATTATGGATTTTCTTAGCTCCTTGTTCTGTAATTAGAACTAAGCTGAGGTTGTGTGTGGATGTAAGGGGACTAGGAGGGTTCTTACTGAAAGCTGAGACCATTCCCTCACTGAGCTTGGCCATGTTTGTCCTTAGCAGTGCTCTGATGCTGACCTTGAACGCTGGCCTTGCTCTCTCCCAGGCTCCCAGTATGCTCTTGGCCCTCTAGTCTCTTACCTCCCACGACCAGGGCTGCATAGCTGATCTATGTGGGAGGCAGGGTAGCATTATGACTTTCATAGGAATTCGCTGTGTCCTTGATAAACTCCTGGTGCTGGAGTTTAAGAGAGTTCCAGGTGGGAGTAGAGCAAGATTGGGGATATTCCTGCTTAATAGCCCCTATATTTTTTTGGAGGGGGGGCAGATCTTGAGAGGGGTCATTTGGGGAGGCAAGGTGGCAGAATGGGGACAGCCTAGGCAGAGCCTAGGCCAGCCTGGCTCTAAGACCAGGACCACAAGTGTGATGTAGGCCAGCAGGATGTGGGCCTGTATGGTCACAGCGACTGGCTTGATTTCCTAGGTGGCCTTTAGGGGATCCTGGGTTCTTATACAAGAGAAATGGGTTCTTACCTTTAGTCCTGATTAAAGTTATAAAACAGAATTAGAGGCCATTGTAGCCTGGGAATCACTGGAGAAGGCCAGAAAAGAGAATGCTAGGGTCTGCAATAGTTGCACGTCAATGGGCTTGAAAAGAGGGGACATGCCAGGTCAATATGGCAGTGTAGAGAGGATTTGGTATTTGGCTGGAAACGGGAGACAGGAGAGGGAGAGGCGCTGTCTGCCTGAGGGCTGTGGGCAGCAGTGCCAGGGAGGTGGTGGGGGAGGGTCGGATCTGAGAGTTTGTGCAAATACTACATCTGCACATGTTGTGTTGTGCTGTGTGCCTGTGTGTGCCTGTGTGTATGGTGGTGTCTTTGCCTAGTCCATGTACATTATGCTGTGTTGTCAGTGTGCACAAGTTGCTTGTGTGATTTAATTTTAGCCTTTTAAGGCCAGACTTCTGGGAAGTGTGACTAGGGGAGGCTTAAGTTAGAGGAGCCTGCAGGCAGTGTCAGGGGCTGGGTTAAAAGTGTATACAGTGGGGTCTCTGTTGACCCAGGCATTGACACTCCCCACTGGCTCCCCAAACTTAGTCTCACCTGTTCGCATCTCTACTGCTGGGTGTTCCGATGCTTGCCTGCTTCTTCAGTCTCCTGAGTGATATTCTCGGCTTAGGGCCTGGAGCTGTGAGGGTCCTCTCTGGAGACACAAACTTTTGAAATTGAATGTTCCCATCACTGCCCACCCTTCCCCCATTCCTCTGACCTTGGGGGAAATGAACTTCAGGGCACTTGTTAAGCCAAAGTAAATACTAAGTTGACCCCTGGGAAAACATTTGCCAAAGAGCAAAGTAAATTCCCTCCAGCAGGCAGCAAAAGCTGGGCCCGTGACTTGGAGGCCAGGTGAAGGACAGAGGTAGGACAAGAAGGGAAGGGGAAGTCTTCTGACAAGATGGCTTGAGCCCTGTGGGGGTTACTGAGGAGGGTCTATGTGCTGTGTAAGGACCAAGCCTGAGGCAGAGCTCACAGATTTCTTAGTGAAGCTTTTAGAATTGATAGTGCATGTGTCTCTTGAACAGTGTGAAAGAACCAGGAGAGAAAGGAAAGGAAAGGAAATGAATAGGGTTGGGCACGCCACACCAGGCATCCATGAGAGACTGCATGAAATTTCCTTTCATTACTGAATATCGGTGTTCAAGGCTAGCGCTCTACCACTTGAGCCACAGCTCCACTTCTAGCTTTCTAGTGGTTAATTGGAGAGAAGAATCCCATGGATTTTCCTGCCTGGGCTGGCTTTGAACTACCATCCTCAGATCTTAATCTCCAGAGTAGCTAGGCTTACACATGTGCCCAGCTAGAACATAGCTTTTGGTTTATTAAGTTTGCAGGAAGGAAGCAAGGAATTTTTGTTGTTGTTGTTGTTGGTCACGGGACTTGAACTCTGGGCCTGGGTGCTGTCCCTCAGCTCTTCAGCTCAAGGCTAGTGCTCTACCACTTGAGCCACAGCGCCACTTCGGTTTTTTAGTGGTTTATTGGAGATAAGAGTCTCATGGAAGCTGGATGCTGTAATTCTAGCTATTCAGGGGCTGAGATCAGAGGATCACAGTTCAGAGCCAGCCCAGGCAGAAAACTCCATGAGACTCTTTTTTTTTTGTTGTTGTTGTTGTTGGTTGTGGGGCTTGAACTCTGGGCCTCAGCTCTTCAGCTCAAGGCTAGCGCTCTACCATCTGAACTACAGTGCACTTTCAGTTTTTCTGGTGGTTTATTGGAGATAAGAGTGTCATGGACTTTTCCTGCCCGGGCTGGCTTTGAACTGCCACCCTCAGATCTCAGCCTCCTGAGTAGCTAGCCTCCGGTGCCCAGCAAGCAAGGAATTTTCTATGGAGTGAAGATCCTCTGAAGGCTAGAGTGGTGAATAGTGAGCTGTTCTCTTAGAGGTGTCTGAAGGCTGGACATTCCTGTCTCAATCATATCTGTGCAAACATCCCCCTTCCATGATTTGTCTCTTCTCCAGCATCCCAACTTCAGTAGAAGAGGGTGGAGCTTGTGATTGGTACTGAAATTGCCACATCTTTTCTGTGACTAGAGAAGATGGACACTCCCTTCCTACTCCCTTCAAAGCTGACTCCAAGGCTTTGTCTTTTCCACATTCTTTTCTCTAGTACATTCAAAGTTTCCCTTTCTTCTCCCTCGATGTTACACATTCTAGCCCTGTAGGAAGAAGTCAGGAAACTCTATAATTTTTTCCCCCCTAAAAATACCACGGTTGCCAGGTGCCCACGGCTCATGATTGTTAATACTAGCTACTCTGGAGGCTGAGATCTGAGAATCACCGTTTGAAGACACCCGCAAGGAGGAGTGTCCGTGAAATTGTCATCTCCAATTAACCACCACAAAAGTCAGGGACAGTGCCCAGGTCCTGAGTTCAAGTCCTAGACTCCCCGCCCCCCCCCACCCCAAACTCCATGTCAAATATCATAGTTGTTCTAACCATGAGATGCTGATCCCTTCCTTGCCCTCCACCTTATACCAGGCTACCACTAATAATTTTAAGTGATACAATGTAGCCAGCTCAAAATTTAGATTACTATAGCTTGTGTTCTCCAGGGCAAGGAAGACTATGCTGCCTTCTGTCGAGAAAACCACCAAATGTCCCTGCCAAGGCTTCCTACACCAAACCTCAGGAATGTAATAAATAGAACGTAGAGATGTATCTAGGACATCACAGAATTCTTCTGACATAGTAATAGGATGGATGATGGAATGCTGGCAGGACAGCTTGTGAAGCAGTACAGGGTACTGCTGACCTGGTGTTGATTTATTTCTTGTGGCATATAAATCATCCGAATGGATGGAAGAATATTTTGAAAAAAAAAAAAAAAAAGAACAGATGAATCACACGGTAAAAAGAATTCAGAAAGATGACTAAAACATGTTAAAACAGACCCTGGGATTCAGCTAATTTTAGAGCTAAAATTATAGCTAAGCTTTAAAGTAGTGTTTCTCAAAGTTTCCATGGTGAAGAATTACTTTTTTTTTTAAAAAAAGTTTTCAGTCTACTTCAGACCAGTATCTGTCTCCACATACTTTCTTTTCCTATAAAAATGAAATAAAATGACCTACAAAGTACACACTCAAATGTTCTTTTATTAGCTTTTGGAGATGTAAAATTACTCCATAAAATTGCTATAAAAGTTTCCAAACCCCCACTCTTGATTTGTTTGTGGACAGTAGAATTATGGTCCCCCAGGAAGCCCTGTCCCAGCCTGTGGAACTTCTGACTATGCTACCTTACATGGTCTAAAGAGTTGACAGGTGTGATTAAGTAGCAGGAGACAGAAGGCTCATCTGGATTATCCAGGTGGGCCCCGTGCCCTAATCTAGGTCATCACAAGTGAAGGAGCTGTAAGAAGGGGAGCAGAGGGCAGAGTGAGGTGAGCCAAGGAATGTGGAAAGCTCCAGAAGCTGGAAAAGACATAGATTGTACTGTAGGCCCTCTGGAAGTACAGCCCTGTTAGACACCTGGGTTTCTAGCTAAACTTTGACCTCCTTAATTTTATGTCCCTTCCTCCAAATTGCCTGCGGCTGTTTGTTACAGCATCAGTAGGGAACAAAAAGCACTGTGCTTGCTTTACTGGGATCCAGGAGTAGATTATTTTTTTACTGGTTTGAAAACCACATCTTAAGTAGTGCCAATTTAAAGAACATATAATTTGATGCTATTTGAATGATTCCAGGCTGTAATATAAGCCCCCAAATTAACTTCATGAGGCTTTTTAGAAAGTCATCTGAAACTAATAAAGGAAATATGAGGAGAATTATAAAAATTGATTTAACACAGAGGCAAAAAACTAAAGCACCCTTATTACCAAATAAGATAGGCATTATATTAAAAAAAGAAGTCGAGTGAAAAAATAGGATATGTCAATAAGTGTCAGCACAATTCTATATAGAATGTCTTACTAAGAAGTATTTAAATGTGTTTTATCAGACTAGCAAATGAAAGGAGAAAGATCTTATTAATAGATTATCTCAATTTAATTGTGTCTCCAAATGTTATTATTGTATTCATGAGGAATTCTTAATTAAGCTCTAAGGAAAAAGAAGAAGCCAGAAAACAACATGAAAAATCAGTAACAAACATTGTAATAAGAATATTGAAGTAATTGCAGTTACTATTAGGAAAATGTGGGGTGTAACATCTCCATTATTATTCAAAAATGTTTTGAAGGTCTCAACAAATACATTAAATCAAGAAAGCAAATGATCAGGATTAGTATGAGAAAAAAGAGGAAATTTATTTCATTTGCAGATGATAAGCTGATTAACCCATACATTTCTAGAAAAAAAAATCCAAGGCAGTGTGCTAACAAAAACCTATGAAAGAGCCATACAAACCTTGGGATATATGACAAATATGTTAAGAAAAAAAGCACCAATAGCTTTACCTTAAACCTGAAAAAACAAAGCAAAACCAACAACCCAACAGAACCGGACATGGAAAAATATTTTCTTTTCCCCCGAAATGGGGAAACGTGTGGAAATGGAGAGACCAACAGTGTTGATCCAGCCATTAAAACTCACATGGGAACTTCTACAATTAATTCGTTCACTCCACAAATGCTTTTTGAGCACTTAATAGCATGGAGAAGAGGAGATACTATGCTAAGCACTGGGGCATTTTTTAGGCTTGGGGAATACAGGAAAGAGAATGTTCACAGCAAAGTCCCCGTCCTTAAGCAAGCAGACATGGCTGATGGAGTTGACTGAAGAGTCCCCATTACACTGGAGAACTCTTGTTAGAACTCAGTGAATACAATACTTACATACAAAGTGATGCAAAAACAACTTGCCTTCTTGTTCTTTTTCCCTTTTTCTTTTCTTCTGCCAGAATTAGAGCCTCATGCTCCCTCCCACTTGGCTTCCCTTGTACAAGGCTGGTGCTCTGCTACTAGAGCCACAGTTTCAGGTTAGTTTTTGCTGGTTGATTGGAAAGTCTCATGGATTCTCCCCCCCCCCCCATGCCAAAAGCTGGCTTTGAACCTCTGATCCCAGTGTCCTGAATAACTAGCATTACAGGAGTGAGTGAGTCAACAGTGCCTGACTCTTTCTTTATCCCTCTCCCTCTCCCCCTCCCTCTTCCCCTCCCTCTTCCCTTCCCCCTCCTCCTCCCCCTCTTCTTCTCCTTCTCCTTCTCCTCCTTCTCCTTCTCCTTCTCCTTCTCCTTCTCCTTCTTCTTCTTCTTCTTCTCCTTCTCCTTCCTCTTCTCCTTCTCCTTCTCTCCTTCTTCTCCTCTCCTCCTCCTCCTCTTCCTCCTCCTCCTTTTCTTCTTTTTGTATCATTAGGAATTGAACACTGGGCCTGTAGCATCTAGGTAAGTAAGTGCTCAACCCCTTGAGTTATGCCTTCAAGACTTTTCTTTTTGTATTTTATTTTGAGATTGAATTTAGCTAATTTCTAGCAGCCAGCCTGCCTGGAACTCACCATCCTTCTGCCTCCCAAGTAGTTGAGATTACAGGTGTGCACCCCTATGCTTGGCTTTTCAACTAGATGAAATAGTTTCATCTCTCACTTTATGTATATATTCCAGATAATCTAAAAAAACTTAAAAAGAAAAACAAACACTTGGGTGAATATTTAGGAGAATATAAAATATAATGGGGTAGAAAAAACCTTCCTAAGCAAAGGAGAAAAACCAAGAGAAACAACAACAAAGTCCAAATGTAGTTGATTATGTACAAATTTATATTGTTCATATCAAAAGATATTGTAAATACTAAAACACAGAACTCAGACCAGGAAGTCAGGGGATGTATCAAAGTTAGATTGTTTGCCTAGCATGTGCAAAGGTCCTGAGTGTCATCTCCTCAGCCCACCGAGGAGGAAATAATGAAATAATTTTTTTTTGGCTATGCAGATGATCTTTAGAGGGTTACTAGTTTCCTTACCCCAAAAAGTTTTATAAAATGACAAGAAATGAAAAGGATAACCATCCAATAGGTGAAGATTTTGGAATTGAAAATCCCTGAAGAGAAATACACATTGCTAACCACAAATATTGGTCATTTTCTGTTCTTGTGGGGGAAGCACGCATGAAAGTGCGGGTGGAGAATCAGCCCTACACTCAGCTCACCAGCAACGTGAGAAGCCTGCTCAACCTGAGCCCTGAGAAAGATGCGGAGAACGGGTGCCTATGTTCTGTCAGAGACTGCGGCTGTCCATAATCTCTGGCCAACAGAATCGGACAAATCTGATTAGAATGACAAATTCAAGAACTAGAGGCATGGCTCAAGCGGTATAGTAGTAACCTTGAGATAAAAACGAAAACAAAATAAATAAAAGGAAGTCTAACGTAAGTAGATGGGTAGGACGGCAGTAGTGTGTAGGTAACTGGCTGAGATCTCCTATCCTCTCTTCACTTCTTCTTTAGAAATAGGTTGGAAAAGTACAAGCCCAGCTAAAGGACTACACTTTTTCAGTCAGCCTTGCGATTGGGCGCATGGCACGTGTATGCAGACACATCCATATGACCATTCTCTAATGATATACAAGCTGCCATGCTCCATGCCATTCAGAGATGTTTCCCCCCACAGGGCTTATCTAACTGGGCCAGGGCACCCTTTTCCCTCCCTGCTTTTTCTTCTTGATGCCGAGGACTTGGACATGGAGCCCTAGAAGCTCTCGTAGGACTTTTAAAAGAGAAATGACTTTCTAAGAATGATGGAGCCAAGTTTGCTGAGGACAGTGGCGTTTGGTCTCTTTCCTGGAGTGCTACCTTCCAGATTTCTTTGGCATGAGAGAACATGTCTTTTTTGTTTTGTTTTGTTCTCTTTTAAAAAATCTATCCTTATTTTAGAATTCCTGCTTTACTCAATGGAATCAAGTACTAACTTACGTGTAAATCTTTGAAACCACTTGAGGAAAAAGGTGTGGGGTAGGACAGGTTGTTAGAACACTTGTCTAGCATGCAAAAGGCCCTGGATTTGATCCCAATACTGGGAGGAGTGGGGGAAAGAAAAAGAAGCTGAAAACGGAATTGATCTTGGAAAGGTCAGGAAAGGGACAAAAAGAAAAAAAGTACAAAAAAAGGAGAAAGGGCAAAAAGCCACAGGAATCATAATAGATGGCTGAGTCCAAAAGCAAAATTCAGAAATATGCTTTTTATAAGAGTACATCAAAAATAAATAGACATGGCAGGGCTGAAAAAAATAAATGGATGGATAAATAAATGTGAGGTAAATGCTAGCCAAAAGTAAAGAAGGTGAGCCAGGGAGGTGTCAGACAGAAGAATAAGGCCAAGATCTTTAAATGGAACAAAGAATACTGTTTTATATAGAAAAAAAGTACAATTTGCCATGAAGCTAGAAGTCATGAACTTTTATATATCAAAACTGCTCTGCACTGAGACAAATAAAACCCATTTTTTAAAAAAGGAAAAAAGCAATCATTTAAAATACCTCTCTTCAAAAATACAAAACAAACAAAACAACAGGATGGTGTGGGGAAGAGGCTCTGTTTTGTTCCTTGCCCATTAGGAACAAAGAATGAATATTCTTTGTTTCCCAGGGGGCATTAAAAAATGGGACACTGATCAATACTAGGCTTTGAAGAAAATGTCAATAAATTGCAAAGGTTGAACACACACAGATTATCTTTCCACATCTAATGCCATGTAAGTAGAATCAAAAATCAAATTGTAATAAGAAATCTTTAGAACCATCCAGAAAAATAAAAATGCTATCCCGGATATCTCTTGGCGCATTACTGCTTGTTTGGAAATTGATAATCTGAGCACTTTACATTTTTTTTTTTTGTCGGTCATGGGGCTTGAACTCTGGGCCTGGGCGCTGTCCCTCAGCTCTTCAGCTCAAGGCGAGCGCTCTACCACTTGAGCCACAGAGCCACTTCCGGTTTTCTGGTGGTTTATTGGAGATAGGAGTCTCATGGTCTTTCTTGCCCGGGCTGGCTTTGAACCGCGATCCTCAGATCTCAGCCTCCTGAGTAGCTAGGATTACAGGCGTGAGCCACCAGCGCCCGGCTAGCACTTTACATTTTAACATAGGATTGCCTGCAAGGAATTCTTCATTTGTAGTGATTTTAATTTAATTTAGTAATTTATTTATTTTGAGACAGGGTCTGGCTATGTAGCCGAAGCTAGCCTTGAACTCACAATCCTGTATCTGCCTGCCAAGTACTGGAATTTCAGCTTACTTTTGTTGCAAAATGTCAAAAGTGAATGAACAAAATGTTTAACTTAAAAACTACAGTCCAAGAACCAAGAAGCTAAGGGGAAAGCAGAAATCACTTAAAGAGGAAGTTGCAAAGTGCACTAGCTCCTCTGTCTTGAGAGGCTTGGATGGATGGGGCAGCCCTCCAGAGCTTGGGTTGCACTGCAGGGCTGCTGGGAAGTGGGGTTCACATACAGGTGGAGCACCTCCTTGGCGCTGTATTTTCCAGACTGCTTCATTCCCTCTGCTCCCACAGGCTCTTGTCCCCTGGCTGCCCCTTCTTATTGCTTCATCTACTCACCTCCCAGTCGCCTCCCTTTCTTTGGGTAACTAACTCCTGGATCACACATCCCACGCCTGCTAACGTCCTGGATCACTTGTTTTCTGGAGCTGCCGCCTCCGCCTCCGCCTCCGCCTCCACCTCCGCCTCCGCCTCCTCCTCCTCCTCCTCCCCCTCCCCCTCCTCCCCCTCCCCCCCCTCCTCCCCCTCCCCCTCCTCCCCCTCCCCCTCCCCCTCCCCCTCCCTCCTCCTACTTCCTCCTCCTTCCTCCTCCTCCTTCTAATTCCTTCTCCTGGGGCTTGAACTGTGGGCTTGAGCATGTCCCTGAGTTTCTTTTAGCTTCCCCATTCTATGACTTTCTATTCCAGTGAGTTACATTTCAACTGCTTTGGCAACACACAGGCTAGGTTAATTTGGTTAAATTTGCTCTATTTATGAAATGATAAGTTCAAATGTTCCTTTGTCCTGTGACCACACTTCCCTTTTCCTAAGTTCTGTGTAGATATTATACACATATGTATATATTTCATATATATCAATTAGTAAATAATAATATATAGTTATAATATGATCAATATAATATATTAATTAACATATTGATATATATTTTATATATTTCACATATATGTGAAATGTGTGATGGCACTGTGTCAGCTTTTTTTGCTCCAGAAGGAGAGCGAGAAAGCTGGGTGCTGGTGGCTCACACCTGTAATTCTAGCTCTCGGGAGGCTGAGATCTTAGGATTGTGGTTAGAAGCCAGCCCTGTGAAAAAAAGTCCTTGAGACTCTTATCTCCAATCAACCACTCAGAAAAAGCCGGAAGTGGTGCTGTGGCTCAAGTGGTAGAGTGCTAGTCTTGAGCATAAAAAGAGGCTCAGGGGTAGTGCCCAGGCCCAGAGTTCAAGCCCCAGGAGTGGCAAAAATAAAAAAGGAGACAGAGGGAGGGGGGCAGGGGATATTGAGGACTGAATACAAGAGAAGGAGAGGTGAAGTGAGCGTCTTTCTTTATGTCAATTCTGGTAGTGGGTGAAGTGTGAGAAGCAGAAAATTCACATTCTATCCCCTGGGACAGGGCCTATGTTACACCACAAGGCAGGATTAAGTTTGCTAGTCAACTGATGTTGAGATTAGATCATCTGGGAGTATCTAAGTCATTGTAATTACTAGAGACCAGGTAAGGAAAAAGATGAAGATGGGGAGGGTCAGAGGGTGATTAGAGGTTGTGAAGTGGTGGCTGGTCTATGTGGCCAGCTTTGAAGGGGATCAGGACTGTAGGCAGAATCCTGTGTGATTTCCCAAACTGAACTTATATCATATTTGAAGTGAGCCTGTAACTTGGTAGCAATGTGTTACAGCAGCAATAGGAAGTATTCCCCAAGGCAGACCTCTTTGGCAGGCTCTTTCATCCAACTGCACCCCCAGAGGGAGATTCTCCTGTTAGCAAAAACCCTAAAGCATTTCTAAATGTGGGAGGACAGTTCTGGTGTGGCCCTCACATGCATATGTCATGGGTGATGATGAAGATGGAGGGGTGAAAAAGGAATCTGGAACATAGTCACTGGATCAGGGACTTGATCTGGACCCATGCATGAGAACCAAGTGCCTACGGCCTGGTGTTCAATTCTCTTCCTCCGGGAGCATTTCTTTGCATGGTTTGGAGACACTGGGTAACCCTGGACCTCAAACTCCTAAGTTAAGGTGCCAGGTCTGCTTTCTGTCAGGCTACAGGGAGTAGTTCTTCACTTGGCCCTTCACTCAATAGGTGTTTCCTTAGCCCCTGCCCACTTAAATTCTCTTGTTTGCTACTCCTAGGGCCTGGAAGACAGACAGCCTTCTTTCCGTGTGTGTGTGTGTGTGTGTGTGTGTGTGTGTGTGTGTGTGTGTGTGTGTGTGTGTGTGTGTGTGTGTGTGTGTGCTCATAGTTTTCATCCTATTCTCAGTGCCTTATTTGCCTGTGAAAAACACCTTGCACAGAATAACTGTCACAAACTAAATGATTAATTTCCAGATTCCAAAACAAGATCCTGTTTCCTGCTGGAGTGGAAGGAAGAGGAGGTGTATGGCAGACTTTGTTTTGGTTTTCTTCATGGTTGACCTTTGTCTGTAACTTGCTGGCTATGGCCCTTAGAATCCAGCAGAGGGCGCTGTTGGACAACTAAAGTTTCATAATGTTACATTTCGTTTCTCAGAATTTTGTGACACATAGATGGACTATTATTTTTTTTTTACCCTCTAGTTTGTGAGGCTTTTCATAATTCACACATCCAATATCGTACCCACCAATCCGTCTTCCTGTGCCCTTTTGCACCCCGCCTCCTCAGAGTGAGTCCTTGTCCTTTACAAAACACAAGCCATAGCTGTCATTTCATTTTGTTTAAACATAATTACATGACAAAGAACTTCTAACATAACTCTGATGACAGAAAACCAGTGACAGCGGCTCATTATTTTCTTGTTTCCAGACAGTAATTTTGTTAATTGCACTGTGCTTTGTTGTTTTCTGAACAAACAACTGAAGGGCATGCACCGAACACCACGATTGGGGCTGCATGACTTCCCTGATTGCTTTTATGCTTGACGAATACGTCGTTCCTCTGTACTTTCAGAGCCTTCATGGGTACTGAAATCCTGACAGCCTCACCTCCCTTATGTAAGACAGTGGGGTCTTTATTTATAGCCCATGCCTATGGGTTTTAAATCATCTCCAGATGCCTTTAGTACCCAACACAATGTCAATACTATGTTCATAGTTGTACACTGTTGTGCTTAAGGACAGGAAAAAAAGTGTTCATATTCAGGAGGGATGTGGCTTTCTCCCACCAATATTTTTGATTTGGGTTGTTTGAATTTGAGGATGCCAGATCTATGCATAGAGAGGGTGGACAGTATTTCTATACCACAACTTCCACTACATCTGTGTGAGACCTAGGCACTGCCTTGAAAGCCAATGGAGAGCAGACATGTGGTGTATAAGATACTGAAGTGAAACCATGTAACCACACCAGTAAAAGGTAAATCCATGATATCTTTCCTAAAGAGAATTTTAAAACCTAAGATTGATCCACTTGGGGAAATATTAAACTGTTTTTTCAGATGCTCTACAATTGATGAATGTATCAAGACATATATAATATATTATAATATATTACACACATATATAATATTTTCTTGATCCATGCATATACACACATATACATACATGTATATTCACACAGTGGCGTGTTGCTGAGCATAAAGTAGATGAAGAATGAAATTAAGTTGTTCACAAGGAAATGGATGGATTTGGAAACCATCCTCTTAAGCCAAGTAAACCAAATTCAGAAGGACAAAGGTCATTTTTCTCATTTGGATATTGGACCTAAAACACAAACATACATATATATATATATGAACATATACCTATACACATATAATACATATATAACATGTGTCTATTACATGCATATATGCACATTCCTGTATGTAACATGTATATGTATAACATTGTGTCTGACAAGCACTTCAAAGACATCTTACATGATTTTGTTATTTTTCTTGTTTATGTAATTTTGAGGTAGAAAAGTTGACATTCTGCTTTTATTCATTCATTATATGTTGTGATAAATTTCCAGACAGGGGCATTTTCACATAAGACTCATGGATTAGATGCAATTAACCAAACACAATAGTAAAAATGAAATATAGTACTTGTAGTTTTTTTGGTAGTTCTGTTTTTTTCCCTCTCTTTTTTATTGTCAAGGTGATGTACAGAGGGGTTAGTTCCATAAGTAATGTAATAAGTACATTTCTTGTCAAACTTGTCCCTTTCCTCATTTAGTTCTGGGTTTTGAACTCAGGGCCTTGCACTTGCTGGATTCAACTCTACTACTGATCCAAGACTCCAGTCCTCTTTTGCACTAATTTTTCATCCTCCTCCCCCTCCTCCTCCTCTTTTGTGCTGGGCCTGGGGCTTGAACTCAGGGCCTGAATACTGTCCCTTAGCTTTTTTTCCCTCCAGGCTGGTGCTCTGCTACTTATGCCATGCCTCAATTTCTGGCTCTTTGGAGGTTACTTGGAGACAAGGGTCTCACTGACTTTCCTGCCCAGGATGGTTTTAAACCAGGATCCTCAGATCTCAGTCTCTTGAGACTGAGGCTGAGACCCCAGGATTATAGGTGTGGGCCACAGGTGTCTAAATGCATTGTTGATTGAGATAGGCTCTTGATATTTGCTTGGACTGTGATCATGCTTCTGATCATAGTTGCAATGACAGATGTGTGCTATATACTGAGCTTCTTCCATTGAGATGGAGGCTCATAAATTTTTTTTTCTTCTTAAGCTGGGCAGAACTTCAGTCCTCTGAATCTCAGTATTGTATGTGGCTGGGACAGGTATGAGCCACTGGAAAGTATGTCACGGAAAAAAAGATTTTATTTTTTAATACAGTTTAAATGTGTCGAGATATAACAATGAGGCCCCCCCCCCCCGCCCCATATAAATACCATTTCTTTGTCTCCTTAAGAATTTTTTTATAGTGCATTTTGGAAAAAAATTTGGTTCTTTTTTCCTAAGATAATGAAGACTTTTTTAAAAATGAGCTGGGGAGAGTAGGGGGATAGTAGTTCACAGATGAAAGTAATTCTGATTGACATACAATATCTTTGAATCTGATTGGTCTCAAAACAAAACCATAACATTCAGGTCTGCTTAACAAAACAACAACTAGAAAGCTGTTGTACTTCCTATTCAGGATTCTGTGTTAATTATAGAGAACTCCAACTTAAAAGCCAATCATTTATTATAAAAGACACAGCTGCTCATGAAAAAAAATCTTAGAATGCTCCACTCTATTTTTAGTCTTTCTGTGTTACTTTTGCATCTGTACTTTAATGTTGCATTTCTTGTTTTAATCTCACAAGGGCTTTAACAGTCTTGCTCTTTTGTTACCTACAGACTAATCCTTTTCTTTCATCTCCCTTTTTCTGGCATGTTCCTTGTCCATCTCAGATCTCCTTTTGTGGGAAATGGTCAGGTTACTATTTCCTTTAATGATGGCCAGCTTGTGGGAGCTGATTCTCTTAGTATTTGTTTCATCCACAGTATCTTCAGCTCTCCTGTATTCTTGAAAGATATTTGGAGGAAATGGGAATCATTGGAGGTTTGTGAAGTGGCATCTCCAGAAGCCCACTGTGGCTCCCACAATACAAAAGCACACCCAAGGTAACCAGAAAAGACACATTAGAGTCATTACAACAATTGAGCCATGTGGTGCAGACTTTTGATTTTCTGTATAATAAATACCGAGTCCAATTAGCTTCTCAGAGCCTGGCTAGTTGTAACCTGTGAACACAATGTTTCTGGGCAAAGTTTCTAGCAGAAGTGAGGATGGTTCACATTTATTTTTCTTTTGTTATTCTATTGAGAAATACAAATGATGGTCAGCCCCTTGGAGGAGTAGTAGTTATCATTAAAATTTTTTATTGTAAAGGTGATGTACAGAGGGGTTATAGTTATGTAAACCAGGTATTGAGTACATTTCTTTTTGAACTGTGTACCTCTTCCCTCATTTTCTCCCAGATCATTTTTTTGGTGTCAGTCCTGGGCCTTGAACTCAAAGCCTGGGTACCATCCCTGAGCTGTTTTGCTCAAGGCTAGCGCTCTACCATTTGAGCCACAGCTCCACTGGCTTTTTGATAGCTAATTGGAGATAAGAGTCTTGCCGACTTTCCTGACCCAGCTGTCTTTGAATGGTGATTCTCAGATGTCAGCCTTGTGGGTAGCTTGCATTACAGGCAAGTACTCAGTGCTATCATTGTTGGATCACTTGCTATTCACCAGGCACTGTTGTAAACAATTTACAAATACACATTAGCTTGATTTGCAAGTGTGCCGTTATTATTATTTGTAGCTAAAAATATATTAAACCATTGATCCAACATTTTCCAGTGGCTAAAGAGGAGATCTTTTTGGCTCAATGCTGATGCTCTACCACTTGAGCCACAGCTCCGCTTCTGACTTTTTATTGGTTAGTTGGAGATAAGAGTCTTATAGATTTGTCTGCCTAGGATGACCTCAACTCTTGATCCCCAGATCTGAGTCTCCAGAGTAGCTAGGATTACAGACATGAGTTGGGTGCCTATTACCACTATTCTCACAATCATGTAGCTGATAATGTAGAAAATGTATTCCCATGTGATGAAAAAAATTGACCACAAATTCTTTAATGTTGCTGAATGTGTCAAAGCAGAACTCAATTCAGTTGATTTCAACACTGTGTAATAAAGTTTCTTCCTGATTTTACATTTGACTTAAGTGTAACATTGTTGGGTACAGCATGGCTTTACAATAACCACGAGAGGGCAGCATAACACAACCTAATACACTGAGAGGAACCAAAACACCCCCCCCTCTCCCCTGCCCCAAACCCCAAACCCAAAACCAAACTCCACAATCAACAACAACAACAACAACAAGCCTACCTTATGCTCATGTTTCTACGCCAAAGTAAATTAAATTTGAAATTGAATATTATGTCCCTTGATCTCATGGAGAAGCAATCTGTTAAGAAACTTTCTTTCTCTTGTTCAGTTATTAGCCATATAAAGCCTGTGTCCAGGCTTGTGCTACATTTTCTCTTTTAGCACCTATATCAAGTGCTTAAGGGAATATAATAGAGAGGGGTGAACTAGTTCAAAGGGTGCTGTACACGTTTATGGGATTATCATGACTAATGTTACTACTAATATTGCTAATAAAGATGTATTAAAATAGCTGGTGGCCCATGTCCATAACTCTAGCTATTCAGGAAACATTGATCAGAAGGATTATGGTTTGAGGATAGCTTGGGCATAAGTACAAGATTCCCATTTCAATTACTAGCAGGGTGAAGTGGTATATCACTTTCACCCTAGGTACGTGGGAAGGGTATATAGGGGGATCAAGGTCCAGGCTGGTAGGGTATTCATGCTAGACCCTATTTGCTAAAGGGCTGGGGGAGTGGTTCAAGCAGTAGAGCATCTGCCCAACAAGCACAAGGCTCTGAGTTCAAATCCTAGCACTTCTCCTGCATGTTAAAAAGGCTTATTTAGAGGTGAGTTAATGAATATGTCTATGAACTTTAATTTGATCTTCTTCCCTCCCTCCTTTTCTCCCATTCCTTCCTTCCTTCCTCTTTCTTGTCTTTCTTTCTTTCTTTCTTTTTTTTTTTTTTTTTTTTCTTTTTTTTTTTTTCCCCCCCCTCCCCATCCCCTCTTTCTTTCTTTCTTTCTTTCTTTCTTTCTTTCTTTCTTTCTTTCTTTCTTTCTTTCTTTCTTTTTTCTCCTTCCTTCCTTCCTTCCTTCCTTCCTTCCTTCCTTCCTTCCTTCCTTCCTTTCTTTCTTTCTTTCTTTCTTTCTTTCTTTCTTTCTTTCTTTCTTTCTTTCTTTCTTTCTTTCTTTCTTTCTTTCTTTCTTTCTTTTTCTCCCTTCCTTCCTCCCTTTCTCTCTTTCTATTTCTCTTGCTATTTCCCTCTTTCTCTCTCCTCCCTCCCTCCCTCCTTCCCTCCCTCCCTCCCTCCTTCCCTTCCCTTCCTCCCTCCCTCCCTCCCTCCCTCCCTCCCTCCCTCCCTTCCTCCCTTCCTCCCTTCCTTCCTTCCTTCCTTCCTTTCCTTTCCTTTCCTTTCTTTTCTTGCCATACTGGGTCTCACATTCTCCTTCAGGTTTTTTGTTCATAGCTGGCACTCTACCACTCAAGTCACACTTCTTGTTCTGGCTTTTTGCTTACTAATTGGATATAAGACTCTTGTAGATTTGTCTTCCCTGAGCTGACTTCATACAGGAATGAGCCATGAGAACCTTGCTCTGTTTGCTCTTTCTACAATGTAGCTATATCAAAACATCATGTTGTACCCCATGAAATATACAATTATTATTTGTTAATTAAGAAAGGCTTCATGATGAAGTGGTCAGATTCTGGATATAAAATCATTTTATGCTTTAAAGGATTTATTTTGTAAGCATTGTATTGTTATTTTGGTCTGTGGGGATTTATTGAGGTTCCTTTCTTCTTCTTTACAACTCGCTCATGAAGCTTGACCTTGGGGATTTCCCCCCTTGTTCCAGGAATCTTGGCTTCTGGATGCTGAAATTCCTGTGGTGGAGTTTATGGTGTTGCTCCTCAGTTTCTCCATTTCATAAAGGACCCACAGGGTGTCCCCAGGCTGTTCTGTTGTTTACATTCACCTCACACAGAAAGCCTTTATTCCAGGACCAACTGAGTGTTCAGCATCCTCTTTCTGGAAGGTTCCTTAGAGAATTGAATCTACCAGAAATCTACCAAGTAAAGTAGTAAGGTATTTGGGGCATGGCTAACAGACGATTCCTCTCAGGACACCCGCTTTCTCCTGACCTCCTTGTTTGTACTCCTTCTTTACCAGTGTTTCTGCCTTTGGTGGCTTCTGAAGAGAGGTTGCTCTTCATCCCACACTTCCTGTTTAAACCAAGGCTCTGCATTTACCTCTGCCAGCGTTCAGACCTTGCTGGTGCACACTGAACATTTCAGTATTGCTCACGATCATTTGTCAACAATGGGCCCAGATCACAGCATGTCAGCACGCAGTATCGTTACTCCTACTTATCCTTTCTTAGTCTTTTAACCACCTCTTCTGGTAAGGTGAGAGCACCTTCCTTTGTTCTCTGCTTTCATTGTGTGTGTGTGTGTGTGTGTGTGTGTGTGTGTGTGTGTGTGTGTGTGTGTGTGTGTGTGTGTGTGTGTGTGTGTGTGTGCCAGTTCTAGGGCTTGAACTCAGAGTCTGGGCACTATCCCTGAGCTTTATGGCTCAAGGCTAGGGTTCTACCACTTGAGCCACAGCTACTCTTCTGGCTTTTTGTGGTTAATTGGAAATAAGAGTCACATGGACTTTTCTGCTCAGGTGGGCTTCAACCCATAACCCTCAGAGCTCAGTCTCCTGAATAGCTAGGATTACAGGCATGAGCTCAGGTCTTTGGTATATATATGTTTGTGTTTTGTTTTGTTTTTTTGTCTGTATTGGGGCTTGAACTCTGGGCTTGGGTGCTATCCCTCAGCTCTTCAGCTCAAGGTGAGTGCTCTATCACTTGAGCTATAGCACCACTTCCAGTTTTCTAGTGGTTTATTGGAGATAAGTGTCTCACAGACTTTCCTGCCCGGGCTGGCTTTGAACCGTGATCCTCAGATCTTAGCCTGCTGAGTAGCTAGGATTACAGGCGTGAGCCACCAGTGCCTGGCTCTTTGGTTTATATTTTTATACCTGCTTACCAGTTGCCATTAGATTGATTAAAAACTCAATTGATTTCCATGGACTGGTTGATACAGTTAATACATTAGATTAGATTAATCATTATGCAGTCTTCAGTTCCTAAATAAGTGACAAATAGTAAAGAGAGTAAGGTCAATAATCTTCAAATGGGTATATGGATACAGATAGCTTAAGTAGGACAAATTTCCACTTATTTTTCACATTTTGAAACATGTTCAAATCTGTCTGACTTACTGCAACCAGCCTGTGATTTTGGCCATCTCTCCTCAACAATTCTTCTACTTTCCTGTCCATGTAGAATGAATGCATTTCCATGATGGGTACAATCTTCAGGCATCAAACAGAGAGTTGTTAGGAATTTGACATGAAGGTTAAAAATGTGAATGTTTCTAGTGACTGAATAACCAATCACCAGGCAAATCACGTAGCCTCTAAACTTTTTTCAGCTGATAGATTGCTCATGATGGCTGTCTTACAACTTAAAAAGAGTACAAAGAACTGAGTGATATTATGAAAATAAAATTGTATTCATTGTTACTAGATAATTTGTTTGAAATTATTTGATCAATGCTTACAAATGAAAAGAGAAAATAGAAATTGGTCAGGTCTAACCCTAGCATTTTAGAGGCTGAGATCTGAGGATTACAGCTTGAAGCCAGCCTGGTCAGACAATCTATGAGACTCCTATCTCCAGTCAACCAGCAAAAAGCCAAAACTGGAGGCTTAAGACTGTGAACAAAAAAAGTAGGGCTAAGGGGCAGCACGAGGCCTTGATTTCAAGTGGACACGTGCGCACATGCACACACACACACACTCGCATACACACAGAAAACAGAAATAATATTTATGCTGAACTTTATGTAATTGACTTTAATTCTTAATTTCATAAACTAATTGGAAACAGTATGAGATGTATGAGATACATTTCCAATGATGCATTTGCTATTGGTCAAAATGTATAAATTGCACATACTATCCTATGATAACAAATAGAAATAGTGGTCATAATTCAATCCAGAAATAAACTTTTACTACTTGGAACCTTATATCTTACTGAATCTTTAAATTATATATGTGTATTTTTATGGAAGAATGTGATGAAATAATCAACAAAATATGTTGAGACACAAAGAACTCCAGATAAACAAGTTTAAGGAGAAAAGAGAATTTCGTAGAATCTTCAACTTTAAAAATACCTTGTCTTTTAAAAAATGTTTAATAGTGGGAGTGCATTGCTTTGGCATTTTGGTTGCACTGGATAGAGTGAAGAGTAAAGTAGCAGTTTTACTTAAAATGTCAGTCTTTTAATGTAATGGGAGTCCTATCACTTGCAACTGTCTCAACTTAAATCGTGTCTTTTAAAATCTTAAATGTCAATTTAAAAAAGCATGAAAGAGGATATATAATTTTTGTAAGTTGTTTTTTCCCTAAGGGTGTTGCTTTAGACATCACAGGGCTGGACATGAAGGGGGTCCAGGTTTAAGTAATTCTTCCCTTCGATCACTGAAGACTAAATCTCGGAAGGCTTTGTACTTACCAATATTACAGGGAAAAAATTTCCCTAATTGCCTTTACCCACCAAAAAGAAACCAAACAAGCATGTCTCCATATTTGTTCTGAGGTCTGAGCAATCAGGGCACACTCTTTCTCCCAGAGAAAACCTGAGCTTTCCGTTGTAGGTAGAAACCAAGAGAGATTTTGAACAGCTACCAGAGGCTACAGATACTAAGAAATGGAGAGAAAAGAAAGGAACCTGAGCTAAAGTAGAATGATGGGCTCTCATCTCATCACAGTGAGATGATATGTATGGCCACCACGGTGTTATATGTGTTTCAGAGTGCATGCTATGCTATGTGAACTATTGAGTCATGTCATGTCTCATCTATGGTCACAAGTTGAACATTTGTCACCAAAGTCTACGAATACACAACTACTATGTTCTTTCCTATGTTGTATTTTTAACTCTGCCTACAGATGTGAGAAATGTTCCCAGATTTTGTTCTTTTGTTCGTGTACATATATATGTATGCATATTGCATATATATGGAGAGCAAGAGATCAAGAGAGTGAGCGAGAGAGAGCGAGTGTGTGTGTGTGTGTGTGTGTGTGTGTGTGTGTGTGTGTGTGAGAGAGAGAGAGAGAGAGAGAGAGAGAGCAAGCATTTGGGCGCTGTCCCTGAGGTTTTGTGTTCAAGGCTAGTGTTCTACCATTTGAGTCACACCTCTAGTTTTAGCTTTTTGCTGACTAATTCAATATAAGGGTCTCATGGACTTATCTGCCCAGACTGGCTATAAAACCTACATCCTCAGATCCCAGCCTCCTTACTAGGTAGGTTTACAGATGTGAGTGTTTTGAGAAACTGTGTCTATAGGAAATCAGACCAGGCAAAGCTCGACCTGTAATGGGTGATAGAGTGGCAGTCTTTTCCTTAGTTTGCAGAGGGGGCTGGCTGCTTCTTGGCAGTTTTAAAATGTCCTTGTTTGGTGCTTAAGGAAAGTTGTGATTAGATTTTGGATTTTAAATTGTTTAAATAGGGTTACAGGTGGACCCATTGCAACAATGAAATGTACAAGATGCTATGTCAAAAAACAAACTTTATGACTTTGGGGGGCGGGGGGAGGTGAGAGGGGGGAGTGTAGTTATGGAGATGGGAGGGCAGGGATGGTAGGGGAAAAACAAAGGAGGAGGCAACAATGCTTGATAAGAAATGTACTCATTACCTTGCTCATGTAATTGTAACCCCTCTGTATGGTATTTTCACAATGAAAAACAAAACAAAAAAAAGATTTTGGGTTTTTGTTTTACATCACTATTGTCACTGACAGATGCCACTGCTTCCTGAGATTACTGGGTCCCCAATATGGGTCTCCCCAAATTTCTGGAGGTTGCCTGGCTATGTCAGGACAGTGTCCAGATATTAACAGTGGCTTTTTGCTTTCACACTTCAGTCATTACAAATAAAAGGAAATTTAAAGGTTGGTTGGGAGGATGCTATGAGGGATTCAAATGGACTGTTTGTATTTTTTTCCAATTCTGGGGCTTAAACTCCAAGCCTGGGCACTGTTCCTGAGACTCTCTGTGCTAAAGACTAGTGCTCTTCAACTTGAGCCACAGTGCCACTTTGGGTTTTTTCTGAGTAGATTATTGCAGTTATGAGTCACCAACTTTTCTGCCCTTGGCTGGTTTTGAACTGTGATATTCTCAGATCTCAGCTTCCTGAGTAACTAAGATTATAGGTGTGAGTCACTAGTGCCTGGTGACTGTTTGTATTTTCTATTGATGAGCACATCGATGTGAGAGAATTTCCTAGTCCATATTATTATGCCACAAACTTGTGTCTCATTTACAAATGGTGAAACTTGGATAACTTGTTAAAGTAATCAGTTACTATTATGAACCCAATAGTGTAAAAGGCAAAAGTTGAAGTTTCTGTTACTGAGATTATGTAAAATTTAGTCAAGCATACCACAAGCCCCTAACAATTACCATTTTCGATCAAAGAGGCAAGGACAAGAATGAAATGAGCATCTTATTAGAAGCAGAAAAAGCATTTTACAAGATGCAACAACCATTAATGAAAGCTCTGGAGAAACTAGGAATTCACAGAACATTCTTCAATATAATAAAGGCTGTACAGGACAAACCTATAGCTGGCATCATTCTTAATGGTGAAACATTACAAACTTTTCCTCTCAAATCAGGAATGGGACAAGGATGACCATTCTCTCCACTCCTCTTTAATATAGTAGTGGAATTCCTATGAAGAGCAACAAGGAAGAGAAAAACACATAGGGAATCCAAACAGGGAAAAGAAAGTAAAAGTAATTGTCTTTGCAGAAGACATGTTCTTAAAGTTAAAGACATTTATAGATTCCTCCTTCCAGTTACTTGAGCTCACCTGAAACCTTGACCAAATATCAGATCATAAAATTCATGAAGAAACTCAGTAGTGTTTGTGTGTGCTAGCAATGAGAAGAATGAGTCTGAAATCAGGAAAGCAACTCCATTTTAACAGCCTCAAACAATACCTAGGAATTAACTTAAACTGTGAAATGAAAACTTGAAAGTCTGAAAAAGAAATCAAAGCAGAATTAAAATGGAAAAACCTTCCATGCTTCTGAATCAGAAGGATTAACATTGTGAAAATGGCAATAGAGCCCAAAGCAAAACAAATTAAATGCAATACCGATCAAAATCCCAGCATTCTTCAATGCTATAGGGAAAGAAAACAAACAAACCAAAAACCAAAAATCCAAAAAACAAAATAAAAACAACAACAACAACAAAAAACTCACATGGGATAATAAAAGACCCTAACTGGCAAAAACAATCCTTAGCAGGAAGATTGGTGTTTTGAGGAGTGTCAGTACCAAACTTCAAACTCTATTACAAATCTGTAGTAATAAAAACAGATTGGAACTGGCATAAGAATAGACCTAGGGATCTATGGAATAGAATAGAAGACCCAGCAATGAATCCAGAGACCTATAACCACCTAATATTTAACAAGGGAGCCAAAAACAGAGGATGGACAAAAGACAGCCTCTTCAACAAATGGTGTTGGCACAATTGGCTATACACTTTCAGAAACGGAAGCTGACACTTTGCAGCAGAATCAGTTCCACATGGATCAAAGGTAAGGATAGATACCATGAACTTATTACAGGAAAGGATAGAGTAAACACTAGGACTCCTGGGCACATATTGAAATTTCCTCAGTAATGATCCAGAATCACAAGTCAAAAAAAGCCTGGATAAATGGTATTGCAACAAACTGAAGAACTTCTGCATGGCAAAGGATATAGCTAGCAAAGTAAATAGAAATTGCACAGAATGAGAGAAGATCTTTACTAGCTTTGCATCTGAAAAATGCCTCCTAGCTAAAATACACTTAGAGTTCAAAATGTTAAAATTCCCCTAAGACCAACCCTCAAAGAAAAAACACCCTAATTAATAAATGGGCCAAAGTCTTAAAGAGAGACTTATCAGAAGAAGAAGTAATAATCCAGTACATGCATGAAGAGACGTTGAATATCTGTAGATATAAAGCAAATGGAAATCAAGACAACATTAACCAAGTCTGAATTGAATATATCAGCAATCCATGTTCATTGCAGCATTCTTTACCATAGCCAAAATATGAAATCAACGCAGATGCCCCTCAATGGACAAATGGTCAAGAGAATGTGATACACACACACACACACACACACACACACACACACACACACACACACACACACACACACACTGAAATTCTATGCTTCCATACTGCCCCATTCAAAAGGAATAGAAAGAACCAGAAATACTTATATCAGAGAAGAGAAGCAAACACTATTTTGGGGCATTAGACAAAATAAAACATATCTGGAAAATATGTTGAAAGACCAGTTAATAAAAGCAAAAGAAGAATTACATGAATTTAACTGTCTTAATTATATTGTCTAAACAATGAAAAATCTCCACTGATCCATATGCAAGAAAAATATTTGGGATTGCATGTGTAACTACTTTTTAATCTGAAAGATTACACTGATTTGAAGTGAAGGAGTTATAGTAGGCAAGGTAGGTAGTTGAATGAGTCAAATGAAGGTGTGTTCTCCTCCAGTCAAAAGAATACAACTAGAGCTAAAATACAATTCAATGACAAAGCACTTGCCTAGTAAATCAATGACCTGGAATTGATCTCCAATACCAAAAAACAAAAGGCAAAAGTACAGTTAAATAATCCAAGCAAGTGAAGTAAGCCACACCCAAATAAAGAGAGGTTTCAGGGTTTCCTTAAAAATCTGCAAGTAAACACACTGGATGGTAAGCAAGGGGTTACAAATTAATTAATATACGTGTAATAGACTCTATGGAGAGCTCAAATAGTGTATTTTTTAAAAAGATAAAGTCAAAGCCCAACAAAATATATACCAGAAAATGGGGACTTGCAAGATGGGAGGGTAGGGACAAGAGGAGATGGGTAGAAGAATAAAAGGGGAAAGCATGAGCAATATGGCAAGAATTAATTGTATATATCACAGAATGGAGAAATATAAGGGAAGGGGTGGGTCAAAGCAGGGTGAAGAGGTTGTAGTGTGGCTGAAGATCGAAATGCATTGTAAACATGAACTGCTTTGATAAATAGCAAACGCTCAATATATAACCTAAAATTAAGATTCGCAGGGGAAAGGCTGTGTTGGAAGGGATGAGTGAGAATGTTGAAAGGGTGACATTGGTCAAGATGCACTGTGTTCAAAAACTGCTTGGTAAGTGGAAACTCTTTTATACAACTACTTAAAGATAATAAAAAAATTTAAAAACCCCAACAAAGAGTAAATCTAGAAGATACAAATGTGTTTGGGATCAGCCATACATTAATTCCTATTCACAGCTACTAGCTAAGACATAAAATGTAAAAGTGAAGTAATAAATAAGGTTGGCAAATAGGATGAAGAATTCATTGCAACCTCCCTTAATGGGAGTAACAAATATCAGATGCTACTAAATTCAAAGGAATCTCTTGGAGGGCCAAGGGGAAGTGAACCAAGAATTGATAAGTGAACCTTGATCCTTAATGAATTTGCAAGCTCCCCAAAGTATACTGAATAACACATACAGAGTCAGACTTGAGAGGGATCATCAAGAAGCCATTTTTGTTTTTGGAATACTCTCCAAAAGAAACAGAATGTTCCCTGTTCTATGGAGAAAGAATGGTGAAAGCAGCAGTAGCATAGTTGCAATCAAGACAAAAAGAATACTATGATACAATGTTGAGGTGCCATTGGCTTATTCTTGTAAATGGAAGGATGAAACATGTATGATTGCAGTGTGAACCAGTAGAGGGAGCAAACCCAAAGCTATTCCATCTCCAATGGCCATGGACAAAAATATCTGGTCTGGGGACACTGCTCATGTTGGAGAGTTCTGGCCTTTACCATGGAATCCAAGCAAGCCTGAGAGTGTTGAGTTCAATCTCTAGCCTGAAAGAAAGTGGGGGAAATAACACCAATGCCATTTTTATACCAAATGTGAACTTTGACCCATATTCTAGGTGTTGAAACTTGAAAAGCTTCACCCCTGAGTGAACACATAGGGAGAAAAACTTGTACAGAAAATAGAGAAGATTTTGAATTTCCTATCTACTCATTCTTAATTTCCTTGTAATAAACCTTTGGTTAATCTCTTCCACATGTACTGTGGTTGCAAAAATGTTATTGAATGACAGTTTAGAACAGAATAATGATGTAGCTAAATGAGCTAATTTAAGAGCCAAGATAATTCGACATGTTACAATCACCGAAAACAAGGTTAAGCAAGTGATAGACTGAAATGACAGAAATTGTTCTCCACTTTCTTTGTAGGCTCTGGTTTTCAACTTCCTTCACAGTAGACAGATTTAGCAGGCAATTCTGTTCAGATTAGAATTCTTGCATAATTACTTAATGTTAGAGACCAGGAAAGTAGAAACTTCCTCAGAACCAAGGGATTAAATATTACATGGTGGTATTTGAAAATCATGCAACACTAGTGAGCCTGCTTTAGACCAAGGCAATGTGCTAGCCCCAAGACTCCATGTCATGAAAGTTAATACACAATGTACACAGACCAGAATGCCAGACCACAATTTTGTTCATTGAATGTCAGCAAGTTTGAGAAAGAGAGTGATGGAGCAGAAACCTCAGTATAGCTCAAGGCCATAAGTAAAGGTCAGGACGTCAAATACTTGTCAAGTTCCTGGATTCTGTTTCTCATCTTAAGAAATTTTCAGGTCAGAACTTCTCCAGGTTTCCTCTTCTCTGTGTGAAACAGATATGCACACTTACCAGCACTTCTGGAAAGTTGGAGAAGGCCAAGACTGTCCATCTTACTGACCACTGTGCTACTTCCAAAGTCATTAGACCTTACATACAGCCTATTACACATAACTTCTCCTCGAAGGAACAATTCCGTGTAGAGCAGTTATTCCAGGCCCCTGTCCTGAGTCAGTCTGGATGTGCTTTCTTCACATCAGGGCCTCCTTCCTTTACATGGAGTGAATATGATACTGAGTGAGAAACAGACTCATCTAAAAGAACCACAAATTTCTAATGCATGTCGGTGGCTCATTCTTGTAGCTATGCAGGAGGCTGAGATCTGAGACTATGGGATACTTATCTCCAATTAGCAACCAGAAAAATTGAAGTGGCACAGTAGCTCAAAGTGTTGGAGCACTAGTCTTTAGCATAAAAAGCTCAGGGACAGAGCCCAGGGCCTGAGTTTAAGCCCCAAGACCATCAAAAGAACCAAGAATCTTTCTGTCTTTGGCAAGTCTTGCATAAAACTTCAAGCACAAAGAGTTAGAGGAGATAACTATCTACTTAAAGATAATATTAAAAATTTACATCCGTACATCAGTGTGAACTGTCTATCAATTCATTCAATACCTACAGATGGGGGGGGGGCAATGAAAGATATTTGAAGAATGAGACTGAGAAAAGTACAGAGCAACTACACTGCCAGAAAAGGAGCCTGAGTGCTTGTGCAGCTGGTCTTGGTGGCAGCAAGCTCAGGAGAAATGAATACAAGGGAAAAGTCTGCATGCACATTGTTTCCTATCTGTGAACCCAACCAGGGCCCCAGGGGAAGTATCTAAGTGCTGTAAGCACATGGTAGTTGGGATTTCACTTGTTCCCCGTCCTGTATAATTCCCCTTTCCCAGCTCCCTTTGGGAAGGCTGGTGCCTGCCACTCATGTCAGGATAACTCCCAGTCTAACCATGGTGAGTATTGTTCCTCTCAATGCTTGCTACTTGAAAGTGTTCAGACATTTCCCCCAGTAACTAATAATTATGGATTGCTGCTTAGAAAATAATAGAAATGCATAAGTTTGTGTGAGGAGGATTTATATTGTGGGAATAAGTCCTTTATGGCAGGTATATGCATTTGAGAACTTCACCTTTCTAATGTTTACTGGTTTAAAATTTGGAAATTCAAATTGCTGGAAAACTTTCTACAGTCAATGAAAGTCCTTTTTATCAAAGACTTAAGTGCCAACATGCTGCTCATTCCTCCAGAGGGATAACTGAACTAGACAATTCCATTTTCTATGTAAATACTCCAAAGTGTTGGTTTGCATAATATATCTGAAATATAGAGTCCTTTATTACCTAAGTGGAGATGAAGAAGCAAACCCAACTTTAGCACAGAGAAAAGCATATTTGCTGTTTTATGGTTTTTACACTGCTGTACTGGGTTGAATGTTCATTTCCTTCTCTATTCTTTTCTTCAAGGGGGAAAGCTATTGATTTTCCTTTTTTTATTGTGAAAATATTGTACAAAGGGGTTACAATTGCATGGGCAAGATAATGAGTACATTTCTTATCAAGCATTGTAACCTCCTCCTTTGTTTCCCCTTCCCATCCCTTCCCATCATCCCCCCATCCCTTCCCATCAACCCCTCATCCCCCACCAAATCCACCCCCCCCCACCAAAGTTGTAATGTTGGTTTTCGACATAAGGACTTGTACATCTCATTGTTGCAATGGGTCCACCTGTATACCTACTTAAATGATTTGTTTTTTTCCTTCCCCTCCACAAATTATACTGACATCAAGTACAGTGAAAACAGGGGTTATACCATGGGGGAGGGACATACAAAGCAACAAAGAAATAATCTTATAAATGTGTTAGAAACAATCGCATGAAAGAAAAAAAACATTTGAATACATATCTTAGGGTTCATTTCCCTAACATCAACTTATCTGAACTTTTCTGCTTGACTCAGACATATACTAGTTATTGCAAATAACGGAAACCTTTTTCTTTTTTCTTGTTCTGCAAATGGGTCAAACTTGCCTTCAATTCTTACTCTGCTTGCTACTAATGACTTGCACTCTACCACTTTAGCAAGATTTACAGCCTGGTTAATGCTAATTACTTGGAGCAGAATGTGGCATATTTTTCTGCCTTGGTTGGCTTTTTTTCTTTTTTAAGATATATTTTTATTGTAAAGATACTGTACAGAGGGGTTACAGTTACATCAGTAAGGTAATGATTACACTTCCCATCAAACATTGTTACTGCTTCCTTTGTTTTTCCCCTACCATTCCTTCCCTCCCCACCTCTTCAACTCCTCCCTGCCCCCTTCTCCCACCACCCCCCCAAACCTGAAGTTGTAAAGTTCATTTTCATCATAGTGTCTTATACATCTGATTGTTTCAATGGTTCAACCTCTATCCCTATTTAAGCATTGAGTTTTTTCCCTTTCCTTCTCCAAAGAAACAAAAAATCACACAGTACATTATAAATACTTTAGAAACAATAGCAAGAAAAAACACTTTGTCCCCATCTTGTGGTTCATTTCATGTAGTATGACCTTATATGGTCATGTGTACAGACTTTGGAACTTTTCTGCTTGTCCTAGACATATACTAGTTATTGCAAATAAGGGACCTATGTTTCTTTGGGCCAAGCTAAATTTACTTAATATAATTTTTTCCAAGTCTTTCCATTTCCTAACAAATGAGGCGATGTCATTCTTTCTGATGTAGGCATAGAATTCCTGTGTGTGTGTGTGTGTGTGTGTGTGTGTGTGTGTGTGTGTGTGTGTGTGTGTGTGTGTGTGTGTATCACATTTTCGTGATCTATTCATCTACTGAGGGGCGTCTCGGTTGGTTTCATATCTTAGTAAATAATGCTGCAATAAACATAGTTGTGCTGGTAGCTTTAGTATGGTCTTTTTTGTAGTCGTTTGGGTAAATGCCCAAAAGTAGGATTGCTGGGTTATAGGGGAGCTATAACTCTATGTGGAGTCTTTGGAGGAACCTCCATACTGCTTCCCAAAGTGGTTGAACATGTTACCCTTCCACCAACAATGCAGTAGGGTTCCCTTCTGTCCACATCCCCTCCAGCATCTCTTGTTATTAGAGTTCTTGATTCTAGCCATTCTAACTGGGGTGAGGTGGAATCTCAATATTGTTTTGATTTGTATTTCTTTTTATGGCTAGAGAGGTTTAGCATATCTTCATGTGTCTACTGGCCATTCTTATTTCCTCTTCAGAGAAGTTTCTCATGGCATGATCCTATAAATCTCAAGCTCCCAAACCAAGTGCCCTATGGCATCTCTTTCCAGGCCATCCTTGCTTTTATGGTGTCTGCTGAGAAGTCTGATTGAGGTAATGCTGATTGGATAACCTTTATATGTGATTGTTCTCTTCTCCCTGGCAGCTTTCAGAATTCTTTCTTTAGTGTTTGTTGAGCCGGTATGGATTATAATCGTGGGATGACTGTTATGGTCTGGTCTATTTGGGGTTCCAAAAGCTTCTTGTATCTGGAGGGGCTGGCCTTTTGTATATTTGGGAAGTTCTCTGCTAGGATTAGCAGAATGTATTTCCTAATCCATTGGCTTCTTCTCCAGGTCCTCTTGTATACTTATTATTCTCAGATTAGGCTTTCTGAATGTATCCTGTATTTCCTGCAGTGATCTGTCATACTTCTTAGTTTTGTTATGCATATTTGTGTGCTCTTTCTCTATGGAGTCTAAACTGTCTTCAGCCTCTGATATTCTTTCTTCAGACCCCTTTATTCTACTTTCAAGTCTTTTTTACTTTGGTGTTTATCACTTCCTTCTTGCTGGTCTTTCTTAAGGGTGGCCAGCTCTTTATTAAGGTTTTCTTTTAAGTCTTGAATAGATTGCTTTACCTCCTGGAGTTGGTTATCAGACTTATCTTTCCACTCCTTAATCTGGGTTCTTTCTTTTTTTATACATTCTTTCTCCTTCTGCTGGAGTTCCTTTCTCTTTTTATTTGTGGAGGAAGTCATCTATTAGCTTCTTCTTGGACTCATCACGTTCTCTGATAACCTTTATGCAGGGTGTCCAGTTTTTCATTCAGCAGGCTTACTAGTCATGATTTCAATCTATGTTGAGCATTATACTCTACATCATTCTGGGACTGGTCTGTAGCTTATTTATATGGAGATGGTGTTGGGGTTTGTTGATTGGCCATGTTTCTTGTGTTTCTGCAGTTAGTTCTACCCATTTGGAGACAAGAACCACACTAGTACAACAGTAGGACAGTCTTTTAGGACCAGAGGCAACCCGGTGTTATGTAGATGTACAGATCTTAGGGTTTCAGAGTTATGGGTAGGTGTTTTCCTATTTAGGTCTCTTTTTCTTTGCTTGAAGAGGGATATTTTGGCTTCGGGGTTGAGATTATGTATAGTTGTAACTTTTGAGGCTATCTGGGTTTGGCTGCTAAGTAGTTTGTTCCTTAGAGTTAACAAGATGAGCCCCTTGTACTCAAAATAGTCAAAAGGAACCAATTTTTTTGTAGTCAAAGATAGAACCAACAATAAGTTGTGTCAGATATAATCCTTTAGGGATCGATGGGCTGGAGTACATGGGGAAGGGAAGGGTTAGGATTGGACAGATATGAATTTAAGTTCAGAAGGAACTAGGGTATGATGATAGTAGAGGGGAAAGAACAGCTTAGGGGAGGGGTACATATAGTATGAGGAGAATAAAGACCTTGTTACCGAGTGTAAGAGGTGGAAATGAATTCAAAGAAGATTATGTAGGGAGTAGCCTAGAGATCTAGATGAAGATAAGAAAAAGAAGTTATATATAATGTATTTGGGAGACTTGTTGATATTAGAAAAAGATTATTCAGATTATTGGAAAGTTACTTAATCTGTTAACTCCTGACATTATTGTTTACACACATAGAAGGAGGCCTTACTTTGTGCATAGAACTAGACAGGGAAGCTCTGATGGAGTAGTAGAATAATGAGGAGAGAATGGAGAAGGGGAGAGTGAGAGAAAAAGAAAAAAATCTTTCAAGTTAGGAAATTGTAAAGTGGAAGAAAAAAAACAAATAATGATGAATAATAGAAGTTTTAACTGGAATGGCAAATCTTAAAGTAGCTAGGATTACACATATGGGACAATGACTATTGGCTTTTTCCTTTTGTTTTGTTTTTTTTATTTATTTGTCTTTGAGGGTAAGGAGAGGATCACAGAAATGATGGGAGTAGCATTCACTAGAAAGTATGGTGAAAATGAACTCTATAACATGTAGGTGAGGATTAGAGGAAAAACCTGGGAGAGAGTGAGGGAAGGGGGGACATTGTGCAAAAAGAAATGTACTCCTTTCTCTGACTTATATAACTGCAAGCCCTCTGCACAGCACCTTTACAACAACAATAAAAATACATTAAGAAAACAGAGGCAATGGAACTATAAACTCACATCTGATGATTGATAGCCTAGAGCTTTTAAGGAAAGGAGAAGAAACAGGGAACATATGTAAGTCTGTGTCATTCTAGGTGCTTCCCTGCTCGACGTTTAAAGCCACCTTCTATTGTGGTAAAACAACAAGGAAACAACATCTAACTCAATATAACTTCAGTGTTAGAACCAACCAAGTTTCCAAGTTGCAATTCTTAATATCTCTAGGTTAAAGATGGAGTAGCAGAAGTTTTCTTATTTAAAGACTGAAATGATTTTTATGTTGACAAAAATGATTTCTTTAGTGCCAAGCCCACTTTGGAAGGACTCTGTCATCATCTTGAAATTACACTGAATACTGGTTTCTCCTTTGAGTGACAATTCTCACTGAGATCACTGGCCAGAATTGTTGGTGTATCAGGTGGAGAAAGAGGTGGCTTTCTCTGCCACTCTGAAAAAAAACCCAGCAACAACGAAATACAATTGTTAGGCAGTGTTTAACAAGGAACTTGTGCCACCATAGGAATGAGCTACATCATTACAAATCTCTATGTCAACTATTTACCTGCATTTTTTGCTCAAGTCACCATCATGAAAATCTGAAAAATTCAGAAGATTAAAGCCTCATATTTGTGGCTGGCCCTGTGTCTGTGGAGCTCAAAAGTGCAGCCTGGCTCCTAATTGTCTGCTCTGTCTGAACACTAGATGTTGTTTTTTTCTTCACTTCTTTAGTTAATTCCTAGGTATTTTATCTTTTGTGGGGCTATTCCAAAAGGAGTTGCTTTCCTGATTTCAGCTGTGCTCTTCTCATTAGTGGCATACAGAAAAGCCATTGATTTTTGAGGGTTAATTTTGTGTCCTGCTACTTTGCCAACATTTCAGATCAGCTTCAGTAACATGGGAGTGGAGTCCATGGGATTCTTTAAATACAAAATCGTGTCATCTGCTAAGAGGAAGTGTTTGACTTCATTTTTCCCTATTTGGATCTCATTTATGTTTGTATCTTGTCCTAGTGCTTTAGCTAGGCATTCTAACAGCAAGTTAAAGAGGCATGGAGGGAATGGACATCCTTGTCTTGTTCCTGAGTTTAGAGGAAACGGCTTTAGCTTTTCACCATTAAGTATAATGCTGGCTGTAGGTTTTTCATGCATAGCCTTTACTGCATTGAGAAATGTTCCCTGGATTCCTAGCTTCATAAAGTGGTGTTGGCTCTTGTCAAATTCATTTTCTGTATCTATTAACATAGTCATGTGGTTCTTATCATTGCTCTTGTTGATGTAATGAATTACATTAATTGATTTGCATATAATGAACCAGCATCTCTGTAATGAATCCTGTTTGTATACATATAGGATAAGCTTATCAGATCAGATGAAAAGCTTAAAGCCCTGTACATATGACCATATATGATGATTCTAATTGAAACGAACCACAAGCTATGGACACAAGTGTTCTGTATTTATTATTATCAGTTTAAATGTACTATGTGATTTTATTTTATTTTATTTTTTAATAATTTAATTTTATTTTATTTGTGAACATACTGTACAGAGGAGTTACAATTGCATGGGCAGGATAATGCGTACATTTCTTACCAAGCATTGCAGCCTCCTCTTGTGTTTACCCTTCACATACATTCCCAGCCTCCCCCCTCCCCCCAATCCCAATCCTTCTCCTCCCCCCTTCCCCCCCCCCCCCCCCGCACCGACGTTGTAAAGCTCGTTTTGGACATGACAACTTGTACTTCTCATTGTTGCAACAGGTCCACCTGTATCCTTGTTGTTGTTTCCTTTGTGTGTTCGTTCCCCTGTGGCATATCCTCTGTTGTCACTGTACTTGATTTTGGTACCCTGCATCTTGTATATACATTTTTCTAATCCGAGCAGGGGAAAGGGAATAACCAAATGTAGGATGACCTATTGGAACATGGAAATCCCACAGGACAGTATATTGGAAATGAACTTTACAACTTTGGGCAGGGGTTGGGTAGGAGAGGTGGGTAGGAGTGTGGGAGGTGGGGAGGGAAAGCATAGTGGAACAACAACAACAAGGGGGAAACAAGGACACAGGATGGCTCCTTGCAACATTGATACCCACAAGACAGTATATTGGAAATGAACTTTACATCTTTGGGTGGGGGTGGGGGGAGAGTAAAGCTGGTAGGGGAGGGAAGGGATAGTGGGAGGACAACAAGGGAAAGGGTAACAATGTGTGACAAGGTATGCACTCATTCTGTTGCTCATGTAACTGTAACCCCTCTGTACAGAATCTTTACAATTTACAACAAAAAAAGAAAGGACAGGGCTATGGTGTGATGTCTAAAACCAAACCAAGGAAATGTAAAGTCCTGTTAACCAAAAACTGCAGAGGTGCTTAAATAAAAGTCAGTGTGTAGAATGGATTGTCTAAGCAATGTAAAGTCCAGAAATTCATAATAAAGAAAAACATGTATGATGAAACTCACAATTACTATTTATTTGAAAGCTGATTAATGTAATCAGAGATTAGAAGCTACAAGGTCAGGGGAGGGCATTGATTGAATCAAATCAAATGAAAGTAAGTTCAGGTCCAGTTCTGAAGAACAAATCTTGATGATGAAAATGTTTTCATTTTGGCTCCCACAGACCTACCAGGGTCTTGTAAATATCTGTTTAATAAATTCTGAAAATAAAAAAATAATGCGTAGAGTTTGTTAATAAGCATGAAGACTGTGTTCTCAGAATCTTGGTATCTGAATGTAGACTAGCAAATGCAAAATGCTATTTAGTTTACAGGAGTCACCTTGAAAGGAAAGCAGAGATGAATGCAGCATTGGAAAATGGACTTCAGTGCTGATGAAGTTCCAATTTCCAATGTTGTCCTGAATAGCTCACAGAGGAGTCTACCTGCAGTCTATCAAAACATTTGTATTTCCTTAATAATTCCCAGAGATAATTGTTTAAATTAAAAATAAAATGTTTGCATGCAACATGGAAAAGTTTTATCCTTCTAATAATTTCTACCAAGGTTAAACTTTGTCAAATGCCATTATTACAGCAAGAATACAGTCAAAATTGACAACCAAACAACTTCAACCTCTTGGCTCCTATGAAATTCATATATTAACAGAAAGAATTAATGGAGCCATAGGAAGAAAGGAAACATTTATTTCTGCTACAGTTTCTTCTGCATAGCATTTCTTGAGGTAAGAAAAACGGGAGAAGATCTAAGTATGAAGATTGGTACAAAAAAAGCCTCATGTAAATGAAATCTTCCCACTATATATATCTGGGAATTAAGAAGAAATGACAGGAGAGTAATGTGTGATGGGCTCATCTGAGGAAGATTTGAAATATTCCTGTCAGGTACAGCATCCTCTCTCCCTCAGATAATAACATGTGTCCCACTAGTACTGGACACACATTATTTTGTTATAAAATCATCCTTGCATTCCCATTGTTTAATGAATCACATCTTTGACCTTCCTATAAACATCCATCTTTCCCATTATTTTTGTCACATTATTTGTTGGGAGACAAATACATGGAAACCTCCCTCTTTGGGCAGTGACATTAACCGAGAAGATAGGCAATCTTCTTACCATGTAAGTCTTGGGAATTAGAAGCATCCTCAGTAGATTTATCTGTGACGGGCTCATCTGAGGAAGATTTGAAATATTCCTGTCAGGTACAACATCCTCTCTCCTTCAGATAATAACATGTGTCCCACTCAGTATTGGACACACATTACTTTGTTATAAAATCAGCTCTGCATTCCTGTTGTTTAGTGAATCACATCTTTGACCTTTCTATGAACATCAATCATTCCCCATTCTTTTTGTCATATGTATTCATTGAGAGACAAATATGTTGAAGCCTCCCTCCTTGGGCAGTGACATTGACAGAGAAGATAGGCAATCTTCTTACCATATATGTCTTGGGTATAAGAAGCATACTCAGAAGGGTCATCTGTGAATGGCTCATCTGAGGAAGATTTGAAATATTTCTGTCAGGTACAGCATTCTCTCTCCTTCAGATAATAACATGTGTCCCACTCAGTATTGGACACACATTACTTTGTTATAAAATCAGCTCTGCATTCCCGTTGTTTAGTGACTCACATCTTTGACCTTCCTATAAACACGCATCATTCCCCACTCTTTGTGCCATGTTATTTGTTGAGAGACAAATACATGGACACTTCCATCCATGGGCAGTGACATTGACTGTGAAGATAGTACAATGTTCAAATCCTCCTATTTTCTCTTCCATGAAAAACTGTTTCCCAGAAGGAATACGGGAAAGTACAGTTGACAATCTTGTTTGTCAACTCAGAGATTGGAAGTGAACATTGACATATGCCCGTGGTGTAGCAGCACACCTTAAGCATCAGTGTCTTCATGATTACAGCATACAGTTATGTACTCAAATCCTCCTCCGTATATTACAACCATAGAATCCATTCCATCTTTATTCAGGCCAGTAAAAGTTGCTTTACATTTGACATTAGCCAGGAAATTCTTTCTTCAAATTATTCAAAGATATATATATATATATATACACATATATATATATATATATATATATGTATATATATATATATATATATATCAACAATAATCCTACACAGGGCACTGGAGGTTCTTGCTTGCAATTATAGCTACTCAGATGGCTGAGATCTCAGATCAAGGGTCAAAGTCAGCCCCTGACAGGAAAGTCTATGAGACTCTTCTGTCTAATTAACTACCATGAATGCCAGAGGTGGATCTGTGGTTCAAGTGATTGAGTGCATGATCACAAAAGCTCTGGGACAGCAGTCAGGCCCCAGTTCAAGCCCCAGGAGTGGCACAAACAATAAAGAAAAACAAGACACACTCAATCCCTCATGTCTGGCCTCACAGCTGAACCTTTGGCAAAGGAAAGAGGAATAATAACTATGGATCTGATAACTCTGTGAGAGAGGCTTGCTTCTAGAATTTATAACAATATGTAAGGAAGTGGAAATTACCTAACTTCAAAGTGAACTGGATTATCAGGAATGCATCTTTCCCTGGGTTTCCTTAGAATGCTATATAAAATAGAATATGCACATGGAAGCTTTCAGGAAGGAGACTGGGAATGAAATGGCGTTAGAAATAGAATTCGAATGGCAGGACAGGTTTCCAGTAACTATGGTGTCTCATGTAGTCTCTGTTGACATTCTTTTAAAGATTAAAAAAAAGAAGAAAACATTTGAGATGGAAGATTAACTGTGAGTTGTAATGGTAATTTTTCTTCTTAAAAGAAAAGAGGTCAGACTGAAGACAAATTCTGCCTAAACAAGACAACATTGTCCTCTTATACTTCTTCAAATAAGCTACTGATTACCTTCTAGACATTTGTCCTCCTCTTCATTGGTTTCCCCTTTCCCATTGACCCGAGCTCCTCACTTATGAGCATTAGCTTCTTAGTGTTTTTTTTTTTTTTGCTGAACTTTGACTTGGGTTTTGAAGGAACTGTACTGTTTGAGGTGTTCTGTGAATCTACTGTATTTCAGTAGTTGTATTTGTATATAATTGCATAGCATCTAAGCCATTTACTTATGACTTTGTAAGCTAAATCTAGCTTCTATATATAGGGGAAAACATGGGTGAAGAGGAAAGGAGGGGGAAATGCAGACAAGAGTTGAATCTATATTCTAGAAAGTTGAGAAAAGTAAAGGAAAGTGTGGGTAGGGGGAGGCTAGGTGCGAATGATGAAAGAAGTGACATTGATTAAGATATATTGTGCTCACTCTTAAATAGCAACTCCTATGTACAATTAATTAAAGATTATAATAAAATAAAAGGCCTTAGAGTAACAATAATTGGTATTAGACTGTGAGGTTTATACAGAGAAAACATCTGCCTGAATTCAGAAAACACAATCCAGTGTCATGAGAGCTTAAAATTGGAAGGGAGATGGATCTAGGCTTTGAACAAGAGGTCAGGAAGGTACAGCTTCATGAAAATCTCAAAGTCACTGCCTCAGACAGTAAGTATTTGCACAGTCTTTTACTTACCAGAAGAAACCAGGATAGCAGCAACACCCAGTATTACAAGGAATGCCAAGAACTTCATGGTTCTGAGTTGAAATTTTGAATCACAACGAAGGTAACTCTGGTACCAGGATAAGACAAGCTACTGACACCAGGACTCTGAACTTAGATTATATATGTTGAGTGCACCAATCAGAAATTTCCAGCTAAGTATCTGGATGAGTAATTTCTGGAGAAGTTAGGTTAGAGTCAACAGAGGAAAGTAGATTAAAACCAGAAGTCCTTTGAAAAGGTCATGAGTTCTCATTCTGGATCCTGATTATGCAGATTTAAATTCAAGGATATTTGTGTTCGATGGCAAAACTCCTCCCACTACCTCTTACTCTGGACTTTTAGCTTCGTTGTTACAGTCTCTTTTGTCAAGTTGTTATATCCAAGCACCCGTCTTGTTGATATATGAACCACTTCTTCTAAAATTTTAAATTTATAACATTGCCAGTCAGCTAGCTTTTTGCAGAGAATATTTGAAGTAGAGTGGCAACCTCAAAAATCCTTCTAGTCCTGGTTGTTCAAGCTGTGAATTCACTTCTGGACATGTGTGGAGGTTCATCTAGCAGATGGATTTCAGCAGTAATGAAAGAAAAATCAAATCTGACCTCTGTATTTAAGCAATTTTAGTTTAAATACGCAAAATCCAGCCAGGCACCCATGGCTCCAGCCTGATGTCATAGGTACTCAGGAGCCAATTGGGCAGGAAAATCTTTGAGACCCTTATCTCAGTAAACTATTAAAAAGTCAAAGTGGAGCTGTAGCTATGGAGTAGACCAGTAGTCTTGAAAGAAGGAAGCTCAGGAATATCACACGGGCCCTGAGTTCAAGTCCCAGTACTGCCACATACCTGTCAAAAGCAAAATCTAAGACAAAGTTGACAGTTAACATTTATAAAAATTACCACATTCATTGAAACAATTTATTCTCTTGACAATATAGGTAGAGCATTGTTCTGTGTCATACACAATATAAAAGAAAAGCAGTTATGTACAGAATAATAAAAATTTATATTCTACCCTATAAGCAACAAAAACTACAAAAAGTTTACTTTGAATATATACTGTCAAAACACAGTCTATTCAAAAGCCAAAATGTAAAATATGTGAGGCAAAATATTCTCCTATCATAGTCCTGGGAGATCTCAGTGGGTAGACCAATGGTAGAGTACAGAGCATGTTCATGATCAGTATTTAATTCTCAGCATTTTCACAAAAACAGAATGAATGAGCAAAAGGAATTAATTCAGGAATTAAGAGACCTTGAAATGTGATTTCAATCTCAGGATAGGAAGCTGAAAGGGAAATAATGTAAGCCAACAATTGTGTATGTGATTATGTGTGCGTAATATTCATCTACAACATATTTGGATATTTGCCTTTGTTGTTACTTTCTTTTCTTTATGTCTTGTTTGTTTGTATATACTATAGGCTTTGTTGTTACTTTTGTTTTCTTTTTTATTGGCTCATTTATTTATTTTTATTTTGAAAATACTGTACAGAAGGTTTACAATTTCATGGCAAGATAATGAGTACATTTCTTATCATGCATTGTAGCCTCCTCCTCTCTTTCCCCTTCCCATCCCTTCACATTCTCCCCTTACCCCCCCCCACCCAATTTTCCTCTCCCTTTCCCCCCATCAAATGTGTAAAGTTCGTTTTCGACATAAGGACTCATACATCTCAATGTTCCAATGGTCTACCTGTATCCCTATGTAAATGATTTGTTTTTTCCCTTCCCCTCCACAAATTATACCGACATCAAATACAGTGAAAGCAGAGGTTATACAGTGAGGGAGGACATAGAAAGCAACAAAGAAATAATCTTATAAATGTCTTAGAAACAATCCCATGAAAGAAGTAAACATTTGAATACATATCTTAGGGTTCATTTCCCTAACATCAACTTATCTGACCTTTTCTACTTGACTCAGACATATACTAGTTTTGTTTTCTTTTGGTATTGTTTGTTTAGCTATCTTTGGGAGAGGAAGAGACTGCACAGACGTGGAGAGACTAAAAGTGAAAAGATAACAAAGAGTTAACATTAAATAATTTTCATCTTGACAAAAATGATGTCTATTGTGCTAAACCCACATTGGAAGGACTCTGTCATCATCTTGAAATAAAATTGAAAATTGTTTCCTCCTTTTATTGACAATTCTCAATTAAAGCATTTGCCATAATTATTGGTGGGTTAGGTGGAGAAAGTAGTGATATTTAGATAGATAGATAGTGAGTTTCTCCGACTCTCTTCTTTTTTAAAAGTAACAAACTCTAATGAGTGTTAATATTTAGCTAGGAACTCGCACCTGCATTGGATTGAGCTGCTATATTACAACAGAACTCTACATTAACAATTTAACTGCATCTTTTGCCTGACTGAGCACCATGAAAGTCTGAAAAATTCATAAGAGCCAACACTTAAAATTGTTTCAGGCCCCATGCTCTGAGGCCCTGTTAGGTGCAACTGCATGCTCAGTAACCCAGCTGTTGACTGTCTTGTCTGTCTGAACTCTGGATCTTGTTCTTTGCATCTCCACCTGCTGAGCAGATCCAATCAGACTTTACAGTACATTTGAGCAGCTCAGGGTTTGCTTGCACAATGAACATCTTTAAGTGTGTCCTCTTTATTCCCATACTTGCTTTTTTGATCTTTTCCCTGAGGCGTAAGTTTTGTACTTATACGTTCATCAGACTTTGTTCATCCTACACTTCTAACTTGTCATGTTTAACCCAGCATGGTTTCATTCTTCTTACTGGTCCCATTCAAAGGAAAGTTTGTAAAAGAAAAAAAGGCATGGCTGAAGGAGGAAAAGATAAGGGCCAAGTCAACTTTTCATGGAATAATCACTGAAAAGGAGATTTAGGGGCTGGGAAGGTGGCTCAATGGTAGAGCGCTTGCCATGCATGCATGAGGCCCTGGATTTGATTCCTCATCACACACATAAGCAGAAAAAGCCAGAAGTGACACTGTGGCTGAAATGGTAGAGTGGTAGCCTTGAACTGAAGAGCTCACCTAGGCATAGAGTTCAGGCCCCATGACCAACAAAGAAAAGAAAAGAAAGGAAAAGAAGATTTAACAGGTGATGGAAGGAAACACTCCTTTTGTAGACTCTGGTGACCAACTTTTGAAGAATACATAGGTTTAAAATGCACCTCGGTTCAGGTGAGATTCCTTACATAATTAGAAGTAGAAAGTGGAAACATAATCAAAACCAAACATTTAATTGTTCATGGTGGTAATTGAAAGTCAAGCAGCATTATCAAGATTGCTTTAAACAAAGGTATTTTGCTGTCCTAAGGAAAAAGTGTAAGAGGAGAGAAAACTAAATGGACTACTTAAAGATAATAATAAAATAACCTTAATGGCTATCCATGAATCAGTGTGAAATATGTATCAGTTCATTCAGCATCTATTGGTGGTAAGTACAATGATAGATATTTGAAGAGTGCCAGTGAGCAAAGCACAGAGACACTCTATACACAGAGAAACAGAAACTTTCAAAAACATCAGTATACTGAACAGTAAAGCAATACAGGGGAATGCAGGAATTACACATATATTTCAAGCTTAAAGGCCTCCTCAGCAATTATACAGGAGGATTAAAATGGTATGGTTTGAGGAAGGCAATAGGGATGGAATTTCAGATAAGGTGACCCAAACTGACATTTGTGAAAATGACACCTGAGTAGATAGAAGAAGGAGGTGACACTGTCCCATGTGTTTGTGTGTCCCTTGCATTGCAAGGAAAAGAACATGGGCAATTGTGTACATGTTCTTGGTCATAGTACGCTCAAGAGAAATAAATACAAAGGGAAAGGTCTGCATGCTTATTACACTTGACTTCTCAACCCAGCCAGGGCCACAGCATTGATAGTTGGGAATTGTGTACATTGTAAAAGCTTCTATTCAGTTATCATCTCACAAAAACAGAGGATGATGTCTCACCTGCTAGTGACAAAATATAATCCACCAAATGATATCTCAACTGCTAGTGGCAAAATATAATCCACCAAACACACACAGGAACAGCAAACACTGCCCATGGTCACAAGGTTTGCTTTTGGGTTTAGCCACTGGTGAGGAAACTGTAGATGGCAATTGGCTTTGCAATGTATTTTTTTGTCCATTAGAGGCAGAGAGAACTTTGATTACAGTTCAATTGGGTAATCATTTGGGTAATTATCTGATTTCTAAAACTATCTCTTTGGCCTAATTCTGTATAACATCCTTTCCCACCTCCCTTTGGGAATGCTATTGCTTGCCCCTAATGTCAGAATAATTCCCAGTTTGGTCTATCTGATCTTTTTATTTTCCAATGCTTGTTACTTGGAGCTAATCAGAAATGATTCCTAGTACCTATTTATTATGGACTGCTTCCAAATGTATTTTTGCATGAGGAACTTTTCTGTTGTTGGGTTAGGTCCTTTATCGTAGCTACATGAGTTTAAGAACTGAACTCTCTGCATGTTAGAGGTATAAAATGTAGATGGTACAGATATAAAATTTAGAACTCTAAATCACAGAAATATTCCATCATTGAATCAGAGAATTAGGTTTTTCTTTTGTGAAAGACTGAACAGGCAACAGGTCCTTGATTTCTCCAGAGGGACAACTGAACTAGACAATTTCTCTTTCTGGGTAAATTTTCCCAAGATAGGCTTTCCTTATGTCCAGAGTATAAAGTGTTTTATTACCCAAGTGGTGTTGAGGGAGCAAAGATACCTTTAGCATAGAGAAAATAATGTTTTTTTATTTTGTGGTTTTTGACAATGCCATCTTTTCCTTCTCTCTTTTTTTTAATTTTCCTAAAGGGATGGGCTATTGATTTTCCTTTCTCCTCTTTCTGCTAATGGGTTGAACTTGCCTCCAATTCTTACTCTGTTGCTGCTCATGGCTTGCACTCACCCAGTTCAGTGAGGTCTGCAGCTTGGCTTATTGCTAGTTAATTGGAGACAGAATGTGGCAATATTGCTCTGCCTTGCTTTGCTTTTACCTCTTGGCATGATCCATAGATCTCATGCTCCCAAGTCAAGCACCATAGGAAGGGGTAGATTTTTTTAAAAATATATTTAATTGTTATTCTAATTTTATGCAGGTTACTGAGTGACCATGTGTGGTGATGATTTTTTGTGAGCTTTCTGTGTCACCCCCAGAAACCTGCCCTTTGGTATTTGATAGCAGCCTTTTATCAAGAACCTCTCTGAACCCAGTCTTTTTGCACCAGAGCTGTCTTCTACTCTTTCATTTCTATTAATCAAATTCCATAAAAAGAATTGTATGTCATGTTATAGAAGAGTTTGATGGAATCAACCTGGACATTGAAACCTCACTAAATGTTGATTTATTGTGATTATGCAAAGAAATGACAGAGCTCTCATATTATGTGTATAACCACGCGAAGCAAACTTAAAGGTCAGTTATCTTAAAAAAAAACACAGAGGTGTTTAAATAAAAGTCAGTGTGCCAAATAGATTTTCTAAACAAAAGGAATTCCCAGAAATTCATGATAGAGAAAAGCATGCATGATGGTGCTCTGAATTACTATTTCATTGAAAGAAGATTGATGTGATTGGACATGAGAAGCTACATTGCCAGCATGGGGAGTGATGGGATGAAATCAAATGAAAGGATGTTCTGGCTGTCTTGAAAAACAAATCTTTCAGTTGAAAATGTTTTCCTTCTCATTCTCATATTATCACTATGGCCTTGAAATAGCCCTTTAGGACAGTCTGAAAATGAAAAAAATAATATCAAGAGGTTGGTAATAAGGGTGAAAACTGTGTTCTTGGTGTCTTGGCATCTGCATAGGGACTAGCAACTAAACATGCTACTAAGTTTAGAGCAGTCACCTTGAACTATAAAGGGAGATGAATGCAGCATTGGAAAATGGACCTCAGTGTTGATGAAGTTTCAGCTTCCCAAAGTTGTCCTGAATATCTGACAAAGAGGTCCACGTGCTAAAACCTCATTATCAAACCATTTGCAGTTTCTGAATAATTCCCAAAGATAACAGTGTTTTCTAAAAGGTTTGCATACTACAAGGAGGTATTTTGTTCTTCCAGTAATTTCTACTAAGGAAAAACTTTCTCTAATGCCATTATTACACCAAGGATCCAGTCAAAATAGACATCTAAAATCCTTCAACCTCCTGGCTCCTTTGAAATTTATATATTAACTTGAATGAGAACAGAAACTCAAAGTTCAATCCTGCTACTCTTTCTTCCTCCTAGAATTTGCAGAATAAGGAACAATGCAGACGAAAACAAGTGTCAGAAAGAAAGACACACATAGATGACCTTTTCTCTTTTTGTATCTGGAAAGCATCAACAGTGATTTAGCCCAAGAATACAGGGAAGTTCTTTGTGCTCGGAATGAGCACAAAGTTAAATCCACTTCTTTTTTTTATCCACAGAAAACTGTAGCCCAGAAGCCATAAGGGAACTTACAGTGTACAATGTTGGTTTTCAAGTCAGAGATGGAAGTGAAGATTGGTCTAGGCCTTAGACAAATGCCCCACTTGTAGACCCCACTGTCATCATGATTACAGCATCCTGTCCTGTATACAATACCTTCGCATTAAGAAAGGTCTGTGGGATTCATTCCATTTTACTTCAGACCAATAAATGTTGTCTTATTTTAACATTAGCAATGTATTTGATCCTGTAAATTATGGAAAGGAACATATACAATAAACAACATCAATAATACTTTAAAGCAGGGCACTGGTCATTCATGCTTGTCATTCTAGCTACACGTGGCTGAGATCTGAGGATCAAGGGTCAAAGTCAGTCCCTGCCATGAAAGTCCACAAGACTCTTATGTCCAATTAGCTATCATAAATGTCAGAAGTGGAGCTGTGGCTCAATTGAGTGCATGATCATAAGAGTTCAGGGACAGTACTCAGGCCCAAAGTTCAAGCCTCAGGAGTGGTACAACCACTCAACCCTCACATTTGGTCATATACCTTTGAGCCTTTGGCTAAGTAAGGAGGAATAATATCTACAGATCTGATTAGTCTGTGCGTGAAGCTTCCTTTTATAATTTATAGCAATATGCAAGATAAGAGAACATTATCAGGCTTCAAAATGAACTCTGTCATCAGGAATGCATCTTTCCCTTGTATTTCTTAGAGGTCTTTATCAAATAGAAGATGTACATAGAAGCTGAGGGGAATGTGGCTGGGAAGGAAAAGGACTTAGAAAGAATGAACATGTTTCCAATGCCTATGGCACAGGATGAAATCTCTGTTGACTCATTCTCTGAAAGATTAGAGAAAATGAAAAAAAATCATTTGAGAGAGAAGATAGAATGTGACCAGTAATGGCAATGATTATTCTTGGAAAGCAGTGTTCCTGTGTTGTCTCACTGAAGATAAATGATGTCTGGCAAGACAACATGGTCTTCTATACCTTGAAATAGGCCACTGATTACCTTCTAAACATTTTTCCCACTCTTCATTTGTCTCCTCTTAACACTTGACCCCATTCCATCTCTTCTGAGTATTTGCTACCTACTGTTGTATTTTGCTGAAATTTGATTTTGGCTTTCTAAGGAATTGTACTTTTTGAGATCTCCCATGAATCTACCGGGTTTCAGGTTTTTTTTTGTTGTTTTTTTTGGGTCCGTTGTGGGGTATGAACTCTGGGCTTGGGCGCTGTCCCTCAGCTCTTCAGCTCAAGGCTAGCGCTCTACCACTTGAGCCACAGAGCCACTTCCAGCTTTTTTCTTTTTGCTTACGTCGTGCTGAGGAATCGAACCCAGGGCCTCATGTGTGCAAGGCAAGCGCTCTACCACTGAGCCACCTTCCCAGCCCAGGGTATTTGTTTTTATTTACTTGGATACAATCCAACACATTTACTTATGATTTTATAAGCTAAGCAGGTGCCATATCAATGGTCAATCCTCTATTCTTCTTTTGTTCTTTATTATAAGAAAATTTCACCACACATATAACTAATTTTATTCTTTCTTTTTTTCTTCCCTTTTTTTTCCTGATTTGTCAATGTACTCTGTGTGTGTGTGTGTGTGTGTGTGTGTGTGTGTGTGTGTGTGTGTGTGTGTGTGTTTTGGGTCTAGAATTGAATTCGGTGTTCAGGTGCTGTCTCTTAGCTTTTGTACTCAAGAATTTCACTTTATCACCTTATCACTTTACAGAGCTTCACTTTTAGCTTTTGAGTGTTTAATTGGAGATAAGAGTCTCATGGCCTTTCCTGCCCTGCTGGATTTGAACCATGATGCTCAGTTCTCACTCTCCTGAGTAGCTAGTATTATAGGTGTTAGCCATTCGCACTGGGCTTTAATATACTAAGGAATAGCAAGTTGGTATACTTTGCTCATTATGGTTTCTCAGTGTTTTGGATACATAGTAATGTTCTATCAGTATTGTGGAATGAATAAATGGAATCAATGAATACTGCAATTAATAAATATATTTGCTTTCTTAGTCTTAGATTTTGCCTTCTTATCCAAGAATCTGTTAAATGCAGTGAGGTCTGATTTGACTCTATAGTTATTGTAAATCCTCTGCCTGAGGCCAGATGAGCTTCTCCTCAGGACGAGGAGGGAAATTTCAGATTGATGAAGACGCAAACCTTGCTGCTTTATCCTGAAGATTCCTGTGGAAAAGATATGAGGCTGAAAATATTATAAGGTTATAAATCAGGCTACCTTTGGAAGGAGCAGTTCATAGATAAGGAGTTTGGTGTGGGACAGCTCCAGTTTGTAAAAAGGCATGGTAATGGAGCTCCAGTTTACACAGTGAGAAAGTCCTGGAGGAGTTGTCACCTGGAGCATAGTTAAAACCGGACATCTTTGAAATGAAATCAGCATCATCAGAATGAAGGCCTGAAAGTCACGGCCTTGTCAAATGGTTCTGGCTGTGTTTTTGATTCCTTCCTGCTTACTGGGCATCAGTGTTTCCTGGCATTAGCTATTCAGAGTCTCATTGCAATTCCTGATTGCTACATTCAATGTATAGACTGTGAGATTCATAGTCCTGGTGTCAGCACCTTGCCTTCTCCTGTACTGGAGTTTTGCTGTGCGTCATTCCTCATCTTCAACTCAGCACCATGAGGTTCTTGGCACTCCTTGCATTGCTGCAAGTTTCTACCATCCTGGTTTCTGGGGGTAACTTTTAGGGTATAATATAACAAAAAAACTTACCATATTAAAATGCCCTACCCAAGGAGAATTAATCATATTCAGTCAGGCATTTTCTCCTCCGTTGTCAGTGGCTCTTGAGTGCTAACTAGTTAGTAAAATGTGATTGAGAAGGTAATCAATGATTTATTTCAGGAAGTCAAAGTGAACCACATTTCTCTCATGTGGGCATCTACATTAAACTGTATGTTCACTCAGGACAAATGCTTTCCATATGTGAATATCTTTTTTTTTTCATTTCATTGGTTTGTTTTTGTTATGATGTTTCTTTTTTTAATTTATTTTTTGTGATTTTTTTTAATTGTGAAAATACCATACAGAGGTGTTTCAATTGCATGAGCAAGATAATGCATACATTTCTTATCAAGCATTATTATCTTGTCCTTTGTTCCCCCTATCCAACCCTTCTTATCTCCCCCTCCCATTACCCCCCCCCAACCCTGCCCCAATCCCGCACCCCCCTGGCCAAAATGATTTTTTTGGGGGGTCCAGTTGTGGGGCCTGAACTCTGGACCTGTGCACTGTCCCTCAGTCCCTCAGCTCTTCAGCTCAAGTCTAGCGCTCTACCACTTGAGCCACAGCGCCATTTCCAGCTTTTTTCATTTTGCTTATGTGGTGCTGAGGAACCGAACCCAGGGCCTCAGGCATCCAAGGCAAGAGCTCTACCACTGAGCCATCTTCCCAGCTGAAAAGAGACCCCTGGCCAAATTGTAAAGTTCGTTTTTAGACATAATGTCTTCTACATCTCATTGTTGCAATGGGTCCACCTGTATCCCTATTTTAACTATTTGTTTTTTCTCTTCCCCTCTACAAATTATAGCAACATCAAATACAGTGAAAGCAGGGGTTATATTGTGGGGGAGGGACATACGAAGCTGCAAAGAAATCATCTTATAAATATGTTAGGGACAATCGCATGAAAGAAAAAACATTTGAATCCTTAACTTGGGGTTCATTTTGCCTAACATCAACTTATCTGACCTTTTCTGCTTGTCTCAGAAATATACTAGATATTGCAAATAAGGGAAACAATAGGACCTATGTCCTATTGTTTAATTAATATAATTTTTTCCACGTCTTTCCATTTCCTAACAAATGGGGCAATGTCATTCTTTCTGATGGAGGCATAGAATTCCATTGTGTATATATACCCATATGTGAATATCTTCATTACTTCTATCTTCCCTCTAAAAATGGTCATCTTATCTCTTGATTTTGTTTTTGTCTTCCAGAAACTGAGACACCAGGTGCTTCCTCTGATACCTCAGGTTCTGGGAATCTGCTCTTCCATTCTTCTCCTTTGCTCTATCACCATATCCTAACACTGTGAGCTTCTGTGTACTATTGTAACTCATACGGATTTCTAAAAAAATCCAGGGAAGCTACATTCCTGATGATCAAGTTCATTTTGAATGCAGATAATCCTATTTTTTATGAAGATATGCCGAAAAGGAATCTATGAACACATTAATTCCATAGATAAGATTCATTATTATTCACCTAAAGACAGAACCATGAGTCTTGACAATGGCTTGAGTGCTTTTATGAATGTGTGTGCATTTTCATTTATTAGAAGGACAGGGTATATGGCTTGTCTTTCAGAGTAGAGATATTTTCATTTGTTGGAATTTAGAAATAAAAGATAATTCTTGTAGGTGCTGTTTAATGAAGAGGTAGGGGCCAGGATAATACCACAATCTTACAGAAGGATATTTTGAGCAGGAATACCTATGGCTCACCCCTAAAATTCTAGCTATGAAAGAGCCTGAGATCAGAAAATTGAGGTTCCAAACCAGCTCAGGCAGGAAATTTCTGTGAGGCTCCTATCTCTAATGAACCCCCAAAAGTTAGCAGTAGAGCTGTTGCTCCAGTGGTAGGGTGTAAGTCATGAGCACAAAAGGTAAGGGACAGAGCTCAGGCTCTGGGGTCAAGCACCTGGAGCAGCTCCAAAAAAGAAAAAAAAAACAAAAGAAAGAAAAGAAGAAGGGGTCGAAGGTTTGCTGTTAGCAATGGTGTATGTGTTGAAGGTCGACACTATTTTTCCCCTTCTTGGAGCTGACAGTGAATGTTGTGGATGTAGGGATTTCCTTATTGCTTGTGGCAGCTGTGTCAGTGAATCATCAAACAGGTAGATTTGATCTTTGCTCCTGACTATGCCTCTGTGCCACGCTGCAAAGTGGGGATGACCAAAGTTTTAATGTTACAGTAAGGTAATGGGATGTAGGATGGGGAATCTAGAAAGTTTGTGTGTAGAATGAAGATGTGACCAAATTGATGATAGGATTGAGGCAAGAATGAATGTGTATTCCTTGTGAAACACATTTCATTTCAATTCTTTATACAAATATTTACTTGCTTATTTATTGTTTCTAATTTCCTTTTGCTCAAAGGTAGCACTCTACTACTTGGGGTAAAGGACCTCATCTGTTTTTTTCAATGATTAATTGAGATGAGACTCTCATGGAATTGTCCTCTGAGGTCTGGTTTGAACCTCGATTCTCAGATCTCAGCCTCTTTAGTACATAGCATTATGGCATGAGCAACTGTCCACAGCTCAAATTTATTTTATCTCTAGATAGTTGTCCAAAGGAGTTTTCATTGAATGATGGAGTATATGGGTATAATGAATCTTAATTTAGGTCACCCTTTCATCTCTCTTCCCATTCTTCCCAATCCCACCCCTTCTCTCAGTTCTCTTAATTGTGTAGGACATGCACTGAATTATATTATTAAATTGCCCTCCTTTCTCATTTCATTCATCTACCCTCCTACCCTTGATCTAGTACCCACTCTGAATATTCCAGTTTGGTGTTTTTTTTTTAAATCTCACTGTGAGTAATTTTTTCTCACATTTCATTTCTTAAGAGAGACCACGTGTTTACTTATACCTTTCTCCTCATTTCAGATACCTCTGTAGATAATTCTAATGCTGACACCTCTGAAAACACAGCTCCATCAAAGCCAGTCTGTTATCTTTTTGTGAAAACTTATAGGTAAGAATTATTTATCTAATTTGTGCTTTATAGATCTCCTGAGTACTCTTAGTTCCCTTTGTTACACAAAACTATGGTTCAGAGAGAGAGAGCATTGGGAAATCTACCTGTTCTTCACACATGTTTGCCTAATTCCTTGTGTTGGAATCAAGTGAATGTGTAAATTTAAAAGGAGCCTGAAGTTGCAGTTTGTTAAATATCACTTCTTTTAGTATTTTATTTTATTTTTTTGTGCCAGCAGTTGTAGCTTGTCAACTATCAGTTTGTGTGTGTGTGCCACATTTTTTTTTTATGACTCTGGTCCCTTGTTCTTAAAAGAGGCGATGGGCGAAGATTCATCTTCTGTAACTTCTTCAAGCTGACTCAGGGGTGTTGATCCTACCTAGCCAGGAATCTACAACCTTAGTCTACTTTACAAAGAGGTTACCAGGGTTAGATGTCATTAAGAACAATATTTTAACTTTGACAAATGCACAAACTTTTTCTCCAGCAACAGCAATGTAGCTTGTTTAGCACTCTGGTTTGTAAAAGCATCTTTAGGAATGTGATCTCTAGTGACCCTTACAATGCATAAGTCACCTATGCAGGCCCTTTAGACAGATGTTAATAGAAACACATTCTCAGGTTTGCAAACTTTTTTACTGAACAGATACATTTTATGTAGCTGGTGTTATTTCAAAATTACTGCCAATTAGATCTGTTGGCACATAACAGGGGTTGGGATTTAAACTATCCCCTACATTTTATAACTTCAGCTTTTTAGTACTATCACAGATTTCTGACACGATCCTGTCCCTACAAGGTAGATAGTCATGGACATTAGGTATGCTTACAAACTATCTTCCCATGGCTGTGACCAATTTTTGAACGGCCATGCCCAAATGACTCTAGGATCAATCTGACATTATTTCTGCCATCCAAGCAGTAGCTTACTGCCTCTGGATGCTCCTCCATTGCTTTTGTCCCAGGAGTGTCTCCACACTGGGATAAACACCTTATTGGGATTTGTCTTAGCTGGTCGCTGGACTTGAACTAGGGGCCCAAGTGCTTTCCCTCAGCTCTCCAGCTTAAGGCCAGCACTCTGCCACTTTGAGTCCCAAAGCAACTCTGCTAGCTCTTTCAGCACTCTGCTGGCTGATTAGAGGTGAATTCTCACAGGGACCTTTTTCTGCCCCGGTTGGCTTTGAACCAGTTTGCAGATCAATGAGTCTTATAGAAGGCCACTTTACTCCAATTAAAAGCAACAAGGTGGTCAACATAGAAGTAGCTTTTAAGCATGCTCTTACCTGGAGCTTAGTAAGAGCCAGAGTTACAAACAATAACTTGTAAGAATCCTCTGTGCTTTGCTCTGGGCTTGCTGGAAACTGTTAAAAAATAACGTATAAGAGCAAACTCAAATAGCAATTAATCCTAATTGGTAATCCTAATTTTTTCACTTTGAGGCAAATGTTAAGAACAATTTTACTTTTAAACTTTATATTCAAAAATCCATTTCTAATTTTAAGCCTCTTATTAATCTCTGTTATTATTTTATACTTTAGTTTTCATTTGCCTTTTGAAAAGATCCCTTGAAATCTTGAGGCCAAGTATGATTCATTGTCCCTTTGCTGCTAGTTTTGAAACAGATACATATTAAAACTTTTAAACTCAAATGACAATTTTTATTTATTGTGAAAATAATGTACAGAGGGGTTACAATTACATGGGCAAGATAATGAGTACATTTCTTATCAAGCATTGTAGCTTCCTTTTTTGTTTCCCCTTCCCATCCCTTCCCATAATCCCCCGCCCCCCCATTCCTTCCCCAACCCACCAAAGTTGTAAAGTTCGTTTTCGATATAACAACTTGTACATCTCATTGTTGCAATAGGTCCACCTGTATCCCTAGTTAAAAATTTGTTTTTTCCCTTTCCCTCCACAAATTATACCAACATCAAATACAGTGAAAGCAGGGGTTATACCGTGGGGGAGGGACATACAAAGCAACAAAGAAATAATCTTATAAATGTGTTAGAAACAATCGCATGAAAGAAAAAAATTTGAATACATAACTTAGGGTTCATTTCCCTAACATCACCTTATCTGACTTTTTCTGCTTGACACAGACATATACTAGTTAATGCAAATAAGGGAAACCATGGGAACTATGTTTCTTTGGGCCTGGCTTATTTCATTTAATATAATTTTTTCCAAGTCTTTCCATTTTCTAACAAATGGGGCAATGTCATTCTTTCTGATTGAGGCATAGAATTCCACTGTGTATATATACCACATTTTCTTGATCCATTCATCTACTGGGGGGCATCTGAGTTGGTTCCATATCTTAGCTATGGTAAATAATGCTGCAATAAACATTGTCATGCTAGTAGCTTTAGTGTGGTCTTGTTTGTGATCATTTGGGTAAATGCCCAAAAGTGGGATTGCTGGGTCATAGGGGAGCTCTATGTGGAGACTTTTGAGGACCTTCCATACTGCTTTCTAAAGTGGTTGAACAAGTTTACACTCCCACCTAATTTTTTTTAATGTAAGAATTACAACCACTATCACTGTACCAAGACGCTAGACTTAACACCTTTATGACTTTTAAAAACATCCTAATTGTAGAACATCATTGAAAGCAAATCACATTATACAAATAAAATTTTTAACCCTCTTTTTAATTTTAATTTTAACACATCCAAGGGGCAGTTTTAGCAATACTAATCAGATCACCACATCACTAATTTTTACCATCATGTTTCTAGTATTTATCTGTAGAGAAAAAGGACAGAACAAAGATGGGCCACCCAGCCCCTCCTGTGGAATGGGCACGCACCCAATCCTACTCTTTAGGGTTAGATGAACTGTGTTTGTGCCAGCTTGCCGTGTTTTACCATGCGTGGACTCCTCCCAGGGCCTGTACCACCATCTGTGGACTCCCTCCATGGCCGGTCCCACCATGCATGACCAGCCGAAATGCACTTTTGCCTGTTTGCCCCTTACCCTTAAAGATACATCTTTTGTTGGCTTTTAAGTTTTTTGCTTTTCGGATCTCTTGGTTTTTGAATGAAATACAGTTTTAGACAGACAGAACAGGTAATGTCTTTGACAGTGTTAAACAACCTTTGCATTTAAACTTCTCATATTTTTTTTAAACTTCTCATATTTATCCCCAACTTTTAGCCAAGGGAACTAAATCCCAAACAGCCAATGCATTTTTGTTAAGCCAGATAACTTGATTACTGTGTAAACAGCCTTGTGCATTTTAAAATACCAGATTTTCTATTTTTTAAGTTAATGAATCTTTAAAAAGTCATTTAAAACAATGTGAAAATTCTTTAAACATTTTTTGGTAATGTCCAAACCTCATAACCTTTTAAATTTTTTTAATTGTATTTTATTTTATTTGAGAACATACTGTACAGAGGGGCTACAATTACATGGGCAGGATAATGCATACATTTCTTACCAAGCATTGCAGCCTCCTCCTTTGTTTACCCTTCACTTCCCTTCCCCGCCTCCCCCCTCCCCCCACCCATAACCTTTTAAATTTTAAACTTAAACTCACCCAAATGTTACAGCATGCTGATAATTCTTATCTTGAACATGTTCACAAACACATACAAAACACACACAGATCTTAAAGCATGCAAAAATCAAAATCAGTTGTACATACATTTAACACTAGTACCAATTCTAAAACAGAACTAGACAAGACAACAACCAAAGGCTCAGTTGGGGGCTAATAGGCCCCCAGTTTATCCCTACCTCAGAAAACATAGAACAGAAAATACACCAAAGTAAACAAGACAAACAAGTGGCCACAAAGACAAAATCAGGTCTCAGTGAATGGGGTAACATCTCACCACCACTCACAAGTAGAACTGAAATCCACTTACCAGGGGACTTCAACCCCCTCTACTCACCTCCAGAGCATTTATCTTTTATATTCCTGCAAACGTTGACCCAGGGGCCTTCCACGGTGGAGGAGAATTCCCAGTCATCTTGGGGCAAGAGAAAGAAGTCCCTAGTGGCCGTCCCCTCAGACTGACAGGGTTTCCCCCATACTCAGACCCCCCTGGGCCAAGGCCTGAGGCTAAGATCTTGCTGGTGCTACTTGCAGGTGGTCAGTGCAGTTTAATCCAGCTGTGAGTTCTCCCTGCTGGTCCTTTTAAGTTATTGCTAGATCCTCCAGGTTTCTTGCCCCCATTCCCACCCCCCCCAATTCTGGATCCAGAGAGGGTGAAGGAGATGGCAGTGAAGGGTATAAAGGGGGGTCAGTTTAAAGTGTAAGTAAAAAAGAAGGAGCTAGAGAGAACCAGCTATTAAGGGGATGATAGCCAGTCTCCTCCGGGCTCTGGCATCAGGATGAATCTGAGAGGGGAAACGTTCCAAGAATTCCAGAATACATACACACAAGCATTGAACACTATACATTTACTGCATGTGCGTTGTCAGACAGAAAGTGCTGGACTACAGATGGGCCCAAATGTCTCCACTAGTGGATAGTTTACCCTGATGGAAATCCGGGGGACGTCTCCCACTGGCTCTGTTGACTGTCTTACAGTGTGTCCGCCAAGACTCTTGCCAACCCCAATACAGAACCTGCAGGCTACACAGATACCAGACAATTACAAAGCAGCAATGTTTTAACTTACTGGCCATTTGCATCATAGTGTCCCTGAATCTTTTTTTTCCAAAATTTCTAAACTAATGGTTCTTTCCTCTGGGCACCAGGGGTATACTTCCTCAACAAAGTGAAAGACATTCTAACTGACTCTGTCTAACTTTCACTCCTTGAGCGTGAAGCATACCCTAGAGAGCCTGCACATATAGTGTGCAGCTGTTACTTTGCCCCATAATTTCTTATTCCTGACTATACCTTCCCCCGCTTTCTATTTCAGGTTTCTAGATATCCTCTTCACGGGGTCCTCTGCCGTGATCCCAGGTTTTCAGGTCCCTGTTCAGGTGCCACTTGCTGGAGCTTGCAGGCAACGAAAGGGAATCCTGAATTAGGGGGAGAGGATGAGGAATAAAAAGACACAAGAAAAAGGATGGGGTCGGGAGGTCTGCAGCTCAGAACTGCAGCACCGTTTATTTTTAACTGTCCCTAATATATACTGTTAGAAGTCAAGAGGTAACATAAGGTTACTATAGTCCAGAAAAACAAGGAAAATTTCAGTAAAAACAGAGAACAGTAAAAACAAGACAAGATCAACTGGTTGAAAGTAAAACAAACTCTGCAGACAATGCAAAGCAATCCCAGGCACCTGGTGTTATTTAAATAAGTCAGTTTCTTCTATGTGCCTTCAAGTGAGCACAGGAAGTCAAGATGACCTTTGAGCTTTACTGTGGGCTCCCAACACATATGCAAGAAAAATATTTGTTATTGCATGTGTAATTACTTTTTTTTTTTTTTTCAGGGTGGATCTAGTAGTGGGGCCTGAACTCTGGGCCTGGGCGCAGTCCTTCAGCTCTTCACCTGAAGGCAAGTGCTCTACCAGTTGAGCCACAGCACCACTTCTGGCTTTTTTTTTCCTGCTTATGTGGTGCTGGGCAATTGAACCCAGGGCTTCATGCATGCAAGGCAAGTGCTCTACCACTGAGCCACGTTCACAGCCCTGGGGTAATAAAAGAGCCTAAATGACAAAGACATCCTTAACAGGAAGATTGGTGTTTTGAGGAATGTCAGTACCAAATTTCAAACTCGATTACAAATCTGTAGTAATAAAAAGAGCTGAGAACTGGCACAAGAATAGACCTAGGGATCTATGGAACAGAATAGAAGACCCAGCAATGAATCCAGAGACCTATAACCACCTAATATTTAACAAGGGAGCCAAAAACAGAGGATGGACAAAAGACAGCCTCTTCAACAAATGGTGTTGGCACAATTGGCTATGCACATTCAGAAAACTGAAGCTGGCCCATTGCAGCAGAATCAGTTCCACATGGATCAAAGGTAAGGGTAGATACCATGAACCTATTACAGGAAAGGATAGAGTAAACACTATGAGTCCTGGGCACATATTGAAATTTCCTCAGTAATGATCCAGAATCACAAGTCAAAAAATGGTTTTGCAACAAACTGAAGAACTGCACGGCAAAGGACATAGCTAGCAAAGTTCATAGAAATCCCACAGAATGAGAGAAGATCTTTACTAGCTTTGCATCTGAAAAAGGCCTCCTATCTAAAATATACTTAGAGTTCAAAAAGTTAAACTCCCCTAAGATAAATCCTCACAGAAAGATCACCCCAATTAATAAATGGGCCAAAGTCTTAAAGAGAGACATCAGAAGAAGAAGCAAAATGGCCTGTACATGCATGAGAAGACATTCATCATCTCTAGCTATAAAACAAATGCAAACTGGGGACGGGCGGGAAAAAGGGAATGGAGGGGTGACACTGTCCCAAAAGAAATGTATTCATTATCTGGCTTAAGTAACTAATCGCTCTGTACATCACTTTGATAGTAGTAATAAGAAAATTAAAAAAAGAAGTACACACATCAAACTAGTAATTGGGTTACTTCTGATTAGAAGAGTGAAATTAGAAGCGGGGGAGAATTAAAGGAAAATTTTTGTTTTTCAGTTTAATGATTTCTGTACTATTTTAATTTCACAATAAAAGGGCATCATGTGTTAAAAAAAACAAATGCAAACCAAGACAACATTAACCAAGACTGAACTGAATATATCAGCAATCTATGTTCATTGTAGCATTCTTTACCATAGCCAAAATATAGAATCAACTCAGATGCTCCTCAATGGACAAATGGATCAAGAGAATGTGATATGTGCATACACACACACACACACACACACACACACACACACACACACACACACACAATGAAATTCTATGCTTCAATACTGCCCCATTCAAAAGGAAATGGGAAGAACCAGAAAAACTTATATTATAATGTATTACATTATGTCAGAGTAGGGAAACAAACACTATTTTGGGCATTAGACAAAATAAAACAAATCTGGAAAATATGTTGAAAGACCAGTTAATAAAAGTAAAAGAAGAATTATGTGAATTTAAGTGTCTTAATTGTATTGTCTAAACAACGAAAAATCACCACCAAACCATATGCAAGAAAAATATTTGGGATTGCATGTGTAACTACTTTTTATCTGAAAGATTACACTGATTAGAAGTGAAGAAGTTATAGTAGGCAAGGTAGGTAGTTGAATGAGTCAAATAAAGGTGTGTTCTCCAGTCAAAAGAATACAACTAGAGCTGAGATACAATTCATTGACAAAGCACTTGCCTAGTAAGTCAATGACCTGGAATTGATCTCCAATACCAAAAAACAAAAGGCAAAAATACAGTTAAATAATCCAAGCAAGTGAAGTAAGCCACACCTAAGGAAAGAGAGGTAGCAGGGTTTTCTTAAAAATCTACAAGTAAACACACTGGATGGTAAGCAAGGTGTTATAAATTAATTAATCTACGTGTAATAGACTCAATGGAGAGCTCAAATACTGTATTTTTTTAAAAGATGAAGTCAAAGCCCAACAAAATATATACCAGAAAATGGTTACATGCAAGATGGGAGGGTAGGGACAAGAGGAGATGGGTAGAAAAATAAAAGGGGAAAGCATGAGCAATATGGCAAGAATTATTTGTATTTATCACAGAATTGAGAAATATAAGGGAAGGGGTGGGTCAAAGCAGGGTGAAGAGGTTGTAGTGTGGCTAAAGTTCGAAATGCATTGTAAACATGAACTGCTTTGATAAATAGCAAACGCTCAATATATAACCTAAAATTAAGATTCGCAGGGGAAAGGCTGTGTTGGAAGGGATGGGCGAGAATGTTGAAAAGGTGACATTGGTCAAGATGCACTGTGTTCAAAAACTGCTTGGTAAGTGGAAACTCTTTTATACAACTACTTAAAGATAATAAACATATTTTTTAAAGCCCTAACAAAGGGCTGGGAAGATGGCTCAGTGGTAGAGCGCTTGCCTTGCATGCATGAGGCCCTGGGTTCAATACCTCAGCACCACATAAGCAGAAAAAAAATCTGGAAGTGGCACTGTGTCTCAAGTGGTAGAGTGCTAGCCTTGGGCTGAAGAGCTGAGGGACAGCGCCCAGGCCCAGAGTTCAGGCCCCATGACCGGATCCCCAACCCCAAAAAAACTACCCAACAAGAGTAAATCTAGAAGATACAAATGTGTTTGGGATCAGCCATACATTAACTCCTATTCACAGCAAGTAGCTAAGACATAAAATCTAAAAGTGAAGAAATGATGAAAAAGGCTGGCAAATAGGATGAAGAATTCATTAGAACCTTAATGGGAGTAACAACTATCTGACGGTACTAAATTCAAGGGAATCTCATGGAGGGCCAAGGGGAAGCGAACCAAGAATTGATAAGTGAACCTTGATCTTTAATGAATTTGCAAGTTCCCCAAAGTATACTGAATAACACATAAAGAGTCAGACTTGAGAGGGATCATCAAGAAGCCATTTTTGTTTTTGGAATACTCTCCAAAAGAAACAGAATGTTCCCTGTTCTATGGAGAAAGAATGGTGAAAGCAGCAGTAGCATAGTTGCAATCAAGACAAAAAGAATACTATGATAAAATGTTGAGGTGCCATTGGCTTATTCTTGTAAATGGAAGGATGAAACATGTATGATTGCAGTGTGAACCAGTAGAGGGAGCAAACCCAAAGCTATTCCATCTCCCATGGCCATGGACAAAAATATCTGGGCTGGGGGCACTGCTCATGTTGGAGAGTTCTGGTCTTTACCATGGAATCCAAGCAAACCTGAGAGTTTGAGTTCAATCTCCAGCCTGAAAGAAAGTGGGGGAAATAACACCAATGCCATTTTTATACCAAACATGAACTTTGACCCATATTCAAGGCGTTGAAACTTGAAAAGCTTCAGCCCTGAGTGAACACATTGAGAGAAAAACTTGTACAGAAAATAGAGATTTTGAATTTCCTATCTACTCATTCTTAATTTCCTTGTAATAAACCTTTATTTAATTTCTTCCACATGTACTGTGACTGAAAAAATGCTATTCAATGACAGTTTAGAACAGAATAATGATGTAGCTAAATGAGGAAAATTTAAGAGCCAAGCTAATTCGACATGTAACAATCACTGAAAACAAGTTTAAGCAAGTGATAGACTGCAACAACAGGAAATGTTCTCTATTTTCTTTGTAGGATCTGGTTTTCAACTTCCTTAACAGTAGACACATTTAGCAAGCAATTCTGTTCAGATTAGAATTCTTGCCTAATTACTCATGTCAGAGATCAGGAAAGTAGAAACTTCCTCAGAACCAAGGGATTAAATATTACATGGTGGTAATTGAAAGTCATACAGCATTATCAAGCCTGCTTTAGACCAAGAAAATGTGCTAGCCCCGATTCCATATCATGAAAGTTAATACACAAAGTACACAGACAGGAATTCCAGACCACAATTTTGTTCATTGAATGTCAGGAAGTATGGGAAAGAGAGTGATGGAGCAGAAACCTCAGCATAGCTCAAGGCCATTAGTAAAGGTCAGGACGTCAAATACTTGTCAAGTTCCTGAATTCTGTTTCTAATCTTAATTTTTCAGGTCAAAACTTCTCCAGGTTTCCTCCTCTATGTGATATGCACAGTTACCACCACTTCTGGAAAGTTGGAGAAGCCCAAGAGTGTCCATCTTACTGACCACTGTGCTACTTCCAAAGCCATTAGACCTTACAAACATACAGCCTATTACACATAACTTCTCCTCGAAGGAACAAGTCAGTGTAGAGCAGTTATTGCAGGGCCCTGTCCTGAGTCATTCTGGCTGTGATTTCTTTACATCAGGGCCTCCTTCCTTAACATGTAGTGCATTCAGCAATATGATTCTGAGTGAGAAATACACTTACCTAAAAGAACCACAAATTTCAAGTGTGTGCCGGTGGCTCATGCTTGTAGCTATGCAGCAGGCTGAGATCTGAGACTGTGAGATACTTACCTCCAATTAACATCCAGAAAACTACAAGTGGCACAGTAGCTCAAAGTATTGGAGCACTAGTCTTTAGCATAAAATGGTCAGGGACAGAGTCCAGGGCCTGAGTTCAAGCCCCAAGACCATCAAAAGAACTAAGAATCTTTCTGTGTTTGGCAACTTTTGCATAAAACTTCAAGCATAGTTAGAGGAGATAACTATCTACTTAAAGACAATAATAAAAATTGACATCCATAAATCAGTGCGAACTATCTATCAATTCATTCAATACCTATAGATGAAGGGGGCAATGAAAGATGTTTGACGAATGAGACTGAGCAAAGCACAGAGTAAGTGTAAGTCATCTGCACTTTCATAAACATTAGTACATTGTGTGAGGAGGATTTATATTGTGGGAATAAGTCCTTTATGGCAGGTATATGCATTTGAGAACTTCACCTTTCTAACGTTAAAGGTTTAAAATTTGGAAACTCAACTTGCTGAAAAATTCTCTACAGTCATTGAAAGTCCTTTTTATCAAAGCCTCAAGAGCCAACATGCTGTTCATTTCTCCAGAGGGACAACTGAACTAGACAATTCCATTTTCTATATAAATACTCCAAAGTGTTGGTTTGCATAATATATCTGAAATATAGCGTCCTTTATTACCTAATTGTAGATGAAGAAGCAAACCCAACTTTAGCACAGAGAAAAGCATATTTGTTGTTTTATGGTTTTTTACACTGCTGTACTGGGCTGAATATTCCTTTCCTTTTATATTCTCTTATTTTCTTCAAGGAAGGAAGCTGGTGATTTTCCTTTTTTCTTGTTCTGCAAATGGGTTGAACTTGCCTCTAATTCTTACTCTGCTTGCTACTAATGACTTGCACTCTCCCACTTTAACAGGATTTACAGCCTGGTTAATGCTAATTACTTGGAGACACAATGTGGCATAGTTTTCTGCCTTGTTTTTTTTTTTCTTTTTTTAAGATATATTTTTATTGTAAAGATACTCTACAGAGGGGTTACAGTTAAATAAATAAGGTAATGATTACATTTCCCATCAAGCATTATATCAGCTTTGTTTTTCCCCTACCATCCCTTCCCTCCCCACCACTCCAACTCCTCCCTCGCCCCCACCCTCCCCACACCTGAAGTTTTAAAGTGCGTTTTCACCATAGTGTCTTGTACATCTGATTGTTTCAATGGGTCAACCAGTATCCCTATTTAAGCATTTTCTTTTTTTCCCTTCCCCTCCCCCAATTAGAAAAATGTATATACCACACGCAGGGCACCAGAATCAAATACAGTGAAAACAGGGTTTATATTGTGGGGGAAGAACATACCAAAGAAACAAAAAAAATCACATAGTACATTATAAATACGTTAGAAACAACAGCAAGAAAAAACACTTGTGTTGCTATTACACTTAGCATAATCTTATATGGTCACGTGTACATGGCTTTTGACCTTTTCTGCTTGTCCCAGACATATACTAGTTATTGCAAACAAGAGAAACTATGGGAGCTATGTTTCTTTGGGCCTGGCTTACTTCACTTAATATATTTTTTCCAAGTCTTTCCATTTCCTAACAAATGGGGTGATGTCATTATTTTTAATGGAGGCAAGAATTCCACTGTGTGTGTGTGTGTGTGTGTGTGTGTGTGTGTGTGTGTGTGTGTGTGTGTTTTACATTTTCTTTATCTATTCATCTACTGAGTGTTATTTGGGTTGGTTTCATATCTTAGCTATGGTAAATAATGCTACAATAAACATATTTGTGCTGGTATCTTTAGTATGGTCTTGTTAGTGATCATTTGAGTAAATGCCCAAAAGTAGGAATACTGGGTTATAGGGGAGCTCTATGTGGAGTCTTTTGAGGAACCTCCATACTGCTTCCCAAAGTGGTTGAACAAGATTACACTCCCACCAACAATGCAGTAGGGTTCTCTTCTCTCCACATCCCCTCCAGCATCTGTTGTTATTAGAGATCTCGATTATAGCCATTCTATCTGGGGTAAGGTGGAATCTCAATGTTGTTTTGATTTGCATTTCTTTTTTATTGTGAAAATACTGTACAGAAGAGTTACAATTAAATGGGCAAGATGATGAGTACATTTCTTGTCAAGCATTGTTGCCTCCTACTTTGCTTCTCCTTCCTATCCCTTCTCACCTACCCACCCATACACCTCCCCACACCCCAACAAATTTCTAAAGTTTTTTTTTTCAACATAACAACTTGTACATCTCATTGTTGCAATGAGGGATACAGGTCCACCTGTATCCCTACTTAAACGATTTGTTTTTTCCCTTCCTTTCCACAAATTATACCAACATCAAATACAGTGAAAGCAGAGTTCATACTTTGGGAGTGGGACATACAAACAACAAGGAAATCATCTTATAAAAAAGTTAGAAACAAACACATGTAAGAAAAAACATTTGAATACTTATCTTGGGGTTCATTTCACCTAACATCAACTTATCTATGGCTAGAGAAGTTGAGCATATCTTCATGTGTCTACTGGCCATTCTTATTTCCTCTTCAGAGAAGCTTCTCATGGCATGATCCTATAAATCTCAAGCTCCCAACCAAGTGCCCTATGGTACATCTTTCCAGGCCATCCTTGGTTTTATGGCGTCTGCTGAGAAGTCTGAGGCAATTCTGATTGGGTTACCTTTATATATGATTGTTCTCTTCTCCCTGGCAGCTTTAAGAATTCTTTCTTTAGTGTCTATTGAGCAGGTATGGATTATAATGGTGGGATGACCTGTTCTGGTCTGGTCTCTTTGGGGTTATTTGTGGAGGGGAAGGGAAAAAACAAATCGTTTAAATAGGGATAAGATGGATCCAATGCAACAATGAGAAATAAAAGTAGTTATGTCAAAAAACGAACTTTACAGCTTTGGCTGGGGGGGGGAGGGTAGGATAGGGGGATAAGGGGTGAGGTGGGAGATGGGAAGGGATGGGAAGGGGAAACAAAGTAGGAGGCAACAATGCTTGATAAGAAATGTACTCAATACCTTGCCCATGTTATTGTAACCCTTCTGTATGGTATTTTCACAATTAAAAAAATTTAAAAAAGAAAAAAATCAATATTATCACAAAAAAGAATTTACTATTTTCATATATAAACAAAACTACTGTGATTTGATGGCTTTCAAAGCATGTTTAAGAAATAGAATATCTGTCCTCCAAAAAAAAATGCTTCTTGTATCCGGAAGGCCTGTCCTTTTGTATATTTGGAAGTTCTCTGCTAGGATTAGCAGAATGTATTTCCTAATCCATTGGCTTCTTTCTCCAGGTCCTCTTGTATACTTATTATTCTCAAATCAGGCTTTCTGAATGTATCCTGTATTTCCTGCAGTGATCTGTCATACTTCTTAGTTTTGTTATGCATATTTGTGTGCTCTTTCTCTATGGAGTCTAAACTGTCTTTAGCCTCTGATATTCTTTCTTCGGACCCCTTTATTCTACTTTCAAGGCTTTTTTTACTTTGGTGTTTATCACTTCTTTTTGCTGGTCTTTCTTAAGGGTGGCCAGCTCTTTATTATGGTTTTCTTTTAGGCCTTGAATAGAGTTGGTTATCAAACTTCTCTTTCCACTTCTTAATCTGCGTTCTTATCTTTTTTTTTTTTTTTTATTATATTCGTTCTCCCTCTGCTGGAGTTCCTTTCTCTTTTTATTTGTGGAGGCCATGAAGTCATCTAGTAGCTTCTGGTTGGCCTCATCATGTTCTCTGATAACTCTATGCAGGGTGTCCAATTTTTCATTCAGCAGGCTTACTAGTCATGCTTTTAGTCTATCTTGATCATTATCCTCTACGTCATTCTGGGACTGCTCTGTAGCTTGTCTATATGGAGATGGTGTTGGGGTTTGTTGATTGGCCATGTTTCTTGTGTTTCTGCAGTTAGTTCTACCCATTTGGAGACAAGAACCACACTAGTACAACAGTGGGACAGTCTTTTAGGACTAGAGGCAACCCAGTGTTATGTAGATGTACAGATCTTAGGGTTTCAGAGTTATGGGTAGTTGTTTTCCTATTTAGGTCTCTTTTTCTTTGCTTGGAGAGGGATATTGTGGCTTCGGGGTTGAGATTATGTATAGTTGTAACTTTTGAGGCAATCTGGGTTTGGCTGATAAGAATTCTGTTCCTTAGAGTTAACAAGATGGGCCCCTTGTACTCCAAATTGTCAAATGGAACCAATTTTGTAGTCAAATATAGAACCAGCTGTAAGTTGTGTCAGATATAATCTAATAGGTATCAATGGACTGGAGTAGATGGAAAAGTGAAGGGTTAGGATTGTACAGATATGAATTTAAATTCAGAAGTGAACTAGGGTATGATGATAGTAGAGGAGAAAGACCAGCTTAGGGGAGAGATAAATGTAGTAGTAGGAAAATAAAGACCTTGTTACTGAATGTAAGAGGTGGAAAAGAATTCCAAGAAAGGTTACCTAGGGAGTAGCTTAGAGATCTAGATGAAGACAAGAAAAAGAAGTTATAGATAAGTGTATTTGGGAGACTTATTGATATTAGAAAAAGATTATTCAGATATTATTGGAAAATCACTTAATCTGTTAAGGAGACTTGTTGATATTAGAAAAAGATTATTCAGATATTATTGGAAAATCACTTAATCTGTTAACTCCTGACATTATTGTTTACACACATAGAAGGAGGCCTTCCTTTGTGTATAGAACTAGACAGGGCAGCTCTGATGGAGTAGTAGTATAATGTGGAGAGAATGGAAAAGGGGAAAGTGAGAGGAAAAGAAAGAAAAAACTTACAAACTAGGAAATTCGAAAGTGGAAGAAACAGCCAAATAATAATGAATAATAGAAGCTTTAAGTAGAATGGCAAATCCTAAAGTAGCTAGGATTACATATATGGGACAAGGACTATTGGCTTTTTCCTTTTTTTTTTTTTTTTTTTTTATTTATTTGTCTTTGAGGGTAAGGAGAGGGTCACAGAAATGATGGGAGTAGCATTCACTAGAAAGTATGGTGAAAATGAACTCTATAACATGTGGGTGAGGATGAGAGGAAAAACCTGGGAGAGAGTGAGGGAAGGCGTGACATTGTGCAAAAAGAAATGTACTCCTTTATCTGACTTATATAACTGCAAGCCCTCCGTACAGCACCTTTACAACAACAATAAAAATACATTAAGAAAACACAGGCAATGGAACTATAAACTAACACCTGATGATTGATAGCCTAGAGCTTTTAAGGAAAGGAGAAGAAACAAGGAACATATAATAAGTCTTGTGTCATTCTAGGTACTTCCCTGTTCTACATTGAAAAGCACTTTCTTTTGTGATAATGAACTAAAGCTATTAGATAAAAACAACAAGGAAACAACATCTAACTCAATATAACTTCAGTGTTAGAACCAACCAAGTTTCCAAGTTGCAATTCTTAATATCTCTAGGGTAAAGATGGAGTAGCAGAAACTTCTCTACCTTCAAAAGATTTTCAGTTCTCGGGCTGGGAAGGTTGCTCAGTGGTAGAACGCTTGCCTTGCATGCATGAGGCCCTGGGTTCAATTCCTCAGCACCACATGAGCAAAAAGAAAAAAGCCGGAAGTGGCAATGTGGCTCAAGTGGTAGAGCGCTAGCCTTGAGCTAAAGAGCTGAGGGACAGCGCCCAGGCCAAGTTCAGGCCCCATGACCGGACCAAAAAAAAAAAAAAAAAAAAAAAAAAAGATTTTCAGTTCTCTTCTTTAATGACTGAAATGATTTTCATGTTGACAAAAATGATTTCTTAAGTGCCAAGCCCACGTTGGAAGGACTCTGTCATCATCTTGAAATTACACTGAATACTGGTTTCTCCTTTGAGTGACAATTCTTACTGAGAACACTGGCCAGAATTTTTGGTATATCAGGTGGAGAAAAAGGTAGCTTTCCCTGCCACTCTGGAAAATCGCCCAGCAGCAACAGTGAGGCAGTGTTTAGCAAGGAACTTGTGCCACCATAGGAATGAGTTACATCATTACAGATCTCTATGTCAACTATTTACCTGCATTTTTTGCTCAAGTCAGCATCATGAAAATCTGAAAAATTCAGAAGATTAAAGCCTCATATTTGTTGCTGGTCCTGTGTCTGTGGACCTCAGAAGTGCAGCCTGGCTCCTAATTGTCTTCTCTCTCTGAACACTAGATGATGTTTTTTCTTCACTTCTTTAGTTAGTATATAGGTATTTTATCTTTTGTGGGGCTATTCCAAAAAGAGTTGCTTTCCTGATTTCAGCTGTGCTCTTCTCATTAGTGGCATACAGAAAAGCCATTGATTTTTGAGGGTAAATTTTATGTCCTGCTACTTTGCCAACATTTTGGATAAGCTTGAGTAGTATGGGAGTTGAGTCCATGGGGTTCTTTAAATACAAGATCATGTCATCTGCAAAGAGGGAGTGTTTGACTTCATCTTTCCCTATTTGGATCCCATTTATTTTTGAATCTTGTCCTATTGCTTTAGCTAGGCATTCTAATAGCAAGTTGAAGAGGCATGGAGAGAGTGGACATCCTTGTCTTGTTCCTGAGTTTAGAGGAAATGGCTTTAGCTTTTCACCATTAAGTATAATGCTGGCTTTAGGTTTGTCATACATAGTCTTTATTGTTTTGAGAAATGTTCCCTGGATTCCTAGCTTCATAAATTGGTGTTGGATCTTGTGAAATTCATTTTCTGCATCTATTGAGATAATCATCTTGTTCTTATCATTGCTGTTGTTGATGTAATGAATTACATTAATTGATTTGCATATAATCAGCCAGTTTTGCATCCCTGTAATGAATCCTGTTTTTATACATATAGGATAAGCTTATTAGATCAGCTGAAAAGCTTAAAATCCCTGTACATATGATCATATATGATGATTCTTATTGAACTGAACCCCAAGATATGGACACAAGTGTTCTGTATTTATTATTATCAGTTTAAATGTACTATGTGATTTTATTTTTGTTGTTGTTTCCTTTGTGTGTTTGTTCCCCTAGGGCATATCCCCTGTTGTCACTGTACTTGATTTTTGTACCCTGCATCTTGTATATCTGAGGAGGGGAAGGAGAACAACCAAACATAGTATGACCCATTGCAACAAGGATACACACAGGACAATATATTGGAAATGAACTTTACAACTTTGGGCCGGGGTTGGGTAAGAGAGGTGGGTAGGAGTGTGGGAGGTGGGGAGGGAAGGGATAGTGGAACAACTACAAGGGAAGGGGTAACATTGATTGACAAGTAATGTACTCATTGCCTCACTCATGTAACTGTAACCCCTCTGTGAAGCATCATTACAACAAAATAAACTATTTTTTAAAAAAACTTAAAGAGAGACTTCTCTGAAGAAGAAATAAGAATGGCACATAGACACATGAAGATATGCTTAACTTCTCTGGCCACAAAGAAATGCAAATCAAAGTAACATTGAGATTCTACCTCACCCCAGTTAGAATGGCTATAATCAAGAAATCTAATCACAACAGATGCTGGAGGAGATGTGGCCAAAATGGAACCACACTGCATTGTGTGTGGGAGTGTAACATTTTTCAACCACTCTGGAAAGGAGTATGAAGGTTCCTCAAAAGACTCCAATAGAGATCCCCTATGACCCAGCAATGCCACTTTTGGACATTTGCCCAAAAGATCACAAACAAGGCTATACTAAAGCTACCAGCACAATTACCTTTACCGTAGCATTATTCACCATAGCTAAGATATGGAATGGATACAGATGCCCCTCAATTGATGAATGGATCAAGAAATGTGATATATCTATATTTATAACTATATCTATAATGGTATTCTATGGTTCCATCAGAAAGAATGACACCACCCCGATTGTTAGGAAATGGAAAGACTTGGAAAAATCATATTAAGTGAAGTAAGCCAGCCCCAAAGTAATATCAGTCCTGTGGTTTCCCTTATCTACAATGACTTGGACATGTCTAGGATAATTTTTATTAGATGAGCAGAAAAAATTCAAAAGCTATGTACATATGACCATATAAGATGATGATCTAAGTGAAGTGAACCCCAAGTTGTGGACACAAGAGTTCTTTCCTTGTTGTTGTTTTAAATGTATGATGTGATTTTTTTTCTATCCTCGGTTGTCATGCTACTTGATTTTTGTAAACTACACCTTGTACATACATTTGTCTAATTTGGGGAGGAGAAGGGGAATGACAAAAGGTGCAAACAAGGACACAGGGTGGCTCCTTGCAACAATGATACCCACAAGACTGTATATTGGAAATGAACTTTACAACTTTGGGTGGGGGTGGGGGGATAGTAAAGCAGGTAGGGGAGGGAAGGGATAGTGGGAGGACAACAAGGGAAAGGGTAACAATGTGTGACAAGGTATGCACTCATTCTGTTACTCATGTAACTGTAACCCCTCTGTACAGAATCTTTACAATTTACAACAGAAAAAGAAAGGACAGGGCTATAGTATGCTGTCTAAAACCAAACCAAGCAAATGTAAAGTCCTGTTAACCAAAAACTGCAGAGGTGTTTAAATAAAAGTCAGTGTGTAGAATGGATTGTCTAAGCAATGTAAATTCCAGAAATTCATAATAAAGAAAAACATGTATGATGAAACTCACAATTACTATTTATTTGAAAGCTGATTAATGTGATTGGAGATTAGAAGCTGCAAGGGCTGGGGAGGGGGTTGATCAAATCAAATGAAAGTAAGTTCAGGTCCAGTCCTGAAGAACAAATCTTGATGATGAAAATGTTTTCATTTTCTCTCCCACATACTTACCATGATGTTTTTATTGGATGTTTAATAGTTTCTGCAAATAAAAAAATGTGTAGAGGTTGTTAATAAGCATGAATACTATGTTCTCAGAATCTTGGAATCTGAATGTAGACTAGCAAGTACAAAATGGTACTAAGTTTACAGGAGTCACCTTGAAAGGAAAGCAGAGATGAATGCAGCATTGGAAAATGGACTTCAGTGCTGATGAAGTTCCAATTTCCCAAAGTTGTCCTGAATAGCTCACAGAGGAGTCTACCTGCAGAAGGCTCATTATCAAAACATTTGTGTTTTCTTAATAATTACCAAAGATAACAGTGTTTTAAATTAAAAATAAAATGTTTACGTGCAACATGGAGATGTTTTATCCTTCTAACAATTTCTACCAAGAATAAACTTTGTCAAATGCCGTTATTAGAGCAAGGATACAGTCAAAATTGACAACCAAACAACTTCAACCTTTTGACTCCTTGGAAATTAACTTGAATAAGAACAGAAAAAATTATGGGAGCTGTAGAAAGAAAGCAAATGTTTACTTCTGTTACACTTTCTTCCCCTTGGCATTCTCTGAAGTAAGAAAAATGGGAGAAGATCTAAGTATGAAGATTGGCTCAAAAGCCTCATTTAAATGAAATCTTCTTACTACATATGTCTTGGAAATAAGAAGCAATCAGAAGAGAGTAATCTGTGATGGGCTCATCTGAGGAAGATTTGAAATATTCCTGTCAGGTACAACATCCTCTTTCCCTCAGATAATAACATGTGTCCCACTCAGTATTGGACACACATTATTTTGTTATAAAATCATCTCTGCATTGTTTAGTGACACATCTTTGACCTTCCTATAATCATCCATCATCCCCATTTTTTTTGTCACGTTTATTTGTTGAGAGACAAATACATGGAAACCTCTCTCCTTGTGCAGTGTTACTGACCGAGAAAATAGACAATCTTCTTAACATCTGCATCTTCAAAATACTTATTCACAATAGGGTCATCTTTGGTGGACTCATCTGAGGAAGATTTGAAATATTCCAGTCAGGTACAGCATCCTCTCTCCTTCAGATAATAACATGTGTCCCACTCAGTATTGAACACACATTGTTTTGTTATAAAATCATCTCTGTATTCCCATTGTTTGTTGACTCACATGTTTGATCTTCCTATAAACATCCATCATTCCCCATTCTTTTTGTCATGTGTATTTGTTGAGAGACAAGTATATGGAAGCCTAACTGTTGTGCAGTGTCATTGACTTTGGAGATAGTGCAAAGTTTAAAATCCTCCTATTTTCGACTCCACAGAAACTCATGCCCAGAAGGAATATGGGAACTTACAGTCTACAATCTTGCTTGTCAACTCAGAGATTGGAAGTGAACATTGACATATGCCCTTGGTGTAGCAGCACACCTTAGGCATCACTGTCTTCATGATGAGAGCATCCTGTTATGTACTCAAATCTTCCTCCTTAAATTACAACTATAGAATCCATTCCATCTTAATACAGGCCAGTAAAAGTTGCTTTACATTTGACATTAGCCAGGTAATTGTTTCTTCAAATTATTCAAAGATATATATGTGTATATATATATATATATATATATATATATATATATATATATATATATATCAACAATAATCCTAAGTAGGGCACTGCTTGCAATTCTAGCTACTCAGGTGGCTGAGATCTGAGATCAAGGGTCAAAGTCAGTCTCTGACAGGAAAGTCTATGAAACTCTTTTGTCTAAGTAGCTACCATAAAGGCCAGAGGTGGATCTTGGCTCGTGATTGAGTGCATGATCACAAAAGCTCTGGTACAGCAGTCAGGCCCCCAGTTCAAGCCCCAGGAGTGACACAAACAATAAAGAAAAACAAAACACATTCACCCCTCATGTCTCGCCTCACAGCTTTGAACCTTTGGTTAAGGAAGGCTGAATATTAACTATGGATCTGATAACTCTGTGAGAGCAGCTTGCTTCTAGAATTTATAACAGAACTTATAACAATATGTAAGGAAGTGGAGATTACCTTGCTTCAAAGTGAACTAGATTATCAGGAATGCATCTTTCCCTGAGTTTTCTTAGAAACCTATATAAAATAGAATGTGAACATGGAAGCTGTCAGGAAGGAGACTGGGAATGAAATGGCCTTAGAAAAAGAATTCGAATGGCAGGACAGGTTTCCAGTAACTATGGTGTCTGATGTAGTCTCTGTTGACATTCTTTTAAAGATTAAAAAAAAGAAGAAAACATTTGAGATGGAAGATTAACTGTGAGTCATAATGGTCATTTTTATTCTTAAATGCAGTGTCCCTGAGAGGTCAGACTGAAGACAAATTTTGCCTAAACAAGACAACATTGTCCTCTTATACTTCTTGAGATAAGCCACTGATTATCTTCTAGACATTTTTCCTCCTCTTCATTGGTTTCCTCTTTCCTCTTGACCCTAGCTAATCTCTTACGAGCACTAGCTTCTTAGCGTTTTATTTTGCTGAACTTTGACTTGTGTTTCTAAGGAACTGTCCTGTTTGAGATGTCCTGTGAGTCTACTGTATTTCAGTAGTTGTGTTTGTATACAACTGCATACCATTGAACCCTTTTACTTCTGACTTTGTAAACTAAATATACCTTCCATCTATAGGGAAAACATGGGTGAAGAGGAAAGGAGGGGGAAATGCAGACAAGAGTTGAATCTATATTCTATCAATCTGAGAAAAGTAAAGGAAGGTGTGGGTAGGGGAAGGCTAGTTGGGAATGTTGAAAGAAGTGACATTGATTAAGATATATTGTGTTCACTCTTAAATAGCAACTCCTATGTCCAGCTAATTAAAGATTTTAATAAAAATAAAAGGCCCTAATAGTAACAATAATTGCTACTAGATTGTGAGGTTCATAGAGACAAAACATCTGCCTGAATTCAGAAAACAGTATCCAGTGTCATGATAGCTTAAAATTGGAAGGGAGATGGATCTAGGCTTTGAACAAGAGGTCAGGAAGGTACAGCTTCATCAAATCCTCAAAGTCACAGCCTCAGACAATAAGTATTTGCACAGTCTTTTACTTACCAGAAGAAACCAGGATAGCAGCAACACCCAGTATTACAAGGAATGCCAAGAACTTCATGGTTCTGAGTTGAAATTTTGAATTACATCAAAGATAACTCTGGTACCAGGATAAGACAAGCTACTGACACCAGGACTCTGAACTTAGATTATATATGTTGAGTGCACCAATCAGGAATTTCCAGGTAGGTATCTAGATGAGTAATTCCTGGAGGAGTTAGGTCAGAGTCAACAGAGGAAAGTAGATTAAAACCAGTAGTCCTTTGAAAAGGTCAGTGAGTTCTCATCCTTGATTCTGATTATACAGATTTAAATTTAAGGATGTTTTGTTCCAGGGAAAACTCCTCCCACCTACCTCTCACTCTGGACTTTTAGCTTCGTTGTTACAATCTCTTTTGTCAAGTTGGAATATCCAAGAACCAGTCTTGTTGATATATAAACCATTTCTTGTAAAATTTTAAATTTATAACATTGTCAGTCACCTAGTTTTTTGCAGAGAATATTTGAAGTAGAGTGGCAACCTCAAAAGCCCTTCTAGTCCTGGCTGTGCATTATTCAAGCTGTGAATTCACTTCTGGACATGTGTGGAGTTCATCTAGCAGATGGATTTCAGCACTAATGAAAGAAAAATCAAATCTGACCTCTCTGCATTTAAGCAATTCTAGTTTAAATACGCAAAATCCAGCCAGGCACCCATGGCTTCAGACTGCAATCATAGGTACTCAGGAGCCAGTTTGGCAGGAAAGTCTTTGAGACCCCTATCTTAGTAAACTACTAAAAAGTCAAAGTGAAGCTGTAGCTATGGAGTAGACCAGTAGTGTTGAAAGAACGAAGCTCAGGAATATCACAAAGGATCTGAGATCAAGTCCCAGAACTGCCACACACCTGTCAAAAGCAAAATCTAAGACAAAGGTGACAATTAACATTTGTAAAAATTATCCCATTCATTGAAACAATTTATTCTCTCGACAATATAGGTAGAGCATTATTCTGTGTCATACAGAGTAAAAGAAAAGCAGTAATGGGCAGAATAATAAAAATTTATATTCTACTCTATCAGCAACAAAAACAACAAAAAGTTTATATTGAATATATACTGTCCAAACACAGCCTATTCAAAATCCAGAAATGTAAAATGTGTGAGGTAATATATTCTTGTACAATAGTCCTTGGAGATCTGGGTGTGTAGACCAATGGTAGAGCACAGAGCATGTACATGACCTGTACATAATTCTCATCATTTTCACAAAAACAGTATCAAAGAGAAAAAGGAATTAATTCAAGAATGAACAGACCTTGGAATGGGATTTCAATCTCAGGATACGAAGTTAAAGGGGAAATAATATAAGCCAATTTTGTATGTATGTGTGTGTAATATTCATCTATAATATATATGATATTTGCTTTTGTTGTTTCTTTTGTTTTCTTTATGTCTTGTTTGTACATACTTTAGTCCTTGTTGTAACTTTTGTTTTCTTTTTTTATTGGCTCATTTATTTTTTTATTGTTAAAATACTGTACAGAAGTGTTACAATTACATGGGAAAGACAATGAGTACACTTCTTATCAAGCATTGTAACCTCCTCCTTTGTTTCCCCTTCACATCCCTTCTCATACTCCCCCCTACTCACCACCCTACTCCCCTTCCCCCACCCCACCAAGGTTGTAAAGTTAGTTTTTGAAATAAGGATTTGTACATCTCAGTGTTGCAATGGGTCCCCCTGTATCCCTATTTAAGCCATTTGTTTTTCCCTTCTTATCCACAAATAATATGGATGTCAAATACAGCGAAAGCAGGTGTTATACCGTGGGAGAGGGACATACAAAGCAACAAAAATAATCTTATAAATGTGTTAGAAACAATCGCATGATAGAAAAAAAAAACATTTGAATACATATCTTACTGTTCATTCCCTAACATCAAATTATCTGACCTTTTCTGGCAAAATTAGTTAATCACCTGTAAAAAACTAAAGCTAGATCCTTATATATTACCCTGCACCAGAATCAACTCCAAATGGATCAAAGATCTCGGAATCAAAGCAGACACCCTGAAAACATTACAGGAAGGAATAGGAGAAACCCTAGGTCTCCTTGGAACAGGCCAATTTTTTCTTTTTCTTTTTTTTTTGGTTCTTTTTTTAAAAAATTTAATCGAATTTTTTCTTAATAGAGACCTAGAAACACAACAAATCAAAGAAAGTTTGGACAAATTGGATTGCATGAAGATGCAGAGCTTCTGCATGACAAAGGACATAGATACCAAGATCAATAGAAAGCCCATGGATTTGGAGAAGATCTTTACTAGCCATGCTACAGCAAGGCTCTCATATCTAAAATACACTTGGAACTCAAAAAATTAAATTCACCTTCACTGTTTTTTTTGTTTACTAATTTTCTGTTATTTGACAACCCATTGAAGATACTGAATTTATACAACAGTTCTTTTGTTCTAGTCTTTTAGATAAGAATTGAGTCTATTAAAGAGAAACTTCTCTGAAGAAGAAAGAAGGATGGCCAATAGACACATGAAGAAATGTTCAACATCCCTAGCCATAAAAGAAATGCAAATCAAAACAACATTGAGATATCACCTCACTCCAGTTAGAACGGCAAAAATCAAGAACTCTAACAACAACAGATGCTGGAGGGGATGTGGACAGTAAGGAACCTTACTTCATTGTTGGTGGGAATGTAAACTTGTTCAACCACTTTGGAAAGCAGTATGGAGGTTCCTCAAAAGACTTCACATAGATCTCCCCTATGATCCAGCAATCCCACTTTTGGGCATTTACCCAAATGTTTACAAACAAGACCACACTAAAGCTACCAGCACAACTATGTTTATTGCAGCATTATTTACCATAGCTAAGATATGGAACCAACCCAGATGCCCCTCAGTAGATGAATGGATCAAGAAAATGTGGTATATATACACGATGTAATTCTATGCCTCCATCAGAAAGAATGACATTGCCCCATTTGTTAGGACATGGAAAAACTTGGAAAAAATTATATTAAGTGAAGTAAGCCAGGCCCAAAGAAACATAGGTCCCATGGTTTCCCTTATTTGTAATATCTAGTATATGTATGAGGCAAGCGGAAAAGGTCAGATAATGTGATGTCAGGAAAATGAACCCTTAGATGTGTATTTTAATGTTTTTTTCTTTCATTCATGTGTTTCTAACACATTTATAAGATTATCTCTTTGTTGCTTTGTATGTTCCTCCCCCACAGTATAACCCCTGCTTTCACTATATTTGGTGTCAGTATAACTTGTGGAGGAGATGGGGATAAACCAGTTGTTTAAGGATACAGGTGGACCTGTTGCAACAATGAGAAGTACAAGTTGTCATGCCCAAAACGAGCTTTACAACGTCGGTGCGGGGGGGGGGGGGAAGAGAAGGATTGGGATTGGGGGGGAGGGGGGAGGCTGGGAAGGGATGTGAAGGGTAAACAAAGGAGGAGGCTGCAATGCTTGGTAAGAAATGTACGCATTATCCTGCCCACGTAATTGTAACTCCTCTGTACAGTATGTTCACAAATAAAATTAAATTAAATTAAAAAAAAAAAGAATTGAGTCTACTTTGTAAAAGGACAAATATCCTCAACAAATACATGGGAAGAGAAGGAAACAGTTCAAAACCTGCCCAACTTGACTTAGGCAAGCCAGTTTTAAGATCTGCTGCTATAATTATAATTATAATTATAATTAATTTTTTTGTGGAGAAATGGGCCGCACCTTTTGAATGATTATGATTTCTGGTACTTGAAAGAAGCAGTGCAAATGTCAGGGAGACTTATCCTGAGACTCTGTAATTGTCAGAAGTGCTGATTAAAATGGCGGTTCAGGGCTGGGAAGTTGGCTCAGTGGTAGAGCACTTGCCTTGCATGCATGAAGCCCTGGGTTCAATTCCTCAGCACCACATAAGCAGAAAAAAAAAGATGCCGGAAATGGCGCTTGTGGCTCAAGTCATAGAGTGCTAGTTTTGAGCTGAAGAGCTGAGGGACAGGGCCTATGCTCAGAATTCAGTCCCCATGACCGGACCATAATAATAAAAAATAAAATGGAGGTTCATCTACCATCTTAAAGTTGTTCTTCTAATTGAAAGAGTAAGACATCTCAGGCACTGGAAACTTTTCCTGTCTTTATTCTCTTCCTTTCTGGGAACATTTCCTTTCCAGCCTCATTCCTGTCATGACCATCTTCTATGTTACTTGGAATCCTAAGTAAATGCCAAGTAATGACAGATTTCTGTTCATGTTCAACTGGATTTGTATGTAATTCCATGACTTGCTATTTACTTGAATAAAAAATGAGCCTTTAATGCAGAATTATGAAACTTGTAGATATTATTTGCTGAGTGCATTATATCGAACATTGGGGCTCAATATTGATGCAAACTTCTCAAACAAATTCTGGCAACAATTAAACAAAAAATATTATACACTATAATCAAACAGGGTTAATTCCAGGGATGAAAAGCTGGTTCAATATACTAGTCAATTAATGTAATTCAACACATCAAGAGAAGCAAGGATAAGAATCACATGATAAGCTCAATAGAGACAACAAAAGCACTTGAAAGATTCAATATCTCCTTATGATGAAAGTTCTAGAGAAGCTAGAAATCCATGGAACATGCCTCAATATAATAAACTTGCATTATACTGCATAGTGAAAAGGTCAAATCATTTCTCTAAAATCAGGAATCTTATTTATTCTCTCCACTCCTCTTCAATATAATACTGGAATTCCTAGGAAGAACAGTAAGACATCAATGAGATCCAAACAAGGAAAGAAGCAGTAAAACTATCCCTTATTGCAGATGATATGCTTGTGAATTTAAAGAACTATGTAGGTTCCTCCTCTAAGTTATTCGAACTGATCTGAAACTTTGGCCAATTATCAATGTATAAAATTGACCCTCAAAAATCAGTAGTTTTTCTGTATGCCAACAATGAAAAGATTGAGTCTGAAATCAGGAAAGCAGCTCCACTTTTGATACCCTCAAAAATAACTAGGAATTGACTTGAACAAAAAGGGGAAGGGCTTTCATGATGAACACTTAAGAAGTCTGAAAAAAGAAAGTAGAGCAGAATTAAAGAAATGGAAAAATCTTTCATGCTTCTCAATAAGGATTAAAATAGTGAAAATGGCAATAGTGTCCAAGTTTTCAAAAACTTCAATGCAATACCTATCAAAATCCAACATTCTGACCAAGATGGCGACGGGCCAGTAGGGAAACGCCACAGCTCTCCCCAACCAAGAGTTCAAGTTCCAATGCTTAATCTCCCCAAGAGACCGACGACAACAAAAAGACGAACACTCAGAGAAAAACCGGAGGTGGAAAATAACAAAAAAAGAAAGAGAGGAAAAGAAGAATTTCAGAACAGAGAAGAGCAAAGACCCCTCCCCCAACCTTTACTGGCCACGAGGCAGTGCGCCAAGCCGCCGGCCAGCCAGCCCGGCGGGGGCTGCCGGAGCCCCAGAGACACAGGGGGCTGCCTGCAGATCACCTGCGCAGAAGCCGCCTGAGATACCGGTTTGCAGAACAACTGATCACCAGAAACAGAGAAACCTACCAGCCGGGAGTCTCCACGAGGATCCCACCCCCACCCCTCACTCTCCACCCAAGCAGAGAGGCTCCATCCCGCCAAAGCCACGTGACAAAGTGACCTGTCTGCAGACCACGCGCCCAGAAGCTGCCTGAGGCACTAGACCCCTCAGTTCACGATTGCAACGACCCGGCGGCGGCCGCCCGGGTCCCAGAGGCACAGAGGGCTGTCTGCAGATCACCCGCGCAGAAGCTGCCTGAGGCTCCGGCGTCAGACCCACCAGATCTCTACAACCTGCGAAGAAGCCTCCTGAGCGTGGACACCATGGACCGGACAGCTTCCATAGAGGCAGAGACAGAAAAGAATCACACAGAGCCACCACCGCCCAGTCCAGCCCGCAACCACCCCAACTGAACTTGGATTGCGACAACTGACGACCTACACCACACAGAAACAACCAGCTCCAGGGTGAGTACCCCACAGGGGACAGTATATCTCTCAAGGAGGACCAGAGCTGGAGGGAATCCCCAGACCCTGACTTAGACTCCCTACCCCAATACCCGGACCACAGGACCCACTAAAACTGGGAACTGTTCGAGAGCTCCACCAGCCCATGGAGCACACTCCGCTGGCCAGGCCAGAGCAAGAGTGCCCCTGGAAGGGAACTTAAATGCCCAATCCAGGAACAGTGCCCCTGGGTCAAGACTACCAACAGTAGAAGAAATTTGAACTGTGTCCTCCAGGCTGTGCATAACCTAGGTGCTATACACATCAGCACAGGCCTAAGGAGCGCGCTCCAGGCTGGGACCGGAACCAGGCCCGGGGATCCGGTGCCTGAACAACACAACCAACTCCTCCCAACTGAAGTAAAAAGCTGAGCATACGCCTCAACAGAGGGGAGAAAATCAGGAAACAGCACTACCTGGGAAGCACGCCTGTGACAACAAAAGACCTGGAGGCCCAGGACAAGAGAAGCCCAAACCCCACCAAAACTCCACCCATATACCCTAGGCTGGAAATTGGGCAACACAGGCTGCCAGCACCTGATAGAAAGCAGGAGCTCAAGCTGATAAGGCAGCTCAGCAGTAGAGTGATAGTCTTGGATGTATGAGGCCCTGGATCTGATTCCTCAGCATCACAAAAACAAAAAGGGTCAGAAGTGGTGCTGTGGCTCAAATGGTAGGGTTGCCAGCCTTAAGCTGAAGAGCTGAGGGACAGCACCCAAACCTAGAGTTCAAACCCACAACCAGCCCAAAACAAACAAAAACACATCAGGAGCCCATAGCAGACTCCAGTATTTGGGAGAGTGCATCCAGAGCATCTGATGTTCCCAAGATCACCTGTAGGAGCAAACACAAGCAGTCTAGGCTGCTCAACCCTTCCAAAGGCAGGAATTGCTAGCAATCTACAGCAGAGAGCTGAGAATCCTAAGTAGGTCAGAATAGCAGCTGGAAATAGGCTCCCAACAGAACCCAGATCAGGCACAGACTCTCTCTACCAATACAGAATCAGCAACCAAGCAAAGACAGACACACCAAAACAAAATTGCAGAGCAGTCTCCTGAACCCCCATGCGAAAATCACAGAGAAAAATCACAAGGTTTACCACCACCCAGGAAAGCAAGCTCACCTCAAAAGCCAGCAGCAACGCAGGGGAGAACACCAGTGGGAGCAAAGCAGGAATGGAAGACAAAAGCTACATCCAAGGGTTGCTGGAGGCAATGACTCAAGAAATAAAGCGAGAAATTGATCAGAAATTGAAAGAGCACAAGGATGAACTATCCAAAGAGATACAGGATATCAAACAAAAGTTGGATGCAAAAATAGAAGCTGCACAAACCTCAGTAAGAAGTGAGATAAACGCCAAATTAGAGGTAATGCATACCTCATTGAGAGGTGAGATCAGTACTCTGAGAACCAACATTGAATCCATAAAGGGATCCATTTCCTCCATGCAAACCACAATAGAAGCCACGGTCAACAGAGTGAATGAAATGGAAGGTAGAGTGTCAGATACAGAAGACAGAATACACCAACTGGACCAAAAAGTGACAGATATGGAAAAATCACTCAAATTAAACCAAAGGGAAATTCAAGAGCAAGCAGATAATTCCAAGAAATTTAACCTTCGCATAATCGGAGTGGACGAAGGTGAGGAATTCCAGAGCAAGGGAATGCAACACCTATTTAACAAGATAATCAAGGAAAATTTCCACACCTCAAAAACGACCATCTTAACTACATTACAGAAGCTTATAGAACACCCAACAAGCAAGACCCCAGGAGAAACACTTCTAGACACATTATAGTAAAAATGATAGATCTGAATAATAAGGAAACAATCCTGCATGCAGCAAAAATGAAGAAGGAGCTATACTACAACGGGAAAAAAATAAGAATCACTGCAGATCTCTCCACACAAACAATGAATGCAAGAAAAGCCTGGGAAAGCACCATACGAGCCCTGAAAGCCAATAACTGCCAACCCAGACTGATATACCCGGCAAAGCTAGCATTCACATTCGATGGAGAACTGAAAACTTTTAATAGCAAAGAAAAACTAAATGAATACATAAACATTAAGCCAGCATTACAAAGAATTCTAAGAGGGGGGACACAACCTGAAGAAAGCAACCAGGAACTGGGACCTGCCCCAAACAGGCATTACTCAAAGTCTAACTGAGCAAGCACAGGAGGAAAGGAAAGAAGAAAAACTTAGGAAAACGGAATGGCAGCGACAACAATGCACCGCTCTATACTTTCTCTTAATATAAATGGGCTGAATTCGCCAATTAAAAGAAAACGAACTGAGGACTGGATCAGAAAACAAGACCCATCCATCTGTTGCCTTCAGGAGACCCACCTCTCAGCCAAACATACAAACAAACTCAGAGTGAAGGGGTGGAAAAGGATCTACCAATCAAATGCCACCAGTAAGAAAGCAGGTGTAGCTATCCTGATATCTGAGAAAATAAACTTTTCATTAAAATCAGTACAGAAAGACAAGGATGGACACTACATATTAATAAAGGGAACAATCCAAGAGGAGGATATAACCATCATCAATTTATATGCCTCAAATATTGGTGCACCCAGATATGTCAAACAAATGCTCTCAAACTTACAGAATAAAATAGATCCCAATACGATAATACTAGGAGACTTTAACACACCACTCTCACCAAAGGACAGGTCTACCAACCAGAGGATTGGCAAAGAAGCTACCGAATTAAGTGAGGCCATACTTCAAGCGGAATTAACTGACATCTACCGAGTATTTCACCCTAAAACAACACAGTACACATTCTTCTCAGCAGCTCATGGAACTTTCTCCAAAATAGACCATATCATAGTTCATGCAGGGAACTTAAGCAAATACAAAGGGATTGACATAATCCCCTGTATCCTATCTGACCACTGTGGAATCAAGGTAGCTCTCAATAACAAAGCATACTGCAGAAATTTCTCTAATACATGGAAATTGAACAGCACACTCCTTAACAATGCCTGGGTAATGGAAGAGATCAGAGAAGAAATAAAGCATTTCCTACAACTCAATAAAAATGAAAACACCTCACAAAGAAACTTGTGGGACACAGCAAAAGCAGTCCTGAGGGGCAAATTTATTGCCCTCAGTGCCCACATCAAGAGAATGGAGACAGACCAAGTAAATAATCTCATGTTGCAATTAAAACAGCTAGAAAAACAAGAAAAAATGGGACCTAAAGTGACTAGACGAAGCCAGATAACCAAATTAAGAGCAGAGATTAACCAATTAGAAAATCAGAAAATCATAACCAAAATAAACCAAACAAAAAGCTGGTTCTTTGAAAAAATAAACAAAATTGATGGCCCGTTGGCAAGATTAATTAAAAAAGAAGAGAGGAAACCCATGTTAATAGGATTAGGGATGCCACGGGAAACATCACAACACGTACCCAAGATATCCAAACAATTCTAACAGACTACTTTCAAAAGCTATACTCTCTAAAGGAAGAAAATCGGGCAGAAATGGATGCATTTTTAGAGAAATACAAGTTGCCCAAACTGAGCAAAGAAGAAGTTAACCAATTAAATAAGCCAATATCCTATAATGAGATACAGGAAGCTATCAAAAGTCTTCCAACAAAAAAAAGCCCAGGACCAGATGGATTCACAGCAGAATTCTATAAGACCTTTAAACAAGAACTAATACCCATACTCCTCAAGCTCTTCAGAGAAACAGAGAAGGAGGGAGCTATCCCAAACTCATTCTACGAAGCCAATATCACACTCATCCCCAAACCAGGCAAAGACCCAACCAAAAAGGAGAATTACAGGCCAATCTCCTTGATGAACACAGATGCAAAGATCCTTAACAAGATTCTAGCTAACAGAATCCAGAAACACATAAAAAAAATAATTCACTATGACCAGGTAGGCTTCATCCCAGAGACACAGGGATGGTTTAACATACGTAAGTCAATAAATGTAATCCAACATATCAACAGAGCCAAGGTCAAGAATCACATGATTATCGCCACAGATGCAGAAAAGGCCTTTGACAAAATTCAACATTCATTCATGCTAAAAGCTCTGGAGAAAATAGGAATAGAAGGAACATTTCTAAAAACAATAAAAGCCATTTATGACAGACCAATAGCCAATATTATACTTAATGGGGAAAAGCTACAACCAATTCTCCTAAAATCAGGAACAAGGCAAGGATGCCCACTGTCTCCACTCCTCTTCAATATAGTCCTAGAACCCTTAGCCAGGGCAATAAGGCAAGAAAAAGACATTAAAGGGATCCGCATAGGGAAAGAAGAAGTTAAACTATCCCTTTTTGCAGACGACATGATACTATACCTCCACGATCCCAAAAACTCCATCCCCAAACTCTTAGAAATCATAAATCACTTCGGCAAAATAGCAGGATACAAAATAAACCCACAAAAATCTGTTGCCTTCCTATACACTGATAATGTACAGGAAGAGAGGGAAATAAAGGGAGCAACCCCATTCACAATAACCTCCCGAAAAATAAAATATTTAGGAATTATCCTAACCAAAGATGTAAAAGAACTATTTAATGAGAACTATAAAAAGTTAAAGAAAGAAATTGCAGAAGACACTAGGAAATGGAAAGACCTCCCATGCTCCTGGATAGGCCGACTTAATATAGTAAAGATGGTAATACTTCCAAAACTAATATACAAATTCAACACAATTCCTATTAAAATCCCAATGACGTACATCACTGAAATACAGAAAACAGTCCAAAAATTCATATGGAACAACAAAAGACCTAGAATAGCCAAAACAATTCTAGGGGATAAAGACAATATGGGAGGGCTATCCATGCTGAACTTCAAACTCTAGTACAGAGCTATAATAACAAAGACAGCATGGTACTGGCACAGAAACAGACCCGAAGACCAATGGAACAGAATAGCAGATCCAGAAATAAATCCACAGGCCTACAGCCAGCTGATATTCGACAAAGGAACCAAAGACATACAATGGAAGAAACACAGCCTCTTCAACCGCTGGTGCTGGGAAAACTGGGCAGCCACATGCAGAAAACTAAAAGTGGACCCCAGCCTATCACCATGCACCAACATCAACTCAAAATGGATTAAAGACCTTAACATTAAACCTGAATCTCTGAAACTACTGCAGGACAGAGTAGGAGAGACACTTGAACTAATAGGCACAGGAAGGAACTTCCTGAACAGAGTCCCAGGGTCACAACAAGTTGGAGAGAGACTCGACAAATGGGACTACCTTAAAATAAAAAGCTTCTGCACAGCTAAAGCTATTCCAACCAAGCTAGAAAGACAGCCAACTAATTGGGAAAAAATATTTACCAGCAATATATCAGACAAGGGGTTAACATCCTGTATATACAGGGAACTCAAGAAACGAATCCCTCCCAAACCTAACAAACCAATTACTAAATGGGCAAGGGAACTAAAGAGGGACTTCTCAAATGAAGAAATAAAAATGGCAAAGAAACACATGAGGAAATGTTCATCATCCCTGGTGGTGAAGGAAATGCAAATAAAGACAACCCTGAGATACCACCTTACCCCAGTCAGAATGTCCCACATCCACAAATCAGCCAATGACAAATGCTGGAGGGGATGTGGAGAACGAGGAACGCTATTACACTGCTGGTGGGAATGTACACTTATACAACCACTTTTGAAAGCAGTCTGGAGGGTCCTTAGAATGCTAAAGATTGACCTCCCTTAAGACCCAGTCATAGCACTTCTAGGCATCTACCCTGAACAAAAGGAACCAATATACAAGGACACGTGCACCTCCATGTTTATTGCAGCACTGTTCGCAAGAGCTAGGATATGGAAACAACCCAGATGCCCCACCACAGATGAATGGATCCAAAAATTGTGGTATCTATACACAATGGAATATTATGCAGCCATTAGAAATGACAAAATAATGGCATTTGCAGGGAAATTGATGGAGCTAGCAGGAATCATGTTGAGCGAGGTAAGCCAAGAACGAAGAGACAAACGGTACATGGTCTCCCTGATAAGTGGATGCTAATTCCAAAATGTTAGGTGATATGACAAAACTAACAGGACTTAAGAAACAAAGAACTCCCACTCATCTGGTTGAACCACTACTAAATATCCCCATGCTGCTGATCACATATATGGTATATAACATGTAAGCACCATTATATATTACAGACTGTTATAGACAGTTTGCTCCAGGAAAGTTAGAATGAACTTGTGACTTTAAACGAGCATCATTATTGCACAATACTCTGAAATTCCGGAAATTATGTAATCACTTAATCACAATCAAAAAAAAAAAAAGAACCTAGGGGAAGAGAGGGAGGGAGGGGATGGTAGGGGGAAAACAATGGAGGGGGTAACAATGTTCAAGAGGAAGTGTACTCATTACCTTACTCACGTAACTGTAACCCTCTGTATAGTATCTTTACAATAAAAAAAATTTAAAAAAATAGTGAAAGAAAGATATCATCCTGAAATCCGGGGCTTTGACCTTGCCTTCACTAAGGGATGTGACCAGTGTGGGGAAGAGGATATTTATCCTCCCTACGTGTATGAGTTACTTATAGCTGCTGTAACAGTCAATCATGAAACTGGTGCTTAAAAGTGTACAAGTTGCTGAACATCAGTGGCTGCCATCCTAGCTACTCAGGAGGCTGAAAAAAAAAATCCAACATTCTTCAGTGCTATAGGGAAAGCAATAAAATCACTCATATGGAATAATAAAAGACCAAATACTCAACCTAGATGCCCCTTAGTAGATGAATGGATCAAGAAAATGTGATATATGTGTATACACACACACACACACACACACACACACACACACACACACACACACACACATACACAATGTAATTGTATGCCTTCATCAAAAAGAATGACTTCACCCCATTTGTTAGGAAATGGAAAGGCTCAGAACAAATTTTATTAAATGAAGTAAGCCAGGCCCAAATAAACATAGGTCCCATGGTTTCCCTTACTTGCAATAACTAGTATATGTCTAGGACAAGCAGAAAAGGTCAAAGGCTATGTACATATGACTAGGTCAGATGATGTTAAGTGAAATTAACCCCAAAACAGGGACACAAGTGGTTGTTTTCTTTCTTGCTATTGTTTCTAAAGTATTTATCATGTAGCATGTGATTGTCTTTTGTTGCTTTGTATATCCCTCCCCCACAGTACAACCCCTGTTTTCACTGTATTTGATGTTGGTCCCTGCATCTTGTATATACACTTCTCTACATTGGGGAGGAGAGGGAAAAAAATATTTAAATAGGGATACAGGTTGACCAATTGCAATAATGAGATGCACAAGACACTATGTTGAAAAGTGAATTTTACAATTTAGGCGGGTAGTGGTGGTGGTGGTGGAGGTGGTGGTGGTGGTGGTGGTGGTGGTGGCGGTGGAGGTGTGGTACATAGTTTTAGGTTTGGGAGGGGAAGGATTGGTAGGGAAAAAACAAAGGCGGAGGTAACAATGCTTGATAGGAAATATACTCATTACCTTGATCACATAACTTTAACCCTTCTGTGCAGTATTTTTACAATATAAAAGTTTTAAAAAAGGCCCAAATAGCCAAAAGAATCCTTATCAGGAAGAACAGTGTTGAAAGAATGTCAATATCACACTTCAATGACATTTTAGGTAATTAACTAAAAGAGTAATACTCAAGTAATGAGCATGCCAGGCAAGCAAGCCTAAGACTCCATTAATGCAATCTTCAGTCTGGTGGAGGGAGGGAAGGAAGATATACTATAACTAGTACTTGGATAGGGAAAAGCAATGGGATCAGCATTCTAGATGGTCATAGTACAAAGGCCTTAATCCTGAGTGGACACATTACAGGAAATCAGACATGTAGCAAATGTAATACACTTAGAAATATAAAACATGCTTTTTCTTGCCTTCTTCAAATTATACCTTTAATTATTTTCTTAAATATATTCCGTAGGCAAAAAATACAGTTGAGTGTCAACTTAGTATAGAAGAAAGACGTGACAGAATGAGGAAATCCTCAGAGCAAATGAAGATCACATGGAAAACTCAGAACAAGAGTGGAAAGGGGAGGGACCCACACAACAGCTGTTCTCTATTCTCATTCTAGGCATTGGTGACAAACATCCCAACAGTAGATATATTCATTCCCAAGTCCCCAAGCTTCTCTTCAAGTAAGACTATTACTTCTGTACTTCCATAGACCATAAAAGTAGAAATTTTCAGTAGAACCAGGTTTGTGAGAACTTTATGGTAGTAAATGAAAACCAAGCAGCCTTGTGAAGGTTGCTTCAGAAGACAGCAAGATGCTGACCCCTGGATACTCCTTGAGAACTCTTAATCCACAGAGTACACGATCAGGGGCTGTCAATCCTGAATTTGGCTTACTTATGCCAGGAAGTTTGGGGAAGAGAGCAACCAAGCAGAATGAACAGCACAGCAGATTGCCCTTTGTAAACATCAGAAGTTGCAATGCTTGCCAGATTCTTATTCTATGACCTGTGTTTTAATTCGACTGCTTGTCATATTAAGTACCTCTAACAACTTCTCTTCCACGTTTCCTCTTCCTTGTGGGAAACATAGCTTGCAGAGTTACCAGCACTTCTGGCAAGTTGGTGAACCCCATGACTAGCTAAGCTGACATATGAGATGTCCTTTTTAAAGGATTAGAAGTGGGAGAAACTTACTGCACATGTGTAAGCACACTTCCACAGCCCACATCTCAGTCGAAAGAATAAGATCAGAAGAGGCAGTTCCAAGGCCTCTGTCTTGAGTCAGTCAGGATGTGCATTCTTCATATCAGGGCTTCCCTCCTGTACCAGTCCTGAGGTCAGAATAATTCATACTGACAAATATCAACACTGATAATAAAGAACCAGGTCTCCTCTCAGTAGATTTGCACCTCTTGTGTAAAAATTCATGAGGACAGAGTAAAAAGGATACAAAATTAACTGACATGCATGAATGAGTGAGCTCACTGTATCACTTGGTTCAGGAATGGAGGGTTTGGGCACAATGAACAATATGGAAGAACACCCTAGAAGCAAAGTACAACATTTCATGCCATCTACTCTTTCAGAAAGGTAAAGTAATAAAGAAGGATAAGGAAAGAATCAGGAAATGTATTTTGTGTGAGCATGAAAAGTCTCCTAAGAGGGGATACAAAGGAGAGGAAAGGATATTAAAATTGGCAGGATAAAATGGTGATGCAGAGTACCAAATTCAAATACAGTGACATCAGGGAATATACAATAGGGGACAGAATATAAGAAAGAAACAAAAAAGCACATAGTACATCTTGTACATACATTTATCTAATATGGAAAGGGGAAAGGGAATAAAAAAATGCTGAAACATGGTCACAGGATGACCCTTTGTAACAAGGATACTCACAAGACAATATGTTACAAATGATTTTTATAACTTTGAGGAGGGGAGGAAGTAGAGGAGAGGGGAGGAAAGGGATAGTAGGATAAAATGTTTGATAAGTACTGTACTTTTTACCTTCCTAATGTAACTGTAACCCCTCTGAGCAGCATCTTTACAATAAAATATAAGTTAAACAAGATGGTGGCAGGCACATGAGCATAGTTATTGAATAAAGATCCTAGACCTTTGGTCCAAAAAAAGAGAAAATGTCTGTATGGTATTTTCACAATTAAAGAGCAAATGGTGATGCAACTTGAGATGAACTGATCCAAAGGGCTATGTCAAAAAAATTTTTAAAAACCACCCAGATTTTTTTAAAGTTTTTTTTGTTCTTGATTTTTAAAATTTATTTATTTATTTTTATTGTAAAGATACTATACAGAGGGTTACAGTTACATGAGTGAGGTAATGAGTACACTTCCTCTTGAACATTGTTACCCCCTCCATTGTTTTCCCCCTACCATCCCCTCCCTCCCTCCCTTCCCCAAGGTTCTTTTTTTTTTTTTTTTTTTGATTGTGATTAAGTGATTACTTAATTTCTGGAAATTCACAGTAGAAGCTCAGGCAGCTTCTTCGCAGTACCTCTGGGGCCCGAGCGGCCCAGCCAGGTCGTTGCAATCGCGATCGGGCGGGCGGGTGGTTTGCCGACAGGTCCCTTTGTCGCGTGCTGCTGGTGCAGAGCGGCTTTGGGGGGATGGAGCCTCTCTGCTCGGGTGGAGAGTGAGGGGTGGGGGTGGGATCCTCGTGGAGACTCCCGGCTGGTTGGTTTCTCTGTTCCTGGTGATCCCCTGTTCTGCAAACCAGTACCTGGTGATCTGAAAGCGGCCCCCTGTGTCTCTGCTGTGTCTCTGGGGCTCCCGCAGCCCCCGCCGGGCAGGCTGGCCAGTGGCTTGTTGCACTGCAGCTCGGCCAGTAAAGGTTGGGGGAGGGGTCTTCGCTTTTCTCTGTTCTGAAATTGTTCATTTCCTCTCTTTCTTTTTTTGTTATTGTCAGCCTCTGGTTTTTCTCTGAGTGTTCGTCTTTTTGTTGTCGTCGGTCTCTTGGGGAGATTAAGCGTTGGAACTCGGACCCTCTTTTTGGTTGGAGAGAGCTGTGGCATTTCCCTACTGCCCCGTCGCCATCTTGGTCCCCCCTCTGTTCTTGATTTTTTAAAAATTAAAAACCAGAGAAACCACAGAAGCCTATTCCTGAAAGGCCTCATACATATGTGACTACCTATGGTGTAATCCCTTGAAAGGAAACTGAGCATTTGTGCACTGTGATATTCCAGGTGTCTCTGCAGGACTTTTTGGCCTCATCACTGCACCAACATATGTGCAACTACTTCTGCATGGTGGTAACTGATGTGGGCTACTAGTTAAATCAAGGGGAAGTCTGTATGCATGTTTAATACAAGGGACAGAGAATAAGGCTAGGGTCTCAAGTGCAGAACAGAGAAAACCACTTACAGTTAATGTTACTAATGTGTTACCTGAATGTTTTAATAATCATATGATCACCATCCATTATCTCTCTCTAACCATACAAGGCTGCTGCCTATCCAGCTATCCAGGATGATATCTCCTTTGAGCAAATTATACTTTGTATCTTTCAATGCTTGCACTTATAACTAATCAGAGTTTTTTTTCAAGAATATCCATTTATTAGGTAATGCTTCTTTGAAAATCCCGTACTTATCTCATAGTACTTATACAACCCATTAAACTTGTATAAGACATTGTGAGGGATTCTTAGACAGTGTTTAAGTCAGGCCATGCATGGATGTAGGTGGAGAATGTATGCTTGCCTGCTTTGCTGAATGTTGGAGATGTAGAATTTGGAAATCCAAAGAGCAGCGATATTATGTAGAACTACCAGGAGAATTGTACTCATCATTTATCAACAAAGTACAAAGCTTTTCATCTGTCAGAGGGAAGAAAAAGTGAAATAGACAATTATCTTCTCTAAATAAATAAATTGGCCAAAAGTTGATTTGCATAATATGCAACGTGGTCAAACCCCAGATATAGTCATATATTACGAAAATAAGCCCTTGTAAGACCACATTTCCAACCAAGTATGCCAGGAGGATAGTGGTAGTTATTGAAGGCATCACATTCTTTTCTCAGTGAAGAAGTGCACACACAGTAGGAGGACGAGTAAAGACTTTCTTAGTAATAAGCTGTTAGAAAACACTTTATATAGGAAATGTGTATATCTTCAGTGCTTAGTAGGTGTACAAGAAAGACAAATATTTGTGATTGAGTAGACTTGACGAATAAGAAAAGTAGGGTAGAAGACAGGAAGGGTGGAAGAAAGGCAGGAAAGAGTGGAGGAGGGTTAAAGTGCTATACTACCACATTGATGATGAAGCTGTAGTCACATCATTAGCATTGAGAAAATGATGTTTTTGGTTTGCCATTTTGTGAGTGATAGTGATGTGCTTTTTTGTTCTTTCTTTTGGATATTTTTCTAGGTGGTAGAAATTTTTGATTTGAAGAGTTGTTGTTATTATAAATAGGTGACCTTCTGTGATGGTGTTATTTTGTGAAATTGTTGGCCCAATAGAAAACCTTCTACTTGGTTATAGGAGAGCACCAAGTAAAGAAAATTACTTTTTAAAAATTTTTATTGGTTAGTTAAACGAAGAGGTTTTCAATTCTAGAAATCAGATTGTAGGTTTAATGCATCTTGATAATGTCTTCCCTCCCTTTTTTCTCTCCCTACTTTACTTTTATTTACTCTTACATATGACCAGGAAGCAGGATGATACGAATTCCAAGCAATACCAGGAATGTCCTAAACATCCTGGTGTTGAATTGAAGATTGGGAATTACACATAAGAAAACTGTGGTATCAGGAGAATGCAAGATGTTGATACTAGGACTCCAGATCTAGCATTATATGTGCAGAGTAGCTACAGGAAAGATAAGGGTACAAGGAAGACTGGAAAATCGAGAGCTTTGTCAGCAACTATTTGAAGAGGTCATGACTTCAAACCATTCGTTCTTTTGATATTGGTTTTAACTCATGGACATCTTGAATTAACTATGTTCAGTCAAGTTCTCTTTCATCTTTCTTTATGCCGTCACAATTTACATTCTTCTAATATGCTCGGCTCCATATTGTTCCCAAGCAAAAATTGAGAACACAAAATACCAGCTCCCTTGGGATACAGCCAAAGCAGTACTCAGAGATAAATTTATAGTTCTGAGTCCTATATTAACAATCTGGAGAAATCTCAAATCAACACTTTAATCATATACCTCAAGCTCCTTGAAAAAGAGGAACAAGCCAAACTCCAAACCAGTAGAATTAAATAAATAATAAAAATTAAATCAAAACAAATGAATTAGGCAAAAAATAGAACAAAACAGAGTCGCTTCTTAGAAAAAAATTAAGAAAATTGACAGACCATGAACAATTCTGACCAAAAAAAGAGAACACATATAAATCAATAAAATAGAGATGATAATGGGAACATGAGAGATAAAAGCAAGAGTCACAACATTATAACGTAATTGCTTGACAACCTTTATGCTAACAGACTGGAGAACCTAAAAGAATGGAAGTATTTCTAGGGAATATAGATATACCCCAACTACACCAAGATGTTTAGACCAACTAAATATACCCATAACAACAAAATAGAAGCAGGAATATAAAACATCGCATCTAAGAAAGGTCTGATGAAGTTACAGCCAAATTTCATAAGGCCTTCAAAGGAGAACGCATTCCAATACTCCTCAAACTCTTCAGTGAAATAGAAAGGGAGAAACACTACCTCATTTTATGAAGCTACTGCAACACTCCTGCAAAAGCAGATAGGGACTCCTCAAAGAAACAGAATTATTGAACTATTTCTTTGATGTACAATGGTGCCAAACATCTCAAAAAAATTCTGGCCAAGTGAATTCAACAACTAAAGAAAAAAATTATACTCCATGATCAAATGGGATTCATTCAATGGATGAAAAGCTGATTCAATATAAGCAAGTCAATTAATGTATTGTTTTTAATGTACTATGTGATTTTTTGGTGTTTATTTTGGTATGTTCTTTCACCTATGGTATATCCCTGTTGTCACTGTATTTGATGTTGGTGCCTTGCATCTTGTATATACATTTATCTAATTTGGGGAGGGGAAGGGGAATAACAAAATGCTGAAACAAGGACACAGGATGACCCATCACAACAATGATACTCACAAGACACTAAGCTGGAAATGAACTTTATAAATTTGGGGAGGGGGAAGAAGGGGGTTGTGGGAGAGGGAAGGGATAGTAGGGGATAAACAAAGAAGGGGGTGAAAATGCTCAACAAGAAATGTATTCATCACTTTATTGATGTAACTGTAACCCCTCTGTACAGCATCTTCATAAGAAAATGAAATTTAAAACAAAATTAATAAAACTGAAATATACCACACAAAACAGATCAAAGAGGCAAGAACAAGAACCACATGAGCATCTCATTAGAAGCATAAAAAGCATTTGACAAGATCCAACAACCATTCATGAAAGCTCTGGAGAAACTAGGAATTCATGGAACATTCTTCAATATAATAAAGGCTGTACATGACAAATTTATGGCTGACATCATTCTTAATGGTGAAACATTAAAAACATTTCCTCTCAAATAAGGAATGGAAAAGGATGTCCATTCTCTCCACTCCTCTTTAATATAGTACTGGAATTCCTATGAAGAGCAAGGAAGAGAAAAATGTACAGGGAATCCAAATAGGGAAAAGAAAGTAAAAGTAATAGTCTTTGCAGAAGACATGTTCTTAAAGTTAAAGAAACTTATAGATCCTCCTCCCAGTTACTTGGGCTGAACTGAAACCTTGAGCAAATAACAGATCATAAAACTCATCAAGAAATTCAGTAGTTTTTCTGTGTGCTAGCAATGAGTAGAATGAGTCTGAAATCAGGAAAGCAGATCCATTTTTAGTAGCTTCTAAAAATACCTAGGAATTAACTTAAACAAAGATGTGGAAGACCTCTATGATGAAAACTTGAAAGTCTGAAAAGAAATCCAAGCAGAATTAAAATGGAAAAATCTTCCATGCTTCTGAATCAGAAGGATTAACATTGTGAAAATAGTACTAGTGCCCAAAGCCAAACAAATCCAATGCAATACCCATCAATTCCCAGCAATAAAAAAAACTCATATGGGGTAATAAAAAACCCTAAATGGAAATCCTTAGGAGGAAGATCGGTGTTTTGAGGAATGTCAATACCAAACTTCAAAGAGTATTACAAATCTGTAGTAATAAAAATAGCTTGGAACTGGCATAAGAATAGACCTAGGGATCTATGGAATAGAATAGAAGACCCAGCAATGAATCCAGAGACCTATAACCACCTAATATTTAAGAAGGGAGCCCAAGACACAGGATGGACAAAGACAGCCTCTTCAACAAATGGTGTTGGCACAATTGGCTATACACTTTCAGACACGGAAGCTGGCCCATTGCAGCAGAATCAGTTACACATGGATCAAAGGTAAGGGTAGATACCATGAACATATTACAGGAAAGGATAGAGTAAACACTAGGACTCCTGGGCACATATTGAAATTTCCTCAGTAATGATCCAGAATCACAAGTCAAAAAAGCCTGGATAAATGGTATTGCCACAAACTGAAGAACTTCTGTTTGGCAAAGGACATAGCTAGCAAAGTAAATAGAAATCCCACAGAATGAGAGAAGATCTTTACTAGTTTTGCATCTGAAAAAGGCCTCCTATCTAAAATATACTTAGAGTTCAAAAAGTTAAACTCTCCTAAGACAAACCCTCAAAGGAAGAAGAGCCCAATTAATAAATGGGTCAATGTCTTAAAGAGAGACTTATCAGAAGAAGAATGGCCAGTACAAGCATGAAGAGACATTCAACATCTCTAGCCATAAACAAATGCAAATCAAGACAACATTCACCAAGTCTGAACTGAATATATCAGCAATCCATATTCATTGCACCATTCTTTACCATAGCCAAAATATAGAATCAACTCAGATGCCCCTCAATGGACAAATGGATCAAGAGAATGTGATACACACACACACAAACACACACACACACACACACACACACACACACACACACACACAATGAAATTCTATGCTTCCATACTGCCCCATTTAAAAGGAAATGGAAAGAACTGGAAAAACATAATATATTGCGTTATATCATAGAAGGGAAACAAACATTATTTTGGGCATAAGACAAAATAAAAGAAATATGGGAAATATATTGAAAGACCAGTTAATAAAAACAAAAGAAGAATTAATGTTAAAGGTTTAAAATTTGGAAATTCAAATTGCTGAAAAATTCTCTACAGTCAATAAAAGGCCTTTTTATCAAAGACTTAAGAGCCAACCAAAATTGTAAAGTTTGTTTTTCGACATATTGACTTGTACGTCTCGTTGTTGCAATGGGTCCACCTGTATCCCTATTTAAAGGATTTGTTTTTTCCCTTCTCCTCCACAAATTACACCAACATCAAATGTAGTGAAAGCAGTGATTATACCGTGGGGGAGGGACATACAAAGCAACAAGGAAATCATCTTATGAATATGTTAGAAACAATCACATGAAAGAAAAAACATTTGAATACTTATCTTGGGGTTCATTTCACCTAACATCAACTTATCTATGGTTAGAGAAGTTGAGCATATCTTCATGTGTCTACTGGCCATTCTTATTTCCTGAGAAGTTTCTCATGGCATGATCCTATAAATCTCAAGCTCCCAACCAAGTGCCCTATGGCACCTCTTTCCAGGCCATCCTTGCTTTTATGGTGTCTGCTGAGAAGTCTGAGGTAATTCTGATTGGGTTACCTTTATATGTGATTGTTCTCTTCTCCCTGGCAGCTTTAAGAATTCTTTCTTTAGTGTCAATTGAGCAGGTATGGATTATAATGGTGGGATGACCCGTTCTGGTCTTGTCTATTTGGGGTAATTTGTGGAGGGGAAGTGAAAAAACACATCGTTTAAAAAGGGATACAGGTGGACCCAATGCAACAATGAGATGCATAAGTAGTTATGTCGAAAAACGAACTTCACAATTTTGGCTGGGGGGTGGGGAGGGTAGGAGCATGTAGGATTGGAGAATTTGGGGTGGGGTGAGAGATGGGAAGGGATGGGAAGGGGAAACAAAGTAGGAGGCAACAATGCTTGATAAGAAATGTACTCAGTACCTTGCCCATGTAATTGTAACCCCTCTGTACAGAACTTTCACAATTAAAAAAAATTTAAAAAAGAAAAAAAATCAGTATTATAATCAAAAAGAATTTACTATTTTCATGTATAAACAAAACTACTGTGATTGGATGGCTTTCAAAGCATGTTTAATAAATTGAATATCTGTACTCCCCCACCCCCCCCCCAAAAAAAAAGCTTCTTGTATCTGGAGGGCCTGTTCTTTTGTATATTTGGAAGTTTTCTGCTAGGATTAGCAGAATGTATTTCCTAATCCATTGGCTTCTTTCTCCAGGTCCTCTTATATACTCATTATTCTCAAATCAGGCTTTCTGAATGTATCCTGTATTTCCTGCAGTGATCTGTCATCCTTCTTAGTTTTGTTATGCGTATTTGTGTGCTCTTTCTCTATGGAGTCTAAACTGTTTCAGCCTCTGGTATTCTTTCTTTGGCCTCCTCTATTCTACTTTCAAGGCTTTTTTTACTTTGGTGTTTATCACCTTTCCTTCGTGGCCAACTCTTTATTAAGGTTTTCTTTTGGGCCTTGAATAGATTGCTTTACCTCTTGGAGTTGGTTATCAGACTTTTCTTTCCACTCCTTAATCTGGGTTCGTATGTTTATTTTTTTTTTTATTATACTCTTTCTCCCTCTGCTGGAGTTCCTTTCTCTTTTTATTTGTGGAGGCCATGAAGTCATCTAGTAGCTTCTGGTTGGCCTCATCATGTTCTCTGATAACTCTATGCAGGGTGTCCAATTTTTCATTCAGCAGGCTTACTAGTCATGCTTTTAATCTATCTTGATTATTATTCTCAACGTTATTCTGGGACTGTTCTGTAGCTTGTTTATATGGAGATGGTGTTGGGATTTGTTGATTGGCCATGATTTTTGAGTTTCTGCAGTTAGTTCTACCCATTTGGAGAAAAGAACCACACTGGTACAACAGTGGGACAGTCTTTTAGGACCGGAGGCAACCCAGTGTTATGTAGAGGTATAGATCTTAGGGTTTCAGAGTTATGGGTAGGTGTTTTCCTATTTAGGTCTCTTTTTCTTTGCTTGGAGAGGGATATTGTGGCTTCGGGGTTGAGATTATGTATAGTTGTAACTATTGAAGCAATCTGGATTTGGCTGATAAGTAGTCTGCTCCTGAGAGATAACAAGATGGGGTCTTTGTACTCAAAATAGTCAAATGGAACCAATTTTGTAGTCAAATAGAACCAACTGTAAGTTGTGTCAGATATAATCCAATAAGGATCAAAGGACTGGAGTAGATGGAGAAGTGAAGGGTTAGGATTGGACAGAAATGAATTTAAGTTCAGAAGAGAACTAAGGTATGAGGGTAAGAACAGCTTAGGGGAAGGGTGTATGTAGTATGAGGAGATTAAAGACCTTGTTACCCAGTGCAAGAGGTGGAAAATAATTCAAAGATAGATTAGGTAGGGAGTAGCTTAGAGATCTAGATGAAGATAAGAAAAAGAAGTTATAGATAAGTATATTTCGGAGACTTGTTGATATTAGAAAAGCATTATTCAGATATTATTGGAAAGTCATTTAATCTATTAACTCCTGACATTATTGTTTACAAACATAGAAAGAGGCCTTACTCTGTGTATAGAACTATACAGGTCAGCTCTGATGGAGTAGTAGTATAATGTGGAGAGAATGGAGAAGGGGAGAGTGAGAGAAAAAGAAAGAAAAATCTTACAAGTTAGGAAATTGGAAGTGGAAGAACAAAACAAATAATGATGAATAATAGAAGGTTGAAGTGGAATGGCAAATCCTAAAGTAGCTAGGATTACACATATGGGACAATGACTATTGGCTTTTTCCTTTTGTTTTGTTTTTTATTTATTTGTCTTTGAGGGTAAGGAGAGGGTCACAGAAATGATGGCAGTAGCATTCAGTAAAAAGTATGGTGGAAATGAACTCTATAACTTGTGGTGAGGTTGGGAGGAAAAACCTGGGAGAGAGTGAGGGAAGGTGTGACATTGTCCAAAAGAAATGTACCCCTTTATCTGACTGATATAACTGCAAGCCCTCTGTACAGCACCTTTACAACAACAATAAAAATACATTAAGAAAATAGAAGCAATGGAACTATAAACTCACACCTGATGATTGATAGCCTAGAGCATTCTAAGGAAAGGAGAAGAAACAGGGAACTTATATGTCTTGTGGCATTTTAGGTGCGTCCCTGCTCTATGTTTAAAACCACTTTCCTTTGTGGCAAAACAACAGGAAACAATACCAAACTCAATATAACTTCAGTGTTAGAACCAACCAAGTTTCCAAGTTGCAATTCTTAATATCTCTAAGCTAAAGATGGAGTAGGAGAGAATTCTCTACCTTCAAAAGGTTTGTCATCAATTCTCTTATTTAAAGACTGTAATGATTTTCATGTTGACAAAAATGATTTCTTTAGTGCCAAACCCAAGTTGGAAGGACTCTGTCATCATCTTGAAATAACACTGAATACTGGTTTCTCCTTTGAGTGACAATTCTCACTGATTGCACTGGACAGAATTGTTGGTGCATCAGGTGGAGAAAGAGATGGCTTTCTCTGCCACTCTGAAAAAAAAAGAGCAGCAACGAAATACAATTGTGAGGCAGTGTCTTCGCAAGGAACTTGTGCCACCACAGGAATGAGCTACATCATTACAGATCTCTATGTCAACTATTTACCTGCATTTTTTGCTCAAGTCAGCATCATGAAAATCTGAAAAAGTCAGAAGATTAAAGCCCCATATTTCTTGCTGGTCCTGTGTCTGTGGACCTCAGAAGTGCAGCCTGGCTCCTAATTGTCTGCTCTGTCTGAACACTAGATGTTGTTTTTTTTCTTCACTTCTTTAGTTAATTCCTAGGTATTTTATCTTTTGTGGGTATATTCCAAAAGGAGTTGCTTTCCTGATTTCAGCTGTGCTCTTCTCATTAGTGGCATACAGAAAAGCCATTGATTTTTGAGGGTTAATTTTGTGTCCTGCTACTTTGCCAACATTTCAGATCAGCTTCAGTAACATGGGAGTGGAGTCCATGGAGTTCTTTAAAAACAAGATCATGTCATCTGCAAAGAGGGAGTGTTTGACTTCATCTTTCCCTATTTGGATCCAATTTATGTTTGTATCTTGTCCTATTGCTTTAGCTAGGCATTCTAATAGCAAGTTAAAGAGGCGTGGAGAGAGTGGACATCCTTGTCTTGTTTCTGAGTTTAGAGGAAATGGCTTTAGCTTTTCACCATTAAGTATAATGCTGGCTGTAGGTTTGTCATACATAACCTTTATTGTATTGAGAAATGTTTCCTGGATTCCTAGCTTCATAAAGTGGTGTTGGATCTTGTCAAATTCATTTTCTGCTTCTATTGACATAGTCATGTGGTTCTTATCATGATTCTTGTTTATGTAATGAATTATATTAATTGATTTGCATATAATGAACCAGTTTTGCATCCCTGTCATGAATCCTGTTTGTATACATATAGGATAAGCTTATCAGATCAGCTGAAAAGCTTAAAGCCCTGTACATATGATCATATATGATGATTCTAATTGAACTGAACCCCAAGATATGGACACAAGTGTTCTGTATTTATTATTATCAGTTTAAATGTACTATGTGATTTTTGTTGTTGTTGTTGTTTCCTTTGTGTGTTTGTTCCCCTAGGACATATCCACTGTTGTCACTGTACTTGATTTTGGTACCCTGCATCTTGTATATACATTTTTCTAATCTGAGGAGGGGAAGGGGAATAATGAAACATAGGATAACCTATTCAAACACAGATACCCACAGGACAGTAAATGGAAATTAACTTTACAACTTTGGGCAGGGGTTGGGTAGGAGAGGTGGGTAGGAGTGTGGGAGGTGGGGAGGGAAAGCATAGTGGAACAACAACAACAAGGGGGAAACAAGGACACAGGATGGCTCCTTGCAACAATGATACCCACAAGACAGTATATTGGAAATGAACTTTACATCTTTGGGTGGTGGTGGGGGAAGAGTAACGCAGGTAGGGAGGGAAGGGATAGTGGGAGGACAACAAGGGAAAGGGTAACAATGTGTGACAAGGTATGCACTCATTCTGTTACTCATGTAACTGTAACCCCTCTGTACAGAATCTTTACAATTTACAACAAAAAAGAAAGGACAGGGCTATGGTGTGATGTCTAAAACCAAAGCAAGCAAATGTAAAGTCCTGTTAACCAAAAACTGCAGAGGTGTTTAAATACAAGTCTTTGTGTAGAATGGATTGTCTAAGCAACGTAAAGTCCAGTAATTCATAATAAAGAAAAACATGTATGATGAAACTCACAATTACTATTTATTTGAAAGCAGATTAATGTGATTGGAGAATAGAAGCTACAAGTGCAGGGGTTCGGGTTGTTTTAATCAACTCAAATGAAAGTAAGTTCAGGTCCCGTCCTGAAGAACAAGTCTTGATGATGAAAATGTTTTCATTTTGGCTCCCACAGAGCTACCAATATTTGATATATATAGTTTTAAGATATCCTGAAAATAAATAAAACAATGTATAGAGGTTGTTAATAAGCATGAAGTCTGTGTTTTCAGAATCTTGGAATGTGAATGTAGACTAGCAAATACAAAATGCTATTTAGTTTACAGGAGTCACCTTGAACGGAAAGCAGAGATGAATGCAGCATTGGAAAATGGACTTCAGTGCTGATGAATTTCCAATTTCCCAAAGTTGTCCTGAATAGCTCACAGAGGAGTCTACCTGCAGAAGTCTCATTATCAAAACTTTTGTATTTCCTTAATGATTCCCAGCGATAACAGGGTTTTATATAAAAAATAAAATGTTTGCATGCAAGATGGAGAAGTGTTATCCTTCTAATAATTTCTACCAAGGTTAACCTTTGTCAAATGCCATTATTACAGCAAGGATACAGTGTAAATTAACAATCAATCAACTTCAACTTCTTGGCTCCTTGGAAATTAGTATATTAACTTGAATCAGAACAGAAGGAGTTAAGGGAGCCATAGGAAGAAAGGAAACGTTTATTTCTGCTACACTTTCTTCCCCATAGCATTTCCTGAGGCAGGAAAAATGGGAGAAGGTCTAAGTATGAAGATTGACATAAAACAAAGCCTCATGTAAAGGAAATCTTCTCACTATATATATGTGTTGTGTGTGTGTGTGTGTGTGTGTGTGTGTGTGTGTGTGTGTGTGTGTGTGTGTGTATCGATATATCTGGGAAATTAGAAGCAATTACGGGAGAGTAATCTGTGATTGGCTCATCTGAGGAAGATTTGAAATATTCCTGTCAGGTACAGCATCCTCTCTCCCTCAGATAATAACATGTGTCCCATTCAGTATTGGACACACATTATTTTGTTATGAAATCATCTCTGCATTCCAGTTTTTTAGTGACTCACATCTTTGACCTTCCTATAAGCATCCATCATTCCCCATTTTTTTTGTCACATGTATTTGTTGAGAGACAAATATGTTAAAGCCTCCCTCCTTGGGCAGTGACATTGACAGAGAAGATAGGCAATCTTCTTACCATATACGTCTTGGGTAGCAGAAGCATCCTCAGAAGGGTCATCTGTGGTGTACTCATCTGAGGAAGATTTGAAATATTTCTGTCAGGTAAAGCATCCTCTCTCCTTCAGATAATAACATGTGTCCCACTCAGTATTGGACACACATTATTTTGTTATAAAATTAGCTATGCATTCCCGTTGTTTAGTGACTCACATCTTTGACCTTCTTATAAACATCCATCATTCCCCATTCTTTTTGTCACATGTATTTGTTGGGAGACAAATATGTTGAAACCTCCCTCCTTGGGCAGTGACATTGACAGAGAAGATAGGCAATCTTCTTACCATATATGTCGGTATAAGAAGCATCCTCAATAGGGTCATCTGTGGTGGACTCATCTGAGGAAGATTTGAAATATTTCTGTCAGGTACAGCACTCTATCTCCTTCAGATAATAACATGTGTCCCGCTCAGTATTGCACACACATTGTTTTGTTATAAACTCATCTCTGCATTCCCGTTGTTTAGTGACTCACATCTTTGACCTTCCTATAAATGCCCATCATTCCCCATTCTTTGTGCCATGTTATTTGTTGAGAGACAAATACATGGAATCTTCCTTCCCTGGGCAGTGACATTGACTGTGGAGATAGTACAATGTTCAAATCCTCCTATTTTCTCTTCCATGAAAAGCTGTTTCCAAGAAGGAATATGGGAAGGTACAGTGGACAGTCTTGCTTGTCAACTCAGAGATTGAAAGTGAACATTGACAAATGCCCGTGGTGTAGCAGCACACCTTAGGCATCACTGTCTTCATGATTACAGCATCCTGTTGTACTCAAATCTTCCTCCTTAAATTACAACTATACAATCCATTTCATCTTAATTTAAACCAGATAAAGTTGCTTTATATTTGACATTAGCCAGGAAATTATTTCTTCAAATTATTCAAAGATATATATATATATATATATATATGCATATATATATCAACAATAACCCTAAACAGAGCACTGGAGTTTCTTACTTGCAATTCTAGCTACTCAGGTGGCTGAGATCTCAGATCAAGGTCAAAGTCATCCCCTGACAGGAAATTCTATGAAACTCTTCTGTCTAATTAACTACCGTGAAGGCCAGAGGTGGATCTGTGGTTCAAGTGATTGAGTGCATGATCATAGGAGCTCTGAGACAGCAGTCAGGCCCCAGTTCAAGCCACAGGAGTGGCACAAACAATAAAGAAAAACAAAACACACTCAACCCCTCATGTCTGGCCTCACAGCTTTGAACCTTTGGCTAAGGAAAGAGGAATAATAACTATGGATCTGATAACTCTGTGAGAGAGGCTTGCTTCTAGAATTTATAACAATATGTAAGGAAGTGGAGATTACCTAGCTTGAAAGTGAACTAGATTATCAGGAATGCATCTTTCCCTGGGTGTTCTTAGAATCCTATATAAAATAGAATATGCACATGGAAGCTGTCAGGAAGGAGACTGGGAATGAAATGGCCTTAGAAAAGAAGTCGAATGGCAGGACAGGTTTCCAGTAACTATGGTGTCTGATGTAGTCTCTGTTGACATTCTTTAAAGATTAAAAAAAGAAGAAAACATTTGAGATGGAAGATTAACTGTGAGTTGTAATGGTCATTTTTATTCCTAAAAGCAGTGTCCCTGAGAGGTCAGACTGAAGACAAATTCTACCTAAACAAGACAACATTGTCCTCTTACACTTCTTGAAATAAGCTACTGATTATCTTCTAGACATTTTTCCTCCTCTTCATTGGTTTCCCCTTTCCCATTGACCCGAATTCATCCCTTCTGTGTATTAACTTCTTAGTGTTTTATTTTGCTGAACTTTGACTTGGGTTTCTAAGGAACTGTCCAGTTTGAGATGTCATGTGAATCTTCTGTATTTCATTAGTTGTGTTTGTATATAATTGCATAGCATCGAAGCCATTTACTTATGACTTTGTAAGCTAAATCTAGCTTCCACATATAGGGGAAAACATGAGTGAAGTGGAAAGGAGGGGGAAATGCAGACAAGAGTTGGATCCATATTCTATAAAGTTGAGAAAAGTAAAGGAAAGTGTGGGTAGGGGAAGGCTAGGTGCGAATGTTGAAAGAAGTGACATTGATTAAGATATATTGTGCTCATTCTTAAATAGCAACTCCTATGACAGTTAAAGATTATAATAAAATAAATGGCCTTATAATAACAATAATTGGTACTAGACTGTGAGGTTCATACAGAGAAAACATCTGCCTGAATTCAGAAAACAGAACCCAGTGTCATGAGAGCTTAATATTGGAAGGGAGATGGATCTAGGCTTTGAACAAGAGGTCAGGAAGGTACAGCTTCATGAAAATCTCAAAGTCACTGCCTCAGACAGTAAGTATTTGCACAGTCTTTTACTTACCAGAAGAAACCAGGATAACAGCAACACCCAGTATTACAAGGAATGCCAAGAACTTCATGGTTCTGTGTTGAAATTTTGAATCACGATGAAGGTAACTCTGGTACCAGATTAAGACAAGCTACTGACACCAGGACTCTGAACTTAGATTATATATGTTGAGTGCACCAATCAGAAATTTCCAGCTAAGTATCTGGATGAGTAATTCCTGGAGAAGTTAGGTCAGTGTCAACAGAGGAAAGTAGATTAAAACCAGAAGCCCTTTGAAAAGGTCATGAGTTCTCTTCCTTGATCCTGATTATACAGATTTAAGTTCAAGGATGTTTGTGTTCGATGGCAAAACTCCCCCCACTACCTCTTACTCTGGACTTTTAGCTTCATTGTTACAATCTCTTTTGTCAAGTTGGTATGTCCAAGAACCAGTCTTGTTGATATATAAACCACTTCTTCTAAAAATTTAAGTTTATAACATTGTCAGTCAACTAGCTTTTTGCAGAGAATATTTGAAGTAGAGTGGCAACCTCAAAAACCCTTCTAGTCCTGGTTGTTCAAGCAGTGAATTCACTTCTGGACATGTGTGGAGGTTCATCTAGCAGATGGATTTCAGCACTAATGAAAGAAAAATCAAATCTGACCTCCCTGCATTTAAGCAATTCTAGTTTAAAGATGCAAAATCCAGTCAGGCACCCAAGGCTCCAGCCTGATGTCATAGGTACTCAGGAGACAATTGGGCAGGAAAATCTTTGAGATCCTTATCTCCACTAAACTATTAAGAAGTCAAAGTGGAGCTGTAGCTATGGAGTATACCATTAGTCTTGAAAGAAGGAAGCACAGGAATATCACACAGGCCCTGAGTTCAATCCCAGAACTGCCACACCTGTCAAAAGCAAAATCTAAGACAAAGTTGACAGTTAACATTTATAAAAATTAACACATTCATTGAAACAAGTTATTCTCTCGACAATACAGGTAGAGTATTGTTCTGTGTCAAACACTATAAAAGAAAAACAGTAGTGAGCAGAAAAATAAAAATTTATCTTCTCCCCTATGAGCAACAAAAACAACAAAAAATTTACATTGAATATATACTATCCAAACACAGTCTATTCAAAAGCCAAAATGTAAAATATGTGAGGCAAAATATTCTCCTATCATAGTCCTTGGAGATCTAGGTGGGTAGACCAATGGTAGAGCACAGAGCATGTTTATGATCTGTACTTAATTCTTATCATTTTAACAAAAACAGAATGAAAGAGCAAAAGGAATTAATTCAGGAATGAAGAGACCTTGGAATGGGATTTCAATCTCAGGAATGGAAGCTGAAAGGGAATTAACGTATACCAACAATTGTGTATGTGATTGTGTGTGTGCGTAATATTAATCTATAACATATTTGGATATTTGCCTTTGTTGTTACTTTCTTTTCTTTATGTCTTGTTTGTTTGAATATACTATAGTCTTTGTTGTTACTTTTGTTTTCTTTACTTATTGGCTCATTTATTTATTTTTATTTTGATAATACTATACAGAAGGGTTACAATTACATGGGCAAGATAATGAGTACATTTCTTATCAAGCATTTCCCCTTCACATCCCTTCACATTCTCTCCTTGCCCCACCCACCAAATTTTCTTCCCCCAGTTCCCCATGAAAGATGTAAAGTTCGTTTTCGAAATAAGGACTTGTACATCTCAATGTTCCAATGGGTCTACCTGTCTCCCTTTTTAAACAATTTGTTTTTTCCTTTCCCCTCCACAAATTATACCAACAAACTACAGTGAAACAGGGGTTATACAGTGGGGGAGGATATACAAAGCAACAAAGAAATAATCTTATAAATGTGTTAGAAACAATCGCATGAAAGAAATAAACATTTGAATACATATCTTAGGGCTCATTTCCCTAACATCAACTTATCTGACCTTTTCTGCTTGACTCAGACATATGCTAGTTTTGTTTTCTTTTGGTATTATTTGTTTAGCTATCTTTGGGAGAGGAAGAAACTGCACAGACATGGAGAGACTACAAGTGATAAAATAACAAAGTGTTAACAGCCCAATTAATAAATATTTAAAGACAGACTTCTCCAAATTAGAAATAAAAATGGCCAATAGACACAGGAAGAAATATTCAGCATTTCTCTCCATAAAGGAAATGCAAATCATAACAACACTGAGTTTCCACCTCACCGCAGTTACAATGACCATTATCAAGAAAACTAGTAATTACAGATGCTGTTGTAGATGTGGCCAACAGGGAAGTCTATTAAACTGTCAGTGGGAATATAAACTTGTTCACCAACCATTCTGGAAAGGAGTATAGAGATTCCTCAAAAGACTATTTATAGAGATTCCCTTTAACCCAGCTTTTATCCAGTAGAACACAAACAAGACCTTATGAAAGCTACCAACAAAACCATGTTCATTGCAGCATTCTTTACCACATCCAAGAGATGGAAGCAATTCAGATGCCCTTCAGTTGATGAATGGATAAAGAAAATGTGGGAGATATACACAATGGAATTCCACGCATCCACTAGAATGAATGATACTGTACTGTTTGTATTGAATGGAAAATTTGGAGAAAAGCATAAGAAGTGAAGTTCAGCAGACCTAGAGAAACATAGGTTGTATATTTTATTTTTTCATTTGTGGTAGCCACAATGTGCTTATACTTCGAAAAGTAAGTACACTGGATGTGAAAGAAAAAACACTGGACCAAGGTAAATTATACAGATCTGTATGCATTCACACACAGTGAAATCAAAGGAAGATATTCTTAGAAGAGGATCACAAGGGCAAAATAGCTGTGTGCATTTCAGAACTTACAATTTTTTATTTTTTATTAATAAGTTTTTAATTGTGAGAATATCGTACAGAGTTGTTACAATTACATCAGGAAGGAAATGAGTACATTTCTTATCATGCATTGTTGCCTGCTCCTTTGTTTCCTGTTACCATTAAAATAAATTATATTGAAATGGACTTATGAAAATAAGAGGTTTTGCTTTGGTGTAGTTTTTGGTTTGTTTACTTTTTTTCTGCTGGTGTTGGGGCTTGAACTCAGCACCTCCATGTTATCGCTTAACTTCTACTCAAGGCTAATACTCTACCAATTGAGCCACAGCACCACTTGAAGCCTTTTATTGAATAGCTTATTGGAGATGAGAGTCTCAAGGACTGTACTCGCCTGGCTGGGTTTGAACTGAGATCTTGAGATCTCAGCCTACTGAGTAACAAGGATTATGGGGTTATGAGACACTGACACTATCTTTTCCTTTTGTTTTGTTTGTTCAGTTATTTGTCTTTGGGAGAGTCAGGAGGGGGCCACAGAAATGGTGCAAAAGGGTGAATACTGAAGCAGTAGTATTAGCGAGACAGTAAGTTGAAAATGAATTATGTAATATGGGTGAGAATGGGAGGAAAAACTGGGAGAGAGTGAGAGGAAGGTTGCCGTTGGCAAAAGAAATGTACTCCTTTATCTGCTTATATAACTGCAACCCCTCTGTACATCACCTTTATATGAACAATAAAAATACATTGAGAAAAGGAAAAGCCAAAGGAAAAGAAAAGAAACAGGGAACACATGGGCATAATAGCATTTCAGGTGTCTCTACTGTAGGTCTTGGTGCTTCAGTGGCATACATTTGAAATTATTGAAACTGTTAAAAAAAACAATATGGAAGCAAAACCTAACTTGATATCATATCCAAGTTTTAGAATCAACCAGGTCCCCCAACTTCAATGCTGAATTTCTGTATGGAAAAATTGAGTAGTAGGAAAATCTCTACATTCAAATGGTATGTCCTCAATTATCTCATTGAGAGACTTAAATTATTTTCATCTTGACAAAAATGATGTCTTTTGTGCTAAACCCACATTGGAAGGACTCTGTCATTATCTTGAAATAACACTGAAAATTGTTTTCTCTTTTTATTGACAATTCTCACTTAAAGCATTTGCCACAATTATTGGTGAGTTAGGAGAAGTATTGATATTTAGATAGGTAGATAGTGGGTTTCTCTGACTCGCTTCTTTTTTTAAAAAAAATAACAAACTCTAATGAGTATTAATATTTAGCTAGGAACTTACACCAGCATTGGATTGAGATGCTATATTACAACAGAACTCTACCTAAACAATTTAACTGCATCTTTTGCCTGACTGAGCACCATGAAAGTCTAAAAAATTCATAAGAGCCAACACTCAAAATTGTTTCAGGCCCATGCTCTGAGGCCCTGTTAGGTGCAACTGCATGCTCAGTAACCCAGCTGTTGACTGTCTTGTCTGTCTGAAATCTGGATCTTGTTCTTTGCATTTCCACCTGCTGGGCAGATCCAATCAGGCCTAACAGTACATTTGAGCATCTCAGAGTTTGCTTGCACAATGAACATCTTTAAGTGTGTCCTCTTTATTCCCATACTTGCTTTGTGGATCTTTTCCCTGAGGCCTACGGTTTGTACTTATACGTTTATAAGGTTTTGCTCATCCTACACATCTAATTGTCATGTTTAACCCAGCATGGTTTCTTTCTTCTTACTCATTCCTTTTAAATGAGAGTTTGTAAAAGCAAAAAGGCATGGCTGAAGGAGGAAAAGTTAAGGGCCAACACAACTCTTCATGGAATAATCACTGAAAAGAAGATTAAGGGGCTGGGAAGGTGGCTCACCGGTAGAGTGCTTGCCATGCATGCATGAGGCCCTGGATTTGATTCCTCATCACACACAAAAGCAGAAAATGCCAGGAGTGGCACTGTGGCTCAAATGGTAGAGTGGTAGTCTTGAGCTGAAGAGCTCACCCTGGCCCAGAGTTCAGGCCCCACGACCAACAAAGAAAAGAAAAGAAAGGAAATGAAGATTTAACAGATGATAGAAGGAAACACTCCTTTTGTAGGCTCTGGTGACCAACTTTTGAAGAATACATAGGTTTAATATGCACCTCGGTTTAGGTGAGATTCCTTACATAATTAGAAGTAGAAAGTAGAAACATCATCAGAACCAAACACTTAATAGTTCATGGTGGTAATTGAAAGTCAAGCAGCATTATTACAATTGTTTTTAACAAAGGTAATTTGCTGACCTAAGGACAAAGAGTAAGAGGAGAGAAAACTAAATGGACTACTTAAAAATAATAATAAAATAACCTTCATGGCTATCCATGAATCAGTGTGAAATATGCATCAGTTCATTCAGCACCTATTGATGGAGAGTGCAATGATAGATATTTGAAGAATGCCAGTGAGCAAAACACAGAGAAACTCTATATACAGAGAAACAGAGACTTTCAAAAACATCATACACTGAACAGTAAAGCAATACAGGGGAATGCAGGAATTACACATATATTTGAAGTTAAAGGAATCCTCAGCAATTATGCAGGAGGATTAAAACAATGGTATGGTTTGAGGAAGGCAATGGGGATGGAGTTTCAGATAAGGTGACTCAAACTGACATTTCTGAAAATGACACCTGAGTAGATAGAAGAAGGAGGTGACACTGTCCCATGTGTTTGTGTGTCCCTTGCATTGCAAGGAAAGGAACCTGGGCAATTGTGTGCATGTCTTGGTCATAGTAGGCTCAAGAGAAATAAATACAAAGGGAAAGGTCTGCATGCTTAATACACTTTACTTCTCAACCCAGTCAGGGCCACAGCATTGATAGTTGGGAATTGTGTACATTGTAAAAGCTTCTATTCAGTTATCATCTCACAAAAACAAAGGATGATGTCTCACTTGCTAGTGGCAAAATATAATCCACCAAATGATATCTCAACTGCTAGTGGCAAAATCTAATCCATCAAACACACACTGGAACAGCAAACACTGCCCATGGTCACAAGGTTTGCTTTTGGGTTTAGCCACTGGTGAGGAAACTGTAGATGGCAATTGGCTTTGCAATGTATTTTTTTGTCCATTAGAGGAAGAGTGAAATTTGATTACAGTTCAATTGGGTAATCAATTGGGTAATTATCTGATTTCTAAAACTATCTCTTTGGCCTAATCCTGTATAGCACCCCTTCCCAGCTCCCTTTGGGAATGCCATTGCATGCCCCTAATGTCATAATAATTCCCAGTTTGGCCTGGCTGATCTTGTTATTTTTCAATGCTTGTTACTTGGAGCTAACTAGTAATGTTTCCCAGTATCTATTTATTATGGACTGCTTCCAAGAAAAGAAAGCAAATGTATGCTTACATGAGGAACATTTCTATTGTTGGGTTAGGTCCTTTATTGTAGCTACATGAGTTTAAGAACTGAACTCTCTGCATGTTAGAGGTATAATATGTAGATGGTACAAATATAAAATTTAGAACTCTAAATCACAGAAATATTCCATGCATTGAATCAGAGAGTTAGGTTTTTCTTTTGTGAAAGACTGAACAGGCAACAGGTCCTTGATTTCTCCAGAGGGACAACTGAACTAGACAAATTCTCTTTCTGGCTAAATTTTCCCAAGGGAGGCTTTCCTTGTGTTCAGAGCATAAAGTGTTTTATTAACCAAGTGATCATGAGGGAGCAAACATAACTTTAGGATAGAGAAAAGCGTGTTTTGCTGTTTTGTGGTTTTTGACAATGCCAGATTTTCCTACTCTGTTTTTTTTATTTTCCTCAAGGGATGGGCTATTGGTTTTCCTTTCTCCTCTTTCTGCTAATGGGTTGAACTTTCCTCCAATTCTTACTCTGTTGCTGTTCATGGCTTGCACTCACCCAGTTCAGTGAGGTCTCCATCTTGGCTTATTGCAAGTTAATTGGTGACAGAATGTGGCAATATTGTTCTGCCTTGCTTTGCTTTTACCTCTTGGCATGATCCTATAGATCTCATGCTCCCAAATTAAGCACCATAGGAAAGGGTAGATATATTTAAAAATGAATTTAATTGTTATTCTAACTTTATCCAGGTTACTGAGTGACCATGTGTGGTGATGATTTTTTGTGAGCTTTCTGTGTCACCCCCAGAAACCTGCCCTTGGTTATTTGATAGCAGCAGTTCAGCACTAACCACACTGAACCCTGATTCTTTGCACCAGAGCTGTCTTCTACTCTTTCATTTCTATTCATCATATTCCAGAAAAACAATTCTTTCTATGTCATGTGATAGAAGCTTTTGATGGAATCAACCTGGACATTGAAACCTCATTAAATGTTGATTTAGTGTGATTATGCAAAGAAATGACAGAGCCCTCATATTATGTCTAAAACCACGCTAAGCAAACATAAAGTCCAGTTACATAAGTAAACCACAGAGGTGTTTAAATAAAAGTCAGTGTGTTAAATCGATTTTCTAAACAAAGGGAATTCCCAGAGATTCATGATAGGGAAAAGCATGCGTGACGGTGCTCAGAATTGCTATTTCATTGAAAGAAGATTGATGTGATTGGAGATGAGAAGCTACATTGACAGCATGGGGAGTGATGGGATGAAATGAAATGAAAGGATGTTCTGGCTGTCCTGAAGAGCAAATCTGGAAGTTGAAAATGTTTTCCTTCTCATTCCCATATTTATCCCTATGGCCTTGAAATAGCCCTTTAGGACAGTCTGAAAGTGAAAAAATAATCAAGAGGTTGGTAATAAGGGTGAAGACTGTGTTCATAGTGTCTTGGCATCTGCATAGGGACTAGCAACTAAACATGTTACTAAGTTTAGAGCAGTCACCTTGAAGTATAAAGGGAGATGAATGCAGCATTGGAAAATGGACCTCAGTGTTGATGAAGTTTCAGCTTCCCAAAGTTTTCCTTAATATCTGAGAAAGGAGTCCACCGGCCGAAACCTCATTATCAAACCATTTGCAGTTTCCGAATAATTCCCAAAGTAACAGTATTTTCATCTAAAAATAAAAGGTTTGCATACTACAAGGAGGTATTTTGTTCTTCCAATAATTTCTGCTAAGGAAAAACTTTCTCTAATGCCATTATTACACCAAGGATCCAGTCAAAATAGACACCTAAAATCCTTCATCCTCCTGGCTCCTTTGAAATTTATGTATTAACTTGAATGAGAACAGAAAATCAAAGTTTAATACTGCTACTCATTCTTCCTCACTGAATTTGCAGAATAAGGAACAATGTAGAAGAAAACAAGTGTCACAAAGACAGACATACACAGATGAAATCTTCTCTCTTTGTATCTGTAAAGCATCAACAGTGATTTTGCCCAAGAATACAGGGAAGTTCTTTGTGTCAGGAATGAGCACAAAATTTAATCCACCTGTTTTTTTTTATGCACAGAAAACTGTAGCCCAGAAGCCATAAGGGAACTTACAGTGTACAAAGTTGGCTTTCAAGTCAGAGACGGAAGTGAGCATTGGTCTAGGCATTGGACAAATGCCCCACTTGTAGACCCCAATGTCATCATGATTACAGCATCCTGTCCTGTAGACAATACCTCTGCAATAAGAAACATCTGTAGGATTCTTTCCATTTTATTTCAGATTAGTAAAAGTGGTCTTATTTTAATATTAGCAACATATTTGATCCTGTATATTATGAAAAGGAAGATATACAATAAACAGCATCAATAAACTTCAAAGCAGGGCACTGGTCATTCTGCTTGTAATTCTAGCTACACATGTGGCTGAGATCTGAGGCTCAAGGGTCAAAGTCAGTCCCTGGCAGGAAAGTCCACAAGACTCTTATGTCCAATTAGCTATCATAAATGCCAGAAGTGGAGCTGTGCCTAAACTGAGTGCATGATCACAAGACTTCAGGGACAGCGCTCAGACCCAAAGTTCAAGCCTCAGGAGTGGTACAACTAATAAAGCAAAACTAAAACCACTCAACCCTCACATTTGGTCTCATAGCTTTGAGCCTTTGGATAAGGAAGGAGGAATAATATCTACAGATCTGATTACTCAGTGTGAGAGGCTTCCTTTTATAATTTATAACAATATGTAAGAAAAGAGGACGTCATCAGGCTTCAAATGAACTTTGTCATCAGGAGTGCATCTTACCCTGCTATTTCTTAGAGGTCTTTATCAAATAGAGTATGTACATAGAAGCTGAGAGGAATGTGGCTGGGAAGGAAAGGTCTTAGAAAGAGGGAGCATGTTTCCAATATCTATGGCACAGGATGTAATCTCTGTTGACTCATTCTCTGAAAGATTGCAGAAAATGTAAAAAATATTTGAGAGGGAAGATAGAATGTGACCAGTAATGGCAATGATTATTCTGGGAAAGCAGTTTTCCTGAGTTGTCAGACTAAAGATAAATGATGTGTGGACAAGACAACATGGTCTTATACACTTTGAAATGGGCCACTGATTACCTTCTAAACATTTTTCCCACTCTTCATTTGTCTCCTCTTACCTCTTGACCCCATTCCATCCCTTCTGAGTATTTGCTACCTACTGTTGTATTTTGTTGAAATTTGATTTTGGCTTTCTAAGAAATTGTACTCTTTGAAATCTCCCATGAATCTATCGTGTTTCAGGGATTTTGCTTTGCATACAATCCAACACACTTACTTATGATTTTATAAGCTAAGCAGGTGCCATATCAATGGTCAATCCTCTATTCTTCTTTTGTTCTTTATTATAAGAAAATTTCACCACACATATAATTTTATTCTTCCTTTTTTCCCTTCTTTCCTGATTTCTCAATGTACTGTGTGTGTGTGTGTGTGTGTGTGTGTGTGTGTGTGTGTGTGTGTGTGTGTGTGTGTGTGTGTGTGTGTGTGTGTGTGTGTGTGTGTGTGTGTGTGTACTGGGTCTGGAATTGAATTCACGTCCTGGGTGCTGTCCCTTAGCTTTTGTACTCAAGGATTGCCCTTTATCACTTTATCACTTTACAGAGCTTCACTTCTGGCTTTTTGGTGTTTAATTGGAGATAAGACTCTCATGGCCTTTCTTGCCCTGCTGGCTTTGAACCATGATGCTTAGTTCGCAATCTCCTGAATAGCTAGTATTACAGGTGTGAGACATGGGCCCTGTACTTTAATATACTCTTTTTAAAAATATGTAAGGAATAGCAAGTTCGTATACTTTGCTCATTATGGTTTCTCAGTATTCTGGACACATGGTATTGTTCTATTGGTATTGTGGAATGAATAAATGGAATCAATGAGTGCTGCAATTAATAAATATCTTTGCCCTCTTAGTCTTAGATTTTGCCTTCTTATCCAATAATCTGTTAAATGCATTGAGGTCAGATTTGACTCTATAGTTATTCTAATTCCTCTGCCTGAGGCCAGATAAGCTTCTCCTCAGGACTAGGAGGGAAATTTCAGCTTGATGAAGAAGCAGAGCTTGCTGCTTTATCTTGAAGATTCCTGTGGAAAAGATATGAGTCTGAAAATGTTATAAGGTTATAAATCGGGCTACCTTTGGAAGGAGCAGTTCATAGATCAGGGAAATGAGTCTGGGACAGCTCCAATTTGGAAAAAGGCATGGTAATGGAGCTCTAGTTTACACAGTGAGAAAGTCCTGGAGGAATTGTCACCTGGAACATCTTTGAAATGAAACCAGCATCATCAGAATGAAGGACTGAAAGTCATGGCCTTGTCAAATGGTTCTGGCTGTGTTCTTGATTCCTTCCTGCTTACTGGGCATCAGTGTTTCCTGGCATTAGCTACCCAGAGCCTCACTGCCAATTCCTGATTGCTACATTCAATGTATAGACTGTGAGATTCATAGTCCTGGTGTCAGCACCTTGCCTTCTCCTGGTACTGGAATTTTACTGTGCGTCATTCCTCATCTTCAACTCAGCACCATGAGGTTCTTGGCACTCCTTGCATTGCTGCAAGTTTCTACCATCCTGGTTTCTGGTGGTAACTTTTAGGGTATAACAGAAAAACATACCATATTAAAATGACCTACCCAAGGAGAATTAATCTAATTCAGTCAGGTATTTTCTCCTCCATTGTCAATGTGACTCTTGAGTGGTAACTTATTACTAAAATCTTATTGAGAAGGTAATCAGTGGTTTATTTCAGGATTTTCTCATGTGGACATCTACATTATGCTGCATTTTCACACAGGACAAATGCTTTCCATATGTTACTATCTTTTCTTTTTCCTTTTCACTTTTTTTTGTAAGATCGTTCCTTTTATTTATTTGTGTATTTTTTTATGATTTTTTTATTGTGAAAATACCATACAGAGGGATTACATTTACATGAGCAAGATAATGAGTACATTTCTTATCAAGCATTTTTGCCTCCTCCTTTGTTTCCACTTCCTATCCCTTCCCTTCTTCCTCCACTCCCCCACCCACCCACCTCCCTGACCAAAGTTGTAAAATTTATTTATTTTTTTTTTTTTTTTTTTAAATTGTATTTTATTTTATTTGAGAACATACTGTACAGAGGGGCTACAATTACATGGGCAGAATAATGCATACATTTCTTACCAAGCATTGCAGCCTCCTCCTTTGTTTACCCTTCACTTCCCTTCCCTGCCTCCCCCCTCCCCCCACCCAATTTTACCCCCCTCCCCCCACCCAATTATACCCCCCTCCCCCCCCCACACCGAAATTGTAAAGCTGGTTTTGACATGACATTTTGTACTTCTCATTGTTGCAACAGGTCCACCTGAATCCTTAAACGATTTGTTTGTCCCCATCTCCTCCACATGATATACTGATATCAAATATAGTGAAAGCGGGGGTTACACTGTGGGGGAGGGACATACAAAGCAATAAAGGAATAATCTTATAAATGCATTAGAAATACATGCATGAAAGAAACGAAAACATTAAAATACATATTTAAGGGTTCATTTTCCTAACATCACATTATCTGGCCTTTTCCGCTTGACTCATACCTATACTAGATATTGCAAATAAGGGAAACCATGGGACCTATGCTTCTTTGGGCCTGGCTTACTTCACTTAATATAATTTTTTCCAAACCTTTCCATTTCCTAACAAATGGGGAAATGTCATTCTTTCTGATGGAGGCATAGAATTCCATTGTGTATATATACCACATTTTCTTGATCCATTCATCTACTGAGGGGCATCTGGGTTGGTTCCATATCTTAGCTATGGTAAATAATGCTGCAATAAACATAGTTGTGCTGGTAGCTTTAGTGTGGTCTTGTTTGTAAACATTTGGGTAAATGCCCAAAAGTGGGATTGCTGGATCATAGGGGAGATCTATGTGAAGTCTTTTGAGGAACCTCCATACTGCTTTCCAAAGTGGTTGAACAAGTTTACATTCCCACCAACAATGAAGTAAGGTTCCTTTCTGTCCACATCCCCTCCAGCATCTGTTGTTATTAGAGTTCTTGATTTTTGCTGTTCTAACTGGAGTGAGGTGATATCTCAATGTTGTTTTGATTTGCATTTCTTTTATGGCTAGGGATGTTGAACATTTCTTCATGTGTCTATTGGCCATCCTTCTTTCTTCTTCAGAGAAGCTTCTCTTTAAGTCTTTCGCCCACTTATTTATTGGGCAGTTGTTTCTTTGAGGATTTGTTGTTGGGTGGTTTAATTTTTTGAGTTCCAAGTATATTTTTGATATGAGACCTTTGTCCGTTGTATGGCTAGTAAAGATCTTCTCCCAATCGGTGGGCTTTCTATTGATCTTGCCAGCTATGTCATTTGCCCTGCAGAAGCTCTGCAATCTTATGCAATCCCATTTGTCCAACCTTTCTTTGATTTGTTGTGCTTCCGGGTCTCTATTCAGAAAATTTCGACCTGAGCCAAGGAGACCTAGGGTTTCTCCTATTCCATCCTGTAATGTTTTCAGAGTGTCTGCTTTGAGTTCAAGGTCTTTGATCCATTTGGAGTTGATTCTGGTGCAGGGTGATATATAAGGATCTAGCTTTAGTTTTCTACATGTAGTTAACCAATTTTGCCAGCACCATTTACTGAAGAGGCTGTCTTTCTTCCATTCTATTGTTTTAGCTTCCTTATCGAAGATTAGATGGCTATAGGTCTGTAGGTTCATTTCTGGGTTTTCAATTCTATTCCATTGGTCCTGAGGTCTGTTCTTATGCCAATACCAAGCTGTTTTGATTACTATGGCTTTATAGTAGAGTTTGAAATTTGGTATTGATATTCCTCCAGCAGTGTTCTTTCCGTTGAGGAGCGTTTTTGCTATTCGGGGTCTTTTATTGTTCCATATGAATTTTTGGATTGCCTCCTCTATTTCCTTGAAGAATGAGGGTGGAATTTTGATAGGTATCGCGTTGAATTTGTACATAACCTTGGGAAGTATTGCCATTTTCACGATGTTAATCTTGCCAATCCAGGAGCATGGGAGGTTTTGCCATTTTTTAAGTTCTGTGTTGATTTCCTTTTTCAAGATTTTAAAGTTTTCATTGTAGAGGTCCTTCACTTCTTTGGTTAAGTTAATTCCTAGGTATTTTATTTTTTGTGGGGCTATTACAAATGGAGTTGCTTTCCTAATTTCAGCCACACTTTTCTCATTGTTGGCATATAGAAAAGCCATTGATTTTTGGGGGTTAATTTTATAACCTGCTACTTTGCCAAAGTTTTGAATCAGCTTGAGTAATTTGGGGGTGGAGTCTATGGGATTCTTTAAATACAAGATCATGTCATCTGCAAAGAGGGAAAGTTTTATTTCTTCTTTCCCTATTTGGATCCCCTTTATGTCTGCATCTTGCCTTATTGCTGTAGCTAGGCATTCTAATACTAGATTGAAGAGAAGTGGAGAGAGTGGGCATCCTTGTCTTGTTCCTGAGTTAAGAGGAAATGGCTTTAGTTTTTCACCATTGAGTATAATGCTGGCTGTAGGTTTGTCATATACAGCCTTTATTGTATTGAGGAATGTTCCATGGATTCCTAATTTTTCCAGAACCTTCATCATAAAGGGGTGTTGGATCTTGTCAAATGCTTTTTCTGCATCTATTGAGATAACCATGTGGTTCTTATTCTTGCTCCTGTTGATGTGATGAATAATATTAATTGATTTGCGTATATTGAACCAGCTTTGCATCCCTGAAATGAATCCTGTTTGATCATGGTGTATGATTTTTTGGATGAATTGTTGAAGTCGATTGGCCAAAATTTTGTTGAGAAGTTTTGCATCAATGTTCATCAAAGAAATGGGTCTATAGTTTTCTTTCTTTGATGAGTCCCTGCCTGGTTTTGGGATGAGGGTTATGATGGCTTCATAGAATGTGTTTGGTAGTGAGCTTTCTCTTTCAATTTCATTGAAGAGTTGGAGGAGTATTGGTGTGAGCTCTGCTTTGAAGGCCTTGTAAAATTCCGCTGTAAAACCATCTGGTCCTGGACTTTTCTTAGCTGGAAGGTCTCTTATTGCTGTTTCTATTTCAATGCTTGATATGGGCCTGTTAAGCTGGTTTAACTCATCTTGGTTTAGTTTTGGCATGTCAATATTGGCTAGGAAAAGGTCCATTTCTGTCAAGTTCTCAAACTTATTAGCATAAAGTTTTGAGAAGTATTCCCTTATAATGTTCTGAATCTTGGTTGTTTCCGTGGTGATGTTTCCATTCTCATCTCTGAGTTTATTAATTTGGGTGTGCTCTCTCCTTTTTCTGATAAGGTTTGCTAAGGGTCTGTCGATTTTGTTAAGTTTTTCGAAGAACCAACTCTTTGTTTTGTTGATTCTTTCTATAGTTTTTTTGGATTCTAATTCATTTAATTCTGATTTAATTTTGATTATTTCTTTCCGTCTACTGGATTGGGGTTTATCTTGCTGCTCTTTTTCAAGGAGGTTTAGATGTGTCATTAAATTGTTAGTTTCCGAACTCTCCAATTTCTTCATGTAGGAGCTCAGAGCTATAAACTTTCCTCTGAGTACTGCCTTTGCTGTGTCCCAGAGGAGCTGGTAATTTGTGTGTTCATTTTTGTTGAATAGCATGAACATTTGAATTTCCTTTCTAATCTCTTCCATGACCCACTCATGATTCAGTAGTGTGTTGTTCAGCCTCCATGTGATACCGGACTTTCTTTGGTGGCTTTTGGTGTTGAGTTCTAATTTTATTCCCTTGTGGTCAGAGAGAATGCAAGGTATAACTTCAATGTTTCTGAATTTAGACAAGTTTGCTTTGTGGCCTAAAATGTGGTCTATTTTAGAAAACGTTCCATGTGCTGCTGAGAAGAACGTGTATTCTGATGCTGCTGGGTGAAATGTTCGGTAAATGTCTGTTAAGTCTAGTTGATCTATGCAGCTGTTTAGATCTGCGGTTTCTCTGTTGAGTTTTTGCCGAGTTGATCTATCTAGTGGGGAGAGTGGTGTGTTAAAATCCCCAACGATTAATGTCTTTGGATCTATCTGGGATTTGAGGGAAAGTAGTGTTTCTTTGATAAATTTGGGTGCTCCATTGTTTGGCGAATAGATATTTAGAATTGTAATATCCTCCTGAAGGAGAGATCCTTTAATTAGTATGTAGCGACCTTCTTTATCTCTTCTCACGAATTTTAATTTGAAGTCTATTTTATCTGATATTAGGATTGCAACTCCCGCCTGTTTATGAGGGCCGTTTGCTTGGTAGATTTTGTTCCAGCCTTTAACCTTGAAAATATGTTTGTTTTTACGGGCAAGATGTGACTCCTGCAGGCAGCAGATAGAAGGGTCTTGTTTTTTAATCCAACTAGACAGTCTATGTCGCTTAATTGGAGAGTTCAGTCCGTTAACGTTAAGAGATAGGACTGAGAGGTATTTGGGAGTTCCTGCCATGTTATCCACCTTCTTGGGGGCTGTGAAAACTGGGTTCTTCCTAAGGTTCTTGGATTCTCCGTTTGTGTGCAGTTTCTTGGCCTTTGTTGCGTTCTTGTTGGTTTTCTATGTGTAGGACATCTTTAAGAATCTTTTGCAGGGCTGGTTTGGTGGAGATGTATTGTTTCAATTTTTCTTTGCTATGGAAGGTTTTTATTTGGCCTTCAGTTATGAAGGAGAGTTTAGCTGGGTACAGTATTCTTGGTTGATAGTTGTTTGTTTTTAGGGCATGGCATACGTCGTTCCAGGCTCTTCTTGCTTTGATTGTCTCTGCTGAGAAATCTGAGGTAATTCTAATTGGTTTCCCTTTATAGGTGATTAATCTTTTCTCCTTGACAGCTTTAAGGATCTTTTCCTTGGTCTGGGTTGATCCTGTGTGGATTATAATGTGACGGTGGGATGTCCTATTCTGGTCTGGTCTATTTGGGGTTCTAAAAGCTTCTTGTATCTGAATAGGCCTATCTTTTTGTATGTTTGGGAAGTTCTCTGCTAGGATCCTGTTAAACAAATTTCCTAGACCATTAACTTCTGTTTCTAGGTGCTCCTCTACACCCATTATCCTTAAATTGGGCCTTCTGATGGTGTCCTCCAGGTGTTGGATAGACCTATCATATTTCTTGGACTTGTCTTGGATGGTTGTATGTTCTTTCTCTATAATATCTAGGCTGTCTTCAATCCCTGAGATTCGATCTTCTGCATGGTCTAACCTGCTGTCAAGACTCTCTACTTTGTTTTTTATCTCTTTTCCTTCTACTTGGTCAGCTTTGATGGCTTCAAGTTCTTTGTTGAAGCTCTGTTTTAGGTCTTGTATGAATTTCTTCACTTCCTTAATTTGGTGTTCAGTGTTTGTTCTCAAATCACTTAGTTGATTGGTTATGGTTTCTTTGGACTCCCATTCCTTCTGTTGGGTTCCATTCAACATTCCCTTTGTGGTCTCCCTGACTTCCTTCAGCTCTTTGTTAATGGATTCCATGAATGTCTTTAGTGATCTTTGTGTATTCTCTACCTGGTCTCTTAATTCGTGAATTACTCTTTGATTAGTTTCCTCCCTTCTGTGGGATTCCTGCAGTTCTCTTTGAGTGTTCTCTGCCTGCTCACGCCATTCCTCCCTTTCTCTTTGAGTATTCTCAAGTTGTTCATGCAAATCCTGTATCAGTTTTTGAGAAGCTTCCTCACGCTTATGATATTCCTGTATAAACTTCTGGGATGCCTCCTCTCTCTCCCTATCACGCTCATACAGAGTCCTTTGTACATTGTCAAACTTCTCATTTATCATGTTTGCTATTAGTGTTTGTAGAGCTATTTGGGAACTCTCCTCTGGGTTATTCTTTATCTGTTCTAATCCCTGATTATCAAGGTTGGGAATTGAGATACCCGAATTTGCCATTTTTCTTGTGTTTTTCCGGCTTACTCGGCCCATTTGAGATAAAGATTGCACCAGTTTTGTGCTAGAACACTATCTTAAGGCAACCATCAACCAAAGTTTGCATTTGTACAGTCAATAGTCTACAGATACAATCTAGTTCAACAGATACATCTATTCAACATCAAACGACTATATGTTAAAGGACTTCGAACCGCAGAAAAGAATTTGGAAAACCAGAAATTATTAGGATTAGTGAGAGATGTGGGTAAAAAATAGGAATAGATTGGTGTGGGGAGGCACAAGGAGAGTTAACTATGTCCTACTCACAGTGCAGGAAATGGGTTGGGTAGGATGCAAGTAGAGAGAGAGAGAAAAAGAAGAGACGGAAAGGGGTATAAAGAGAGACCAGAAAAAGAATAGAAACGTAAAAATTAATGTTATTATAGAGGTTAAAAGACCGTCTATTTAGAGAGGAATGTGAATATGTTCAGAGAAGGGGAGGGACATTGAGGAGATGTGAAAAGCTTTAAGGGAGAAGAAAAGATCAGAAGTTCAGTAGAGCTAGATAAAAAACAAAAAGATAATTAAGAAAGAAAGAAAAAGAGAAAGAAGACAAGAAAAGAAAGGAAAACTCTCATTCACGTAATTCTGAAATAAAAATTATAAGATGAGAAAAAAAAGTTACTGGAAAACAATTATTTTTTCAGAAGAGGCAAAAATTAAAGATTGATAAAAGTTTTAGAAGGGAAAAAAATTTATATACATATATATATATATATATATATAAGGTAACAAAAAACAAAAAACAAGCAAAAAAAAGAAAAGAAGAAGAAGAAAAAAAAGAGAAAAAAAAAAAAAAAGAAAAAAAAAAAAAAAGAAGAAAAAAAAAAGTCTTTTGATTTTTTTTTTTTTTTTGTTTTTTTGTTTTTTGGGGGGGAGGAGTGGGAAGAATCCTGTATCTCCCTTTTGTCTGCAACCAGTCTCTTGGAGTCTCTGGTCAGCTTGAGGTCCTGTGGCTTGATTGGTTTCTTAAGTCAGTTGGTTGGAAGAGGCAGAAAAATGCTCTGCTTTACCCAAGATTTTGAGATCCCCCTCCCAGGTTAGTTTTCTGGGAGGGTGGTCTGCTTTGAGAGTCACAAAAGAGGGGGATGTGGTGATGAGGCTAGGTTCTGGGTGGAGTTGAGGCCTTTCAGCAAACAGTAGCTTTTCCCTGGGGCTATTTTGTGATAACTCACAGCGCCCAGCCTGGAGCCATTCTCAGGGTTTCTGTTTTTCAATTGATTGTGGTGGCTGCTAGAGGGAGGGGCAGCCTCTGGCTCTGGTTACCCAGTGAGGCTAGGCTGGCGCCTGTGCTGGGTGACTTTTCCCTGGATGGAGCTGAGTCTGGCAGGTCACTTCGGCGTTAAGTTCTTGTGACCTGCTAAATGACTCATTTTATTCCAAGGCCTGAGCTGAAGCTAGCAGCAACTCCGAGCTTTGTCGGTATCCAAGATGGAGATCACCGGTGCTGGGGGGGGAGGGGTGGCCTTCCTTCCTCTGCTCCCTGAGGAGTGAGGATGTCGGGCTTGTACTCACGCTGAGTCTTGGGTCCTGGGTCGTCTCTGGTGCCGAGTCTTGGATCCTGGGTCGTCTCTGGTCTGCAAGCTGCAGGGTGAAGATGTCCGCTCTTTGTTGGTTCTTGCTGGTGTTGAGTAGAATCCGCTCGGCCGCTGCGTCTGGCTCCTTCGTCCCGGACTCTCTGTGTGAGCGCTCAGGTATGGCCCCCGGCTGTGGTCTCTGCCGCTTGCGACCCTGTCGCCGCCGCCGCCGCCGTGGCGGCTGCTGGCGACCACTTGCCTTGGCTTCCCCTCTCTTGTCTAACTCTCTGTCCTGTGATGGCACACTTGGTGTGATTCTCTGGCTTAGGACTGTTCACTGGAACTCTAAAGCTGCTTTCTATGCGAGAGCTTGTTCAGATTCCAGCTTCTCCTCCGCCATCTTCCCGGAACCCCTGTAAAATTTATTTTTTGACGTAACGTCTTGTACATCTGGTTGTTGTAATGGGTCTGCCTGTATGTCTATTTAAACAGTTTTTTTTTTTTTTTTTTTCCCTTCCCCTCCACAAATTATACCAACATCAAATACAGTGAAAGCAGCAGTTATACCATGGGGGAGGGAATACAAAGATTATCCAATGACAACTCATCATTGGTGCTTTCTGAACCATAGCATCACAAACTGGAGTCCTTTTTGTCAGCATTGAGCTTTGTTTTGGAATTGGATCTTTTTGTGTGTTATTTCCTTATCTGCAACTCATAATCATGAGGATCTTGGCAATCCCTTGGTGGCTGGCAGTTTTTACTATCCTTACCCGTAATAGTAAGCATAATTCTTACTTTAGTATTAGATTAGGGCATTATATATACTTACTTTGGGGGGCTCTGGGTTCAGGTGTGCCTAGGATGCTGGAAACTACTGTTCTGTGTTCAAGTACCTAGTTCTGTCTAAGCTGATGAAAAGAGATGGCGTTAGGCCCAGCTTACCTAGTTCAGTTAGACATCCTATCTATCCAAAATGAGGCACTGAAAAAAGACACTGTTAAGTATGTGTTAGGACAGGAAGTCGTTGGATTATTTCAGACTATAAAACATGACCACATCATAGTTTGTAGAGAAATTTCTCCTATCTCTATACCTGTTTGCCCTCAGGAAGTCCACTCAGGACTGTTTTCCAATTGTGCAGGTCTACAATTTTTCATATTTTTCTCTCTAAAAATGTATTCCAGTTATAACTTTCTTTTGTTCTTTTTCTAGGTACATAGCAGAGGACATAAATTTCATTATTGCTAAGAATGGTGTCTACACTGCTGCTATTCTTCTCTTTCTGTCTACAAACTTTGTTTCCATTCTCTGTGACCTTTCTGTCTTTCATATTCATAATGGTTAGCTTCCATGTGTAAATTCTTTTTTTAAAATTGTGACAATACTGTACAGAGGGGTTACAATTACATGAGCAAGGTAATGAGTGCATTTCTTATCAAGCATTGTTGCCTCCTCCTTCGTTTCTCCTTCCCATCCCTTCCCATCTCCAACCCCCTGGCGACCCCACCCCATGCCAAAGTTGTAAAATTCATTTTTTTTGGTCAGCTGTGGGGCTTGACCTCTGGGCCTGAATGCTGTCCCTCAGCTCTTCAGCTCAAGGCCAGTGCTCTACCACTTGAGCTACAGTGCCACTTCAGGTTTTCTGGTGGTTTGTTGAAGTTAAGAGATTCACGGACTTTCCTGCCCGGGCTGGCTTTGAATCGCGATCCTCAGATCTTAGCCTCCGGATTAGCTTGGATTACAGGTGTGAGCCACCAGTGCCCGGCATAAAGTTCATTTTTTGACATAACGTCTTGTATGTTTCATTGTTGCAATGGGTCCACCTGTATCCCTATTTAAACAGTTTGTTTTTTTCCCTTCCCCTCCACAAATTATACCAACATCAAATGCACTGAAAACAGGGGTTATACTGTGGGGGAGGGACATACAAATCAGCAAAGAAATCATCTTATAAATATGTTAGAAAGAATAGCTAGAAAGTAAAAACATTTGAGTCCTTATCTTGGGGTACATTTCGCCTAACATCATGACATGTCTATGTTCTAGGTAGGAGGAAAGATGCTGCTAAGAGTACAGAGACCTTCATCATACCTGACTCCAAAACACCATAGCCATGGGGAATGGCTTTATAAAAACATGCATTACCATAAATCAGTCTTATATTTGGTGGTTACATTGTGACATTTTATATACACATACAGTAAAGCCTCATCAGAATCACCTAGTTTACCTTTCTCCTCATTTCTTCCCTTCTTTATATAACAATTTGAATCAAATTCGTTTATTTTCATATGTACATATAAAGTATCTTGACCATAATTTTCATTAACTCACTTTATTGGCTCTCTCCCATTCTTCTGGTTACCATCCTTTTTATGGCCTGTTTTAAGTTCCTATGATGCAATTTTTTTAAATTAAATTTAATTTTTTTTGTGAACATACTGTACGGAGGGATTACAATTACATGGGCAGGGTAATGAGTACATTTCTTATCAAACATTGCAGCCTCCTCCTTTGTTTACCCTTCACATCCCTTCCCAGCCTCCTCCCCTCCGCCCAATCCTCCCCGGCCTCCTGCACCAAGGTTGTAAAACTCCTTTTTGACATGACAACTTGTACTTGTCATTGTTGCAACAGGTCCACCTGTATCCTTAAACGACTTGCTTTTCCCCATCTCCTCCACAAGTTATACTGACATCAAATATAGTGAAAGCAGGGTTTCTATGATGCAATTTTTGCAGACTGTATTGATTGTCCAAAAGCTTTTCACCATGGCAAATCACACATGCTTATCTGATCACTTTTGTTTCTTGGTTAACTCTAGCATCTGTTGTCCAATAGCTCTTGGTGAATGTCTTCATACTATTTTTATATATAGCCTCGATAATTTCTATCCTTAACTTTCTCTTCTTCACATTTCACCTATAAATAAAAGAAGAATATATCTATGTTTTTTCCCGATGAGGAAAAATTGCAATTACTTTTTTTTTTTTTTTTTTTTTTTTTGTCGGTCGTGGTACTTGAACTCTGGGCCTGGGCGCTGTCCCTCAGCTCTTCAGCTCAAGGCGAGCGCTCTACCACTTGAGCTACAGCGCCACTTCCGGTTTTCTGGTGGTTTATTGGAGATAGGATTCTCACGGTCTCTCCTGCCCGGGCTGGCTTTGAACCGTGATCCTCATATCTCAGCCTCCTGAGTAGCTAGGATTACAGGCGTGAGCCACCAGCGCCCGGCTGCAATTCCTTTTTTTATTGTGAAAATACCATACAGAGGGATTACAATTTCATGGGCAAGGTATTGAGTACAATTTTTATCAAGCATTGCAGCCTCCTCCTTTGTTTCCCCTTCCCATCCCTTCCTTTCTCCCCCACGTTCCCCCCACCGTCCAAAGTGGTAAAGTTTGTGTTTCGACTATATATATATATATATATATATATATAGTAAAGATACTGTACAGAGGAGTTACAGTTACATGAGTAGGGTAATGAGGGCATTTTTTCCTCCTTAGATTTCCCCCCACCATCCTTTCTCTCCACACCTCCTTAACTCTTCCCCACCCTGACATTGGAAAGTTCAATTTCAACATAGTGTCCTATATATCTTATTGTCAAAATGGGTCAACCTGTATCCTCATTTAAACATTCCACTCTACCCCTTCCCCTCCCTAAATTACAGAACACAGGAATCAAATGCAGTGAAAATAGTTTGAAGTTAAGGACTCTCAGGTTATAATTTTGAGGTAGTTTCAATATCCAGGTACATTTTATATTCTTGTTTCCTTTCCTTTTGCTACTCAATTTTCAAGTAACTTTAATTATGAAATGTTACATTCCATATGTATGTTGGTCACTAACTTATGAAGTCTAAGTATATAAAATAACATATCTCACAGGCAAACTACAAAGAAAAATATGGAGAAATAGAATTGTACAATGATAAACTTACCTTGTGCACATGGGCAGTAGGAAAATGTCCAGAATTCCATTAAAATGTTTGAACTTCAGGGGAACAAGATGGTTCTTTCCCATATTCCATTTCCTGGCAACTCACTGAAGTCTTCCTTGGTGGTGTTTATTGCCCAGACTGAGAGAAAGCATGGGCTTTGTTTGTATTTTGAAAGGAGGTAGACCACATTGTGCCAAACTCTAAGAGTGATTTCTATGGAACTGGACTCTTGGTAAACTCTGTGTTGTCCCAGTTTACTCCTTGTCCAGGAGAAGATGCATCTCCAAATATATTAAATAAAAAACCATGTTCTGTTATTTTAAAATTCAAAACAGATTCCTTTAGATTTCATTGCAATTCAATTTCCTTTCAGAGCTGTTAATCTGAATTGAGATTCTTAATAATAAGACCTGTTCATTCTTGTGTATTATCCTCATGTTATTTTTTTGTTTTCTCTTTCATAGGTATGTATTTGGAGACGTTTTGGCTGAGCAGAGAAAAGTTTGGTGCTTTTACCACATTCTTTTGGGCCAGAAAACAGCTATAAAGGCTATTTAAAGACTATTTGAAAAATAAAGACTTTTTAAAAAAACATTAGTTTCATTATTTTTTATTTTTTTATTGTGAAAATACTATACAGAGTGGTTACAATTACATGAGCAAGGTAATGAGTACATTTCTTACCAAGCATTGTTGCCTCCTCCTTTGTTTCCTCTACCATATCTTGCCTCCCAGCTCCAAAACTACACTCTCTCCTCCCCTATTCCCCCTATTCTCGCCTCAAGTGTAAAGTTTGTTTTTCAACATAGTATCTTGTACATCTCATTGTTGCAATGTTCAACCTGTATCCTTATTTAAACATTTGTTTTTTTTCCTTACCCTCCCTAAATTATACCAACATCAAATACAGTAAAAACAGAGGTTATACTGTGGGGGAGAGAAATAGAAAGCAACAACAACAAAAAAAAACTCAGGGTACCTTATAAATATGTTAGAAACAAGTTCAAGAAAGAAAAAAAATACTTGTGTCCCTATCTTGGGGTTCTTTTTGCTTAACTCCATCTTATCTGGTCATATATATAGCTTTTGACATTTTCTACTTGTCCAAGACATATATTAGTTATTGCAAATAAGGGAAACCATGGGACCTATGTTTCTTTGGGCCTGGCTTACTTCATTTAATCTTTTTTTCCAAGTATTTCCATTTCCTAAGAAATGGGGAAATGTCATTCTTTCTGATGGAGGCATAGAGTTCCATTTCTGTCTGTCTGTCTATCTATCTATCTATCTATCTATCTATCTATCTATCTATCTATCTATCTATCTATCTATCTGTCTGTCTGTCTCTCTATCTATCTATCTATCTATCTACTATCTATCTATCTATCTATCTATCTATCTATCTATCTATCTATCTATCTATCTACCACATTTTCTTGATCCTTTCATCTACTGAGGGGCATCTGGTTTTGTTCCATATCTTAGCTATGGTAGATAATGCTGCAATGAACATAGTTGTACTGAAGGCTTTAGTATGGTCTTGTTTGTGATCATTTGGGTAAATGCCCAAAAGTGGGATTGCTGGGTCATAGGGGAGCTCTATGTGGAGTCTTTTGAGGAACCTCCATACTACTTTCCAAAGGGGTTGAAGAAGATTACACTCCCACCAACAATGCAGTAGAGTTCCCTTCTGTCCACATCCCCTCCAGCACCTGTTGTTGTTAGAGTTCTAACTGGGGTGAGGTAGAATCTTAATGTTGTTTTGATTTGCATTTTTTTTATGGCCAAGGGTGGAGCATATCTTCATGTGTCTATTGGCTATTCTTATTTTCTCTTCAGAGAAGTTTGACTTTAAGTCTTTAGCCTATTTATTTATCAGGCAGTTTTTTCTTTGAGGATCCTTAACAGAAAGAATAGCAGTAACAAATTTCAAACTCTACAATAAAGCCATAGTAATCAAAACAGCTTGTTACTGGCACAAGAACAGACCTCAGAACCAATGGAATAGAACTGAAGTTCCAGAAATGAACCCACAATCCTATAGCCACCTCTTTTTCGATAAGGAAGCTAAAAAAATAGAATGGAAGAAAGACAGCCTTTTCAGTAATGGTGCTGGCAAAACTGGTTAATCACCTGTAAAAAACTAAAGCTAGTTCCTTATATATCACCCTGCACCAGACTCAACTCCAAATGGATCAAAGACCTCAGAATCAAAGCAGATGCCCTGAAAACATTACAGGAACGAATAGGAGAAACCCTATGTCTCCTTGGCACAGGCTGACATTTTCTTAATAGAGACCCAGAAACACAACAAATCAAAGAAAGCTTGTACAAATGGGATTGCAGAGCTTCTGCATGGCAAAGGACATAGCTAGCAAGATCAATAGAAAGCCCACAGATTGAGAGAAGATCTTCACTAGCCATACAACAGACAAAGCTCTCATATCTAAAATATACTTCAAACTCAAAAAATTATATTCCCCTTTACTGTTTTTTTATATACTATTTTTCTGTTGTTTGACAACTCATTGAAGATACTGAACTTATACAACACTTCCTTTGTTCTCGTGTTTTAGATCAGAATTGAGTCTACTTTGTAAGAGGACAAATATCCTTAACAAATACATTAGAAGAGAAGGAAACAATTCAAAACCAGTCCAACTTGACTTAGGCAAGGCAGTTTTAAGATCTGCTGCTATAATAAAAGTATGTTTTTGTGGAGAACTGGGCTGCACTTGTTGAATGTTTATGACTTCTGATACCTGGAAGAAACAGTGCAAATATAGCGAGAGTAGTCCCGAGACTCTGTAATTGTCAGAAGTGTTGATTAAAATGGAGGTTCATCTACCATCTTATATTTGTTCTTTTAATTCAAAGAGTGAGACATCTCAGGCACTGGAAACCTGTCCCGTCTTTACTCTCTTCCTTTCTGGGAACATTTCCTTTCCAGCCTCATTCCTGTCATGACCATATTCTATGTTTCATGGAATCCTAAGTAAAAGCCAGGGAATGACACATTTCTGTTCACATTCAAGTGGGTTTGTATATAATTCCATGACTTGCTATGTACGTGAATAACAAGGGAGCTTATAATCCAGAATTGTCAAACTTGCAGATATTATTTGCAGAGTGCAATACACCAAGGCATTACATCTACCATTGGAGCTCAATATAGATGCAAACTTCTCAATAAAATTCTGGACAACAAAAATTCAACAATTAAACAAAAAATATCATAAACTATGATCAAACAGGGTTAATTCCAGGGATGAAAATCTGATTCAATATACTAGTCAATTAATGTATTTCAACACATCAAGAGAAGCAAGGATAAGAATCACATGATCATCTCAATAGAGACAACAAAAGTACTTGAAAAGATTCAATATCTTCTTATGATGAAAGTTCTAGAGAAGGTAGAAATCCATGGAACATGCCTCAATATTATAAAGGCTGAAATGGCAGACATACAGCTCGCATTATACTGCATGGTGAAAAGTTCAAATCATTTCCTCTAAAATCAGGAATGAGACCAGGATGTCCATTCTCTCCACTCCTCTTCAATATAATACTGGAATTCCTAGCAAGAACAATAAGACATCAATGAGATCCAAATAGGGAAAGAAGCAGTAAAACTATCCCTCATTAGGGATAATATGCTTGTGAATTTAAAGAACTCTGTAGGTTCCTCCCCTAAGTTACTCGAACTGATCTGAAACTTTGGCCAATTATCAATGTATAAAATTGACCCTCAAAAATCAGTAGTTTTTCTGTATGCCAACTATGAAAAGATTGAGTCTGAAATCAGGAAAGCAACTCCACTTTTGATACCTTCAAAAAAAAAACAAACCTAGGAATTAACTTGAACAAAAAGGTGATGGACCTTTATAATGAAAATTTAAGAAGTCTAAAAAGAGAAATTAAAGCAGAATTAAAGAAATGGAAAAATCTTCCATGCTTCACAATAAGAAGGATTAAAATTTTGAAAATGCCAATAGTGCCCAAAGTTTTCGAAAAATTCAATGCAATACCTATCAAAATCCCAACAATATTCTTCAGTGCTATAGGGAAAGCAATAAAATTACTCATATGGAATAATAAAAGACCAAATACTCAACCCGGATGCCTCTCAGTAGATGAATGGATCAAGAAAATGTGATATATGTATATACACACACACAAATACACACAATGTAATTCTATGCCTTCATCAGAAAGAATGACCTCACCCCATTTGTTAGGAAATGGAAAGACTTGGAAAAATTCTATTAAATGAGGTAAGCCAGGCCCAAAGAAACATAGGTCCCATGGTTTCCGTTATTTGAAAAAAATAGTATATGTCTGGGATAAGCAGAAAAGTCAAATGCTATGAACATATGACTAGATAAGATGATGTTAAGCGAAATGAACCCCTGAAACAGGGACACAAGTGGTTTTTTTATTCCTTGCAATTGTTTCTAAAGTATTTATAATGTAGCATGTGATTTTTTTGTTGCTTTGTATATCCCTCCCCCACAGTATTACCCCTGTTTTCACTGTATTCGATGTTGGTGCCCTGCATCTTGTATATACACTTCTCTAAATTAGGGAGGAAAGCGAAAAAACAAAGTGTTTAAATAGGGATACAGGTTGACCCATTGCAACAATGAGATGCACAAGACACTATGTTGAGAAGTGAACTTTAAAATTTGGGTGAGTGGGTGGTGGAGGTGGTGGTGGTGGAGGTGTGGTGCATAATTGTGGAGGTGGGAGGGAAGGGATGGTAGGGGAAAAACAAAGGAGGAGGCAATAATGGTTGATAGGAAATGTACTCATTACCTTGCTCACATAACTTAACCACTCTTTGAGGTATTTTTATGACAAAAAAGTTAAAAAAAGAACCCAATAGCCAAAACAATCCTTAGGAGGAAGAACGGTGTTGAAAGAATATCAGTATCAAACTTCAGTGACATTTTAGTTAATTAAGTAGCAAGAAGGAGATACAGCTCAAAGAGTAGTGCTCAAGTATTGAGCATGTCAGGCAAGCAAGCCTGAGACTCCATGAATTCAATCTTCAGTCTGGTGGAGGCAGGGAAGGAAGATATACCATAACTAGTACTATGATAGGGAAAAGCAATGCGATCAGCATTCTAGATGGTCATACTACAAAGGCCTTAATCCTGAGTGGACACATTAAGGGAAATTAGACATATAGCAAATGAAAAACACTTGGAAATATAAAACATGCTTATTCTTGCCTTCTTCAAATTATACCTTTAATTATTTTCTTAAATACATTCTGTAGGCAAAAAATACAGTTGAGTGTCAACTTTAGTATAGGAGAAAGACGTGACAGAATGAAGAAATCCTCAGAGCAAATGTAGAGCACATGGAAAACTCAGAACAAGAGTGGAAAGGGGAGGGAACCACACAACAGTTCTTCTCTATTCTCATTCTAGGCATTGGTGACAAACATTCCAAAAGTAGATATATTCATTCCTAAGGCCCCCAAGCTTCTGTTCAAGTAAGAGTATTACTTCTGTACTGCCAGAGACCATAAAAGTAGAAATTTTCAGTAGAACCAGGTTTGTGAGTACTTTATGGTAGTAAATGAAAACCAAGCAGCCTTGTGAAGGTTGCTTCAGAAGACAGCAAGATGCTGACCCCTGGATTCTCCTTGGGGACTCTTAATCCACAGAGTACACAATCAGGGGCTGTCAACCCTGAACCTGGGTTACTTATGTATGCCAGGAAGATTGGGGAAGAGAACAACCAAGCAGAATGAACAGCACAGCAGATTGCCCTTTGTAAACATCAGAAGTTGCAATGCTTGCCAGATTCTTATTCTATGACTTGTGTTTTAATTCGACTGCTTGTCATATTAAGTACCTCTAACAACTTCTCTTCCACGTTTCCTCTTCCTTGTGGGAAACATAGCTTGAAGAGTTACCAGCACTTCTGGCAAGTTGGTGAACCCCATGACTAGCTAAGCTGACATATGGGATGTCCTTTTTAAAGGATTAGAAGTGGGAGAAACTTACTGCACATGTGTAAGCACACTTCCACAGCCCACATCTCAGTCGAAAGAATAAGATCAGAAGAGGCAGTTCCAAGGCCTCTGTCTTGAGTCAGTCAGGATGTGCATTCTTCATATCAGGGCTTCCCTCCTGTACCAGTCCTGAGGTCAGAATAATTCATACTGACAAATATCAACACTGATAATAAAGAACCAGGTCTCCTCTCAGTAGATTTGCACCTCTTGTGTAAAAATTCATGAGGACAGAGTAAAAAGGATACAAAATTAACTGACATGCATGAATGAGTGAGCTCACTGTATCACTTGGTTCAGGAATGGAGGGTTTGGGCACAATGAACAATATGGAAGAACACCCTAGAAGCAAAGTACAACATTTCATGCCATCTACTCTTTCAGAAAGGTAAAGTAATAAAGAAGGATAAGGAAAGAATCAGGAAATGTATTTTGTGTGAGCATGAAAAGTCTCCTAAGAGGGGATACAAAGGAGAGGAAAGGATATTAAAATTGGCAGGAGAAAATGGTGATGCAGAGTACCAAAGTCAAATACAGTGACACCAGGGAATATACAACAGGGGACAGAATATAAGAAAGAAACAAAAAAGCACATAGTACATCTTGTATATACATTTATCTAATTTGGAAAATGGAAAGGGAATAAAAAAATGCTGAAACATGGTCACAGGATGACCCTTTGTAACAAGGATACTCACAAGACAATATGTTACAAATGATCTTTATAACTTTGAGGAGGGGAGGAAGTAGAGGAGAGGGGAGGAAAGGGATAGTAGGATAAAATGTTTGATAAGTACTGTACTTCTTACCTTCCTAATGTAACTGTAACCCCTCTGAGCAGCATCTTTACAATAAAATATAAGTTAAACAAGATGGTGGCAGGCACATGGGTATAGTTATTGAATAAAGATCCTAGACCTTTGGTCCAAAAAAAGAGAAAATATCTGTATGGTATTTTCACAATTAAAAAAAAGAGCAAATGGTGATGCAACTTGAGATGAACTGTTCCAAAGGGCTATGTCAAAAAAAATTTTAAAAACCACCCAGATTTTTTTTTAGTTTTTTTTGTTCTTGATTTTTTAAAAATTAAAAACCAGAGAAACCACAGAAGCCTAATTCCTGCAAGGCCTCATACATATGTGACTACCTATGGTGTGATCCCTTGAAAGGAAACTGAGCATTTGTGGACTGTGATTTTCCAGGTGTCTCTGCAGTACTTTATTGGCTTTATCACTCCACCAACATATGTGCAACTACTTCTGCATTGTGGTAACTGAAGTGGGCTACTAATTAAATCAAGGGGAAGTCTGTATGCATGTTTAATACAAGGGACAGAAAATAAGACTAGGGTCTCAAGTGCAGAACAGAGAAGACCACTTACAGTTAATGTTACTAATGTGTTACCTGAATGTTTTAATAATCATATGATCACCATCCATTATCTCTCTCTAACCATACAAGGCTGCTGCCTATCCAGCTATCCAGGATGATATCTCCTTTGAGCAAATTATACTTTGTATCTTTCAATGCTTGCACTTATAACTAATCAGAGTTTTTTTTTCAAGAATATCCATTTATTAGGTAATGCTTCTTTGAAAATCCGTACTTATCTCATAGTACTTATACAACCCATTAAACTTGTATAAGACATTGTGAGGGATTCTTAGACAGTGTTTAAGTCAGGCCATGCATGGATGTAGGTGGAGAATGTATGCTTGCCTGCTTTGCTGAATGTTGGAGATGTAGAATTTGGAAATCCAAAGAGCAGCGATATTATGTAGAACTACCAGGAGAATTGTACTCATCATTTATCAACAAAGTACAAAGCTTTTCATCTGTCAGAGGGAAGAAAAAGTGAAATAGACAATTATCTTCTCTAAATCAATAAATTGGCCAAAAGGTGATTTGCATAATATGCAACGTGGTCAAACCCCAGATAAAGTCATATATTACGACAATAAGCCCTTGTAAGACCATATTTCCAACCAAGTATGCCAGGAGGATAGTGGTAGTTATTGAAGGCGTCACATTCTTTTCTCAATGAAGAAGTGCACACACAGTAGGAGGACGAGTAAAGACTTTCTTAGTAAGAAGCTGTTAGAAACCACTTTATATAGGAAATGTGTATATCTTCAGTGCTTAGTAGGTGTACAAGAAAGACAAATATTTGTGATTGAGTAGACTTGACGAATAAGAAAAGTAGGGTAGAAGACAGGAAGGGTGGAAGAAAGGCAGGATAGAGTGGAGGAGGGTTATTGATGATGAAGCTGCAGTCACATCATTAGCATTGAGTAAATGATGTATTTGGTTTGCCATTTTGTGAGTGATAGTGATGTGCTTTTTTGTTCTTTCTTTTGGATATTTTTCTAGGTGGTAGACATTTTTTTTAAATTTAATTTAATTTTATTTTATTTGAGAACATACTGTATAGAGGGGTTACAATTACATGGGCAGGATAATGCATACATTTCTTACCAAGCATTGCAGCCTCCTCCTTTGTTTACCCTTCACCTCCCTTCCCAGCCTCCCACCTCCCCCCCACCCAATGATACCCCCCTCCCCCCCCACACAGTGACATTGTAAAGCTGGTTTTGACATGACATTTTGTACTTCTCATTGTTGCAACAGGTCCACCTGAATCCTTAAACGACTTGTTTGTCCCCATCTCCTCCACATGTTATACTGACATCAAATATAGTGAAAGCGGGGGTTACACTGTGGGGGAGGGACATACAAAGCAACAAAGAAATAATCTTATAAATGCGTTAGAAACACATGCATGAAAGAAACGAAAACGTTAAAATACATATTTACGGGTTCGTTTTCCTAACATCACATTATCTGAGCTTTTCTGCTTGACTCATACCTATACTAGATATTGCAAATAAGGGAAACCGTGGCACCTATGTTTCTTTGGGCCTGGCTTACTTCACTTAATATAATTTTTTCCAAGCCTTTCCATTTCCTAACAAATGGGGAAATGTCATTCTTTCTGATGGAGGCATAGAATTCCATTGTGAAAATATACCACATTTTCTTGATCCATTCATCTACTGAGGGGCATCTGGGTTGGTTCCATATCTTAGCTATGGTAAATAATGCTGCAATAAACATAGTTGTGCTGGTAGCTTTAGTGTGGTCTTGTTTGTAAACATTAGGGTAAATGCCCCAAAGTGGGATTGCTGGATCATAGGGGAGATCTATGTGAAGCCTTTTGAGGAACCTCCATACTGCTTTCCAAAGTGGTTGAACAAGTTTACATTCCCACCAACAATGAAGTAAGGTTCCTTTCTGTCCACATCCCCTCCAGCATCTGTTGTTGTTAGAGTTCTTGATTTTTGCTGTTCTAACTGGAGTGAGGTGATATCTCAATGTTGTTTTGATTTGCATTTCTTTTATGGCTAGGGAGGTTGAGCATTTCTTCATGTGTCTATTGGCCATCCTTCTTTCTTCTTCAGAGAAGCTTCTCTTTAAGTCTTTCAGCCACTTATTTATTGGGCAGTTGTTTCTTTGAGGATTTGTTGTTGGGTGGTTTAATTTTTTGAGTTCCAAGTATATTTTAGATATGAGACCCTTGTCTGTTGTATGGCTAGTAAAGATCTTCTCCCAATCGGTGGGCTTTCTATTGATCTTGCTAGCTATGTCATTTGCCCTGCAGAAGCTCTGCAACCTTATGCAATCCCATTTGTCCAACCTTTCTTTGATTTGTTGTGTTTCCGGGTCTCTATTCAGAAAATTTCGGCCTGAGCCAAGGAGACCTAGGGTTTCTCCTATTCCATCCTGTAATGTTTTCAGAGTGTCTGCTTTGAGTTCAAGGTCTTTGATCCATTTGGAGTTGATTCTGGTGCAGGGTGATATATAAGGATCTAGCTTTAGTTTTCTACATGTAGTTAACCAATTTTGCCAGCACCATTTACTGAAGAGGCTGTCTTTTTTCCATTCTATTGTTTTAGCTCCCTTATCGAAGATTAGATGGCTATAGGTCTGTAGGTTCATTTCTGGGTTTTCAATTCTATTCCATTAGTCCTGAGGTCTGTTCTTATGCCAATACCAAGCTGTTTTGATTACTATGGCTTTAGAGTAGAGTTTGAAATTTGGTATTGATATTCCTCCAGCAGTGTTCTTTCCGTTGATGAGCGTTTTTGCTATTCGGGGTCTTTTATTGTTCCATATGAATTTTTGGATTGCCTCTTCTATTTCCTTGAAGAATGAGGGTGGAATTTTCATAGGTATCGCGTTGAATTCGTAGATAGCCTTGGGAAGTATTGCCATTTTCACGATGTTAATCTTGCCAATCCAGGAGCATGGGAGGTTTTGCCATTTTTTAAGTTCTGTGTTGATTTCCTTTTTCAAGATTTTAAAGTTTTCATCGTAGAGGTCCTTCACTTCTTTAGTTAAGTTAATTCCTAGGTATTTTATTTTTTGTGGGGCTATTACAAATGGAGTTGCTTTCCTAATTTCAGCCACACTTTTCTTATTGTTGGCATACAGCAAAGCCATTGATTTTGGGGGGTTAATTCTACAACTTGCTACTTTGCCAAAGTTTTGAATCAGCTTGAGTAATTTGGGAGTGGAGTCTATGGGATTCTTTAAATACAAGATCATGTCATCTGCAAAGAGGGAGAGTTTTATTTCTTCTTTCCCTATTTGGATCCCCTTTATGTCTGCATCTTGTCTTATTGCTGTAGCTAGGCATTCTAGTACTAGATTGAAGAGAAGTGGAGAGAGTGGGCATCCTTGTCTTGTTCCTGAGTTAAGAGGAAATGGCTTTATTTTTTCACCATTGAGTATAATGCTGTCTGTAGGTTTGTCATATACAGCCTTTATTGAATTGAGGAATGTTCCATGGATTCCTAATTTTTCCAAAACCTTCATCATAAAGGGGTGTTGGATCTTGTTGAATGCTTTCTCTGCATCTATTGAGATAACCTTGTGGTTCTTGTTCTTGCTCATGTTGATGTGATGAATAATATTAATTGATTTGCGTATATTGAACCAGCTTTGCATCCCTGAAATGAATCCTGTTTGATCGTGGTGTATGATTTTTTGGATGAATTGTTGAAGTCAAAATTTTGTTGAGAAGTTTTGCAGCAATGTTCATCAAAGAAATGGGTCTATAGTTGTCTTTCTTTGATGAGTCCCTGCCCGGTTTTGGGATGAGGGTTATGATGGCTTCATAGAATGTGTTCGGTAGTGAGCTTTCTCTTTCAATTTCATTGAAGAGTTGGAGGAGAATTGGTGTGAGCTCTGCTTTGAAGGCCTTGTAAAATTCCGCTTTAAAACCATCTGGTCCTGGACTTTTCTTAGCTTGGAGGTCTCTTATTGCTGTTTCTATTTCAATGCTTGATATGGGCCTGTTAAGATAGTTTAACTCATCTTGGTTTAGTTTTGGCATGTCAATATTTGCTAGGAAGAGGTTCATTTCTGTCAAGTTGTCAAACTTATTAGCATAAAGTTTTGAGAAGTATTCCCTTATAATGTTCTGAATCTTGGTTGTTTCCGTGGTGATGTTTCCATTCTCATCTCTGAGTTTATTAATTTGGGTGTGTTCTCTTCTTTTTCTGATAAGATTTGCTAAGGGTCTGTCAATTTTGTTAAGTTTTTCAAAGAACCAACTCTTTGTTTTGTTGGTTCTTTCTATAGTTTTTTTGGATTCTAATTCATTTAATTCTGATTTAATTTTGATTATTTCTTTCCGTCTACTGGATTGGGGTTTATCTTGCTGCTCTTTTTCAAGGAGGTTTAGATGTGTCATTAAATTGTTAGTTTCAGATCTCTGCAATTTGTTGATGTAGGAGCTCAGAGCTATAAACTTGCCTCTGAGTACTGCCTTTGCTGTGTCCCAGAGGAGCTGGTAATTTGTGTGTTCATTTTTGTTGAATAGCATGAACATTTGAATTTCCTTTCTAATCTCTTCCATGACCCACTCATGATTCAGCAGTGTGTTGTTCAGCCTCCATGTGATACCAGACTTTCTTTGGTGGCTTTTGGTGTTGAGTTCTAATTTTATTCCCTTGTGGTCAGAGAGAATGCAAGGTATAACTTCAATGTTTCTGAATTTAGACAAATTTGCTTTGTGGCCTAAAATGTGGTCTATTTTAGAAAACGTTCTATGTGCTGCTGAGAAGAACATGTATTCTGATGCTGCTGGGTGAAATTTTCGGTAAATGTCTGTTAAGTCTAGTTGATCTATGCAGCTGTTTAGATCTGCGTTTTCTCTGTTGAGTTTTTGCCGAGTTGATCTATCTAATGGGGAGAGTGGTGTGTTAAAATCCCCAACAATTAATGTCTTTGGATCTATATGGGATTTGAGGGAAAGCAGTGTTTCTTTGATAAATTTGGGTGCTCCATTGTTTGGCGAATAGATATTTAGAATTGTAATATCCTCCTGAAGGAGAGATCCTTTAATTAGTATGTAGCGACCTTCTTTATCTCTTCTCATAAATTTTAATTTGAAGTCTATTTTATCTGATATTAGGATTGCAACTCCCGCCTGTTTATGAGGGCCGTTTGCTTGGTAGATTTTGTTCCAGCCTTTAACATTGAAAATGTGTTTGTTTTTATGGGCAAGATGTGACTCTTGCAGGCAGCAGATAGAAGGGTCTTGTTTTTTAATCCAACTAGACAGTCTATGTCGCTTAATTGGAGAGTTCAGTCCGTTAACGTTAAGAGATAGGACTGAGAGGTATTTGGGAGTTCCTGCCGTGTTATCCACCTTCTTGGGGGCTGCGAAAACTGGGTTCTTCCTATGGTTCTTGGATTCTCAGTTTGGGTGCAGTTTGTTGGCCTTTATTGTGGTCTTGTTGGTTTTCTATGTGTAGGACATCTTTAAGAATCTTTTGTAGGGCTGGTTTGGTGGAGATGTATTGTTTCAATTTTTCTTTGCTGTGGAAGGTTTTTATTTGGCCTTCAGTTATGAAGGAGAGTTTAGATGGGTACAGTATTCTTGGTTGATAGTTGTTTGTTTTTAGGGCATGGCATACATCATTCCATGCTCTTCTTGCTTTGATTGTCTCTGCTGAGAAATCTGAAGTGATTCTAATTGGTTTCCCTTTATAGGTGATTACCCTTTTCTCCCTGACAGCTTTAAGGATCTTTTCCTTGTTCTGAGTTGATCCTGTGTGGATTATAATGTGAAGGTGGGATGTCCTATTCTGGTCTGGTCTATTTGGGGTTCTAAAGGCTTCTTGTATCTGAATAGGCCTATCTTTTTGCATGTTTGGGAAGTTCTCTGCTAGGATCCTGTTAAACAAATTTCCTAGACCATTAACTTCTGTTTCTAGGTGCTCCTCTACACCCATTATCCTTATGTTAGGCCTTCTGATGGTGTCTTCCAGGTGTTGAATAGATCTATCATATTTCTTGGACTTGTCTTGGATGGTTGTATGTTCTTTCTCTATAATATCTAGGCTGTCTTCAATCCCTGAGATTCGATCTTCTGCATGGTCTAACGTGCTGTCAAGACTCTCTACTTTGTTTTTTTTTTATCTCTTTTCCTTCTAATTGGTCAGCTTTGATGGCTTCAAGTTCTTTGTTGAAGCTCTGTTTTAGGTCTTGTATGAATCTCTTTACTTCCTTAATTTGGTGTTCAGTGTTTGTCCTCAAATCACTTAGTTGATTGGATATGGTTTCTTTGGACTCTCATTCCTTCTGTTGGGTTCCATTCAGCTTTCCCTTTGTGGTCTCCCTGACTTCCTTCAGCTCTTTGTTAATGGATTCTATGGATGCCTTTAGTGATCTTTGTGTGTTCTCTACCTGGTCTCTCAATTCCTGTATTACTCTTTGATTAGCTTCCTCGCGTTCGTGGGATTCCTGCAGTTCTCTTTGAGTGTTCTCAGCCTGCTCACGCCATTCCTCCCTTTCTCTTTGAGTATTCTCAAGTTGTTCACGCAAATCCTGTATTAGTTTTTGAGTAGCTTCCTCACGCTTATGATATTCCTGTATAAACTTCTGGGATGCCTCCTCTCTCTCCCTATCACACTCATACAGAGTCCTTTGTACATTGTCAAACTTCTCATTTATCATGTTTGCTAGTAGTGCTTGTAGAGCTATTTGGGAACTCTCCTCTGGATTATTCATTATCTGTTCTAATCCCTGATTATCAAGATTGGGAATTGAAATACCCGAATTTGCCATTTTTCTTGTGTTTTTCCGGCTTACTCTGCCCATTTGAGATGAAGATAGCACCAGTTTTGTGCTAGAACACTATCTTAAGGCAACCATCAACCAAAGTTTGCATTTGTACAGTCAATAGTCTACAGACACAATCTAGTTCAACAGATACATCTATTCAACATCAAACAACTATATGTTAAAGGACTTCAAACCGCAGAAAAGAATTTGGAAAACCAGAAATTATTAGGATTAGGGAGAGATGTGGGTAAAAAATAGGAATAGATTGGTGTGGGGAGGCACAGGGAGAGTTAACTATGTCCTAATCACAATGCAGGAAATGGGTTGGGTAGGATGCAAGTAGAGAGAGAGAGAAAAAGAAGAGACGGAAAGGGGAATGAGAAGAGACCAGAAAAAAAATAGAAACGTAAAGATTAATGTTATTATAGAGATTAAAAGAGAGGAATGTGAATATATTGAGAGAAAGGGAGGGACATAGAGGAGATGTGAAAAACTTTAAGGATGGGAAAGGGAGAACAAAAGATCAGAAGTTCAGTAGAGCTAGACAAAAAACAAAAAGATAATTAAGAAAGAAAGAAAAAGAGAAAGAAGACAAGAAAAGGAAGGAAAACGCTCATTCACATATTCCTAAAATAAAAATTATAAGAGGAGAGAAAAAAAAAGTTACTGGAAAACACTTATTTTTTCAGAAGAGGCAAAAATTAAAGATTAATAAAAGTTTTAGAAGAGAAAAAATATTTATATATATATATATATAAGGTAACAAAAAACAAACAAAAAAAAGAAAAGAAGAATTAAAAAAAAAGTCTTTTGATTTTTTTTTGGGGGGGAGGGGTAGGAAGAATCCTGTATCTCCCTTTTGTCTGTAACCAGTCTCTTGTTGGAGTCTCTGGTCAGCTTGAGGTCCTGTGGCTTGATTGGTTTCTTAAGTCGGTTTGTTGGAAGAGGCAGAAAAATGCTCTGCTTTACCCAAGATTTTGAGATCCCCCTCCCAGGTTGGTTTTCTGGGAGGGTGATCTGCTTTGAGAATCACAAAAGAGGGGGATGCGGTGATGAGGCTAGGTTCTGGGTAGAGCTGAGGCCTTTCAACAAACAGTAGCTTTTCCCTGGGGCTATTTTGTGATAAAGCTCACAGCGCCCAGGCTGGAGCCATTCTCAGGGTTTCTGTTTTTCAATTGATTGTGGAGGCTGCTAGAGGGAGGGGCAGCCTCTGGCTCTGGTTACCCAGTGAGGCAAGCCACTCCAATGGCTGGCGCCTGAGCTGGGTGACTTTTCCCTGGATGGAGCTGAGTCTGGCAGGTCACTTCGCCGTTAAGTTCTTGTGACCTGCTAAATGACTCGTTTTTTTCCAAGGCCTGAGCTGGAGCTAGCAGATCCTCCGAGCTTTGTCAGTATCCAAGATGGAGATCACCGGTGCTGGGGGGGGGGAGGGGTGGCCTTCCCTCCTCTGCTCCCTGAGAAGGAGTGAGGACGTCGGGCTTGTACTCACGCCGAGTCTTGGATCCTGGGTCGTCTCTGGTCTGCAAACTGCAGGATGAAGATGTCCGTTCCTTGTTGGTTCTTGTTGGTGTTGAGTAGAATCCGCTCGTCTGCTGCGTCTGGCTCCTTCGTCCCGGACTCTCTGTGTCTCAGGTATGACCCCGCGGCGGTGGTCACCGCCGTGACCCTGCCGCCGCAGCGGCAGCTGCTGGCAGGCGCTCAGATGTGTCTCCTTGGCTTCCCCTCTCTTGACTAACTCTCTGTCCTGTGATGGCACACTTGGTGTGATTCTCTGGCTTAGGACTGTTCACTGGAACTCTAAAACTGCTTTCTATGTGAGAGCTTGTTCAGATTCCAGCTTCTCCTCCACCATCTTCCTGGAACTCCTCAGTGTTAGAAATTTTTGATTTGAAGTGTTGTTGTTATTCTATATAGGTGACCTTCTCTGATGGTGTTATTTTGTGAAATTGTTGGTCCAATAGAAAACCTTCTACTTGGTTATAGGAGAGCACCAAGTAAAGAAAATTACTTTTAAAAATTTTTATTAGGTAGTTAAACGAAGAGGTTTTCAATTCTAGAAATCAGGTTGTAGGTTTAATGCATCTTGATAATGTCTTCCCTCCCATTTTTCTCTCCCTACTTTACTTTTATTTACTCTTACATATGACCAGGAAGCAGGATGATAGGAATTTCAAGCAATACCAGGAATGTCCTAAACTTCCTGGTGTTGAATTGAAGATTGGGAATTACACATAAGAAAACTGTGGTACCAGGAGAATGCAAGATGTTGATACTAGGACTCCAGATCTAGTATTATATGTACAGAGTAGCTACAGGAAAGATAAGGGTACAAGGAAGACTGGAAATTCGAGAGCTTTGTCAGCAAATATTTGAAGAGGTCATGACTTCAAACCATTCATTCTTTTGATATTGGTTTTAACTCATGGACATCTTGAATTAACTATGTTCAGTCAAGTTCTCTTTCATCTTTCTTTATGCCGTCACAATTTACATTCTTCTAATATGCTCGGCTCCATATTGTTCCCAAGCAAAAATTGAGAACACAAAATACCAGCTCCCTTGGGATACAGCCAAAGCAGTACTCAGAGATAAATTTATAGTTCTGAGTCCTATATTAACAATCTGGAGAAATCTCAAATCAACACTTTAATCATATACCTCAAGCTCCTTGAAAAAGAGGAACAAGCCAAACTCCAAACCAGTAGAATTAAATAAATAATAAAAATTAAATCAAAACAAATGAATTAGGCAAAAAACAGAACAAAACAGAGTCGCTTCTTTGAAAAAAATTAAGAAAATTGACAGACCATGAACAATTCTGACCAAAAAAAGAGAACACATATAAATCAATAAAATAGAGATGATAATGGGAACATGAGAGATAAAAGCAAGAGTCACAACATTATCACGTAATTGCTTGACAACCTTTATGCTAACAGACTGGAGAACCTAAAAGAATGGAAGTATTTCTAGGGAATATAGATATACCCCAACTACACCAAGATGTTTAGACAAACTAAATATACCCATAACAACAAAATAGAAGCAGGAATATAAAACATCGCATCTAAGAAAGGCCTGATGAAGTTACAGCCAAATTTCATAAGGCCTTCAAAGGAGAACGCATTCCAATACTCCTCAAACTCTTCAGTGAAATAGAAAGAGAGAAACACTACCTCATTTTATGAAGCTACTGCAACACTCCTGCAAAAGCAGATAGGGACTCCTCAAAGAAACAGAATTATTGAACTATTTCTTTGATGTACAATGGTGCCAAACATCTCAAAAAAATTCTGGCCAAGTGAATTCAACAACTAAAGAAAAAAATTATACTCCATGATCAAATGGGATTCATTCAATGGATGAAAAGCTGATTCAATATAAGCAAGTCAATTAATGTATTTTTTTAATGTACTATGTGATTTTTTGGTGTTTATTTTGGTATGTTCTTTCACCTATGGTATATCCCTGTTGTCACTGTATTTGATGTTGGTGCCTTGCATCTTGTATATACATTTATCTAATATGGGGAGGGGAAGGGGAATAACAAAATGCTGAAACAAGGACACAGGATGACCCTTCACAACAATGATACTCACAAGACACAAAGTTGGAAATGAACTTTATAAATTTGGGGAGGGGGGAAGAAGGGGGTTATGGGAGAGGGAAGGGATAGTAGGGGATAAACAAAGAAGGGGGTGAAAATGCTCAACAAGAAATGTATTCATCACTTTATTGATGTAACTGTAACCCCTCTGTACAGCATCTTCATAAGAAAATGAATTTTAAAACAAAATTAATAAAACTGAAATATACCACACAAAACAGATCAAAGAGGCAAGAACAAGAACCACATGAGCATCTCATTAGAAGCATAAAAAGCATTTGACAAGATCCAACAACCATTTATGAAAGCTCTGGAGAAACTAGGAATTCATGGAACATTCTTCAATATAATAAAGGCTGTACATGACAAATTTATGGCTGACATCATTCTTAATGGTGAAACATTAAAAACATTTCCTCTCAAATAAGGAATGGAAAAGGATGTCTATTCTCTCCATTCCTCTTTAATATAGTATTGGATTCCTATGAAGAGCAAGGAAGAGAAAAATGTACAGGGAATCCAAATAGGGAAAAGAAAGTAAAAGTAATAGTCTTTGCAGAAGACATGTTCTTAAAGTTAAGAAACTTATAGATCCTCCTCCCAGTTACTTGGGCTGAATTGAAACCTTGAGCAAATAACAGATCATAAAACTCATCAAGAAATTCAGTAGCTTTTCTATGTGCTAGCAATGAGTAGAATGAGTGAAATCAGGAAAGCAGATCCATTTTTAGTAGCCTCAAAAAATACCTAGGAATTAACTTAAACAAAGATGTGGAAGACCTCTATGATGAAAACTTGAAAGTCTGAAAAGAAATCAAAGCAGAATTCAAATGGAAAAATCTTCCATGCTTCTGAATCAGAAGGATTAACATTGTGAAAATAGTACTAGTGCCCAAAGCCAAACAAATCCAATGCAATACCCATCAAATCCCAGCAATAAAAAAAACTCATATGGCGTAATAAAAGACCCTAAATGGCAAAAACAATCCTTAGCAGGAAGATCGGTGTTTTGAGGAATGTCAATACCAAACTTCAATGAGTATTACAAATCTGTAGTAATAAAAATAGCTTGGAACTGGCATAAGAATAGACCTAGGGATCTATGGAATAGAATAGAAGACCCAGCAATGAATCCAGAGACCTATAACCACCTAATATTTAAGAAGGGAGCCCAAGACACAGGATGGACAAAAACAGCATCTTCAACAAATGGTGTTGGCACAATTGGCTATACACTTTCAGACACGGAAGCTGACCCATTGCAGCAGAATCAGTACCACATGGATCAAAGGTAAGGGTAGATACCATGAACATATTACAAGAAAGGATAGAGTAAACACTAGGACTCCTGGGCACATATTGAAATTTCCTCAGTAATGATCCAGAATCACAAGTCAAAAAAGCCTGGATAAATGGTATTGCCACAAACTGAAGAACTTCTGTTTGGCAAAGGACATAGCTAGCAAAGTAAATAGAAATCCCACAGAATGAGAGAAGATCTTTACTAGTTTTGCATCTGAAAAAGGCCTCCTATCTAAAATATATTTAGAGTTCAAAAAGTTAAACTCTCCTAAGACAAACCCTCAAAGGAAGAAGAGCCCAATTAATAAATGGGCCAATGTCTTAAAGAGAGACTTATCAGAAGAAGAAGTAAGAATGGCCATACATGCATGAAGAGACGTTTAACATCTCTAGCCATAAACAAATGCAAATCAAGACAACATTCACCAAGTCTGAACTGAATATATCAGCAATCCATATTCATTGCACCATTCTTTACCATAGCCAAAATATAGAATCAACTCAGATGCCCCTCAATGGACAAATGGATCAAGAGAATGTGATACACACACACACACACACACACACACACACACACACACACACACACACACACACAGAATGAAATTCTATGCTTCCATACTGCCCCATTTAAAAGGAAATGGAAAGAACTGGAAAAACATATTATATTGTGTTATATCATAGATGGGAAACAAATATTATTTAGGGCATAAGACAAAATAAAAGAAATCTGGGAAATATATTGAAAGACCAGTTAATAAAAACAAAAGAAGTATTAAATTAAAGGTTTAAAATTTGGAAATTCAAATTGCTGAAAAATTCTCTACAGTCAATAAAAGGCCTTTTTATCAAAGACTTAAGAGCCAACCAAAATTGTAAAGTTTGTTTTTCGACATATTGACTTGTACGTCTCATTGTTGCAATGGGTCCACCTGTATCCCTATTTAAAGGATTTGTTTTTTCCCTTCTCCTCCACAAATTACACCAACATCAAATATAGTGAAAGCAGAGATTATACCGTGGGGGAGGGACATACAAAGCAACAAGGAAATCATCTTATGAATATGTTAGAAACAATCGCATGAAAGAAAAAACATTTGAATACTTATCTTGGGGTTCATTTCACCTAACATCAACTAATCTATGGCTAGAGAAGTTGAGCATATCTTCATGTGTCTACAGGCCATTCTTATTTCCTGAGAAGTTTCTCATGGCATGATCCTATAAATCTCAAGCTCCCAACCAAGTGCCCTATGGCACCTCTTTCCAGGCCATCCTTGCTTTTATGGTGTCTGCTGAGAAGTCTGAGGTAATTCTGATTGGGTTACCTTTATATGTGATTGTTCTCTTCTCCCTGGCAGCTTTAAGAATTCTTTCTTTAGTGTCAATTGAGCAGGTATGGATTATAATGGTGGGATGACCCGTTCTGGTCTGGTCTATTTGGGGTAATTTGTGGAGGGGAAGTGAAAAAACAAATCGTTTAAAAAGGGATACAGGCGGACCCAATGCAACAATGAGATGCATAAGTAGTTATGTCGAAAAACGAACTTCACAACTTTGGCTGGGGGTGGGGAGGGTAGGAGCATGTAGGATTGGAGAATTTGGGGTGGGGTGAGAGATGGGAAGGGATGGGAAGGGGAAACAAAGTAGGAGGCTACAATGCTTGATAAGAAATGTACTCAGTACCTTGCCCATGTAATTGTAACCCCTCTGTACAGAACTTTCACAATTAAAAAAAATTTAAAAAAGAAAAAAATCAGTATTATAATCAAAAAGAATTTACTATTTTCATGTATAAACAAAACTACTGTGATTGGATGGCTTTCAAAGCATGTTTAATAAATAGAATATCTGTCCTCCCCCCCCCCCCCCCCAAAAAAGCTTCTTGTATCTGGAGGGCATGTTCTTTTGTATATTTGGAAGTTCTCTGCTAGGATTAGCAGAATGTATTTCCTAATCCATTGGCTTCTTTCTCCAGGTCCTCTTATATACTTATTATTCTCAAATCAGGCTTTCTGAATGTATCCTGTATTTCCTGCAGTGATCTGTTATGCTTCTTAGTTTTGTTATGCATATTTGTGTGCTCTTTCTCTATGGAGTCTAAACTGTTTCAGCCTCTGGTATTCTTTCTTTGGCCTCCTCTATTCTACTTTCAAGGCTTTTTTTACTTTGGTGTTTATCACTTCCTTCTTGCTGGTCTTTCTAAAGAGTGGCCAACTCTTTATTAAGGTTTTCTTTTGGGCCTTGAATAGATTGCTTTACCTCTTGGAGTTGGTTATCAGACTTTTCTTTCCACTCCTTAATCTGGGTTCGTATGTTTATTTTTTTTTTTATTATACTCTTTCTCCCTCTGCTGGAGTTCCTTTCTCTTTTTATTTGTGGAGGCCATGAAGTCATCTAGTAGCTTCTGGTTGGCCTCATCATGTTCTCTGATAACTCTATGCAGGGTGTCCAATTTTTCATTCAGCAGGCTTACTAGTCATGCTTTTAATCTATCTTGATTATTATTCTCAACGTTATTCTGGGACTGTTCTGTAGCTTGTTTATATGGAGATGGTGTTGGGATTTGTTGATTGGCCATGATTTTTGAGTTTCTGCAGTTAGTTCTACCCATTTGGAGAAAAGAACCACACTGGTACAACAGTGGGACAGTCTTTTAGGACCGGAGGCAACCCAGTGTTATGTAGAGGTATAGATCTTAGGGTTTCAGAGTTATGGGTAGGTGTTTTCCTATTTAGGTCTCTTTTTCTTTGCTTGGAGAGGGATATTGTGGCTTCGGGGTTGAGATTATGTATAGTTGTAACTATTGAAGCAATCTGGATTTGGCTGATAAGTAGTCTGCTCCTGAGAGATAACAAGATGGGGTCTTTGTACTCAAAATAGTCAAATGGAACCAATTTTGTAGTCAAATAGAACCAACTGTAAGTTGTGTCAGATATAATCCAATAAGGATCAAAGGACTGGAGTAGATGGAGAAGTGAAGGGTTAGGATTGGACAGAAATGAATTTAAGTTCAGAAGAGAACTAAGGTATGAGGGTAAGAACAGCTTAGGGGAAGGGTGTATGTAGTATGAGGAGATTAAAGACCTTGTTACCCAGTGCAAGAGGTGGAAAATAATTCAAAGATAGATTAGGTAGGGAGTAGCTTAGAGATCTAGATGAAGATAAGAAAAAGAAGTTATAGATAAGTATATTTCGGAGACTTGTTGATATTAGAAAAGCATTATTCAGATATTATTGGAAAGTCATTTAATCTATTAACTCCTGACATTATTGTTTACAAACATAGAAAGAGGCCTTACTCTGTGTATAGAACTATACAGGTCAGCTCTGATGGAGTAGTAGTATAATGTGGAGAGAATGGAGAAGGGGAGAGTGAGAGAAAAAGAAAGAAAAATCTTACAAGTTAGGAAATTGGAAGTGGAAGAACAAAACAAATAATGATGAATAATAGAAGGTTGAAGTGGAATGGCAAATCCTAAAGTAGCTAGGATTACACATATGGGACAATGACTATTGGCTTTTTCCTTTTGTTTTGTTTTTTATTTATTTGTCTTTGAGGGTAAGGAGAGGGTCACAGAAATGATGGCAGTAGCATTCAGTAAAAAGTATGGTGGAAATGAACTCTATAACTTGTGGTGAGGTTGGGAGGAAAAACCTGGGAGAGAGTGAGGGAAGGTGTGACATTGTCCAAAAGAAATGTACCCCTTTATCTGACTGATATAACTGCAAGCCCTCTGTACAGCACCTTTACAACAACAATAAAAATACATTAAGAAAATAGAAGCAATGGAACTATAAACTCACACCTGATGATTGATAGCCTAGAGCATTCTAAGGAAAGGAGAAGAAACAGGGAACTTATATGTCTTGTGGCATTTTAGGTGCGTCCCTGCTCTATGTTTAAAACCACTTTCCTTTGTGGCAAAACAACAGGAAACAATACCAAACTCAATATAACTTCAGTGTTAGAACCAACCAAGTTTCCAAGTTGCAATTCTTAATATCTCTAAGCTAAAGATGGAGTAGGAGAGAATTCTCTACCTTCAAAAGGTTTGTCATCAATTCTCTTATTTAAAGACTGTAATGATTTTCATGTTGACAAAAATGATTTCTTTAGTGCCAAACCCAAGTTGGAAGGACTCTGTCATCATCTTGAAATAACACTGAATACTGGTTTCTCCTTTGAGTGACAATTCTCACTGATTGCACTGGACAGAATTGTTGGTGCATCAGGTGGAGAAAGAGATGGCTTTCTCTGCCACTCTGAAAAAAAAAGAGCAGCAACGAAATACAATTGTGAGGCAGTGTCTTCGCAAGGAACTTGTGCCACCACAGGAATGAGCTACATCATTACAGATCTCTATGTCAACTATTTACCTGCATTTTTTGCTCAAGTCAGCATCATGAAAATCTGAAAAAGTCAGAAGATTAAAGCCCCATATTTCTTGCTGGTCCTGTGTCTGTGGACCTCAGAAGTGCAGCCTGGCTCCTAATTGTCTGCTCTGTCTAAACACTAGATGTTGTTTTTTTTCTTCACTTCTTTAGTTAATTCCTAGGTATTTTATCTTTTGTGGGTATATTCCAAAAGGAGTTGCTTTCCTGATTTCAGCTGTGCTCTTCTCATTAGTGGCATACAGAAAAGCCATTGATTTTTGAGGGTTAATTTTGTGTCCTGCTACTTTGCCAACATTTCAGATCAGCTTCAGTAACATGGGAGTGGAGTCCATGGAGTTCTTTAAAAACAAGATCATGTCATCTGCAAAGAGGGAGTGTTTGACTTCATCTTTCCCTATTTGGATCCAATTTATGTTTGTATCTTGTCCTATTGCTTTAGCTAGGCATTCTAATAGCAAGTTAAAGAGGCGTGGAGAGAGTGGACATCCTTGTCTTGTTTCTGAGTTTAGAGGAAATGGCTTTAGCTTTTCACCATTAAGTATAATGCTGGCTGTAGGTTTGTCATACATAACCTTTATTGTATTGAGAAATGTTTCCTGGATTCCTAGCTTCATAAAGTGGTGTTGGATCTTGTCAAATTCATTTTCTGCTTCTATTGACATAGTCATGTGGTTCTTATCATGATTCTTGTTTATGTAATGAATTATATTAATTGATTTGCATATAATGAACCAGTTTTGCATCCCTGTCATGAATCCTGTTTGTATACATATAGGATAAGCTTATCAGATCAGCTGAAAAGCTTAAAGCCCTGTACATATGATCATATATGATGATTCTAATTGAACTGAACCCCAAGATATGGACACAAGTGTTCTGTATTTATTATTATCAGTTTAAATGTACTATGTGATTTTTGTTGTTGTTGTTGTTTCCTTTGTGTGTTTGTTCCCCTAGGACATATCCACTGTTGTCACTGTACTTGATTTTGGTACCCTGCATCTTGTATATACATTTTTCTAATCTGAGGAGGGGAAGGGGAATAATGAAACATAGGATAACCTATTCAAACACAGATACCCACAGGACAGTAAATGGAAATTAACTTTACAACTTTGGGCAGGGGTTGGGTAGGAGAGGTGGGTAGGAGTGTGGGAGGTGGGGAGGGAAAGCATAGTGGAACAACAACAACAAGGGGGAAACAAGGACACAGGATGGCTCCTTGCAACAATGATACCCACAAGACAGTATATTGGAAATGAACTTTACATCTTTGGGTGGTGGTGGGGGAAGAGTAACGCAGGTAGGGAGGGAAGGGATAGTGGGAGGACAACAAGGGAAAGGGTAACAATGTGTGACAAGGTATGCACTCATTCTGTTACTCATGTAACTGTAACCCCTCTGTACAGAATCTTTACAATTTACAACAAAAAAGAAAGGACAGGGCTATGGTGTGATGTCTAAAACCAAAGCAAGCAAATGTAAAGTCCTGTTAACCAAAAACTGCAGAGGTGTTTAAATACAAGTCTTTGTGTAGAATGGATTGTCTAAGCAACGTAAAGTCCAGTAATTCATAATAAAGAAAAACATGTATGATGAAACCCACAATAACTATTTATTTGAAAGCAGATTAATGTGATTAGAGATTAGAAGCTACAAGTGCAGGGGTGGGGGTTGGTTGAATCAAATCAAATGAAAGTAAGTTCAGGTCCAGTCCTGAAGAACAAATCTTGATGATGAAAATGTTTTCATTTTGGCTCCCACAGAGCTACCCATATTTGGTATATATATTTTTAACATATCCTGAAAATAAATAAAACAATGTATAGAGGTTATTAATAAGCATGAAGTCTGTGTTCTCAGAATTTTGGAATATGAATGTAGACTAGCAAACACAAAATGCTATTTAGTTTACAGGAGTCACCTTGAAAGGAAAGCAGAGATGAATGCAGCATTGGAAAATGGACTTCAGTGCTGATGAAGTTCCAATTTCCCAAAGTTGTCCTGAATAGCTCACAGAGGAGTCTACCTGCAGAAGTCTCATTATCAAAACTTTTGTATTTCCTTAATGATTCCCAGCGATAACAGGGTTTTAAATTAAAACCCTGTTTTAATTTCTCCATCTTGCATGCAAGATGGAGAAGTGTTATCCTTCTAACAATTTCTTCCAAGGTTAACCTTTGTCAAATGCCATTATTACAGCAAGGATACAGTGTAAATTAACAATCAATCAACTTCAACTTCTTGGCTCCTTGGAAATTAGTATATTAACTTGAATCAGAACAGAAGGAGTTAAGGGAGCCATAGGAAGAAAGGAAACGTTTATTTCTGCTACACTTTCTTCCCCATAGCATTTCCTGAGGCAGGAAAAATGGGAGAAGGTCTAAGTATGAAGATTGACATAAAACAAAGCCTCATGTAAAGGAAATCTTCTCACTATATATGTGTGTGTGTGTGTGTGTGTGTGTGTGTGTGTGTGTGTGTGTGTGTGTGTGTGTGTGTGTGTGTGTGTGTGTGTGTGTGTGTGTGTGTGTATCGATATATCTGGGAAATAAGAAGCAGTTACGGGAGAGTAATCTGTGATTGGCTCATCTGAGGAAGATTTGAAATATTCCTGTCAGGTACAGCTTCCTCTCTTCCTCAGATAATAACATGTGTCCCACTCATTATTGGACACACATTATTTTGTTATGAAATCATCTCTGCATTCCCGTTTTTTAGTGACTCACATTTTTGACCTTCCTATAAACATCCATCATTCCCCATTCTTTTTGTCACATGTAGTTGTTGAGAGACAAATATGTTGAAGCCTCCTTCCTTGGGCAGTGACATTGACAGAGAAGATAGGCAATCTTCTTACCATATATGTCTTGGGTATAAGAAGCATCCTCAGAAGGGTCATCTTTGGTGGACTCATCTGAGGAAGATTTGAAATATTTCTGTCAGGTACAGCATCCTCTCTCCTTCAGATAATAACATGTGTCCCACTCAGTATTGGACACACATTATTTTGTTATAAAATTAACTATGCATTCCCGTTGTTTAGTGACTCACATCTTTGACCTTCTTATAAAATCCATCATTCCCCATTCTTTTTGTCACATGTATTTGTTGAGAGACAAATATGTTGAAACCTCCCTCCTTGGGCAGTGACATTGACAGAGAAGATAGGCAATCTTCTTACCATATATGTCGGTATAAGAAGCATCCTCAGTAGGATCACCTGTGGTGGACTCATCTGAGGAAGATTTGAAATATTTCTGTAAGGTACAGCATTCTCTCTCCTTCAGATAATAACATGTGTCCCGCTCAGTATTGCACACAATTGTTTTGTTATAAACTCATCTCTGCATTCCCGTTGTTTAGTGACTCACATCTTTGACCTTCCTATAAATGCCCATCATTCCCCATTCTTTGTGCCATGTTATTTGTTGAGAGACAAATACATGGAAACCTCTCTCCTTGGACATTGACATTGACTGTGGAGATAGTACAATGTTCAAATCCTCCTATTTTCTCTTCCATGAAAAACTGTTTCCAAGAAGGAATATGGGAAGGTACAGTGGACAGTCTTGCTTGTCAACTCAGAGATTGGAAGTGAACATTGACAAATGCCCGTGGTGTAGCAGCACACCTTAGGCATCACTGTCTTCATGATTACAGCATCCTGTAATCCTTCTTAAATTACAACTATAGAATCCATTTCATCTTAATTTAAACCAGTAAAAGTTGCTTTACATTTGACATTAGCCAGGAAATTCTTTCTTCAAATTATTCAAAGATATATATATATATATATGCATATATATATGCATATATATATCAACAATAACCCTAAACAGGGCACTGGAGGTTCTTACTTGCAATTCTATCTACTCAGGTGGCTGAGATCTGAGATCAAGGATCAAAGTGAGGCCTTGACAGGAAATTCTATGAAACTCTTCTGTCTAATTAACTACCATGAAGGCCAGAGGTGGATCTGTGGTTCAAGTGATTGAGTGCATGATCACAAAAGCTCTGGGACAGCAGTCAGGCCCCAGTTCAAGCCCCAGGAGTGACACAAACAATAAAGCAAAACAAAACACACTCAATCCCTCATGTCTGGCCTCACAGCCTTGAACCTTTGGCTAAGGAAAGAGGAATAATAACTATGAATCTGATAACTCTGTGAGAGAGGCTTGCTTCTAGAATTTATAACAATATGTAAGGAAGTGGAGATTACCTAGCTTCAAAGTGAACTAGATTATCAGGAATGCATCTTTCCCTGGGTTTTCTTAGAATCCTATATAAATTAAAATATGCACATGGAAGCTGTCAGGAAGGAGACTGGGAATGAAATGGCCTTAGAAAAGAAGTCGAATGGCAGGACAGGTTTCCAGTAACTATGGTGTCTGATGTAGTCTCTGTTGACATTCTTTTAAAGATTAAAAAAAAGAAGAAAACATTTGAGATGGAAGATTAACTGTGAGTAGTAATGGTCATTTTTATTCTTAAAAGCAGTGTCCCTGAGAGGTCAGACTGAAGACAAATTCTACCTAAACAAGACAACATTGTCCTCTTACACTTCTTGAAATAAGCCACTGATTACCTTCTAGACATTTTTCCTCCTCTTCATTGGTTTCCCCTTTCCCATTGACCCGAATTCATCCCTTCTGAGTATTAACTTCTTAGTGTTTTATTTTGCTGAACTTTGACTTGTGTTTCTGAGGAACTGTCCAGTTTGAGATCTCCTGTGAATCTACTGTATTTCATTAGTTGTGTTTGTATATAATTGCATAGCATCGAAGCCATTTACTTATGACTTTGTAAGCTAAATCTAGCTTCCACATATAGGGGAAAACATGAGTGAAGTGGAAAGGAGGGGGAAATGCAGACAAGAGTTGGATCCATATTCTATAAAGTTGAGAAAAGTAAAGGAAAGTGTGGGTAGGGGAAGGCTAGGTGCGAATGTTGAAAGAAGTGACATTGATTAAGATATATTGTGTTCACTCTTAAATAGCAACTCCTATGACAGTTAATTAAAGATTATAATGAAAGAAAAGGCCTTATAATAACAATAATTGGTACTAGACTGTGTGATTCATACAGAGAAAACATCTGCCTGAATTCAGAAAACAGAACCCAGTGTCATGAGAGCTTAAAACTGGAAGGGAGATGGATCTAGGCTGTGAACAAGAGGTCAGGAAGGTACAGCTTCATGAAAATCTCAAAGTCACTGCCTCACACAATAAGTATTTGCACATTCTTTTACTTACCAGAAGAAACCAGGATAGCAGCAACACCCAGTATTACAAGGAATGCCAAGAACTTCATGGTTCTGAGTTGAAATTTTGAATCACAGTGAAAGTAACTCTGGTACCAGGATAAGACAAGCTACTGACACCAGGACTCTGAACTTAGATTATATATGTTGAGTGCACCAATCAGAAATTTCCAGCTAAGTATCTGGATGAGTAATTCCTGGAGAAGTTAGGTCAGTGTCAACAGAAGAAAGTAGATTAAAACCAGAAGCCCTTTGAAAAGGTCATGAGTTCTCTTCCTTGATCCTGATTATACAGATTTAAGTTCAAGGATGTTTGTGTTCGATGGCAAAAATCCCCCCACTACCTCTTACTCTGGACTTTTAGCTTCGTTGTTACAATCTCTTTTGTCAAGTTGGTATGTCCAAGAACCAGTCTTGTTGATATATAAACCACTTCTTCTAAAAATTTAAGTTTATAACATTGTCAGTCAACTAGCTTTTTGCAGAGAATATTTGAAGTAGAGTGGCAACCTCAAAAACCCTTCTGATCCTGGTTGTTCAAGCTGTGAATTCACTTCTGGACATGTGTGGAGGTTCATCTAGCAGATGGATTTCAGCACTAATGAAAGAAAAATCAAATCTGACCTCCCTGCATTTAAGCAATTCTAGTTTAAAGATGCAAAATCCAGTCAGGCACCCAAGGCTCCAGCCTGATGTCATAGGTACTCAGGAGACAATTGGGCAGGAAAATCCTTGAGATCCTTATCTCCACTAAACTATTAAGAAGTCAAAGTGGAGCTGTAGCTATGGAGTATACCATTAGTCTTGAAAGAAGGAAGCACAGGAATATCACACAGGCCCTGAGTTCAATTCCAGAACTGCCACACACCTGTCAAAAGCAAACTCTAAGACAAAGTTGACAGTTAACATTTATAAAAATTAACACATTCATTGAAACAATTTATTCTCTCGACACTACAGGTAGAGCATTGTTCTGTGTCAAACACTATAAAAGAAAAACAGTAGTGGGCAGAAAAATAAAAATTTATCTTTTACCCTATGAGCAACAAAAACAACAAAAAATTTACATTGAATATATACTGTCCAAACACAGTTTATTCAAAAGCTAAAATGTAAAATATGTGAGGCAAAATATTCTCCTATCATAGTCCTTGGAGATGTAGGTGGGTAGACCAATGGTAGAGCACAGAGCATGTTTATGATCTGTACTTAATTCTCATCATTTACACAAAAACAGAATGAAAGAGCAAAAGGAATTAATTCAGGAAAGAAGAGACCTTGGAATGGGATTTCAATCTCAGGAATGGAAGCTGAAAGGGAATTAACGTATACCAACAATTGTGTATGTGATTGTGTGTGTGTGTAATATTAATCTATAACATATTTGGATATTTGCCTTTGTTGTTACTTTCTTTTCTTTATGTCTTGTTTGTTTGAATATACTATAGTCTTTGTTGTTACTTTTGTTTTCTTTACTTATTGGCTCATTTATTTATTTTTATTTTGATAATACTATACAGAAGGGTTACAATTACATGGGCAAGATAATGAGTACATTTCTTATCAAGCATTTCCCCTTCACATCCCTTCACATTCTCTCCTTGCCCCACCCACCAAATTTTCTTCCCCACTCCCCCATGAAAGATGTAAAGTTCGTTTTCGAAATAAGGACTTGTACATCTCAATGTTCCAATGGGTCTACCTGTCTCCCTTTCTGAACAATTTGTTTTTTCCTTTCCCCTCCACAATTTATACCGACAAAATACAGTGAAACAGGGGTTATTCAGTGGGGGAGGACATACAAACAACAAAGAAATAATCTTATAAATGTGTTAGAAACAATCGCATGAAAGAAATAAACATTTGAATACATATCTTAGGGCTCATTTCCCTAACATCAACTTATCTGACCTTTTCTGCTTGACTCAGACATATGCTAGTTTTGTTTTCTTTTGGTATCATTTGTTTAGCTATCTTTGGGAGAGGAAGAAACTGCACAGACATGGAGAGACTACAAGTGATAAAATAACAAAGTGTTAACAGCCCAATTAATAAATATTTAAAGACAGACTTCTCCAAAGAAGAAATAAAAATGGCCAATAGGCACAGGAAGAAATATTCAGCATTTCTGTCCATAAAGGAAATGCAAATCATAACAACATTGAGTTTCCACCTCACCCCAGTTACATTGACCATTTTCAAGAAAACTAATAATTACAGATGCTGTTGTAGATGTGGCCAATAGGGAAGTCTATTAAACTGTCAGTGGGAATATAAACTTGTTCACCAACCATTCTGGAAAGGAGTATAGAGATTCCTCAAAAGACTATTTATAGAGATTCCCTTTAATCCAGCTTTTATCCAGTAGAACACAAACAAGACCATATGAAAGCTACCAACAAAACTATGTTCATTGCAGCATTCTTTACCACATCCAAGAGATGGAAGCAACTCAGATGCCCTTCAGTTGATGAATGGATAAAGAAAATGTGGGAGATATACACAATGGAATTCCATGCATCCACTAGAATGGATGATACTGTACTGTTTGTATTGAATGGAAAGATTTGGAGAAAAGCATAAGAAGTGAAGTTCAGCAGACCTAGAGAAACATAGGTTGTATATTTTATTTTTTCATTTGTGGTAGCCACAATGTGCTTATACTTCGAAAAGTAAGTACACTGGATATGAAAGCAAACACACTGGACCAAGGTAAATTATACAGATCTGTATGCATTCACACACAGTGAAATCAAAGGAAGATATTCTTAGAAGAGGATCACAAGGGCAAAGTAGCTGTGTGCATTTAAGAACTTATAATTTTTTTATTTTTTATTAATAAGTTTTTTTAATTGTGAGAATATCGTACAGAGTTGTTACAATTACATCAGCAAGGAAATGAGTACATTTCTTATCAAGCATTGTTGCCTGCTCCTTTGTTTCCTGTTACCATTAAAATAAATTATATTGAAATGGACTTATGAAAATAAGAGGTTTTGCTTTGGTGTAGTTTTTGGTTTGTTTACTTTTTTTCTGCTGGTGTTGGGGCTTGAACTCAGCACCTCCATGTTATCGCTTAACTTCTACTCAAGGCTAATACTCTACCAATTGAGCCACAGCACCACTTGAAGCCTTTTTTTGAATAGCTTATTGGAGATGAGAGTCTCATGGACTGTACTCGCCTGGCTGGGTTTGAACAGAGATCTTGAGATCTCAGCCTACTGAGTAACAAGGATTATGGGGTTATGAGACACTGACACTATCTTTTCCTTTTCTTTTGTTTGTTCAGTTAATTCTCTTTGGGAGAGTCAGGAGGGGGCCACAGAAATGGTGCAAAAGGGTGAATACTGAAGCAGTAGTATTAGCGAGACAGTAAGTTGAAAATGAATTATATAGTGTGGGTGAGAATGGGAGGAAAAACTGGGAGAGAGTGAGAGGAAGGTTGCCGTTGGCAAAAGAAATGTACTCCTTTATCTGCTTATATAACTGCAACCCCTCTGTACATCACCTTTATATGAACAATAAAAATACATTGAGAAAAGGAAAAGCCAAAGGAAAAGAAAAGAAACAGGGAACACATGGGCATAATAGCATTTCAGGTGTCTCTACTGTAGGTCTTGGTGCTTCAGTGGCATACATTTGAAATTATTGAAACTGTTAAATAAAAACAATATGGAAGCAAAACCTAACTTGATATCATATCCCAGTTTTAGAATCAACCGGGTCCCCCAACTTCAATGCTGAATTTCTGTATGGAAAAATTGAGTAGTAGGAAAATCTCTACATTCAAATGGTATGTCCTCAGTTATCTCATTGAGAGACTTAAATGATTTTCATCTTGGCAAAAATGATGTCTTTTGTGCTAAACCCACATTGGAAGGACTCTGTCATTTTCTTGAAATAACACTGAAAATTGTTTTCTCTTTTTATTGACAATTCTCACTTAAAGCATTTGCCACAATTATTGGTGAGTAAGAGAAAGTAGTGATATTTAGATAGGTAGATAGTGGGTTTCTCTGACTCGCTTCTTTTTTTTTTTTTTAAATAACAAACTCTAATGAGTATTGATATTCAGCTAGGAACTTGCACCAGCATTGGATTGAGATGCTATATTACAACAGAACTCTACCTAAACAATTTAACTGCATCTTTTGCCTGACTGAGCACCATGAAAGTCTGAAAAATTCATAATATCCAACACTGGAAATTGTTTCAGGCCCCATGCTCTGAGGCCCTGTTAGGTGCAACTGCATGTTCAGTAACCCAGCTGTTGACTGTCTTGTCTGTCTGAACTCTGGATCTTGTTCTTTGCATGTCCACCTGCTGAGCAGATCCAATCAGGCCTAACAGTACATTTGAGCATCTCAGGGTTTGCTTGTACAATGAACATCTTTAAGTGTGTCCTCTTTATTCCCATACTTGCTTTGTGGATCTTTTCCCTGAGGCCTAAGGTTTGTACTTATACGTTTATAAGGTTTTGCTCATCCTACACATCTAACTTGTCATGTTTAACCCAGCATGGTTTCTTTCTTCTCACTTATTCCTTTTAAATGAGAGTTTGTAAAAGCAAAAAGGCATGGCTGAAGGAGGAAAAGTTATGGGCCAACACAACTCTTCATGGAATAATCACTGAAAAGAAGATTAAGGGGCTGGGAAGGTGGCTCACCGGTAGAGTGCTTGCCATGCATGCATGAGGCCCTGGATTTGATTCCTCATCACACACATAAGCAGAAAAAGCTAGAAGTGGCTCTGTGGCTCAAATGGTAGAGTGGTAGCCTTGAGCTGAAGAGCTCTCCATGGCCCAGAGTTCAGGCCCCATGACAAACAAAGAAAAGAAAAGAAAGGAAATGAAGATCTAACAGATGATAGAAGGAAACACTCCTTTTGTAGGCTCTGGTGACCAACTTTTGAAGAATACATAGGTTAATATGCACCTCGGTTCAGGTGAGATTCCTTACATAATTAGAAGTAGAAAGTAGAAACATCATCAATTGAAAGTCAAGCAGCATTATTAAAATTGCATTTAACAAAGGTAATTTGCTGACCTAAGGACAAAGAGTAAGAGGAGAGAACTCTAAATGGACTACTTAAAGATAATAATAAAATAACCTTCATGGCTATCCATGAATCAGTGTGAAATATGCATCAGTTCATTCAGCACCTATTGATGGAGAGTGCAATGATAGATATTTGAAGAATGCCAGTGAGCAAAGCACAGAGAAACTCTATATACAGAGGAACAGAAACTTTCAAAAACATCATACACTGAACAGTAAAGCAATACAGGGGAATGCAGGAATTACACATATATTTGAAGTTAAAGGCCTCCTCAGCAATTATGCAGGAGGATTGAAAGAATGGTATGGTTTGAGGAAGGCAATGGGGATGGAGTTTCAGATAAGGTGACCCAAACTGACATTTCTGAAAATGACACCTGAGTAGATAGAAGAAGGAGGTGACACTGTCCCATGTGTTTGTGTGTCCCTTGCATTGCAAGGAAAGGAACCTGGGCAATTGTGTGCATGTCTTGGTCATAGTAGGCTCAAGAGAAATAAATACAAAGGGAAAGGTCTACATGCTTAATACACTTTACTTCTCAACCCAGCCAGGGCCACAGCAATGATAGTTGTGAATTGTGTACATTGTAAAAGCTTCTATTCAGTTATCATCTCACAAAAACAGAGGATGATGTCTCACTTGCTAGTGGCAAAATATAATCCACCAAATGATATCTCAACTGCTAGTTGTAAAATCTAATCCACCAAACACACACTGGAACAGCAAACACTGCTCATGGTCACAAGGTTTGCTTTTGGGTTTAGCCACTGGTGAGGAAACTGTAGATGGCAATTGGCTTTGCAATGTATTTTTTTGTCCATTAGAGGAAGAGTGAAATTTGATTACAGTTCAATTGGGTAATCAATTGGGTAATTATCTGATTTCTAAAACTATCTCTTTGGCCTAATCCTGTATAGCACCCCTTCCCAGCTCCCTTTGGGAATGCCATTGCATGCCCCTAATGTCATAATAATTCCCAGTTTGGCCTGGCTGATCTTGTTATTTTTCAATGCTTGTTACTTGGAGCTAACTAGTAATGTTTCCCAGTATCTATTTATTATGGACTGCTTCCAAGAAAAGAAAGCAAATATATGCTTACTTGAGGAACATTTCTATTGTTGGGTTAGGTCCTTTATTGTAGCTACATGAGTTTAAGAACTGAACTCTCTGCATGTTAGAGGTATAATATGTAGATGGTACAGATATAAAATTTAGAACTCTAAATCACAGAAATATTCCATGCATTGAATCAGAGAGTTAGGTTTTTCTTTTGTGAAAGACTGAACAGGCAACAGGTCCTTGATTTCTCCAGAGGGACAACTGAACTAGACAAATTCTCTTTCTGGCTAAATTTTCCCAAGAGAGGTTTTCCTTATGTTCAGAGCATAAAGTGTTTTATTAACCAAGTGATGATGAGGGAGCAAACATAACTTTAGCATAGAGAAAAGCATGTTTTGCTGTTTTGTGGTTTTTGACAATGCCATCTTTTCCTCCTCTGTTTTTTTTTATTTTCCTCAAGGGATGGGCTATTGGTTTTCCTTTCTCCTCTTTCTGCTAATGGGTTGAACTTTCCTCCAATTCTTACTCTGTTGCTGTTCATGGCTTGCACTCACCCAGTTCAGTGAGGTCTCCATCTTAGCTTATTGCAAGTGAATTGGTGACAGAATGTGGCAATATTGTTCTGCCTTGCTTTGCTTTTACCTCTTGGCATGATCCTATAGATCTCATGCTCCCAAATCAAACACCATAGGAAAGGGTAGATATATTTAAAAATGAATTTAATTGTTATTCTAACTTTATCCAGGTTACTGAGTGACCATGTGTGGTGATGATTTTTTGTGAGCTTTCTGTGTCATCCCCAGAAATCTGCCCTTGGTTATTTGATAGCAGCAGTTCAGCACTAACCACACTTAACCCTGATTCTTTGCACCAGAGCTGCCTTCTACTCTCTCATGTCTATTCATCAAATTCCAGAGAAACAATTCTTTCTATGTCATGTGATAGAAGCTTTTGATGGAATCAACCTGGACATTGAAACCTCATTAAATGTTGATTTAGTGTGATTATGCAAAGAAATGACAAAGCCCTCATATTATGTCTAAAACCACGCTAAGCAAACATAAAGTCCAGTTACATAAGTAAACCACAGAGGTGTTTAAATAAAAGTCAGTGTGTTAAATCGATTTTCTAAACAAAGGGAATTCCCAGAAATTCATGATAGGGAAAAGCATGCGTGACGGTGCTCAGAATTACTATTTCATTGAAAGAAGATTGATGTGATTGGAGATGAGAAGCTACATTGCCAGCGTGGGGAGTGATGGGATGAAATGAAATGAAAGGATGTTCTGGCTGTCCTGAAGAACAAATCTCGAAGTTGAAAATGTTTTCCTTCTCATTCCCATATTTATCCCTATGGCCTTGAAAGAGCCCTTTAGGACAGTCTGAAAGTGAAAAAATATTATCAAGAGGTTGGTAATAAGGGTGAAGACTGTGTTCATAGTGTCTTGGCATCTGCATAGGGACTAGCATCTAAACATGCTACTAAGTTTAGAGGAGTCACCTTGAACTATAAAGGGAGATGAATGCAGCATTGGAAAATGGACCTCAGTGTTGATGAAGTTTCAGCTTCCCAAAGTTTTCCTTAATATTTGAGAAAGGAGTCCACGGGCCGAAACCTCATTATCAAACCATATGCAGTTTCCGATTAATTCCCAAAGATAACAGTATTTTCATCTAAAAATAAAAGGTTTGCATACTACAAGGAGGTATTTTGTTCTTCCAATAATTTCTGCTAAGAAAAATCTTTCTCTAATGCCATTATTACACCAAGGATCCAGTCAAAATAGACACCTAAAATCCTTCATCCTCCTGGCTCCTTTGAAATTTATGTATGAATGAAAATAGAAAATCAAAGTTTAATACTGCTACTCATTCTTCCTCACTGAATTTGCAGAATAAGGAACAATGCAGAAGAAAACAAGTGTCACAAAGACAGACATACATAGATGAAATCTTCTCTCTTTGTATCTGTAAAGCATCAACAGTGATTTTGCCCAAGACTACAGGGAAGTTCTTTGTGTCAGGAATGAGCAAAAAATTTAATCCACCTGTTTTTTTTTATGCACAGAAAACTGTAGCCCAGAAGCCATAAGGGAACTTACAGTGTACAATGTTGGTTTTCAAGTCAGAGACGGAAGTGAACATTGGTCTAGGCATTGGACAAATGCCCCACTTGTAGACCCCAATGTCATCATGATTACAGCATCCTGTCCTGTATACAGGACCTCTGCAATAAGAAACATCTGTAGGATTCTTTCCATTTTATTTCAGATTAGTAAAAGTGGTCTTATTTTAATATTAGCAACATATTTGATCCTGTATATTATGAAAAGGAAGATATACAATAAACAGCATCAATAAACTTCAAAGCAGGGCACTGGTCATTCTGCTTGTAATTCTAGCTACACATGTGGCTGAGATCTGAGGCTCAAGGGTCAAAGTCAGTCCCTGCCAGGACAGTCCACAAGACTCTTATGTCCAATTAGCTATCATAAATGCCAGAAGTGGAGCTGTGCCTAAACTGAGTGCATGATCACAAGAGTTCAGGGACAGCGCTGAAGCCCAACATTCAAGCCTCAGGAGTGGTACAACTAATAAAGCAAAACTAAAACCACTCAACCCTCACATTTGGTCTCATAGCTTTGAGCCTTTGGATAAGGAAGGAGGAACAATATCTACAGATCTGATTACTCAGTGTGAGAGGCTTCCTTTTATAATTTATAACAATATGTAAGAAAAGAGGACGTCATCAGGCTTCAAAATGAACTTTGTCATCAGGAGTGCATCTTACCCTGCTATTTCTTAGAGGTCTTTATCAAATAGAGGATGTACATAGAATCTGAGAGGAATGTGGCTGGGAAGGAAAGGTCTTAGAAAGAGGGAGAATGTTTCCAATATCTATGGCACAGGATGTAATCTCTGTTGACTCATTCTCTGAAAGATTGCAGAAAATGTAAAAAATACTTGAGAGGGAAGATAGAATGTGACCAGTAATGGCAATGATTATTTTGGGAAAGCAGTTTTCCTGAGTTGTCAGACTAAAGATAAATGATGTGTGGACAAGACAACATGGTCTTATACTCTTTGAAATGGGCCACTGATTACCTTCTAAACATTTTTCCCACTCTTCATTTGTCTCCTCTTACCTCTTGACCCTATTCCATCCCTTCTGAGTATTTGCTACCTACTGTTGTATTTTGTTGAAATTTGATTTTGGCTTTCTAAGAAATTGTACTCTTTGAAATCTCCCATGAATCTATCGTGTTTCAGGGATTTTGTTTTGCATACAATCCAACACACTTACTTATGATTTTAAAAGCTAAGCAGGTGCCATATCAATGGTCAATCCTCTATTCTTCTTTTGTTCTTTATTATAAGAAAATTTCACCACACATATAATTTTATTCTTCCTTTTTTCCCCTTTCTTTCCTGATTTCTCAATGTACTGTGTGTGTGTGTGTGTGTTTGTGTGTGTGTGTGTGTGTGTGTGTGTGTGTGTGTGTGTGTGTGTGTGTGTGTGTGTGTGTGTGTGTGTGTGTGTGTGTGTGTGTGTGTGTGTACTGGGTCTGGAATTGAATTCACGTCCTGGGTGCTGTCCCTTAGCTTTTGTACTCAAGGATTGCCCTTTATCACTTTATCACTTTACAGAGCTTCACTTCTGGCTTTTTGGTGTTTAATTGGAGATAAGAGTCTCATGGCCTTTCTTGCCCTGCTGGCTTTGAACCATAATGCTTAGTTCGCAATCTCCTGAATAGCTAGTATTACAGGTGTGAGACATTGGCACTGTACTTTAATATACTCTTTTTAAAAATATGTAAGGAATAGCAAGTTCGTATACTTTGCTCATTATGGTTTCTCAGTGTTCTGGACACATGGTATTGTTCTATCGGTATTGTGGAATGAATAAATGGAATCAATGAGTGCTGCAATTAATAAATATCTTTGCCCTCTTAGTCTTAGATTTTGCCTTCTTATCCAATAATCTGTTAAATGCATTGAGGTCAGATTTGACTCTATAGTTATTCTAATTCCTCTGCCTGAGGCCAGATGAGCTTCTCCTCAGGACTAGGAGGGAAATTTCAGATTGATGAAGAAGCAGACCTTGCTGCTTTATCCTGAAGATTCCTGTGGAAAAGATATGAGTCTGAAAATTTTATAAGGTTATAAATCGGGCTACCTTTGGAAGGAGCAGTTCATAGATCAGGGAAATGGGTCTGGGACAGCTCCAATTTGGAAAAAGGCATGGTAATGGAGCTCTAGTTTACACAATGAGAAAGTCCTGGAGGAATTGTCACCTGGAACATCTTTGAAATGAAACCAGCATCATCAGAATGAAGGACTGAAAGTCATGGCCTTGTCAAATGGTTCTGGCTGTGTTCTTGATTCCTTCCTGTTTACTGGGCATCAGTGTTTCCTGGCATTAGCTATGCAGAGTCTCACTGCCAATTCCTGATTGCTACATTCAATGTATAGACTGTGAGATTCATAGTCCTGGTGTCAGCACCTTGCCTTCTGGTACTGGAATTTTACTGTGCTTCATTCCTCATCTTCAACTCAGCACCATGAGGTTCTTGGCACTCCTTGCATTGCTGCAAGTTTCTACCATCCTGGTTCCTGGTGGTAACTTTTAGGGTATAATGTAACAAAAAACTTACCATATTAAAATGCCCTACCCAAGGAGATTTAATCTAATTCAGTCAGGTATTTTCTCCTCCATTGTCAATGTGAATCTTGAGTGCTAACTAGTTAGTAAAATCTGATTGAGAAGGTAATCAGTGGTTTATTTCAGGATTTTCTCATGTGGACATCTACACACAGGACAAATGCTTTCCATATGTTACTATCTTTTCTTTTTCCTTTTCACTTTTTTTTGTAAGATCATTCCTTTTATTTATTTGTGTATTTTTTATGATTTTTTTATTGTGGAAATACCATACAGAGGGATTACATTTACATGAGCAAGATAATGAGTACATTTCTTATCAAGCATTGTTGCCTCCTCCTTTGTTTCCACTTCCTATCCCTTCCCTTCTTCCTCCACTCCCCCACCCACCCACCTCCCTGACCAAAGTTGTAAAATTTATTTTTTGACGTAACGTCTTGTACATCCGGTTGTTGTAATGGGTCTGCCTGTATGTCTATTTAAACAGTTTGTTTTTTTTTTTCCCTTCCCCTCCACAAATTATACCAACATCAAATACAGTGAAAGCAACAGTTATACCATGGGGGAGGGAATACAAAAATTATCCAATGACAACTCATCATTGGTGCTTTCTGAACCATAGCATCACAATCTGGAGTCCTTTTTGTTAGCATTGAGCTTTGTTTTGGAATTGGATCTTTTTGTGTGTTATTTCCTTATCTTCAACTCATAATCGTGAGGATCTTGGCAATCCCTTGGTGGCTGGCAGTTTTTACTATCCTTACCCGTAATAGTAAGCATAATTCTTACTTTAGTATTAGATTAGGGAATTATATATACTTACTTTGGGGGGCTCTCGGTTCAGGTGTGCCTAGGATGCTGGAAACTACTGTTCTGTGTTCAAGTACCTAGTTCTGTCTAAGCTGATGAAAAGAGATGGCGTTAGGCCCAGCTTACCTAGTTCAGTTAGACATCCTATCTATCCAAAATGAGGCACTGAAAAAAGACACTGTTAAGTATGTGTTAGGACAGGAAGTCGTTGGATTATTTCAGACTATAAAACATGACCACATCGTAGTTTGTAGAGAAATTTCTCCTATCTCTATACCTGTTTGCCTTCAGGAAGTCCACTCAGGACTGTTTTCCAATTGTGCAGGTCTGCAATTTTTCATATTTTTCTCTCTAAAAATGTATTCCAGTTATAACTTTCTTTTGTTCTTTTTCTAGGTACATAGCAGAGGACATAAATTTCATTATTGCTAAGAATGGTGTCTACACTGCTGCTATTCTCCTCTTTCTGTCTACAAACTTTGTTTCCATTCTCTGTGAAATTTCTGTCTTTCATATTCATAATGGTTAGCTTCCATGTGTAAATTCTTTTTTTAAAATTGTGACAATACTGTACAGAGGGGTTACAATTACATGAGCAAGGTAATGAGTGCATTTCTTATCAAGCATTGTTGCCTCCTCCTTCGTTTCTCCTTCCCATCCCTTCCCATCTCCAACCCCCTGGAGACCACACCCCATGCCAAAGTTGTAAAATTCATTTTTTTTGGTCAGCTGTGGGGCTTGACCTCTGGGCCTGAATGCTGTCCCTCAGCTCTTCAGCTCAAGGCCAGTGCTCTACCACTTGAGCTACAGTTCCACTTCAGGTTTTCTGGTGGTTTGTTGAAGTTAAGAGATTCACGGACTTTCCTGCCCGGGCTGGCTTTGAATCGCGATCCTCAGATCTTAGCCTCCTGATTAGCTTGGATTACCGGTGTGAGCCACCAGTGCCCGGCATAAAGTTCATTTTTTGACATAACGTCTTGTATGTTTCATTGTTGCAATGGGTCCACCTGTATCCCTATTTAAACAGTTTGTTTTTTTCCCTTCCCCTCCACAAATTATACCAACATCAAATGCACTGAAAACAGGGGTTATACTGTGGGGGAGGGACATACAAATCAGCAAAGAAATCATCTTATAAACATGTTAGAAACAATAGCTAGAAAGTAAAAACATTTGAGTCCTTATCTTGGGGTACATTTCGCCTAACATCATGACATGTGTATGTTCTAGGTAGGAGGAAGGATGCTGCTAAGAGTACAGAGACCTTAATCATACCTGACTCCAAAACACTATAGCCATGGGGAATGGCTTTATAAAAACATGCATTACCATAAATCAGTATTATATCTGGTGGTTACATTGTGACATTTTATATACACATACAGTAAAGCCTCATCAGAATCACCTAGTTTACCTTTCTCCTCATTTCTTCCCTTCTTTATATAACAATTTGAATCAAATTCGTTTATTTTCATATGTAGATATAAAGTATCTTGACCATAATTTTCATTAACTCACTTTATTGGTTCTCTCCCATTCTTCTGGTTACCATCCTTTATATGGCCTGTTTTAAGTTCCTATGATGCAATTTTTTAAAATTTAATTTAATTTTTTTGTGAACATACTGTACAGGGGGATTACAATTACATGGGCAGGATAATGAGTACATTTCTTATCAAGCATTGCAGCCTCCTTCTTTGTTTACCCTTCACATCCCTTCCCAGCCTCCTCCCACCACCCCAATCCTCACCCCCCTCCTGCACCAAAGTTGTAAAGCTCCTTTTCGACATGACAACTTGTACTTCTCATTGTTGCAACAGGTCCACCTGTATCCTTAAACGACTTGTTTTCCCCCATCTCCTCCACAAGTTATACTGACATCAAATATAGTGAAAGCAGGGGTTCTATGATGCAATTTTTGCAGACTGTATTGATTGTCCAAAAGCTTTTCACCATGGCAAGTCACACATGCTTATCTGATCACTTTTGTTTCTTGGTTAACTCTAGCATCTGCTGTCCAATAGCTCTTGGTGAATGTCTTCATACTATTTTTATATATAGCCTCGATAATTTCTATCCTTAACTTTCTCTTCTTCACATTTAACCTATAAATAAAACAAGAATATATCTATGTTTTTTCCAGATGAGGAAAAATTGCAATTCCTTTTTTTTATTGTGAAAATACCATACTGAGGGAATACAATTTCATGGGCATTGTATTGAGTACAATTTTTATCAAGCATTGCTGCCTCCTCCTTTGTTTCCCCTTCCCATCCCTTCCTGTCTCCCCCACTTTCCCCCACCGTCCAAAGTTGTAAAGTTTGTGTTTCGACTATATATATATATATATATATATATATATATATATATATACATAAAAGATACTGTACAGAGGAGTTACAGTTACATGAGTAGGGTAATGAGGGCATTTCTTATCGAGCATTTTTTCCTCCTCCTTAGATTTTGCCCCACCATCCTTTCTCTCCACACCTCCTTAACAACTCTTCCCCACCCCCGACATTGGAAAGTTCAATTTCAACATAGAGTCCTGTATATCTTATTGTCAAATGGGTCAACCTGTATCCTCATTTAAACATTCCACTCTACCCCTTCCCCTCCCTAAATTACAGAACACAGGAATCAAATGCAGTGAAAATAGTTTGAAGTGAAGGACTCCCAGGTTATAATTTTGAGGTAGTTTCAATATCCAGGTACATTTTGTATTCTTGCTTTATTTCCTTTTGCTACCCAATTTTCAAGTAACTTTAATTATGAAATGTTACATTCCATATGCATGTTGGTCACTAACTTATGAAGTCTAAGTATATAAAATAACATATCTCACAGGCAATCTACAAAGCAAAACGATGGAGAAATAGAATTGTACTATGATAAACTTACCTTGTGCACATGGGCAGTGCACATGGAAAATGTCCAGAATTCTATTAAAATGTTTGAACTTCAGGGGAACAAGATGGTTCTTTCCCATATTCCATTTCCTGGCAACTCACTGAAGTCTTCCTCACTGGTGTCTATTGCCCAGACTGACAGAAAGCACGGGCTTTGTTTGTATTTTGAAAGGAGGTAGACCACATTGTGCCAAACTCTAAGAGCGATTACTATGGAACTGGACTCTTGGTAAACTCTGTGTTGTCCCAGTTTACTCCTTGTCGAGGAGAAGATGCATCTCCAAACATATTAGATAAAAAAAACCATGTTCTGTTATTTTAAAATTCAAAAGAGATTCCTTTAGATTTCATTGCAATTCAACTTCCTTTCAGAGATGTTAATCTGAATTGAGATTCTTAATAATAAGATGTCTTCATTCTTGTGTATTAACCTCATGTTATTTTTTATTTTCTCTTTCATGGGTAGGTATTTGGAGATGTTTTGGCTGTACTGTACAGAGGGGTTACAGTTACATGAGCAAGGTAATGAGTACATTTCTTACCAAGCATTGTTGCCTCCTCCTTTGTTTCCTCTACCATATCTTCCCTCCCAGCTCCAAAACTACACTCTCTCCTCTCCTATTTCCCCTATCCTCGCCTCAATGGTAAAGTTTGTTATTCAACATAGTATCTTGTACATCTCATTGTTGCAATGGTTCAACCTGTATCCTTATTTAAACATTTGTTTTTTCCCTTACCCTCCCTAAATTATACCAACATCAAATACAGTAAAAACAGAGGTTATACTGTGAGGTAGAGAAATATAAAGCAATAACAACAACAACAAAAAAAACACAGGGTACCTTATAAATATGTTAGAAACAATTTCAAGAAAGAAATAAATACTTGTGTCCCTATCTTGGGGTTCTTTTTGCTTAACTCCATCTTATCTGGTCATATATATATATATATATATATATATATATATATATATATATATATATATATATATATATATAGCTTTTGACATTTTCTACTTGTCCAAGACATATATTAGTTATTGCAAATAAGGGAAACCATGGGACCTATTTTTCTTTGGGACTGGCTTACATCATTTAATCTTTTTTTCCAAGTATTTCCATTTCCTAAGAAATGGGGAAATGTCATTCTTTCTGATGGAGGCATAGAATTCCAATTTTGTCTATCTATCTATCTATCTATCTATCTATCTATCTATCTATCTATCTATCTATCTATCTATCTATCTATCTATCTATCTATCTATCTATCTATCTGTCTATCTACCACATTTTCTTGATCCATTCATCTACTGAGGGGCATCTGGGTTTTTTCCATATCTTAGCTATGGTAGATAATGCTGCAATGAACATAGTTGTACTGAAGGCTTTAGTATGGTCTTGTTTGTGATCATTTGGGTAAATGCCCAAAAGTGGGATTGCTGGGTCATAGGGGAGCTCTATGTGGAGTCTTTTGAGGAACCTCCATACTACTTTCCAAAGGGGTTGAACAAGATTACACTCCCACCAACAATGCAGTAGAGTTCCCTTCTGTCCACATCCCCTCCAGCACCTATTGTTGTTAGAGTTCTTGATTATTGCCATTCTAACTGGGGTGAGGTAGAATCTTAATGTTGTTTTGATTTGCATTTCTTTTATGGCCAGAGGTGGAGCATATCTTCATGTGTCTATTGGCCATTCTTATTTTCTCTTCAGAGAAGTTTGTCTTTAAGTCTTTAGCCTACTTATTTATCAGGCAGTTGTTTCTTTGAGGATCCTTAACAGAAAGAACAGTGCTGAAGGAATAGCAATAACAAATTTCAAACTCTACAATAAAGCCATAGTAATCAAAACAGCTTGTTACTGGCACAAGAACAGACCTCAGAACCAATGGAATAGAACGGAAGTTCCAGAAATGAACCCACAATCCTATAGCCACCTTTTCTTAGATAAGGAAGCTAAAAAAATAGAATGGAAGAAAGACAGCCTTTTCAGTAAATGGTGCTGGCAAAACTGGTTAATCACCTGTAAAAAACTAAAGCTAGTTCCTTATATATCACCCTGCACCAGACTCAACTACAAATGGATCAAAGACCTCAGAATCAAAGCAGACGCCCTGAACACATTATAGGAAGGAATAGGAGAAACCCTATGTCTCCTTGGCACAGGCTGAAATTTTCTTAATAGAGACCCAGAAACACAACAAATCAAAGAAAGCTTGGACAAATGTGATTGCAGAGCTTCTGCATGGCAAAGGACATAGCTAGCAAGATCAATAGAAAGCCCATGGATTGAGAGAAGATCTTCACTAGCCATACAATAGACAATGCTCTCATATCTAAAATATACTTCAAACTCAAAAAAGTATATTCCCCCTTTACTGTTTTTTTGTATACTAATTTTCTGTTGTTTGACAACTCATTGAAGATACTGAACTTATACAACACTTCCTTTGTTCTCGTGTTTTAGATCAGAATTGAATCTACTTTGTAAGAGGACAAATATCCTTAACAAATACATTAGAAGAGAAGGAAACAATTCAAAACCTGTCCAACTTGACTTAGGCAAGGCAGTTTTAAGATCTGCTGCTATAATAAAAGTATGTTTTTGTGGAGAACTGGGCTGCACTTGTTGAATGTTTATGACTTCTGATACCTGGAAGAAACAGTGCAAATGTCAGCGAGAGTAGTCCCGAGACTCTGTAATTGTTAGAAGTTAGAGGTTAGAAGTTAGAAGTTAGAAGTTAGAGGTTCATCTACCATCTTATATTTGTTCTTTTAATTCAAAGAGTGAGACATCTCAGGCACTGGAAACCTGTCCCGTCTTTACTCTCTTCCTTTCTGGGAACATTTCCTTTCCAGCCTCATTCCTGTCATGACCATATTCTATGTTACATGGAATCCTAAGTAAAAGCCAGGGAATGACACATTTCTGTTCACATTCAAGTGGATTTGTATATAATTCCATGACTTGCTATGTACGTGAATAGCAAGGGAGCCTTTAATGCAGAATTGTCAAACTTGCAGATATTATTTGCAGAGTGCAATACACCAAGGCATTACATCTACCATTGGAGCTCAATATAGATGCAAACTTCTCAATAAAATTCTGGACAACAAAAATTCAACAATTAAACAAAAAATATCATAAACTATGATTAAACAGGGTTAATTCCAGGGATGAAAATCTGATTCAATATACTAGTCAATTAATGTATTTCAACACATCAAGAGAAGCAAGGATAAGAATCACATGATCATCTCAATAGAGACAACAAAAGTACTTGAAAAGATTCAATATCTTCTTATGATGAAAGTTCTAGAGAAGGTAGAAATCCATGGAATATGCCTCAATATTATAAAGGTTGAAATGGCAGACATACAGCTCGCATTATACTGCATGGTGAAAAGTTCAAATCATTTCCTCTAAAATCAGGAATGAGATCAGGATGTCCATTCTCTCCACTCCTCTTCAATATAATACTGGAATTCCTAGCAAGAACAATAAGACATCAATGAGATCCAAATAGGGAAAGAAGCAGTAAAACTATCCCTCATTAGGGATAATATGCTTGTGAATTTAAAGAACTCTGTAGGTTCCTCCCCTAAGTTACTCGAACTGATCTGAAACTTTGGCCAATTATCAATGTATAAAATTGACCCTCAAAAATCAGTAGTTTTTCTGTATGCTAACTATGAAAAGATCGAGTCTGAAATCAGGAAAGCAACTCCACTTTTGATACCTTCAAAAAAAAACAAACCTAGGAATTAACTTGAACAAAAAGGTGATGGACCTTTATAATGAAAATTTAAGAAGTCTAAAAAGAGAAATTAAAGCAGAATTAAAGAAATGGAAAAATCTTCCATGCTTCACAATAAGAAGGATTAAAATTTTGAAAATGCCAATAGTGCCCAAAGTTTTCGAAAAATTCAATGCAATACCTATCAAAATCCCAACAATATTCTTCAGTGCTATAGGGAAAGCAATAAAATTACTCATATGGAATAATAAAAGACCAAATACTCAACCCGGATGCCTCTCAGTAGATGAATGGATCAAGAAAATGTGATATATGTATATACACACACACAAATACACACAATGTAATTCTATGTCTTCATCAGAAAGAATGACCTCACCCCATTTGTTAGGAAATGGAAAGACTTGGAAAAATTCTATTAAATGAGGTAAACCAGGCCCAAAGAAACATAGGTCCCATGGTTTCCGTTATTTGCAATAAATAGTATATGTCTGGGATAAGCAGAAAAGTCAAATGCTATGAACATATGACTAGATAAGATGATGTTAAGCGAAATGAACCCCTGAAACAGGGACACAAGTGGTTTTTTTATTCCTTGCAATTGTTTCTAAAGTATTTATAATGTAGCATGTGATTTTTTTGTTGTTTTGTATATCCCTCCCCCACAGTATTACCCCTGTTTTCACTGTATTCGATGTTGGTGCCCTGCATCTTGTATATACACTTCTCTAAATTAGGGAGGAAAGCGAAAAAACAAAGTGTTTAAATAGGGATACAGGTTGACCCATTGCAACAATGAGATGCACAAGACACTATGTTGAGAAGTGAACTTTAAAATTTGGGTGAGTGGGTGGTGGAGGTGGTGGTGGTGGTGGAGGTGTGGTGCATAATTGTGGAGGTGGGAGGGAAGGGATGGTAGGGGAAAAACAAAGGAGGAGGCAATAATGGTTGATAGGAAATGTACTCATTACCTTGCTCACATAACTTAACCACTCTTTGAGGTATTTTTATGACAAAAAAAGTTAAAAAAAGGACCCAATAGCCAAAACAATCCTTAGCAGGAAGAACGGTGTTGAAAGAATATCAGTATCAAACTTCAGTGACATTTTAGTTAATTAAGTAGCAAGAAGGAGATACAGCTCAAAGAGTAGTGCTCAAGTATTGAGCATGTCAGGCAAGCAAGCCTGAGACTCCATGAATTCAATCTTCAGTCTGGTGGAGGCAGGGAAGGAAGATATACCATAACTAGTACTATGATAGGGAAAAGCAATGCGATCAGCATTCTAGATGGTCATACTACAAAGGCCTTAAACCTGAGTGGACACATTAAGGGAAATCAGACATATAGCAAATGAAAAACACTTGGAAATATAAAACATGCTTTTTCTTGCCTTCTTCAAATTATACCTTTAATTATTTTCTTAAATACATTCTGTAGGCAAAAAATACAGTTGAGTGTCAACTTTAGTATAGGAGAAAGACGTGACAGAATGAAGAAATCCTCAGAGCAAATGTAGAGCACATGGAAAACTCAGAACAAGAGTGGAAAGGGGAGGGAACCACACAACAGTTCTTCTCTATTCTCATTCTAGGCATTGGTGACAAACATTCCAAAAGTAGATATATTCATTCCTAAGGCCCCCAAGCTTCTGTTCAAGTAAGAGTATTACTTCTGTACTGCCAGAGACCATAAAAGTAGAAATTTTCAGTAGAACCAGGTTTGTGAGTACTTTATGGTAGTAAATGAAAACCAAGCAGCCTTGTGAAGGTTGCTTCAGAAGACAGCAAGATGCTGACCCCTGGATTCTCCTTGGGGACTCTTAATCCACAGAGTACACAATCAGGGGCTGTCAACCCTGAACCTGGGTTACTTATGTATGCCAGGAAGATTGGGGAAGAGAACAACCAAGCAGAATGAACAGCACAGCAGATTGCCCTTTGTAAACATCAGAAGTTGCAATGCTTGCCAGATTCTTATTCTATGACTTGTGTTTTAATTCGACTGCTTGTCATATTAAGTACCTCTAACAACTTCTCTTCCACGTTTCCTCTTCCGTGTGGGAAACATAGCTTGCAGAGTTACCAGCACTTCTGGCAAGTTGGTGAACCCCATGACTAGCTAAGCTGACATATGAGATGTCCTTTTTAAAGGATTAGAAGTGGGAGAAACTTACTGCACATGTGTAAGAACACTTCCACAGCCCACATCTCAGTCGAAAGAATAAGATCAGAAGAGGCAGTTCCAAGGCCTCTGTCTTGAGTCAGTCAGGATGTGCATTCTTCATATCAGGGCTTCCCTCCTGTACCAGTCCTGAGGTCAGAATAATTCATACTGACAAATATCAACACTGATAATAAAGAACCAGGTCTTCTCTCAGTAGATTTGCACCTCTTGTGTAAAAATTCATGAGGACAAAGTAAAAAGGATACAAAATTAACTGACATGCATGAATGAGTGAGCTCACTGTATCACTTGGTTCAGGAATGGAGGGTTTGGGCACAATGAACAATATGGAAGAACACCCTAGAAGCAAAGTACAACATTTCATGCCATATACTCTTTCAGAAAGTTAAAGTAATAAAGAAGGATAAGGAAAGAATCAGGAAATGTATTTTGTGTGAGCATGAAAAGTCTCCTAAGAGGGGATACAAAGGAGAGGAAAGGATATTAAAATTGGCAGGAGAAAATGGTGATGCAGAGTACCAAAGTCAAATACAGTGACACCAGGGAATATACAACAGGGGACAGAATATAAGAAAGAAACAAAAAAGCACATAGTACATCTTGTATATACATTTATCTAATTTGGAAAATGGAAAGGGAATAAAAAAATGCTGAAACATGGTCACAGGATGACCCTTTGTAACAAGGATACTCACAAGACAATATGTTACAAATGATCTTTATAACTTTGAGGAGGGGAGGAAGTAGAGGAGAGGGGAGGAAAGGGATAGTAGGATAAAATGTTTGATAAGTACTGTACTTCTTACCTTCCTAATGTAACTGTAACCCCTCTGAGCAGCATCTTTACAATAAAATATAAGTTAAACAAGATGGTGGCAGGCACATGGGTATAGTTATTGAATAAAGATCCTAGACCTTTGGTCCAAAAAAAGAGAAAATATCTGTATGGTATTTTCACAATTAAAAAAAAGAGCAAATGGTGATGCAACTTGAGATGAACTGTTCCAAAGGGCTATGTCAAAAAAAATTTTAAAAACCACCCAGATTTTTTAAAAGTTTTTTTGTTCTTGATTTTTTAAAAATTAAAAACCAGAGAAACCACAGAAGCCTAATTCCTGCAAGGCCTCATACATATGTGACTACCTATGGTGTGATCCCTTGAAAGGAAACTGAGCATTTGTGGACTGTGATTTTCCAGGTGTCTCTGCAGTACTTTATTGGCTTTATCACTCCACCAACATATGTGCAACTACTTCTGCATTGTGGTAACTGAAGTGGGCTACTAATTAAATCAAGGGGAAGTCTGTATGCATGTTTAATACAAGGGACAGAAAATAAGACTAGGGTCTCAAGTGCAGAACAGAGAAGACCACTTACAGTTAATGTTACTAATGTGTTACCTGAATGTTTTAATAATCATATGATCACCATCCATTATCTCTCTCTAACCATACAAGGCTGCTGCCTATCCAGCTATCCAGGATGATATCTCCTTTGAGCAAATTATACTTTGTATCTTTCAATGCTTGCACTTATAACTAATCAGAGTTTTTTTTTCAAGAATATCCATTTATTAGGTAATGCTTCTTTGAAAATCCGTACTTATCTCATAGTACTTATACAACCCATTAAACTTGTATAAGACATTGTGAGGGATTCTTAGACAGTGTTTAAGTCAGGCCATGCATGGATGTAGGTGGAGAATGTATGCTTGCCTGCTTTGCTGAATGTTGGAGATGTAGAATTTGGAAATCCAAAGAGCAGCGATATTATGTAGAACTACCAGGAGAATTGTACTCATCATTTATCAACAAAGTACAAAGCTTTTCATCTGTCAGAGGGAAGAAAAAGTGAAATAGACAATTATCTTCTCTAAATAAATAAATTGGCCAAAAGGTGATTTGCATAATATGCAACGTGGTCAAACCCCAGATAAAGTCATATATTACGACAATAAGCCCTTGTAAGACCATATTTCCAACCAAGTATGCCAGGAGGATAGTGGTAGTTATTGAAGGCGTCACATTCTTTTCTCAGTGGAGAAGTGCACACACAGTAGGAGGACGAGTAAAGTCTTTCTTAGTAAGAAGCTGTTAGAAAACACTTTATATAGGAAATGTGTATATCTTCAGTGCTTAGTAGGTGTACAAGAAAGACAAATATTTGTGATTGAGTAGACTTGACGAATAAGAAAAGTAGGGTAGAAGACAGGAAGGGTGGAAGAAAGGCAGGATAGAGTGGAGGAGGATTAACATGCTATACAACCACATTGATGATGAAGCTGCAGTCACATCATTAGCATTGAGAAAATGATGTATTTGGTTTGCCATTTTGTGAGTGATAGTGATGTGCTTTTTTGTTCTTTCTTTTGGATATTTTTCTAGGTGGTAGACATTTTTTTAAAATTTAATTTAATTTTATTTTATTTGAGAACATACTGTATAGAGGGGTTACAATTACATGGGCAGGATAATGCATACATTTCTTACCAAGCATTGCAGCCTCCTCCTTTGTTTACCCTTCACCTCCCTTCCCAGCCTCCCACCTCCCCCCCACCCAATCATACCCCCCTCCCCTTCACACAGTGACATTGTAAAGCTGGTTTTGACATGACATTTTGTACTTCTCATTGTTGCAACAGGTCCACCTGAATCCTTAAACGACTTGTTTGTCCCCATCTCCTCCACATGTTATACTGACATCAAATACAGTGAAAGCGGGGGTTACACTGTGGGGGAGGGACATACAAAGCAACAAAGAAATAATCTTATAAATGCGTTAGAAACACATGCATGAAAGAAACGAAAACGTTAAAATACATATTTAAGTGTTCGTTTTCCTAACATCACATTATCTGAGCTTTTCCGCTTGACTCATACCTATACTAGATATTGCAAATAAGGGAAACCATGGCACCTATGTTTCTTTGGGCCTGGCTTACTTCACTTAATATAATTTTTTTCCAAGCCTTTCCATTTCCTAACAAATGGGGAAATGTCATTCTTTCTGATGGAGGCATAGAATTCCATTGTGAAAATATACCGCATTTTCTTGATCTATTCATCTACTGAGGGGCATCTGGGTTGGTTCCATATCTTAGCTATGGTAAATAATGCTGCAATAAACATAGTTGTGCTGGTAGCTTTAGTGTGGTCTTGTTTGTAAACATTAGGGTAAATGCCCCAAAGTGGGATTGCTGGATCATAGGGGAGATCTATGTGAAGCCTTTTGAGGAACCTCCATACTGCTTTCCAAAGTGGTTGAACAAGTTTACATTCCCACCAACAATGAAGTAAGGTTCCTTTCTGTCCACATCCCCTCCAGCATCTGTTGTTGTTAGAGTTCTTGATTTTTGCTGTTCTAACTGGAGTGAGGTGATATCTCAATGTTGTTTTGATTTGCATTTCTTTTATGGCTAGGGAGGTTGAGCATTTCTTCATGTGTCTATTGGCCATCCTTCTTTCTTCTTCAGAGAAGCTTCTCTTTAAGTCTTTCAGCCACTTATTTATTGGGCAGTTGTTTCTTTGAGGATTTGTTGTTGGGTGGTTTAATTTTTTGAGTTCCAAGTATATTTTAGATATGAGACCCTTGTCTGTTGTATGGCTAGTAAAGATCTTCTCCCAATCGGTGGGCTTTCTATTGATCTTGCTAGCTATGTCATTTGCCCTGCAGAAGCTCTGCAACCTTATGCAATCCCATTTGTCCAACCTTTCTTTGATTTGTTGTGTTTCCGGGTCTCTATTCAGAAAATTTCGGCCTGAGCCAAGGAGACCTAGGGTTTCTCCTATTCCATCCTGTAATGTTTTCAGAGTGTCTGCTTTGAGTTCAAGGTCTTTGATCCATTTGGAGTTGATTCTGGTGCAGGGTGATATATAAGGTTCTAGTTTTGTTTTCTACATGTAGTTAACCAATTTTGCCAGCACCATTTACTGAAGAGGCTGTCTTTTTTCCATTCTATTGTTTTAGCTCCCTTATCGAAGATTAGATGGCTATAGGTCTGTGGGTTCATTTCCGGGTTTTCAATTCTATTCCATTGGTCCTGAGGTCTGTTCTTATGCCAATACCAAGCTGTTTTGATTACTATGGCTTTATAGTAGAGTTTGAAATTTGGTATTGATATTCCTCCAGCAGTGTTCTTTCCGTTGATGAGCGTTTTTGCTATTCGGGGTCTTTTATTGTTCCATATGAATTTTTGGATTGCCTCTTCTATTTCCTTGAAGAATGAGGGTGGAATTTTCATAGGTATCGCGTTGAATTCGTAGATAGCCTTGGGAAGTATTGCCATTTTCACGATGTTAATCTTGCCAATCCAGGAGCATGGGAGGTTTTGCCATTTTTTAAGTTCTGTGTTGATTTCCTTTTTCAAGATTTTAATGTTTTCATCGTAGTGGTCCTTCACTTCTTTAGTTAAGTTAATTCCTAGGTATTTTATTTTTTGTGGGGCTATTACAAATGGAGTTGCTTTCCTAATTTCAGCCACACTTTTCTCATTGTTGGCATACAGCAAAGCCATTGATTTTTGGGGGTTAATTCTACATCTTGCTACTTTGCCAAAGTTTTGAATCAGCTTGAGTAATTTGGGAGTGGAGTCTATGGGATTCTTTAAATACAAGATCATGTCATCTGCAAAGAGGGAGAGTTTTATTTCTTCTTTCCCTATTTGGATCCCCTTTATGTCTGCATCTTGTCTTATTGCTGTAGCTAGGCATTCTAGTACTAGATTGAAGAGAAGTGGAGAGAGTGGGCATCCTTGTCTTGTTCCTGAGTTAAGAGGAAATGGCTTTATTTTTTCACCATTGAATATAATGCTGTCTGTAGGTTTGTCATATACAGCCTTTATTGAATTGAGGAATGTTCCATGGATTCCTAATTTTTCCAAAACCTTCATCATAAAGGGGTGTTGGATCTTGTTGAATGCTTTCTCTGCATCTATTGAGATAACCTTGTGGTTCTTGTTCTTGCTCATGTTGATGTGATGAATAATATTAATTGATTTGCGTATATTGAACCAGCTTTGCATCCCTGAAATGAATCCTGTTTGATCGTGGTGTATGATTTTTTGGATGAATTGTTGAAGTCAAAATTTTGTTGAGAAGTTTTGCAGCAATGTTCATCAAAGAAATGGGTCTATAGTTGTCTGTCTTTGATGAGTCCCTGCCCGGTTTTGGGATGAGGGTTATGATGGCTTCATAGAATGTGTTCGGTAGTGAGCTTTCTCTTTCAATTTCATTGAAGAGTTGGAGGAGAATTGGTGTGAGCTCTGCTTTGAAGGCCTTGTAAAATTCCGCTGTAAAACCATCTGGTCCTGGACTTTTCTTAGCTTGGAGGTCTCTTATTGCTGTTTCTATTTCAATGCTTGATATGGGCCTGTTAAGATAGTTTAACTCATCTTGGTTTAGTTTTGGCATGTCAATATTTGCTAGGAAGAGGTCCATTTCTGTCAAGTTGTCAAACTTATTAGCATAAAGTTTTGAGAAGTATTCCCTTATAATGTTCTGAATCTTGGTTGTTTCCGTGGTGATGTTTCCATTCTCATCTCTGAGTTTATTAATTTGGGTGTGTTCTCTTCTTTTTCTGATAAGATTTGCTAAGGGTCTGTCAATTTTGTTAAGTTTTTCAAAGAACCAACTCTTTGTTTTGTTGGTTCTTTCTATAGTTTTTTTGGATTCTAATTCATTTAATTCTGATTTAATTTTGATTATTTCTTTCTGTCTACTGGATTGGGGTTTATCTTGCTGCTCTTTTTCAAGGAGGTTTAGATGTGTCATTAAATTGTTAGTTTCCGATCTCTGCAATTTGTTGATGTAGGAGCTCAGAGCTATAAACTTGCCTCTGAGTACTGCCTTTGCTGTGTCCCAGAGGAGCTGGTAATTTGTGTGTTCATTTTTGTTGAATAGCATGAACATTTGAATTTCCTTTCTAATCTCTTCCATGACCCACTCATGATTCAGCAGTGTGTTGTTCAGCCTCCATGTGATACCGGACTTTCTTTGGTGGCTTTTGGTGTTGAGTTCTAATTTTATTCCCTTGTGGTCAGAGAGAATGCAAGGTATAACTTCAATGTTTCTGAATTTAGACAAATTTGCTTTGTGGCCTAAAATGTGGTCTATTTTAGAAAACGTTCTATGTGCTGCTGAGAAGAACATGTATTCTGATGCTGCTGGGTGAAATTTTCGGTAAATGTCTGTTAAGTCTAGTTGATCTATGCAGCTGTTTAGATCTGCGTTTTCTCTGTTGAGTTTTTGCCGAGTTGATCTATCTAATGGGGAGAGTGGTGTGTTAAAATCCCCAACAATTAATGTCTTTGGATCTATATGGGATTTGAGGGAAAGCAGTGTTTCTTTGATAAATTTGGGTGCTCCATTGTTTGGCGAATAGATATTTAGAATTGTAATATCCTCCTGAAGGAGAGATCCTTTAATTAGTATGTAGCGACCTTCTTTATCTCTTCTCATAAATTTTAATTTGAAGTCTATTTTATCTGATATTAGGATTGCAACTCCCGCCTGTTTATGAGGGCCGTTTGCTTGGTAGATTTTGTTCCAGCCTTTAACATTGAAAATGTGTTTGTTTTTATGGGCAAGATGTGACTCTTGCAGGCAGCAGATAGAAGGGTCTTGTTTTTTAATCCAACTAGACAGTCTATGTCGCTTAATTGGAGAGTTCAGTCTGTTAACGTTAAGAGATAGGACTGAGAGGTATTTGGGAGTTCCTGCCGTGTTATCCACCTTCTTGGGGGCTGCGAAAACTGGGTTCTTCCTATGGTTCTTGGATTCTCAGTTTGGGTGCAGTTTGTTGGCCTTTATTGTGGTCTTGTTGGTTTTCTATGTGTAGGACATCTTTAAGAATCTTTTGTAGGGCTGGTTTGGTGGAGATGTATTGTTTCAATTTTTCTTTGCTGTGGAAGGTTTTTATTTGGCCTTCAGTTATGAAGGAGAGTTTAGCTGGGTACAGTATTCTTGGTTGATAGTTGTTTGTTTTTAGGGCATGGCATACATCATTCCATGCTCTTCTTGCTTTGATTGTCTCTGCTGAGAAATCTGAAGTGATTCTAATTGGTTTCCCTTTATAGGTGATTACCCTTTTCTCCCTGACAGCTTTAAGGATCTTTTCCTTGTTCTGAGTTGATCCTGTGTGGATTATAATGTGAAGGTGGGATGTCCTATTCTGGTCTGGTCTATTTGGGGTTCTAAAGGCTTCTTGTATCTGAATAGGCCTATCTTTTTGCATGTTTGGGAAGTTCTCTGCTAGGATCCTGTTAAACAAATTTCCTAGACCATTAACTTCTGTTTCTAGGTGCTCCTCTACACCCATTATCCTTATGTTAGGCCTTCTGATGGTGTCTTCCAGGTGTTGAATAGATCTATCATATTTCTTGGACTTGTCTTGGATGGTTGTATGTTCTTTCTCTATAATATCTAGGCTGTCTTCAATCCCTGAGATTCTATCTTCTGCATGGTCTAACGTGCTGTCAAGACTCTCTACTTTGTTTTTTTTTATCTCTTTTCCTTCTAATTGGTCAGCTTTGATGGCTTCAAGTTCTTTGTTGAAGCTCTGTTTTAGGTCTTGTATGAATCTCTTTACTTCCTTAATTTGGTGTTCAGTGTTTGTCCTCAAATCACTTAGTTGATTGGATATGGTTTCTTTGGACTCTCATTCCTTCTGTTGGGTTCCATTCAGCTTTCCCTTTGTGGTCTCCCTGACTTCCTTCAGCTCTTTGTTAATGGATTCTATGGATGCCTTTAGTGATCTTTGTGTGTTCTCTACCTGGTCTCTCAATTCCTGTATTACTCTTTGATTAGCTTCCTCGCGTTCGTGGGATTCCTGCAGTTCTCTTTGAGTGTTCTCAGCCTGCTCACGCCATTCCTCCCTTTCTCTTTGAGTATTCTCAAGTTGTTCACGCAAATCCTGTATTAGTTTTTGAGTAGCTTCCTCACGCTTATGATATTCCTGTATAAACTTCTGGGATGCCTCCTCTCTCTCCCTATCACACTCATACAGAGTCCTTTGTACATTGTCAAACTTCTCATTTATCATGTTTGCTAGTAGTGCTTGTAGAGCTATTTGGGAACTCTCCTCTGGATTATTCATTATCTGTTCTAATCCCTGATTATCAAGATTGGGAATTGAAATACCCGAATTTGCCATTTTTCTTGTGTTTTTCCGGCTTACTCTGCCCATTTGAGATGAAGATAGCACCAGTTTTGTGCTAGAACACTATCTTAAGGCAACCATCAACCAAAGTTTGCATTTGTACAGTCAATAGTCTACAGACACAATCTAGTTCAACAGATACATCTATTCAACATCAAACAACTATATGTTAAAGGACTTCAAACCGCAGAAAAGAATTTGGAAAACCAGAAATTATTAGGATTAGGGAGAGATGTGGGTAAAAAATAGGAATAGATTGGTGTGGGGAGGCACAGGGAGAGTTAACTATGTCCTAATCACAATGCAGGAAATGGGTTGGGTAGGATGCAAGTAGAGAGAGAGAGAAAAAGAAGAGACGGAAAGGGGAATGAGAAGAGACCAGAAAAAAAATAGAAACGTAAAGATTAATGTTATTATAGAGATTAAAAGAGAGGAATGTGAATATATTGAGAGAAAGGGAGGGACATAGAGGAGATGTGAAAAACTTTAAGGATGGGAAAGGGAGAACAAAAGATCAGAAGTTCAGAAGAGCTAGACAAAAAACAAAAAGATAATTAAGAAAGAAAGAAAAAGAGAAAGAAGACAAGAAAAGGAAGGAAAACGCTCATTCACATATTCCTAAAATAAAAATTATAAGAGGAGAGAAAAAAAAAGTTACTGGAAAACACTTATTTTTTCAGAAGAGGCAAAAATTAAAGATTAATAAAAGTTTTAGAAGAGAAAAAATATTTATATATATATATATATAAGGTAACAAAAAACAAACAAAAAAAAGAAAAGAAGAATTAAAAAAAAAGTCTTTTGATTTTTTTTGGGGGGGGAGGGGTAGGAAGAATCCTGTATCTCCCTTTTGTCTGTAACCAGTCTCTTGTTGGAGTCTCTGGTCAGCTTGAGGTCCTGTGGCTTGATTGGTTTCTTAAGTCGGTTTGTTGGAAGAGGCAGAAAAATGCTCTGCTTTACCCAAGATTTTGAGATCCCCCTCCCAGGTTGGTTTTCTGGGAGGGTGATCTGCTTTGAGAATCACAAAAGAGGGGGATGCGGTGATGAGGCTAGGTTCTGGGTAGAGCTGAGGCCTTTCAACAAACAGTAGCTTTTCCCTGGGGCTATTTTGTGATAAAGCTCACAGCGCCCAGGCTGGAGCCATTCTCAGGGTTTCTGTTTTTCAATTGATTGTGGAGGCTGCTAGAGGGAGGGGCAGCCTCTGGCTCTGGTTACCCAGTGAGGCAAGCCACTCCAATGGCTGGCGCCTGAGCTGGGTGACTTTTCCCTGGATGGAGCTGAGTCTGGCAGGTCACTTCGCCGTTAAGTTCTTGTGACCTGCTAAATGACTCGTTTTTTTCCAAGGCCTGAGCTGGAGCTAGCAGATCCTCCGAGCTTTGTCAGTATCCAAGATGGAGATCACCGGTGCTGGGGGGGGGGAGGGGTGGCCTTCCCTCCTCTGCTCCCTGAGAAGGAGTGAGGACGTCGGGCTTGTACTCACGCCGAGTCTTGGATCCTGGGTCGTCTCTGGTCTGCAAACTGCAGGATGAAGATGTCCGTTCCTTGTTGGTTCTTGTTGGTGTTGAGTAGAATCCGCTCGTCCGCTGCGTCTGGCTCCTTCGTCCCGGACTCTCTGTGTCTCAGGTATGACTCCGCGGCGGTGGTCACCGCCGTGACCCTGCCGCCGCAGCGGCAGCTGCTGGCAGGCGCTCAGATGTGTCTCCTTGGCTTCCCCTCTGTTGACTGACTCTCTGTCCTGTGATGGCACACTTGGTGTGATTCTCTGGCTTAGGACTGTTCACTGGAACTCTAAAACTGCTTTCTATGTGAGAGCTTGTTCAGATTCCAGCTTCTCCTCCACCATCTTCCTGGAACTCCTCAGTGTTAGAAATTTTTGATTTGAAGTGTTGTTGTTATTCTATATAGGTGACCTTCTCTGATGGTGTTATTTTGTGAAATTGTTGGTCCAATAGAAAACCTTCTACTTGGTTATAGGAGAGCACCAAGTAAAGAAAATTACTTTTAAAAATTTTTATTAGGTAGTTAAACGAAGAGGTTTTCAATTCTAGAAATCAGGTTGTAGGTTTAATGCATCTTGATAATGTCTTCCCTCCCATTTTTTTCTCCCTACTTTACTTTTATTTACTCTTACATATGACCAGGAAGCAGGATGATAGGAATTTCAAGCAATACCAGGAATGTCCTAAACTTCCTGGTGTTGAATTGAAGATTGGGAATTACACATAAGAAAACTGTGGTACCAAGAGAATGCAAGATGTTGATACTAGGACTCCAGATCTAGTATTATATGTACAGAGTAGCTACAGGAAAGATAAGGGTACAAGGAAGACTGGAAATTCGAGAGCTTTGTCAGCAAATATTTGAAGAGGTCATGACTTCAAACCATTCATTCTTTTGATATTGGTTTTAACTCATGGACATCTTGAATTAACTATGTTCAGTCAAGTTCTCTTTCATCTTTCTTTATGCCGTCACAATTTACATTCTTCTAATATGCTCGGCTCCATATTGTTCCCAAGCAAAAATTGAGAACACAAAATACCAGCTCCCTTGGGATACAGCCAAAGCAGTACTCAGAGATAAATTTATAGTTCTGAGTCCTATATTAACAATCTGGAGAAATCTCAAATCAACACTTTAATCATATACCTCAAGCTCCTTGAAAAAGAGGAACAAGCCAAACTCCAAACCAGTAGAATTAAATAAATAATAAAAATTAAATCAAAACAAATGAATTAGGCAAAAAACAGAACAAAACAGAGTCGCTTCTTTGAAAAAAATTAAGAAAATTGACAGACCATTAACAATTCTGACCAAAAAAAGAGAACACATATAAATAAATAAAATAGAAATGATAATGGGAACATGAGAGATAAAAGCAAGAGTCACAACATTATCACGTAATTGCTTGACAACCTTTATGCTAACAGACTGGAGAACCTAAAAGAATGGAAGTATTTCTAGGGAATATAGATATACCCCAACTACACCAAGATGTTTAGACCAACTAAATAGACCCATAACAAGAAAATAGAAACAGGAATATAAAACATCGCATCTAAGAAAGGTCTGATGAAGTTACAGCCAAATTTCATAAGGCCTTCAAAGGAGAACGCATTCCAATACTCCTCAAACTCTTCAGTGAAATAGAAAGAGAGAAACACTACCTCATTTTATGAAGCTACTGCAACACTCCTGCAAAAGCAGATAGGGACTCCTCAAAGAAACAGAATTATTGAACTATTTCTTTGATGTACAATGGTGCCAAACATCTCAAAAAAATTCTGGCCAAGTGAATTCAACAACTAAAGAAAAAAATTATACTCCATGATCAAATGGGATTCATTCAATGGATGAAAAGCTGATTCAATATAAGCAAGTCAATTAATGTATTGTTTTTAATGTACTATGTGATTTTTTGGTGTTTATTTTGGTATGTTCTTTCACCTATGGTATATCCCTGTTGTCACTGTATTTGATGTTGGTGCCTTGCATCTTGTATATACATTTATCTAATATGGGGAGGGGAAGGGGAATAACAAAATGCTGAAACAAGGACACAGGATGACCCTTCACAACAATGATACTCACAAGACACAAAGTTGGAAATGAACTTTATAAATTTGGGGAGGGGGGAAGAAGGGGGTTATGGGAGAGGGAAGGGATAGTAGGGGATAAACAAAGAAGGGGGTGAAAATGCTCAACAAGAAATGTATTCATCACTTTATTGATGTAACTGTAACCCCTCTGTACAGCATCTTCATAAGAAAATGAATTTTAAAACAAAATTAATAAAACTGAAATATACCACACAAAACAGATCAAAGAGGCAAGAACAAGAACCACATGAGCATCTCATTAGAAGCATAAAAAGCATTTGACAAGATCCAACAACCGTTTATGAAAGCTCTGGAGAAACTAGGAATTCATGGAACATTCTTCAATATAATAAAGGCTGTACATGACAAATTTATGGCTGACATCATTCTTAATGGTGAAACATTAAAAACATTTCCTCTCAAATAAGGAATGGAAAAGGATGTCCATTCTCTCCATTCCTCTTCAATATAGTACTGGATTCCTATGAAGAGCAAGGAAGAGAAAAATGTACAGGGAATCCAAATAGGGAAAAGAAAGTAAAAGTAATAGTCTTTGCAGAAGACATGTTCTTAAAGTTAAGAAACTTATAGATCCTCCTCCCAGTTACTTGGGCTGAATTGAAACCTTGAGCAAATAACAGATCATAAAACTCATCAAGAAATTCAGTAGTTTTTCTGTGTGCTAGCAATGAGTAGAATGAGTGAAATCAGGAAAGCAGATCCATTTTTAGTAGCCTCAAAAAATACCTAGGAATTAACTTAAACAAAGATGTGGAAGACCTCTATGATGAAAACTTGAAAGTCTGAAAAGAAATCAAAGCAGAATTCAAATGGAAAAATCTTCCATGCTTCTGAATCAGAAGTATTAACATTGTGAAAATAGTACTAGTGCCCAAAGCCAAACAAATCCAATGCAATACCCATCAAATCCCAGCAATAAAAAAAACTCATATGGCGTAATAAAAGACCCTAAATGGCAAAAACAATCCTTAGCAGAAAGATCGGTGTTTTGAGGAATGTCAATACCAAACTTCAATGAGTATTACAAATCTGTAGTAATAAAAATAGCTTGGAACTGGCATAAGAATAGACCTAGGGATCTATGGAATAGAATAGAAGACCCAGCAATGAATCCAGAGACCTATAACCACCTAATATTTAAGAAGGGAGCCCAAGACACAGGATGGACAAAAACAGCCTCTTCAACAAATGGTGTTGGCACAATTGGCTATACACTTTCAGACACGGAAGCTAACCCATTGCAGCAGAATCAGTACCACATGGATCAAAGGTAAGGGTAGATACCATGAACATATTACAAGAAAGGATAGAGTAAACACTAGGACTCCTGGGCACATATTGAAATTTCCTCAGTAATGATCCAGAATCACAAGTCAAAAAAGCCTGGATAAATGGTATTGCCACAAACTGAAGAACTTCTGTTTGGCAAAGGACATAGCTAGCAAAGTAAATAGAAATCCCACAGAATGAGAGAAGATCTTTACTAGTTTTGCATCTGAAAAAGGCCTCCTATCTAAAATATATTTAGAGTTCAAAAAGTTAAACTCTCCTAAGACAAACCCTCAAAGGAAGAAGAGCCCAATTAATAAATGGGCCAATGTCTTAAAGAGAGACTTATCAGAAGAAGAAGTAAGAATGGCCATACATGCATGAAGAGACGTTTAACATCTCTAGCCATAAACAAATGCAAATCAAGACAACATTCACCAAGTCTGAACTGAATATATCAGCAATCCATATTCATTGCACCATTCTTTACCATAGCCAAAATATAGAATCAACTCAGATGCCCCTCAATGGACAAATGGATCAAGAGAATGTGATACACACACACACACACACACACACACACACACACACACACACACACACACACACACACAGAATGAAATTCTATGCTTCCATACTGCCCCATTTAAAAGGAAATGGAAAGAACTGGAAAAACATATTATATTGTGTTATATCATAGATGGGAAACAAATATTATTTAGGGCATAAGACAAAATAAAAGAAATCTGGGAAATATATTGAAAGACCAGTTAATAAAAACAAAAGAAGTATTAAATTAAAGGTTTAAAATTTGGAAATTCAAATTGCTGAAAAATTCTCTACAGTCAATAAAAGGCCTTTTTATCAAAGACTTAAGAGCCAACCAAAATTGTAAAGTTTGTTTTTCGACATATTGACTTGTAAGTCTCATTGTTGCAATGGGTCCACCTGTATCCCTATTTAAAGGATTTGTTTTTTCCCTTCTCCTCCACAAATTACACCAACACCAAAATAGTGAAAGCAGAGATTATACCGTGGGGGAGGGACATACAAAGCAACAAGGAAATCATCTTATGAATATGTTAGAAACAATCGCATGAAAGAAAAAACATTTGAATACTTATCTTGGGGTTCATTTCACCTAACATCAACTTATCTATGCTTACAGAAGTTGAGCATATCTTCATGTGTCTACTGGCCATTCTTATTTCCTGAGAAGTTTCTCATGGCATGATCCTATAAATCTCAAGCTCCCAACCAAGTGCCCTATGGCACCTCTTTCCAGGCCATCCTTGCTTTTATGGTGTCTGCTGAGAAGTCTGAGGTAATTCTGATTGGGTTACCTTTATATGTGATTGTTCTCTTCTCCCTGGCAGCTTTAAGAATTCTTTCTTTAGTGTCAATTGAGCAGGTATGGATTATAATGGTGGGATGACCCGTTCTGGTCTGGTCTATTTGGGGTAATTTGTGGAGGGGAAGTGAAAAAACAAATCGTTTAAAAAGGGATACAGGTGGACCCAATGCAACAATGAGATGCATAAGTAGTTATGTCGAAAAACGAACTTCACAATTTTGGCTGGGGGTGGGGAGGGTAGGAGCATGTAGGATTGGAGAATTTGGGGTGGGGTGAGAGATGGGAAGGGATGGGAAGGGGAAACAAAGTAGGAGGCTACAATGCTTGATAAGAAATGTACTCAGTACCTTGCCCATGTAATTGTAACCCCTCTGTACAGAATTTTCACAATTAAAAAAAATTTAAAAAAGAAAAAAAATCAGTATTATAATCAAAAAGAATTTACTATTTTCATGTATAAACAAAACTACTGTGATTGGATGGATTTCAAAGCATGTTTAATAAATAGAATATCTGTCCTCCCCCCCCCCCCAAAAAAAAGCTTCTTGTATCTGGAGGGCATGTTCTTTTGTATATTTGGAAGTTCTCTGCTAGGATTAGCAGAATGTATTTCCTAATCCATTGGCTTCTTTCTCCAGGTCCTCTTATATACTTATTATTCTCAAATCAGGCTTTCTGAATGTATCCTGTATTTCCTGCAGTGATCTGTTATGCTTCTTAGTTTTGTTATGCATATTTGTGTGCTCTTTCTCTATGGAGTCTAAACTGTTTCAGCCTCTGGTATTCTTTCTTTGGCCTCCTCTATTCTACTTTCAAGGCTTTTTTTACTTTGGTGTTTATCACTTCCTTCTTGCTGGTCTTTCTAAAGAGTGGCCAACTCTTTATTAAGGTTTTCTTTTGGGCCTTGAATAGATTGCTTTACCTCTTGGAGTTGGTTATCAGACTTTTCTTTCCACTCCTTAATCTGGGTTCGTATGTTTATTTTTTTTTTTTATTATACTCTTTCTCCCTCTGCTGGAGTTCCTTTCTCTTTTTATTTGTGGAGGCCATGAAGTCATCTAGTAGCTTCTGGTTGGCCTCATCATGTTCTCTGATAACTCTATGCAGGGTGTCCAATTTTTCATTCAGCAGGCTTACTAGTCATGCTTTTAATCTATCTTGATTATTATTCTCAACGTTATTCTGGGACTGTTCTGTAGCTTGTTTATATGGAGATGGTGTTGGGATTTGTTGATTGGCCATGATTTTTGTGTTTCTGCAGTTAGTTCTACCCATTTGGAGACAAGAACCACACTGGTACAACAGTGGGACAGTCTTTTAGGACCGGAGGCAACCCAGTGTTATGTAGAGGTATAGATCTTAGGGTTTCAGAGTTATGGGTAGGTGTTTTCCTATTTAGGTCTCTTTTTCTTTGCTTGGAGAGGGATACTGTGGCTTCGGGGTTGAGATTATGTATAGTTGTAACTATTGAAGCAATCTGGATTTGGCTGATAAGTAGTCTGCTCCTGAGAGATAACAAGATGGGGTCTTTGTACTCAAAATAGTCAAATGGAACCAATTTTGTAGTCAAAGATAGAACCAACTGTAAGTTGTGTCAGATATAATCCAATAAGGATCAAAGGACTGGAGTAGATGGAGAAGTGAAGGGTTAGGATTGGACAGAAATGAATTTAAGTTCAGAAGAGAACTAAGGTATGAGGGTAAGAACAGCTTAGGGGAGGGGTGTATGTAGTATGAGGAGATTAAAACCTTGTTACCCAGTGCAAGAGGTGGAAAATAATTCAAAGATAGATTAGGTAGGGAGTAGCTTAGAGATCTAGATGAAGATAAGAAAAAGAAGTTATAGATAAGTATATTTCGGAGACTTGTTGATATTAGAAAAGCATTATTCAGATATTATTGGAAAGTCATTTAATCTATTAACTCCTGACATTATTGTTTACAAACATAGAAGGAGGCCTTACTCTGTGTATAGAACTATACAGGTCAGCTCTGATGGAGTAGTAGTATAATGTGGAGAGAATGGAGAAGGGGAGAGTGAGAGAAAAAGAAAGAAAAATCTTACAAGTTAGGAAATTGGAAGTGGAAGAACAAAACAAATAATGATGAATCATAGAAGGTTGAAGTGGAATGGCAAATCCTAAAGTAGCTAGGATTACACATATGGGACAATGACTATTGGCTTTTTCCTTTTGTTTTGTTTTTTATTTATTTGTCTTTGAGTGTAAGGAGAGGGTCACAGAAATGATGGCAGTAGCATTCAGTAAAAAGTATGGTGGAAATGAACTCTATAACTTGTGGTGAGGTTGGGAGGAAAAACCTGGGAGAGAGTGAGGGAAGGTGTAACATTGTCCAAAAGAAATGTACCCCTTTATCTGACTTATATAACTGCAAGTCCTCTGTACAGCACCTTTACAACAACAATAAAAATACATTAAGAAAATAGAAGCAATGGAACTATAAACTCACACCTGATGATTGATAGCCTAGAGCATTCTAAGGAAAGGAGAAGAAACAGGGAATTTATATGTCTTGTGGCATTTTAGGTGCGTCCCTGCTCTATGTTTAAAACCACTTTCCTTTGTGGCAAAACAACAGGAAACAATACCAAACTCAATATAACTTCAGTGTTAGAACCAACCAAGTTTCCAAGTTGCAATTCTTAATATCTCTAAGCTAAAGATGGAGTAGGAGAGAATTCTCTACCTTCAAAAGGTTTGTCATCAATTCTCTTATTTAAAGACTGTAATGATTTTCATGTTGACAAAAATGATTTCTTTAGTGCCAAACCCAAGTTGGAAGGACTCTGTCATCATCTTGAAATAACACTGAATACTGGATTCTCCTTTGAGTGACAATTCTCACTGATTGCACTGGACAGAATTGTTGGTGCATCAGGTGGAGAAAGAGATGGCTTTCTCTGCCACTCTGAAAAAAAAAGAGCAGCAACGAAATACAATTGTGAGGCAGTGTCTTCGCAAGGAACTTGTGCCACCACAGGAATGAGCTACATCATTACAGATCTCTATGTCAACTATTTACCTGCATTTTTTGCTCAAGTCAGCATCATGAAAATCTGCAAAATTCAGAAGATTAAAGCCCCATATTTCTTGCTGGTCCTGTGTCTGTGGACCTCAGAAGTGCAGCCTGGCTCCTAATTGTCTGCTCTGTCTGAACACTAGATGTTGTTTTTTTTCTTCACTTCTTTAGTTAATTCCTAGGTATTTTATCTTTTGTGGGTATATTCCAAAAGGAGTTGCTTTCCTGATTTCAGCTGTGCTCTTCTCATTAGTGGCATACAGAAAAGCCATTGATTTTTGAGGGTTAATTTTGTGTCCTGCTACTTTGCCAACATTTCAGATCAGCTTCAGTAACATGGAATGGAGTCCATGGAGTTCTTTAAAAACAAGATCATGTCATCTGCAAAGAGGGAGTGTTTGACTTCATCTTTCCCTATTTGGATCCAATTTATGTTTGTATCTTGTCCTATTGCTTTAGCTAGGCATTCTAATAGCAAGTTAAAGAGGCGTGGAGAGAGTGGAGATCCTTGTCTTGTTTCTGAGTTTAGAGGAAATGGCTTTAGCTTTTCACCATTAAGTATAATACTGGCTGTAGGTTTGTCATTCATAACCTTTATTGTATTGAGAAATGTTTCCTGGATTCCTAGCTTCATAAAGTGGTGTTGGATCTTGTCAAATTCATTTTCTGCTTCTATTGACATAGTCATGTGGTTCTTATCATGATTCTTGTTGATGTAATGAATTATATTAATTGATTTGCATATAATGGACCAGTTTTGCATCCCTGTCATGAATCCTGTTTGTATACATATAGGATAAGCTTATCAGATCAGCTGAAAAGCTTAAAGCACTGTACATATGATCATATATGATGATTCTAATTGAACTGAACCCCAAGATATGGACACAAGTGTTCTGTATTTATTATTACCAGTTTAAATGTACTATGTGATTTTTGTTGTTGTTGTTGTTTCCTTTGTGTGTTTGTTCCCCTAGGACATATCCACTGTTGTCACTGTACTTGATTTTGGTACCCTGCATCTTGTATATACATTTTTCTAATCTGAGGAGGGGAAGGGGAATAATGAAACATAGGATAACCTATTCAAACACAGATACCCACAGGACAGTAAATGGAAATTAACTTTACAACTTTGGGCAGGGGTTGGGTAGGAGAGGTGGGTAGGAGTGTGGGAGGTGGGGAGGGATAGCATATTGGAACAACAACAACAAGGGGGAAACAAGGACACAGGATGGCTCCTTGCAACAATGATACCCACAAGACAGTATATTGGAAATGAACTTTACATCTTTGGGTGGTGGTGGGGGAAGAGTAAACCAGGTAGGGAGGGAAGGGATAGTGGGAGGACAACAAGGGAAAGGGTAACAATGTGTGACAAGGTATGCACTCATTCTGTTACTCATGTAACTGTAACCCCTCTGTACAGAATCTTTACAATTTACAACAAAAAAAGAAAGGACAGGGCTATGGTGTGATGTCTAAAACCAAAGCAAGGAAATGTAAAGTCCTGTTAACCAAAAACTGCAGAGCTGTTTAAATACAAGTCATTGTGTAGAATGGATTGTCTAAGCAACGTAAAGTCCAGTAATTCATAATAAAGAAAAACATGTATGATGAAACTCACAATTACTATTTATTTGAAAGCAGATTAATGTGATTAGAGATTAGAAGCTACAAGTGCAGGGGTGGGGGTTGGTTGAATCAAATCAAATGAAAGTAAGTTCAGGTCCAGTCCTGAAGATCAAATCTTGATGATGAAAATGTTTTCATTTTGGCTCCCACAGAGCTACCCATATTTGGTATATATATTTTTAACATATCCTGAAAATAAATAAAACAATGTATAGAGGTTATTAATAAGCATGAAGTCTGTGTTCTCAGAATCTTGGAATATGAATGTAGACTAGCAAATACAAAATGCTATTTAGTTTACAGGAGTCACCTTGAAAGGAAAGCAGAGATGAATGCAGCATTGGAAAATGGACTTCAGTGCTGATGAAGTTCCAATTTCCCAAAGTTGTCCTGAATAGCTCACAGAGGAGTCTACCTGCAGAAGTCTCATTATCAAAACTTTTGTATTTCCTTAATGATTCCCAGCGATAACAGGGTTTTAAATTAAAACCCTGTTTTAATTTCTCCATCTTGCATGCAAGATGGAGAAGTGTTATCCTTCTAACAATTTCTTCCAAGGTTAACCTTTGTCAAATGCCATTATTACAGCAAGGATACAGTGTAAATTAACAATCAATCAACTTCAACTTCTTGGCTCCTTGGAAATTAGTATATTAACTTGAATCAGAACAGAAGGAGTTAAGGGAGCCATAGGAAGAAAGGAAATGTTTATTTCTGCTACACTTTCTTCCCCATAGCATTTCCTGAGGCAGGAAAAATGGGAGAAGGTCTAAGTATGAAGATTGACATAAAACAAAGCCTCATGTAAAGGAAATCTTCTCACTATATATATGTGTTTGTGTGTGTGTGTGTGTGTGTGTGTGTGTGTGTGTGTGTGTGTGTATCGATATATCTGGGAAATAAGAAGCAGTTACGGGAGAGTAATCTGTGATTGGCTCATCTGAGGAAGATTTGAAATATTCCTGTCAGGTACAGCTTCCTCTCTTCCTCAGATAATAACATGTGTCCCACTCATTATTGGACACACATTATTTTGTTATGAAATCATCTCTGCATTCCCGTTTTTTAGTGACTCACATTTTTGACCTTCCTATAAACATCCATCATTCCCCATTCTTTTTGTCACATGTATTTGTTGAGAGACAAATATGTTGAAGCCTCCTTCCTTGGGCAGTGACATTGACAGAGAAGATAGGCAATCTTCTTACCATATATGTCTTGGGTATAAGAAGCATCCTCAGTAGGGTCATCTTTGGTGGACTCATCTGAGGAAGATTTGAAATATTTCTGTCAGGTAAAGCATCCTCCCTCCTTCAGATAATAACATGTGTCCCACTCAGTATTGGACACACATTATTTTGTTATAAAATTAGCTATGCATTCCCGTTGTTTAGTGACTCACATCTTTGACCTTCTTATAAAATCCATCATTCCCCATTCTTTTTGTCACATGTATTTGTTGAGAGACAAATATGTTGAAACCTCCCTCCTTGGGCAGTGACATTGACAGAGAAGATAGGCAATCTTCTTACCATATATGTCGGTATAAGAAGCATCCTCAGTAGGATCACCTGTGGTGGACTCATCTGAGGAAGATTTGAAATATTTCTGTAAGGTACAGCATTCTCTCTCCTTCAGATAATAACATGTGTCCCGCTCAGTATTGCACACAATTGTTTTGTTATAAACTCATCTCTGCATTCCCGTTGTTTAGTGACTCACATCTTTGACCTTCCTATAAATGCCCATCATTCCCCATTCTTTGTGCCATGTTATTTGTTGAGAGACAAATACATGGAAACCTCTCTCCTTGGACATTGACATTGACTGTGGAGATAGTACAATGTTCAAATCCTCCTATTTTCTCTTCCATGAAAAACTGTTTCCAAGAAGGAATATGGGAAGGTACAGTGGACAGTCTTGCTTGTCAACTCAGAGATTGGAAGTGAACATTGACATATGCCCGTGGTGTAGCAGCACACCTTAGGCATCACTGTCTTCATGATTACAGCATCCTGTAATCCTTCTTAAATTACAACTATAGAATCCATTTCATCTTAATTTAAACCAGTAAAAGTTGCTTTACATTTGACATTAGCCAGGAAATTCTTTCTTCAAATTATTCAAAGATATATATATATATGCATATATATATCAACAATAACCTTAAACAGGGCACTGGAGGTTCTTACTTGCAATTCTATCTACTCAGGTGGCTGAGATCTGAGATCAAGGTCAAAGTCATCCCCTGACAGGAAATTCTATGAAACTCGTCTGTCTAATTAACTACCGTGAATGCCAGAGGTGGATCTGTGGTTCAAGTGATTGAGTGCATGATCATAGGAGCTCTGGGACAGCAGTCAGGCCCCCAGTTCAAGCCCCAGGAGTGGCACAAACAATAAAGAAAAACAAAACACACTCAATCCCTCATGTCTGGCCTCACAGCTTTGAACCTTTGGCTAAGGAAAGAGGAATAATAACTATGAATCTGATAACTCTGTGAGAGAGGCTTGCTTCTAGAATTTATAACAATATGTAAGGAAGTGGAGATTACCTAGCTTCAAAGTGAACTAGATTATCAGGAATGCATCTTTCCCTGGGTTTTCTTAGAATCCTATATAAATTAAAATATGCACATGGAAGCTGTCAGGAAGGAGACTGGGAATGAAATGGCCTTAGAAAAGAAGTCGAATGGCAGGACAGGTTTCCAGTAACTATGGTGTCTGATATAGTCTCTGTTGACATTCTTTTAAAGATTAAAAAAAAAGAAGAAAACATTTGAGATGGAAGATTAACTGTGAGTAGTAATGGTCATTTTTATTCTTAAAAGCAGTGTCCCTGAGAGGTCAGACTGAAGACAAATTCTACCTAAACAAGACAACATTGTCCTCTTACACTTCTTGAAATAAGCCACTGATTACCTTCTAGACATTTTTCCTCCTCTTCATTGGTTTCCCCTTTCCCATTGACCCGAATTCATCCCTTCTGAGTATTAACTTCTTAGTGTTTTATTTTGCTGAACTTTGACTTGTGTTTCTGAGGAACTGTCCAGTTTGAAATCTCCTGTGAATCTACTGTATTTCATTAGTTGTGTTTGTATATAATTGCATAGCATCGAAGCCATTTACTTATGACTTTGTAAGCTAAATCTAGCTTCCACATATAGGGGAAAACATGAGTGAAGTGGAAAGGAGGGGGAAATGCAGACAAGAGTTGGATCCATATTCTATAAAGTTGAGAAAAGTAAAGGAAAGTGTGGTTAGGGGAAGGCTAGGTGCGAATGTTGAAAGAAGTGACATTGATTAAGATATATTGTGTTCACTCTTAAATAGCAACTCCTATGACAGTTAATTAAAGATTATAATGAAAGAAAAGGCCTTATAATAACAATAATTGGTACTAGACTGTGTGATTCATACAGAGAAAACATCTGCCTGAATTCAGAAAACAGAACCCAGTGTCATGAGAGCTTAAAACTGGAAGGGAGATGGATCTAGGCTGTGAACAAGAGGTCAGGAAGGTACAGCTTCATGAAAATCTCAAAGTCACTGCCTCACACAATAAGTATTTGCACATTCTTTTACTTACCAGAAAAAACCAGGATAGCAGCAACACCCAGTATTACAAGGAATGCCAAGAACTTCATGGTTCTGAGTTGAAATTTTGAATCACAGTGAAGGTAACTCTGGTACCAGGATAAGACAAGCTACTGACACCAGGACTCTGAACTTAGATTATATATGTTGAGTGCACCAATCAGAAATTTCCAGCTAAGTATCTGGATGAGTAATTCCTGGAGAAGTTAGGTCAGTGTCAACAGAAGAAAGTAGATTAAAACCAGAAGCCCTTTGAAAAGGTCATGAGTTCTCTTCCTTGATCCTGATTATACAGATTTAAGTTCAAGGATGTTTGTGTTCGATGGCAAAAATCCCCCCACTACCTCTTACTCTGGACTTTTAGCTTCAATGTTACAATCTCTTTTGTCAAGTTGGTATGTCCAAGAACCAGTCTTGTTGATATATAAACCACTTCTTCTAAAAATTTAAGTTTATAACATTGTCAGTCAACTAGCTTTTTGCAGAGAATATTTGAAGTAGAGTGGCAACCTCAAAAACCCTTCTGATCCTGGTTGTTCAAGCAGTGAATTCACTTCTGGACATGTGTGGAGGTTCATCTAGCAGATGGATTTCAGCACTAATGAAAGAAAAATCAAATCTGACCTCCCTGCATTTAAGCAATTCTAGTTTAAAGATGCAAAATCCAGTCAGGCACCCAAGGCTCCAGCCTGATGTCATAGGTACTCAGGAGACAATTGGGCAGGAAAATCCTTGAGATCCTTATCTCCACTAAACTATTAAGAAGTCAAAGTGGAGCTGTAGCTATGGAGTATACCATTAGTCTTGAAAGAAGGAAGCACAGGAATATCACACAGGCCCTGAGTTCAATTCCAGAACTGCCACACACCTGTCAAAAGCAAACTCTAAGACAAAGTTGACAGTTAACATTTATAAAAATTAACACATTCATTGAAACAATTTATTCTCTCGACACTACAGGTAGAGCATTGTTCTGTGTCAAACACTATAAAAGAAAAACAGCAGTGGGCAGAAAAATAAAAATTTATCTTTTACCCTATGAGCAACAAAAACAACAAAAAATTTACATTGAATATATACTGTCCAAACACAGTTTATTCAAAAGCTAAAATGTAAAATATGTGAGGCAAAATATTCTCCTATCATAGTCCTTGGAGATGTAGGTGGGTAGACCAATGGTAGAGCACAGAGCATGTTTATGATCTGTACTTAATTCTCATCATTTACACAAAAACAGAATGAAAGAGCAAAAGGAATTAATTCAGGAAAGAAGAGACCTTGGAATGGGATTTCAATCTCAGGAATGGAAGCTGAAAGGGAATTAACGTATACCAACAATTGTGTATGTGATTGTGTGTGTGTGTAATATTAATCTATAACATATTTGGATATTTGCCTTTGTTGTTACTTTCTTTTCTTTATGTCTTGTTTGTTTGAATATACTATAGTCTTTGTTGTTACTTTTGTTTTCTTTACTTATTGGCTCATTTATTTATTTTTATTTTGATAATACTATACAGAAGGGTTACAATTACATGGGCAAGATAATGAGTACATTTCTTATCAAGCATTTCCCCTTCACATCCCTTCACATTCTCTCCTTGCCCCACCCACCAAATTTTCTTCCCCACTCCCCCATGAAAGATGTAAAGTTCGTTTTCGAAATAAGGACTTGTACATCTCAATGTTCCAATGGGTCTACCTGTCTCCCTTTCTGAACAATTTGTTTTTTCCTTTCCCCTCCACAATTTATACCGACAAAATACAGTGAAACAGGGGTTATTCAGTGGGGGAGGACATACAAACAACAAAGAAATAATCTTATAAATGTGTTAGAAACAATCGCATGAAAGAAATAAACATTTGAATACATATCTTAGGGCTCATTTCCCTAACATCAACTTATCTGACCTTTTCTGCTTGACTCAGACATATGCTAGTTTTGTTTTCTTTTGGTATCATTTGTTTAGCTATCTTTGGGAGAGGAAGAAACTGCACAGACATGGAGAGACTACAAGTGATAAAATAACAAAGTGTTAACAGCCCAATTAATAAATATTTAAAGACAGACTTCTCCAAAGAAGAAATAAAAATGGCCAATAGGCACAGGAAGAAATATTCAGCATTTCTGTCCATAAAGGAAATGCAAATCATAACAACATTGAGTTTCCACCTCACCCCAGTTACATTGACCATTTTCAAGAAAACTAATAATTACAGATGCTGTTGTAGATGTGGCCAATAGGGAAGTCTATTAAACTGTCAGTGGGAATATAAACTTGTTCACCAACCATTCTGGAAAGGAGTATAGAGATTCCTCAAAAGACTATTTATAGAGATTCCCTTTAACCCAGCTTTTATCCAGTAGAACACAAACAAGACCATATGAAAGCTACCAACAAAACCATGTTCATTGCAGCATTCTTTACCACATCCAAGAGATGGAAGCAACTCAGATGCCCTTCAGTTGATGAATGGATAAAGAAAATGTGGGAGATATACACAATGGAATTCCATGCATCCACTAGAATGGATGATACTGTACTGTTTGTATTGAATGGAAAGATTTGGAGAAAAGCATAAGAAGTGAAGTTCAGCAGACCTAGAGAAACATAGGTTGTATATTTTATTTTTTCATTTGTGGTAGCCACAATGTGCTTATACTTCGAAAAGTAAGTACACTGGATATGAAAGCAAACACACTGGACCAAGGTAAATTATACAGATCTGTATGCATTCACACACAGTGAAATCAAAGGAAGATATTCTTAGAAGAGGATCACAAGGGCAAAGTAGCTGTGTGCATTTAAGAACTTATAATTTTTTTATTTTTTATTAATAAGTTTTTTTAATTGTGAGAATATCGTACAGAGTTGTTACAATTACATCAGCAAGGAAATGAGTACATTTCTTATCAAGCATTGTTGCCTGCTCCTTTGTTTCCTGTTACCATTAAAATAAATTATATTGAAATGGACTTATGAAAATAAGAGGTTTTGCTTTGGTGTAGTTTTTGGTTTGTTTACTTTTTTTCTGCTGGTGTTGGGGCTTGAACTCAGCACCTCCATGTTATCGCTTAACTTCTACTCAAGGCTAATACTCTACCAATTGAGCCACAGCACCACTTGAAGCCTTTTTTTGAATAGCTTATTGGAGATGAGAGTCTCATGGACTGTACTCGCCTGGCTGGGTTTGAACAGAGATCTTGAGATCTCAGCCTACTGAGTAACAAGGATTATGGGGTTATGAGACACTGACACTATCTTTTCCTTTTCTTTTGTTTGTTCAGTTAATTCTCTTTGGGAGAGTCAGGAGGGGGCCACAGAAATGGTGCAAAAGGGTGAATACTGAAGCAGTAGTATTAGCGAGACAGTAAGTTGAAAATGAATTATATAGTGTGGGTGAGAATGGGAGGAAAAACTGGGAGAGAGTGAGAGGAAGGTTGCCGTTGGCAAAAGAAATGTACTCCTTTATCTGCTTATATAACTGCAACCCCTCTGTACATCACCTTTATATGAACAATAAAAATACATTGAGAAAAGGAAAAGCCAAAGGAAAAGAAAAGAAACAGGGAACACATGGGCATAATAGCATTTCAGGTGTCTCTACTGTAGGTCTTGGTGCTTCAGTGGCATACATTTGAAATTATTGAAACTGTTAAATAAAAACAATATGGAAGCAAAACCTAACTTGATATCATATCCCAGTTTTAGAATCAACCGGGTCCCCCAACTTCAATGCTGAATTTCTGTATGGAAAAATTGAGTAGTAGGAAAATCTCTACATTCAAATGGTATGTCCTCAGTTATCTCATTGAGAGACTTAAATGATTTTCATCTTGGCAAAAATGATGTCTTTTGTGCTAAACCCACATTGGAAGGACTCTGTCATTTTCTTGAAATAACACTGAAAATTGTTTTCTCTTTTTATTGACAATTCTCACTTAAAGCATTTGCCACAATTATTGGTGAGTAAGAGAAAGTAGTGATATTTAGATAGGTAGATAGTGGGTTTCTCTGACTCGCTTCTTTTTTTTTTTTTTTTAAATAACAAACTCTAATGAGTATTGATATTCAGCTAGGAACTTGCACCAGCATTGGATTGAGATGCTATATTACAACAGAACTCTACCTAAACAATTTAACTGCATCTTTTGCCTGACTGAGCACCATGAAAGTCTGAAAAATTCATAATATCCAACACTGGAAATTGTTTCAGGCCCCATGCTCTGAGGCCCTGTTAGGTGCAACTGCATGTTCAGTAACCCAGCTGTTGACTGTCTTGTCTGTCTGAACTCTGGATCTTGTTCTTTGCATGTCCACCTGCTGAGCAGATCCAATCAGGCCTAACAGTACATTTGAGCATCTCAGGGTTTGCTTGTACAATGAACATCTTTAAGTGTGTCCTCTTTATTCCCATACTTGCTTTGTGGATCTTTTCCCTGAGGCCTAAGGTTTGTACTTATACGTTTATAAGGTTTTGCTCATCCTACACATCTAACTTGTCATGTTTAACCCAGCATGGTTTCTTTCTTCTCACTTATTCCTTTTAAATGAGAGTTTGTAAAAGCAAAAAGGCATGGCTGAAGGAGGAAAAGTTATGGGCCAACACAACTCTTCATGGAATAATCACTGAAAAGAAGATTAAGGGGCTGGGAAGGTGGCTCACCGGTAGAGTGCTTGCCATGCATGCATGAGGCCCTGGATTTGATTCCTCATCACACACATAAGCAGAAAAAGCTAGAAGTGGCTCTGTGGCTCAAATGGTAGAGTGGTAGCCTTGAGCTGAAGAGCTCTCCATGGCCCAGAGTTCAGGCCCCATGACAAACAAAGAAAAGAAAAGAAAGGAAATGAAGATCTAACAGATGATAGAAGGAAACACTCCTTTTGTAGGCTCTGGTGACCAACTTTTGAAGAATACATAGGTTAATATGCACCTCGGTTCAGGTGAGATTCCTTACATAATTAGAAGTAGAAAGTAGAAACATCATCAATTGAAAGTCAAGCAGCATTATTAAAATTGCATTTAACAAAGGTAATTTGCTGACCTAAGGACAAAGAGTAAGAGGAGAGAACTCTAAATGGACTACTTAAAGATAATAATAAAATAACCTTCATGGCTATCCATGAATCAGTGTGAAATATGCATCAGTTCATTCAGCACCTATTGATGGAGAGTGCAATGATAGATATTTGAAGAATGCCAGTGAGCAAAGCACAGAGAAACTCTATATACAGAGGAACAGAAACTTTCAAAAACATCATACACTGAACAGTAAAGCAATACAGGGGAATGCAGGAATTACACATATATTTGAAGTTAAAGGCCTCCTCAGCAATTATGCAGGAGGATTGAAAGAATGGTATGGTTTGAGGAAGGCAATGGGGATGGAGTTTCAGATAAGGTGACCCAAACTGACATTTCTGAAAATGACACCTGAGTAGATAGAAGAAGGAGGTGACACTGTCCCATGTGTTTGTGTGTCCCTTGCATTGCAAGGAAAGGAACCTGGGCAATTGTGTGCATGTCTTGGTCATAGTAGGCTCAAGAGAAATAAATACAAAGGGAAAGGTCTACATGCTTAATACACTTTACTTCTCAACCCGGCCAGGGCCACAGCAATGATAGTTGTGAATTGTGTACATTGTAAAAGCTTCTATTCAGTTATCATCTCACAAAAACAGAGGATGATGTCTCACTTGCTAGTGGCAAAATATAATCCACCAAATGATATCTCAACTGCTAGTTGTAAAATCTAATCCACCAAACACACACTGGAACAGCAAACACTGCTCATGGTCACAAGGTTTGCTTTTGGGTTTAGCCACTGGTGAGGAAACTGTAGATGGCAATTGGCTTTGCAATGTATTTTTTTGTCCATTAGAGGAAGAGTGAAATTTGATTACAGTTCAATTGGGTAATCAATTGGGTAATTATCTGATTTCTAAAACTATCTCTTTGGCCTAATCCTGTATAGCACCCCTTCCCAGCTCCCTTTGGGAATGCCATTGCATGCCCCTAATGTCATAATAATTCCCAGTTTGGCCTGGCTGATCTTGTTATTTTTCAATGCTTGTTACTTGGAGCTAACTAGTAATGTTTCCCAGTATCTATTTATTATGGACTGCTTCCAAGAAAAGAAAGCAAATATATGCTTACTTGAGGAACATTTCTATTGTTGGGTTAGGTCCTTTATTGTAGCTACATGAGTTTAAGAACTGAACTCTCTGCATGTTAGAGGTATAATATGTAGATGGTACAGATATAAAATTTAGAACTCTAAATCACAGAAATATTCCATGCATTGAATCAGAGAGTTAGGTTTTTCTTTTGTGAAAGACTGAACAGGCAACAGGTCCTTGATTTCTCCAGAGGGACAACTGAACTAGACAAATTCTCTTTCTGGCTAAATTTTCCCAAGAGAGGTTTTCCTTATGATCAGAGCATAAAGTGTTTTATTAACCAAGTGATGATGAGGGAGCAAACATAACTTTAGCATAGAGAAAAGCATGTTTTGCTGTTTTGTGGTTTTTGACAATGCCATCTTTTCCTCCTCTGTTTTTTTTTATTTTCCTCAAGGGATGGGCTATTGGTTTTCCTTTCTCCTCTTTCTGCTAATGGGTTGAACTTTCCTCCAATTCTTACTCTGTTGCTGTTCATGGCTTGCACTCACCCAGTTCAGTGAGGTCTCCATCTTAGCTTATTGCAAGTGAATTGGTGACAGAATGTGGCAATATTGTTCTGCCTTGCTTTGCTTTTACCTCTTGGCATGATCCTATAGATCTCATGCTCCCAAATCAAACACCATAGGAAAGGGTAGATATATTTAAAAATGAATTTAATTGTTATTCTAACTTTATCCAGGTTACTGAGTGACCATGTGTGGTGATGATTTTTTGTGAGCTTTCTGTGTCATCCCCAGAAATCTGCCCTTGGTTATTTGATAGCAGCAGTTCAGCACTAACCACACTTAACCCTGATTCTTTGCACCAGAGCTGCCTTCTACTCTCTCATGTCTATTCATCAAATTCCAGAGAAACAATTCTTTCTATGTCATGTGATAGAAGCTTTTGATGGAATCAACCTGGACATTGAAACCTCATTAAATGTTGTTTTAGTGTGATTATGCAAAGAAATGACAAAGCCCTCATATTATGTCTAAAACCACGCTAAGCAAACATAAAGTCCAGTTACATAAGTAAACCACAGAGGTGTTTAAATAAAAGTCAGTGTGTTAAATCGATTTTCTAAACAAAGGGAATTCCCAGAAATTCATGATAGGGAAAAGCATGCGTGACGGTGCTCAGAATTACTATTTCATTGAAAGAAGATTGATGTGATTGGAGATGAGAAGCTACATTGCCAGCGTGGGGAGTGATGGGATGAAATGAAATGAAAGGATGTTCTGGCTGTCCTGAAGAACAAATCTCGAAGTTGAAAATGTTTTCCTTCTCATTCCCATATTTATCCCTATGGCCTTGAAAGAGCCCTTTAGGACAGTCTGAAAGTGAAAAAATATTATCAAGAGGTTGGTAATAAGGGTGAAGACTGTGTTCATAGTGTCTTGGCATCTGCATAGGGACTAGCATCTAAACATGCTACTAAGTTTAGAGGAGTCACCTTGAACTATAAAGGGAGATGAATGCAGCATTGGAAAATGGACCTCAGTGTTGATGAAGTTTCAGCTTCCCAAAGTTTTCCTTAATATCTGAGAAAGGAGTCCACCGGCCGAAACCTCATTATCAAACCATTTGCAGTTTCCGAATAATTCCCAAAGATAACAGTATTTTCATCTAAAAATAAAAGGTTTGCATACTACAAGGAGGTATTTTGTTCTTCCAATAATTTCTGCTAAGAAAAATCTTTCTCTAATGCCATTATTACACCAAGGATCCAGTCAAAATAGACACCTAAAATCCTTCATCCTCCTGGCTCCTTTGAAATTTATGTATGAATGAGAATAGAAAATCAAAGTTTAATACTCCTACTCATTCTTCCTCACTGAATTTGCAGAATAAGGAACAATGCAGAAGAAAACAAGTGTCACAAAGACAGACATACATAGATGAAATCTTCTCTCTTTGTATCTGTAAAGCATCAACAGTGATTTTGCCCAAGACTACAGGGAAGTTCTTTGTGTCAGGAATGAGCACAAAATTAAATCCACCTGTTTTTTTTAATGCACAGAAAACTGTAGCCCAGAAGCCATAAGGGAACTTACAGTGTACAATGTTGGTTTTCAAGTCAGAGACGGAAGTGAACATTGGTCTAGGCATTGGACAAATGCCCCACTTGTAGACCCCAATGTCATCATGATTACAGCATCCTGTCCTGTATACAGGACCTCTGCAATAAGAAACATCTGTAGGATTCTTTCCATTTTATTTCAGATTAGTAAAAGTGGTCTTATTTTAATATTAGCAACATATTTGATCCTGTATATTATGAAAAGGAAGATATACAATAAACAGCATCAATAAACTTCAAAGCAGGGCACTGGTCATTCTGCTTGTAATTCTAGCTACACATGTGGCTGAGATCTGAGGCTGAAGGGTCAAAGTCAGTCCCTGCCAGGACAGTCCACAAGACTCTTATGTCCAATTAGCTATCATAAATGCCAGAAGTGGAGCTGTGCCTAAACTGAGTGCATGATCACAAGAGTTCAGGGACAGCGCTGAAGCCCAACATTCAAGCCTCAGGAGTGGTACAACTAATAAAGCAAAACTAAAACCACTCAACCCTTACATTTGGTCTCATAGCTTTGAGCCTTTGGATAAGGAAGGAGGAACAATATCTACAGATCTGATTACTCAGTGTGAGAGGCTTCCTTTTATAATTTATAACAATATGTAAGAAAAGAGGACGTCATCAGGCTTCAAAATGAACTTTGTCATCAGGAGTGCATCTTACCCTGATATTTCTTAGAGGTCTTTATCAAATAGAGGATGTACATAGAAGCTGAGAGGAATGTGGCTGGGAAGGAAAGGTCTTAGAAAGAGGGAGAATGTTTCCAATATCTATGGCACAGGATGTAATCTCTGTTGACTCATTCTCTGAAAGATTGCAGAAAATGTAAAAAATACTTGAGAGGGAAGATAGAATGTGACCAGTAATGGCAATGATTATTTTGGGAAAGCAGTTTTCCTGAGTTGTCAGACTAAAGATAAATGATGTGTGGACAAGACAACATGCTCTTATACTCTTTGAAATGGGCCACTGATTACCTTCTAAACATTTTTCCCACTCTTCATTTGTCTCCTCTTACCTCTTGACCCTATTCCATCCCTTCTGAGTATTTGCTACCTACTGTTGTATTTTGTTGAAATTTGATTTTGGCTTTCTAAGAAATTGTACTCTTTGAAATCTCCCATGAATCTATCGTGTTTCAGGGATTTTGTTTTGCATACAATCCAACACACTTCCTTATGATTTTAAAAGCTAAGCAGGTGCCATATCAATGGTCAATCCTCTATTCTTCTTTTGTTCTTTATTATAAGAAAATTTCACCACACATATAATTTTATTCTTCCTTTTTTCCCCTTTCTTTCCTGATTTCTCAATGTACTGTGTGTGTGTGTGTGTGTTTGTGTGTGTGTGTGTGTGTGTGTGTGTGTGTGTGTGTGTGTGTGTGTGTGTGTGTGTGTGTGTGTGTGTGTACTGGGTCTGGAATTGAATTCACGTCCTGGGTGCTGTCCCTTAGCTTTTGTACTCAAGGATTGCCCTTTATCACTTTATCACTTTACAGAGCTTCACTTCTGGCTTTTTGGTGTTTAATTGGAGATAAGAGTCTCATGGCCTTTCTTGCCCTGCTGGCTTTGAACCATAATGCTTAGTTCGCAATCTCCTGAATAGCTAGTATTACAGGTGTGAGACATTGGCACTGTACTTTAATATACTCTTTTTAAAAATATGTAAGGAATAGCAAGTTCGTATACTTTGCTCATTATGGTTTCTCAGTGTTCTGGACACATGGTATTGTTCTATCGGTATTGTGGAATGAATAAATGGAATCAATGAGTGCTGCAATTAATAAATATCTTTGCCCTCTTAGTCTTAGATTTTGCCTTCTTATCCAATAATCTGTTAAATGCATTGAGGTCAGATTTGACTCTATAATTATTCTAATTCCTCTGCCTGAGGCCAGATGAGCTTCTCCTCAGGACTAGGAGGGAAATTTCAGATTGATGAAGAAGCAGACCTTGCTGCTTTATCCTGAAGATTCCTGTGGAAAAGATATGAGTCTGAAAATTTTATAAGGTTATAAATCGGGCTACCTTTGGAAGGAGCAGTTCATAGATCAGGGAAATGGGTCTGGGACAGCTCCAATTTGGAAAAAGGCATGGTAATGGAGCTCTAGTTTACACAATGAGAAAGTCCTGGAGGAATTGTCACCTGGAACATCTTTGAAATGAAACCAGCATCATCAGAATGAAGGACTGAAAGTCATGGCCTTGTCAAATGGTTCTGGCTGTGTTCTTGATTCCTTCCTGTTTACTGGGCATCAGTGTTTCCTGGCATTAGCTATGCAGAGTCTCACTGCCAATTCCTGATTGCTACATTCAATGTATAGACTGTGAGATTCATAGTCCTGGTGTCAGCACCTTGACTTCTGGTACTGGAATTTTACTGTGCTTCATTCCTCATCTTCAACTCAGCACCATGAGGTTCTTGGCACTCCTTGCATTGCTGCAAGTTTCTACCATCCTGGTTCCTGGTGGTAACTTTTAGGGTATAATGTAACAAAAAACTTACCATATTAAAATGCCCTACCCAAGGAGATTTAATCTAATTCAGTCAGGTATTTTCTCCTCCATTGTCAATGTGAATCTTGAGTGCTAACTAGTTAGTAAAATCTGATTGAGAAGGTAATCAGTGGTTTATTTCAGGATTTTCTCATGTGGACATCTACACACAGGACAAATGCTTTCCATATGTTACTATCTTTTCTTTTTCCTTTTCACTTTTTTTTGTAAGATCATTCCTTTTATTTATTTGTGTATTTTTTATGATTTTTTTATTGTGGAAATACCATACAGAGGGATTACATTTACATGAGCAAGATAATGAGTACATTTCTTATCAAGCATTGTTGCCTCCTCCTTTGTTTCCACTTCCTATCCCTTCCCTTCTTCCTCCACTCCCCCACCCACCCACCTCCCTGACCAAAGTTGTAAAATTTATTTTTTGACGTAACGTCTTGTACATCCGGTTGTTGTAATGGGTCTGCCTGTATGTCTATTTAAACAGTTTGTTTTTTTTTTTCCCTTCCCCTCCACAAATTATACCAACATCAAATACAGTGAAAGCAGCAGTTATACCATGGGGGAGGGAATACAAAAATTATCCAATGACAACTCATCATTGGTGCTTTCTGAACCATAGCATCACAATCTGGAGTCCTTTTTGTTAGCATTGAGCTTTGTTTTGGAATTGGATCTTTTTGTGTGTTATTTCCTTATCTTCAACTCATAATCGTGAGGATCTTGGCAATCCCTTGGTGGCTGGCAGTTTTTACTATCCTTACCCGTAATAGTAAGCATAATTCTTACTTTAGTATTAGATTAGGGAATTATATATACTTACTTTGGGGGGCTCTCGGTTCAGGTGTGCCTAGGATGCTGGAAACTACTGTTCTGTGTTCAAGTACCTAGTTCTGTCTAAGCTGATGAAAAGAGATGGCGTTAGGCCCACTTACCTAGTTCAGTTAGACATCCTATCTATCCAAAATGAGGCACTGAAAAAAGACACTGTTAAGTATGTGTTAGGACAGGAAGTCGTTGGATTATTTCAGACTATAAAACATGACCACATCATAGTTTGTAGAGAAATTTCTCCTATCTCTATATCTGTTTGCCCTCAGGAAGTCCACTCAGGACTGTTTTCCAATTGTGCAGGTCTACAATTTTTCATATTTTTCTCTCTAAAAATGTATTCCAGTTATAACTTTCTTTTGTTCTTTTTCTAGGTACATAGCAGAGGACATAAATTTCATTATTGCTAAGAATGGTGTCTACACTGCTGCTATTCTCCTCTTTCTGTCTACAAACTTTGTTTCCATTCTCTGTGAACTTTCTGTCTTTCATATTCATAATGGTTAGCTTCCATGTGTACATTCTTTTTTTAAAATTGTGACAATACTGTACAGAGGGGTTACAATTACATGAGCAAGGTAATGGGTGCATTTCTTATCAAGCATTGTTGCCTCCTCCTTCATTTCTCCTTCCCATCCCTTCCCATCTCCAACCCCCTGGAGACCAACCCCATGCCAAAGTTGTAAAATTCATTTTTTTTGGTCAGCTGTGGGTCTTGACCTCTGGGCCTGAATGCTGTCCCTCAGCTCTTCAGCTCAAGGCCAGTGCTCTACCACTTGAGCTACAGTTCCACTTCAGGTTTTCTGGTGGTTTGTTGAAGTTAAGAGATTCACGGACTTTCCTGCCCGGGCTGGCTTTGAACCGCGATCCTCAGATCTTAGCCTCCTGATTAGCTTGGATTACCGGTGTGAGCCACCAGTGCCCGGCATAAAGTTCATTTTTTGACATAACGTCTTGTATGTTTCATTGTTGCAATGGGTCCACCTGTATCCCTATTTAAACAGTTTGTTTTTTTCCCTTCCCCTCCACAAATTATACCAACATCAAATGCACTGAAAACAGGGGTTATACCGTGGGGGAGGGACATACAAATCAGCAAAGAAATCATCTGATAAACATGTTAGAAAGAATAGCTAGAAAGTAAAAACATTTGAGTCCTTATCTTGGGGTACATTTCACCTAACATCATGACATGTGTATGTTCTAGGTAGGAGGAAGGATGCTGCTAAGAGTACAGACAACTTCATCATACCTGACTCCAACACACCATAGCCATGGGGAATGGCTTTATAAAAACATGCATTACCATTAATCAGTCTTATATCTGGTGGTTACATTGTGACATTTTATATACACATACAGTAAAGCCTCATCAGAATCACCTAGTTTACCTTTCTCCTCATTTCTTCCCTTCTTTATATAACAATTTGAATCAAATTCGTTTATTTTCATATGTAGATATAAAGTATCTTGACCATAATTTTCATTAACTCACTTTATTGGCTCTCTCCCATTCTTCTGGTTACCATCCTTTTTATGGCCTGTTTTAAGTTCCTATGATGCAATTTTTTAAAATTAAATTAAATTTTTTTTTTGTGAACATACTGTACAGAGGGATTACAATTACATGGGCAGGGTAATGAGTACATTTCTTATCAAACATTGCAGCCTCCTCCTTTGTTTACCCTTCACATCCCTTCCCAGCCTCCTCCCCCCCCCCAATCCTCCCCCGCCTCCTGCACCAAGGTTGTAAAGCTCCTTTTTGACATGACAACTTGTACTTCTCATTGTTGCAACAGGTCCACCTGTATCCTTAAACGACTTGTTTTTCCCCATCTCCTCCACAAGTTATACTGACATCAAATATAGTGAAAGCAGGGGTTCTATGATTCAATTTTTGCAGACTGTATTGATTGTCCAAAAGCTTTTCACCATGGCAAATCACACATGCTTATCTGATCACTTTTGTTTCTTGGTTAACTCTAGCATCTGTTGTCCAATAGCTCTTGGTGAATGTCTTCATACTATTTTTATATATAGCCTCGATAATTTCTATCCTTAACTTTCTCTTCTTCACATTTCACCTATAAAAAAACAAGCATATATCTATGTTTTTTCCAGATGAGGAAAAATTGCAATTCCTTTTTTTATTGTGAAAACACCATACAGAGGTATTACAATTTCATGGGCAAGGTATTGAGTACAATTTTTATCAAGCATTGCGGCCTCCTCCTTTGTTTCCCCTTCCCATCCCTTCCTTTCTCCCCCACTTTCCCCCCACCGTCCAAAGTGGTAACGTTTGTGTTTCGACTATATATACATACATACATATATATATATATATATATATATATATATATATATATATATAGTAAAGATACTGTACAGAGGAGTTACAGTTACATGAGTAGGGTAATGAGGGCATTTTTTCCTCCTCCTTAGATTTCCCCCCACCATCCTTTCTCTCCACACCTCCTTAACTCTTCCCCACCCCCGACATTGGAAAGTTCAATTTCAACATAGTGTACTATATATCTTATTGTCAAAATGGGTCAACCTGTATCCTCATTTAAACATTCCACTCTACCCCTTCCCCTCCCTAAATTACAGAACACAGGAATCAAATGCAGTGAAAATAGTTTGAAGTTAAGGACTCTCAGGTTATAATTTTGAGGTAGTTTCAATATCCAGGTACATTTTATATTCTTGCTTCCTTTCCTTTTGCTACTCAATTTTCAAGTAACTTTAATTATGAAATGTTACATTCCATATGCATGTTGGTCACTAATTTATGAAGTCTAAGTATATAAAATAACATATCTCACAGGCAATCTACAAAGAAAAATATGGAGAAATAGAATTGTACAATGATAAACTTACCTTGTGCACATGGGCAGTAGGAAAATGTCCAGAATTCCATTAAAATGTTTGAACTTCAGGGGAACAAGATGGTTCTTTCCCATATTCCATTTCCTGGCAACTCACTGAAGTCTTCCTCACTGGTGTTTATTGCCCAGACTGAGAGAAAGCATGGGCTTTGTTTGTATTTTGAAAGGAGGTAGACCACATTGTGCCAAACTCTAAGAGCGATTACTATGGAACTGGACTCTTGGTAAACTCTGTGTTGTCCCAGTTTACTCCTTGTCCAGGAGAAGATGCATCTCCAAATATATTAAATAAAAAACAATGTTCTGTTATTTTAAAATTCAAAACAGATTCCTTTAGATTTCATTGCAATTCAATTTCCTTTCAGAGCTGTTAATCTGAATTGAGATTCTTAATAATAAGACCTGTTCATTCTTGTGTATTATCCTCATGTTATTTTTTATTTTCTCTTTCATAGGTATGTATTTGGAGACGTTTTGGCTGAGCAGAGAAAAGTTTGGTGCTTTTACCACATTCTTTTGGGCCAGAAAACAACTATAAAGGCTATTTGGAATAAAGACTATTTGAAAAATAAAGACTATTTAAAAAGACATTAGTTTCATTATTTTTTATTTTTTTATTGTTAAAAAACTATACAGAGTGGTTACAATTACATGAGCAAGGTAATTACCAAGCATTGTTGCCTCCTCCTTTGTTTCCTCTACCATATCTTCCCTCCCAGCTCCAAAACTACACTCTCTCCTCCCCTATTCCCCCTATTCTCGCCTCAAGTGTAAAGTTTGTTTTTCAACACAGTATCTTGTACATCTCATTGTTGCAATGTTCAACCTGTATCCTTATTTAAACATTTGTTTTTTCCCTTACCCTTCCTAAATTATACCAACATCAAATACAGTAAAAACAGAGGTTATACTGTGGGGGAGAGAAATAGAAAGCAACAACAAAAAAAAAATCTCAGGGTACCTTATAAATATGTTAGAAACAATTTCAAGAAAGAAAAAAAATACTTGTGTCCCTATCTTGGGGTTCTTTTTGCTTAACTCCATCTTATCTGGTCATATATATAGCTTTTGACATTTTCTACTTGTCCAAGACATATATTAGTTATTGCAAATAAGGGAAACCATGGTACCTATGTTTCTTTGGGCCTGGCTTACTTCATTTAATCTTTTTTTTCCAAGTATTTCCATTTCCTAAGAAATGGGGAAATGTCACTCTTTCTGATGGAGGCATACAGTTCCATTTCTGTCTGTCTATCTATCTATCTATCTATCTATCTATCTATCTATCTATCTATCTATCTATCTACCACATTTTCTTGATCCTTTCATCTACTGAGGGGCGTCTGGTTTTGTTCCATATCTTAGCTATGGTAGATAATGCTGCAATGAACATAGTTGTACTGAAGGTCTTGTTTGTGATCATTTGGGTAAATGCCCAAAAGTGGGATTGCTGGGTCATAGGGGAGCTCTATGTGGAGTCTTTTGAGGAACCTCCATACTACTTTCCACAGGGGTTGAACAAGATTACACTCCCACCAACAATGCAGTAGTGTTCCCTTCTCTCCACATCCCCTCCAGCACCTGTTGTTGTTAGAGTTCTTGATTATTGCCATTCTAACTGGGGTGAGGTAGAATCTTAATGTTGGTTTGAGTTGCTTTTCTTTTATGGCCAAGGGTGGAGCATATCTTCATGTGTCTATTGGCTATTATTATTTTCTCTTCAGAGGAGTTTGACTTTAAGTCTTTAGCCTATTTATTTATCAGGCAGTTTTTTCTTTGAGGATCCTTAACAGAAAGACCAGTGCTGAAGGAATAGCAATAACAAATTTCAAACTCTACAATAAAGCCATAGTAATCAAAACAGCTTGTTACTGGCACAAGAACAGACCTCAGGACCAATGGAATAGAACGGAAGTTCCAGAAATGAACCCACAATCCTATAGCCACCTCTTCTTAGATAAGGAAGCTAAAAAAATAGAATGGAAGAAAGACAGCCTTTTCAGTAAATGGTGCTGGCAAAACTGGTTAATCACCTGTAAAAAACTAAAGCTAGTTCCTTATATATCACCCTGCACCAGACTCAACTACAAATGGATCAAAGACCTCAGAATCAAAGCCGACGCCCTGAAAACATTACAGGAAGGAATAGGAGAAACCCTATGTCTCCTTGGCACAGGCTGAAATTTTCTTAATAGAGACCCAGAAACACAACAAATCAAAGAAAGCTTGGACAAATGGGATTGCAGAGCTTCTGCATGGCAAAGGACATAGCTAGCAAGATCAATAGAAAACCCACGGATTGAGAGAAGATCTTCACTAGCCATACAACAGACAAAGCTCTCATATCTAAAATATACTTCAAACTCAAAAAATTATATTCCCCCTTTACTGTTTTTTTTTGTATACTATTTTTCTGTTGTTTGACAACTCATTGAAGATACTGAACTTATACAACACTTCCTTTGTTCTCGTGTTTTAGATCAGAATTGAGTCTACTTTGTAAGAGGACAAATATCCTTAACAAATACATTAGAAGAGAAGGAAACAATTCAAAACCAGTCCAACTTGACTTAGGCAAGGCGGTTTTAAGATCTGCTGCTATAATAAAAGTATGTTTTTGTGGAGAACTGGGCTGCACTTGTTGAATGTTTATGACTTCTGATACCTGGAAGAAACAGTGCAAATGTCAGCGAGAGTAGTCCCGAGACTCTGTAATTGTCAGAAGTGTTGATTAAAATGGAGGTTCATCTACCATCTTATATTTGTTCTTTTAATTCAAAGAGTGAGACATCTCAGGCACTGGAAACCTGTCCCGTCTTTACTCTCTTCCTTTCTGGGAACATTTCCTTTCCAGCCTCATTCCTGTCATGACCATATTCTATGTTACATGGAATCCTAAGTAAAAGCCAGGGAATGACACATTTCTGTTCACATTCAAGTGGATTTGTATATAATTCCATGACTTGCTATGTACGTGAATAACAAGGGAGCTTTTAATCCAGAATTGTCAAACTTGCAGATATTATTTGCAGAGTGCAATACACCAAGGCATTACATCTACCATTGGAGCTCAATATAGATGCAAACTTCTCAATAAAATTCTGGACAACAAAAATTCAACAATTAAACAAAAAATATCATAAACTATGATCAAACAGGGTTAATTCCAGGGATGAAAATCTGATTCAATATACTAGTCAATTAATGTATTTCAACACATCAAGAGAAGCAAGGATAAGAATCACATGATCATCTCAATAGAGACAACAAAAGTACTTGAAAAGATTCAATATCTTCTTATGATGAAAGTTCTAGAGAAGGTAGAAATCCATGGAACATGCCTCAATATTATAAAGGCTGAAATGGCAGACATACAGCTCGCATTATACTGCATGGTGAAAAGTTCAAATCATTTCCTCTAAAATCAGGAATGAGACCAGGATGTCCATCTCTCCACTCCTCTTCAATATAATACTGGAATTCCTAGCAAGAACAATAAGACATCAATGAGATCCAAATAGGGAAAGAAGCAGTAAAACTATCCCTCATTAGGGATAATATGCTTGTGAATTTAAAGAACTCTGTAGGTTCCTCCCCTAAGTTACTCGAACTGATCTGAAACTTTGGCCAATTATCAATGTATAAAATTGACCCTCAAAAATCAGTAGTTTTTCTGTATGCCAACTATGAAAAGATTGAGTCTGAAATCAGGAAAGCAACTCCACTTTTGATACCTTCAAAAAAAAAACAAACCTAGGAATTAACTTGAACAAAAAGGTGATGGACCTTTATGATGAAAATTTAAGAAGTCTAAAAAGAGAAATTAAAGCAGAATTAAAGAAATGGAAAAATCTTCCATGCTTCACAATAAGAAGGATTAAAATTTTGAAAATGCCAATAGTACCCAAAGTTTTCGAAAAATTCAATGCAATACCTTTCAAAATCCCAACAATATTCTTCATTGCTATAGGGAAAGCAATAAAATTACTCATATGGAATAATAAAAGACCAAATACTCAACCCGGATGCCTCTCAGTAGATGAATGGATCAAGAAAATGTGATATATGTATATACACACACACAAATACACACAATGTAATTCTATGCCTTCATCAGAAAGAATGACCTCACTCCATTTGTTAGGAAATGGAAAGACTTGGAAAAATTCTATTAAATGAGGTAAACCAGGCCCAAAGAAACATAGGTCCCATGGTTTCCGTTATTTGCAATAAATAGTATATGTCTGGGATAAGCAGAAAAGTCAAATGCTATGAACATATGACTAGATAAGATGATGTTAAGCGAAATGAACCCCTGAAACAGGGACACAAGTGGTTTTTTTATTCCTTGCAATTGTTTCTAAAGTATTTATAATGTAGCATGTGATTTTTTTGTTGCTTTGTATATCCCTCCCCCACAGAATAACCCCTGTTTTCACTGTATTCGATGTTGGTGCCCTGCATCTTGTATATACACTTCTCTAAATTAGGGAGGAAAGCGAAAAAACAAAGTGTTTAAATAGGGATACAGGTTGACCCATTGCAACAATGAGATGCACAAGACACTATGTTGAGAAGTGAACTTTAAAATTTGGGTGAGTGGGTGGTGGAGGTGGTGGTGGTGGAGGTGTGGTGCATAATTGTGGAGGTGGGAGGGAAGGGATGGTAGGGGAAAAACAAAGGAGGAGGCAATAATGGTTGATAGGAAATGTACTCATTACCTTGCTCACATAACTTAACCACTCTTTGAGGTATTTTTATGACAAAAAAAGTTAAAAAAAGAACCCAATAGCCAAAACAATCCTTAGCAGGAAGAACGGTGTTGAAAGAATATCAGTATCAAACTTCAGTGACATTTTAGTTAATTAAGTAGCAAGAAGGAGATACAGCTCAAAGAGTAGTGCTCAAGTATTGAGCATGTCAGGCAAGCAAGCCTGAGACTCCATGAATTCAATCTTCAGTCTGGTGGAGGCAGGGAAGGAAGATATACCATAACTAGTACTATGATAGGGAAAAGCAATGCGATCAGCATTCTAGATGGTCATACTACAAAGGCCTTAATCCTGAGTGGACACATTAAGGGAAATTAGACATATAGCAAATGAAAAACACTTGGAAATATAAAACATGCTTATTCTTGCCTTCTTCAAATTATACCTTTAATTATTTTCTTAAATACATTCTGTAGGCAAAAAATACAGTTGAGTGTCAACTTTAGTATAGGAGAAAGACGTGACAGAATGAAGAAATCCTCAGAGCAAATGTAGAGCACATGGAAAACTCAGAACAAGAGTGGAAAGGGGAGGGAACCACACAACAGTTCTTCTCTATTCTCATTCTAGGCATTGGTGACAAACATTCCAAAAGTAGATATATTCATTCCTAAGGCCCCCAAGCTTCTGTTCAAGTAAGAGTATTACTTCTGTACTGCCAGAGACCATAAAAGTAGAAATTTTCAGTAGAACCAGGTTTGTGAGTACTTTATGGTAGTAAATGAAAACCAAGCAGCCTTGTGAAGGTTGCTTCAGAAGACAGCAAGATGCTGACCCCTGGATTCTCCTTGGGGACTCTTAATCCACAGAGTACACAATCAGGGGCTGTCAACCCTGAACCTGGGTTACTTATGTATGCCAGGAAGATTGGGGAAGAGAACAACCAAGCAGAATGAACAGCACAGCAGATTGCCCTTTGTAAACATCAGAAGTTGCAATGCTTGCCAGATTCTTATTCTATGACTTGTGTTTTAATTCGACTGCTTGTCATATTAAGTACCTCTAACAACTTCTCTTCCACGTTTCCTCTTCCTTGTGGGAAACATAGCTTGCAGAGTTACCAGCACTTCTGGCAAGTTGGTGAACCCCATGACTAGCTAAGCTGACATATGAGATGTCCTTTTTAAAGGATTAGAAGTGGGAGAAACTTACTGCACATGTGTAAGCACACTTCCACAGCCCACATCTCAGTCGAAAGAATAAGATCAGAAGAGGCAGTTCCAAGGCCTCTGTCTTGAGTCAGTCAGGATGTGCATTCTTCATATCAGGGCTTCCCTCCTGTACCAGTCCTGAGGTCAGAATAATTCATACTGACAAATATCAACACTGATAATAAAGAACCAGGTCTCCTCTCAGTAGATTTGCACCTCTTGTGTAAAAATTCATGAGGACAGAGTAAAAAGGATACAAAATTAACTGACATGCATGAATGAGTGAGCTCACTGTATCACTTGGTTCAGGAATGGAGGGTTTGGGCACAATGAACAATATGGAAGAACACCCTGGAAGCAAAGTACAACATTTCATGCCATCTACTCTTTCAGAAAGGTAAAGTAATAAAGAAGGATAAGGAAAGAATCAGGAAATGTATTTTGTGTGAGCATGAAAAGTCTCCTAAGAGGGGATACAAAGGAGAGGAAAGGATATTAAAATTGGCAGGAGAAAATGGTGATGCAGAGTACCAAAGTCAAATACAGTGACACCAGGGAATATACAACAGGGGACAGAATATAAGAAAGAAACAAAAAAGCACATAGTACATCTTGTATATACATTTATCTAATTTGGAAAATGGAAAGGGAATAAAAAAATGCTGAAACATGGTCACAGGATGACCCTTTGTAACAAGGATACTCACAAGACAATATGTTACAAATGATCTTTATAACTTTGAGGAGGGGAGGAAGTAGAGGAGAGGGGAGGAAAGGGATAGTAGGATAAAATGTTTGATAAGTACTGTACTTCTTACCTTCCTAATGTAACTGTAACCCCTCTGAGCAGCATCTTTACAATAAAATATAAGTTAAACAAGATGGTGGCAGGCACATGGGTATAGTTATTGAATAAAGATCCTAGACCTTTGGTCCAAAAAAAGAGAAAATATCTGTATGGTATTTTCACAATTAAAAAAAAGAGCAAATGGTGATGCAACTTGAGATGAACTGTTCCAAAGGGCTATGTCAAAAAAAATTTTAAAAACCACCCAGATTTTTTTTTAGTTTTTTTTGTTCTTGATTTTTTAAAAATTAAAAACCAGAGAAACCACAGAAGCCTAATTCCTGCAAGGCCTCATACATATGTGACTACCTATGGTGTGATCCCTTGAAAGGAAACTGAGCATTTGTGGACTGTGATTTTCCAGGTGTCTCTGCAGTACTTTATTGGCTTTATCACTCCACCAACATATGTGCAACTACTTCTGCATTGTGGTAACTGAAGTGGGCTACTAATTAAATCAAGGGGAAGTCTGTATGCATGTTTAATACAAGGGACAGAAAATAAGACTAGGGTCTCAAGTGCAGAACAGAGAAGACCACTTACAGTTAATGTTACTAATGTGTTACCTGAATGTTTTAATAATCATATGATCACCATCCATTATCTCTCTCTAACCATACAAGGCTGCTGCCTATCCAGCTATCCAGGATGATATCTCCTTTGAGCAAATTATACTTTGTATCTTTCAATGCTTGCACTTATAACTAATCAGAGTTTTTTTTTCAAGAATATCCATTTATTAGGTAATGCTTCTTTGAAAATCCGTACTTATCTCATAGTACTTATACAACCCATTAAACTTGTATAAGACATTGTGAGGGATTCTTAGACAGTGTTTAAGTCAGGCCATGCATGGATGTAGGTGGAGAATGTATGCTTGCCTGCTTTGCTGAATGTTGGAGATGTAGAATTTGGAAATCCAAAGAGCAGCGATATTATGTAGAACTACCAGGAGAATTGTACTCATCATTTATCAACAAAGTACAAAGCTTTTCATCTGTCAGAGGGAAGAAAAAGTGAAATAGACAATTATCTTCTCTAAATTAATAAATTGGCCAAAAGGTGATTTGCATAATATGCAACGTGGTCAAACCCCAGATAAAGTCATATATTACGACAATAAGCCCTTGTAAGACCATATTTCCAACCAAGTATGCCAGGAGGATAGTGGTAGTTATTGAAGGCGTCACATTGTTTTCTCAGTGAAGAAGTGCACACACAGTAGGAGGACGAGTAAAGTCTTTCTTAGTAAGAAGCTGTTAGAAAACACTTTATATAGGAAATGTGTATATCTTCAGTGCTTAGTAGGTGTACAAGAAAGACAAATATTTGTGATTGAGTAGACTTGACGAATAAGAAAAGTAGGGTAGAAGACAGGAAGGGTGGAAGAAAGGCAGGATAGAGTGGAGGAGGATTAACATGCTATACAACCACATTGATGATGAAGCTGCAGTCACATCATTAGCATTGAGAAAATGATGTATTTGGTTTGCCATTTTGTGAGTGATAGTGATGTGCTTTTTTGTTCTTTCTTTTGGATATTTTTCTAGGTGGTAGACATGTTTTTTAAATTTAATTTAATTTTATTTTATTTGAGAACATACTGTATAGAGGGGTTACAATTACATGGGCAGGATAATGCATACATTTCTTACCAAGCATTGCAGCCTCCTCCTTTGTTTACCCTTCACCTCCCTTCCCAGCCTCCCACCTCCCCCCCACCCAATCATACCCCCCTCCCCCTCACACAGTGACATTGTAAAGCTGGTTTTGACATGACATTTTGTACTTCTCATTGTTGCAACAGGTCCACCTGAATCCTTAAACGACTTGTTTGTCCCCATCTCCTCCACATGTTATACTGACATCAAATACAGTGAAAGCGGGGGTTACACTGTGGGGGAGGGACATACAAAGTAACAAAGAAATAATCTTATAAATGCGTTAGAAACACATGCATGAAAGAAACGAAAACGTTAAAATACATATTTAAGTGTTCGTTTTCCTAACATCACATTATCTGAGCTTTTCCGCTTGACTCATACCTATACTAGATATTGCAAATAAGGGAAACCATGGCACCTATGTTTCTTTGGGCCTGGCTTACTTCACTTAATATAATTTTTTCCAAGCCTTTCCATTTCCTAACAAATGGGGAAATGTCATTCTTTCTGATGGAGGCATAGAATTCCATTGTGAATATATACCGCATTTTCTTGATCCATTCATCTACTGAGGGGCATCTGGGTTGGTTCCATATCTTAGCTATGGTAAATAATGCTGCAATAAACATAGTTGTGCTGGTAGCTTTAGTGTGGTCTTGTTTGTAAACATTAGGGTAAATGCCCCAAAGTGGGATTGCTGGATCATAGGGGAGATCTATGTGAAGCCTTTTGAGGAACCTCCATACTGCTTTCCAAAGTGGTTGAACAAGTTTACATTCCCACCAACAATGAAGTAAGGTTCCTTTCTGTCCACATCCCCTCCAGCATCTGTTGTTGTTAGAGTTCTTGATTTTTGCTGTTCTAACTGGAGTGAGGTGATATCTCAATGTTGTTTTGATTTGCATTTCTTTTATGGCTAGGGAGGTTGAGCATTTCTTCATGTGTCTATTGGCCATCCTTCTTTCTTCTTCAGAGAAGCTTCTCTTTAAGTCTTTCAGCCACTTATTTATTGGGCAGTTGTTTCTTTGAGGATTTGTTGTTGGGTGGTTTAATTTTTTGAGTTCCAAGTATATTTTAGATATGAGACCCTTGTCTGTTGTATGGCTAGTAAAGATCTTCTCCCAATCGGTGGGCTTTCTATTGATCTTGCTAGCTATGTCATTTGCCCTGCAGAAGCTCTGCAACCTTATGCAATCCCATTTGTCCAACCTTTCTTTGATTTGTTGTGTTTCCGGGTCTCTATTCAGAAAATTTCGGCCTGAGCCAAGGAGACCTAGGGTTTCTCCTATTCCATCCTGTAATGTTTTCAGAGTGTCTGCTTTGAGTTCAAGGTCTTTGATCCATTTGGAGTTGATTCTGGTGCAGGGTGATATATAAGGTTCTAGTTTTGTTTTCTACATGTAGTTAACCAATTTTGCCAGCACCATTTACTGAAGAGGCTGTCTTTTTTCCATTCTATTGTTTTAGCTCCCTTATCGAAGATTAGATGGCTATAGGTCTGTAGGTTCATTTCTGGGTTTTCAATTCTATTCCATTAGTCCTGAGGTCTGTTCTTATGCCAATACCAAGCTGTTTTGATTACTATGGCTTTATAGTAGAGTTTGAAATTTGGTATTGATATTCCTCCAGCAGTGTTCTTTCCGTTGATGAGCGTTTTTGCTATTCGGGGTCTTTTATTGTTCCATATGAATTTTTGGATTGCCTCTTCTATTTCCTTGAAGAATGAGGGTTGAATTTTCATAGGTATCGCGTTGAATTCGTAGATAGCCTTGGGAAGTATTGCCATTTTCACGATGTTAATCTTGCCAATCCAGGAGCATGGGAGGTTTTGCCATTTTTTAAGTTCTGTGTTGATTTCCTTTTTCAAGATTTTAAAGTTTTCATCGTAGAGGTCCTTCACTTCTTTAGTTAAGTTAATTCCTAGGTATTTTATTTTTTGTGGGGCTATTACAAATGGAGTTGCTTTCCTAATTTCAGCCACACTTTTCTTATTGTTGGCATACAGCAAAGCCATTGATTTTTGGGGGTTAATTCTACAACTTGCTACTTTGCCAAAGTTTTGAATCAGCTTGAGTAATTTGGGAGTGGAGTCTATGGGATTCTTTAAATACAAGATCATGTCATCTGCAAAGAGGGAGAGTTTTATTTCTTCTTTCCCTATTTGGATCCCCTTTATGTCTGCATCTTGTCTTATTGCTGTAGCTAGGCATTCTAGTACTAGATTGAAGAGAAGTGGAGAGAGTGGGCATCCTTGTCTTGTTCCTGAGTTAAGAGGAAATGGCTTTATTTTTTCACCATTGAGTATAATGCTGTCTGTAGGTTTGTCATATACAGCCTTTATTGAATTGAGGAATGTTCCATGGATTCCTAATTTTTCCAAAACCTTCATCATAAAGGGGTGTTGGATCTTGTTGAATGCTTTCTCTGCATCTATTGAGATAACCTTGTGGTTCTTGTTCTTGCTCATGTTGATGTGATGAATAATATTAATTGATTTGCGTATATTGAACCAGCTTTGCATCCCTGAAATGAATCCTGTTTGATCGTGGTGTATGATTTTTTGGATGAATTGTTGAAGTCAAAATTTTGTTGAGAAGTTTTGCAGCAATGTTCATCAAAGAAATGGGTCTATAGTTGTCTTTCTTTGATGAGTCCCTGCCCGGTTTTGGGATGAGGGTTCATAGAATGTGGCTTCATAGAATGTGTTCGGTAGTGAGCTTTCTCTTTCAATTTCATTGAAGAGTTGGAGGAGAATTGGTGTGAGCTCTGCTTTGAAGGCCTTGTAAAATTCCGCTGTAAAACCATCTGGTCCTGGACTTTTCTTAGCTTGGAGGTCTCTTATTGCTGTTTCTATTTCAATGCTTGATATGGGCCTGTTAAGATAGTTTAACTCATCTTGGTTTAGTTTGGCATGTCAATATTTGCTAGGAAGAGGTCCATTTCTGTCAAGTTGTCAAACTTATTAGCATAAAGTTTTGAGAAGTATTCCCTTATAATGTTCTGAATCTTGGTTGTTTCCGTGGTGATGTTTCCATTCTCATCTCTGAGTTTATTAATTTGGGTATGTTCTCTTCTTTTTCTGATAAGATTTGCTAAGGGTCTGTCAATTTTGTTAAGTTTTTCAAAGAACCAACTCTTTGTTTTGTTGGTTCTTTCTATAGTTTTTTTGGATTCTAATTCATTTAATTCTGATTTAATTTTGATTATTTCTTTCCGTCTACTGGATTGGGGTTTATCTTGCTGCTCTTTTTCAAGGAGGTTTAGATGTGTCATTAAATTGTTAGTTTCCGATCTCTGCAATTTGTTGATGTAGGAGCTCAGAGCTATAAACTTGCCTCTGAGTACTGCCTTTGCTGTGTCCCAGAGGAGCTGGTAATTTGTGTGTTCATTTTTGTTGAATAGCATGAACATTTGAATTTCCTTTCTAATCTCTTCCATGACCCACTCATGATTCAGCAGTGTGTTGTTCAGCCTCCATGTGATACCGGACTTTCTTTGGTGGCTTTTGGTGTTGAGTTCTAATTTTATTCCCTTGTGGTCAGAGAGAATGCAAGGTATAACTTCAATGTTTCTGAATTTAGACAAATTTGCTTTGTGGCCTAAAATGTGGTCTATTTTAGAAAACGTTCTATGTGCTGCTGAGAAGAACATGTATTCTGATGCTGCTGGGTGAAATTTTCGGTAAATGTCTGTTAAGTCTAGTTGATCTATGCAGCTGTTTAGATCTGCGTTTTCTCTGTTGAGTTTTTGCCGAGTTGATCTATCTAATGGGGAGAGTGGTGTGTTAAAATCCCCAACAATTAATGTCTTTGGATCTATATGGGATTTGAGGGAAAGCAGTGTTTCTTTGATAAATTTGGGTGCTCCATTGTTTGGCGAATAGATATTTAGAATTGTAATATCCTCCTGAAGGAGAGATCCTTTAATTAGTATGTAGCGACCTTCTTTATCTCTTCTCATAAATTTTAATTTGAAGTCTATTTTATCTGATATTAGGATTGCAACTCCCGCCTGTTTATGAGGGCCGTTTGCTTGGTAGATTTTGTTCCAGCCTTTAACATTGAAAATGTGTTTGTTTTTATGGGCAAGATGTGACTCTTGCAGGCAGCAGATAGAAGGGTCTTGTTTTTTAATCCAACTAGACAGTCTATGTCGCTTAATTGGAGAGTTCAGTCCGTTAACGTTAAGAGATAGGACTGAGAGGTATTTGGGAGTTCCTGCCGTGTTATCCACCTTCTTGGGGGCTGCGAAAACTGGGTTCTTCCTATGGTTCTTGGATTCTCAGTTTGGGTGCAGTTTGTTGGCCTTTATTGTGGTCTTGTTGGTTTTCTATGTGTAGGACATCTTTAAGAATCTTTTGTAGGGCTGGTTTGGTGGAGATGTATTGTTTCAATTTTTCTTTGCTGTGGAAGGTTTTTATTTGGCCTTCAGTTATGAAGGAGAGTTTAGCTGGGTACAGTATTCTTGGTTGATAGTTGTTTGTTTTTAGGGCATGGCATACATCATTCCATGCTCTTCTTGCTTTGATTGTCTCTGCTGAGAAATCTGAAGTGATTCTAATTGGTTTCCCTTTATAGGTGATTACCCTTTTCTCCCTGACAGCTTTAAGGATCTTTTCCTTGTTCTGAGTTGATCCTGTGTGGATTATAATGTGAAGGTGGGATGTCCTATTCTGGTCTGGTCTATTTGGGGTTCTAAAGGCTTCTTGTATCTGAATAGGCCTATCTTTTTGCATGTTTGGGAAGTTCTCTGCTAGGATCCTGTTAAACAAATTTCCTAGACCATTAACTTCTGTTTCTAGGTGCTCCTCTACACCCATTATCCTTATGTTAGGCCTTCTGATGGTGTCTTCCAGGTGTTGAATAGATCTATCATATTTCTTGGACTTGTCTTGGATGGTTGTATGTTCTTTCTCTATAATATCTAGGCTGTCTTCAATCCCTGAGATTCGATCTTCTGCATGGTCTAACGTGCTGTCAAGACTCTCTACTTTGTTTTTTTTTTTTATCTCTTTTCCTTCTAATTGGTCAGCTTTGATGGCTTCAAGTTCTTTGTTGAAGCTCTGTTTTAGGTCTTGTATGAATCTCTTTACTTCCTTAATTTGGTGTTCAGTGTTTGTCCTCAAATCACTTAGTTGATTGGATATGGTTTCTTTGGACTCTCATTCCTTCTGTTGGGTTCCATTCAGCTTTCCCTTTGTGGTCTCCCTGACTTCCTTCAGCTCTTTGTTAATGGATTCTATGGATGCCTTTAGTGATCTTTGTGTGTTCTCTACCTGGTCTCTCAATTCCTGTATTACTCTTTGATTAGCTTCCTCGCGTTCGTGGGATTCCTGCAGTTCTCTTTGAGTGTTCTCAGCCTGCTCACGCCATTCCTCCCTTTCTCTTTGAGTATTCTCAAGTTGTTCACGCAAATCCTGTATTAGTTTTTGAGTAGCTTCCTCACGCTTATGATATTCCTGTATAAACTTCTGGGATGCCTCCTCTCTCTCCCTATCACACTCATACAGAGTCCTTTGTACATTGTCAAACTTCTCATTTATCATGTTTGCTAGTAGTGCTTGTAGAGCTATTTGGGAACTCTCCTCTGGATTATTCATTATCTGTTCTAATCCCTGATTATCAAGATTGGGAATTGAAATACCCGAATTTGCCATTTTTCTTGTGTTTTTCCGGCTTACTCTGCCCATTTGAGATGAAGATAGCACCAGTTTTGTGCTAGAACACTATCTTAAGGCAACCATCAACCAAAGTTTGCATTTGTACAGTCAATAGTCTACAGACACAATCTAGTTCAACAGATACATCTATTCAACATCAAACAACTATATGTTAAAGGACTTCAAACCGCAGAAAAGAATTTGGAAAACCAGAAATTATTAGGATTAGGGAGAGATGTGGGTAAAAAATAGGAATAGATTGGTGTGGGGAGGCACAGGGAGAGTTAACTATGTCCTAATCACAATGCAGGAAATGGGTTGGGTAGGATGCAAGTAGAGAGAGAGAGAAAAAGAAGAGACGGAAAGGGGAATGAGAAGAGACCAGAAAAAAAATAGAAACGTAAAGATTAATGTTATTATAGAGATTAAAAGAGAGGAATGTGAATATATTGAGAGAAAGGGAGGGACATAGAGGAGATGTGAAAAACTTTAAGGATGGGAAAGGGAGAACAAAAGATCAGAAGTTCAGTAGAGCTAGACAAAAAACAAAAAGATAATTAAGAAAGAAAGAAAAAGAGAAAGAAGACAAGAAAAGGAAGGAAAACGCTCATTCACATATTCCTAAAATAAAAATTATAAGAGGAGAGAAAAAAAAAGTTACTGGAAAACACTTATTTTTTCAGAAGAGGCAAAAATTAAAGATTAATAAAAGTTTTAGAAGAGAAAAAATATTTATATATATATATATATAAGGTAACAAAAAACAAACAAAAAAAAGAAAAGAAGAATTAAAAAAAAAGTCTTTTGATTTTTTTGGGGGGGGGAGGGGTAGGAAGAATCCTGTATCTCCCTTTTGTCTGTAACCAGTCTCTTGTTGGAGTCTCTGGTCAGCTTGAGGTCCTGTGGCTTGATTGGTTTCTTAAGTCGGTTTGTTGGAAGAGGCAGAAAAATGCTCTGCTTTACCCAAGATTTTGAGATCCCCCTCCCAGGTTGGTTTTCTGGGAGGGTGATCTGCTTTGAGAATCACAAAAGAGGGGGATGCGGTGATGAGGCTAGGTTCTGGGTAGAGCTGAGGCCTTTCAACAAACAGTAGCTTTTCCCTGGGGCTATTTTGTGATAAAGCTCACAGCGCCCAGGCTGGAGCCATTCTCAGGGTTTCTGTTTTTCAATTGATTGTGGAGGCTGCTAGAGGGAGGGGCAGCCTCTGGCTCTGGTTACCCAGTGAGGCAAGCCACTCCAATGGCTGGCGCCTGAGCTGGGTGACTTTTCCCTGGATGGAGCTGAGTCTGGCAGGTCACTTCGCCGTTAAGTTCTTGTGACCTGCTAAATGACTCGTTTTTTTCCAAGGCCTGAGCTGGAGCTAGCAGATCCTCCGAGCTTTGTCAGTATCCAAGATGGAGATCACCGGTGCTGGGGGGGGGGAGGGGTGGCCTTCCCTCCTCTGCTCCCTGAGAAGGAGTGAGGACGTCGGGCTTGTACTCACGCCGAGTCTTGGATCCTGGGTCGTCTCTGGTCTGCAAACTGCAGGATGAAGATGTCCGTTCCTTGTTGGTTCTTGTTGGTGTTGAGTAGAATCCGCTCGTCCGCTGCGTCTGGCTCCTTCGTCCCGGACTCTCTGTGTCTCAGGTATGACCCCGCGGCGGTGGTCACCGCCGTGACCCTGCCGCCGCAGCGGCAGTTGCTGGCAGGCGCTCAGATGTGTCTCCTTGGCTTCCCCTCTCTTGACTAACTCTCTGTCCTGTGATGGCACACTTGGTGTGATTCTCTGGCTTAGGACTGTTCACTGGAACTCTAAAACTGCTTTCTATGTGAGAGCTTGTTCAGATTCCAGCTTCTCCTCCACCATCTTCCTGGAACTCCTCAGTGTTAGAAATTTTTGATTTGAAGTGTTGTTGTTATTCTATATAGGTGACCTTCTCTGATGGTGTTATTTTGTGAAATTGTTGGTCCAATAGAAAACCTTCTACTTGGTTATAGGAGAGCACCAAGTAAAGAAAATTACTTTTAAAAATTTTTATTAGGTAGTTAAACGAAGAGGTTTTCAATTCTAGAAATCAGGTTGTAGGTTTAATGCATCTTGATAATGTCTTCCCTCCCATTTTTCTCTCCCTACTTTACTTTTATTTACTCTTACATATGACCAGGAAGCAGGATGATAGGAATTTCAAGCAATACCAGGAATGTCCTAAACTTCCTGGTGTTGAATTGAAGATTGGGAATTACACATAAGAAAACTGTGGTACCAGGAGAATGCAAGATGTTGATACTAGGACTCCAGATCTAGTATTATATGTACAGAGTAGCTACAGGAAAGATAAGGGTACAAGGAAGACTGGAAATTCGAGAGCTTTGTCAGCAAATATTTGAAGAGGTCATGACTTCAAACCATTCATTCTTTTGATATTGGTTTTAACTCATGGACATCTTGAATTAACTATGTTCAGTCAAGTTCTCTTTCATCTTTCTTTATGCCGTCACAATTTACATTCTTCTAATATGCTCGGCTCCATATTGTTCCCAAGCAAAAATTGAGAACACAAAATACCAGCTCCCTTGGGATACAGCCAAAGCAGTACTCAGAGATAAATTTATAGTTCTGAGTCCTATATTAACAATCTGGAGAAATCTCAAATCAACACTTTAATCATATACCTCAAGCTCCTTGAAAAAGAGGAACAAGCCAAACTCCAAACCAGTAGAATTAAATAAATAATAAAAATTAAATCAAAACAAATGAATTAGGCAAAAAACAGAACAAAACAGAGTCGCTTCTTTGAAAAAAATTAAGAAAATTGACAGACCATGAACAATTCTGACCAAAAAAAGAGAACACATATAAATCAATAAAATAGAGATGATAATGGGAACATGAGAGATAAAAGCAAGAGTCACAACATTATCACGTAATTGCTTGACAACCTTTATGCTAACAGACTGGAGAACCTAAAAGAATGGAAGTATTTCTAGGGAATATAGATATACCCCAACTACACCAAGATGTTTAGACAAACTAAATATACCCATAACAACAAAATAGAAGCAGGAATATAAAACATCGCATCTAAGAAAGGCCTGATGAAGTTACAGCCAAATTTCATAAGGCCTTCAAAGGAGAACGCATTCCAATACTCCTCAAACTCTTCAGTGAAATAGAAAGAGAGAAACACTACCTCATTTTATGAAGCTACTGCAACACTCCTGCAAAAGCAGATAGGGACTCCTCAAAGAAACAGAATTATTGAACTATTTCTTTGATGTACAATGGTGCCAAACATCTCAAAAAAATTCTGGCCAAGTGAATTCAACAACTAAAGAAAAAAATTATACTCCATGATCAAATGGGATTCATTCAATGGATGAAAAGCTGATTCAATATAAGCAAGTCAATTAATGTATTGTTTTTAATGTACTATGTGATTTTTTGGTGTTTATTTTGGTATGTTCTTTCACCTATGGTATATCCCTGTTGTCACTGTATTTGATGTTGGTGCCTTGCATCTTGTATATACATTTATCTAATATGGGGAGGGGAAGGGGAATAACAAAATGCTGAAACAAGGACACAGGATGACCCTTCACAACAATGATACTCACAAGACACAAAGTTGGAAATGAACTTTATAAATTTGGGGAGGGGGGAAGAAGGGGGTTATGGGAGAGGGAAGGGATAGTAGGGGATAAACAAAGAAGGGGGTGAAAATGCTCAACAAGAAATGTATTCATCACTTTATTGATGTAACTGTAACCCCTCTGTACAGCATCTTCATAAGAAAATGAATTTTAAAACAAAATTAATAAAACTGAAATATACCACACAAAACAGATCAAAGAGGCAAGAACAAGAACCACATGAGCATCTCATTAGAAGCATAAAAAGCATTTGACAAGATCCAACAACCATTTATGAAAGCTCTGGAGAAACTAGGAATTCATGGAACATTCTTCAATATAATAAAGGCTGTACATGACAAATTTATGGCTGACATCATTCTTAATGGTGAAACATTAAAAACATTTCCTCTCAAATAAGGAATGGAAAAGGATGTCCATTCTCTCCATTCCTCTTTAATATAGTACTGGATTCCTATGAAGAGCAAGGAAGAGAAAAATGTACAGGGAATCCAAATAGGGAAAAGAAAGTAAAAGTAATAGTCTTTGCAGAAGACATGTTCTTAAAGTTAAGAAACTTATAGATCCTCCTCCCAGTTACTTGGGCTGAATTGAAACCTTGAGCAAATAACAGATCATAAAACTCATCAAGAAATTCAGTAGCTTTTCTATGTGCTAGCAATGAGTAGAATGAGTGAAATCAGGAAAGCAGATCCATTTTTAGTAGCCTCAAAAAATACCTAGGAATTAACTTAAACAAAGATGTGGAAGACCTCTATGATGAAAACTTGAAAGTCTGAAAAGAAATCAAAGCAGAATTCAAATGGAAAAATCTTCCATGCTTCTGAATCAGAAGTATTAACATTGTGAAAATAGTACTAGTGCCCAAAGCCAAACAAATCCAATGCAATACCCATCAAATCCCAGCAATAAAAAAAACTCATATGGCGTAATAAAAGACCCTAAATGGCAAAAACAATCCTTAGCAGGAAGATCGGTGTTTTGAGGAATGTCAATACCAAACTTCAATGAGTATTACAAATCTGTAGTAATAAAAATAGCTTGGAACTGGCATAAGAATAGACCTAGGGATCTATGGAATAGAATAGAAGACCCAGCAATGAATCCAGAGACCTATAACCACCTAATATTTAAGAAGGGAGCCCAAGACACAGGATGGACAAAAACAGCCTCTTCAACAAATGGTGTTGGCACAATTGGCTATACACTTTCAGACACGGAAGCTGACCCATTGCAGCAGAATCAGTACCACATGGATCAAAGGTAAGGGTAGATACCATGAACATATTACAAGAAAGGATAGAGTAAACACTAGGACTCCTGGGCACATATTGAAATTTCCTCAGTAATGATCCAGAATCACAAGTCAAAAAAGCCTGGATAAATGGTATTGCCACAAACTGAAGAACTTCTGTTTGGCAAAGGACATAGCTAGCAAAGTAAATAGAAATCCCACAGAATGAGAGAAGATCTTTACTAGTTTTGCATCTGAAAAAGGCCTCCTATCTAAAATATATTTAGAGTTCAAAAAGTTAAACTCTCCTAAGACAAACCCTCAAAGGAAGAAGAGCCCAATTAATAAATGGGCCAATGTCTTAAAGAGAGACTTATCAGAAGAAGAAGTAAGAATGGCCATACATGCATGAAGAGACGTTTAACATCTCTAGCCATAAACAAATGCAAATCAAGACAACATTCACCAAGTCTGAACTGAATATATCAGCAATCCATATTCATTGCACCATTCTTTACCATAGCCAAAATATAGAATCAACTCAGATGCCCCTCAATGGACAAATGGATCAAGAGAATGTGATACACACACACACACACACACACACACACACACACACACACACACACACACACACACACACACACACAGAATGAAATTCTATGCTTCCATACTGCCCCATTTAAAAGGAAATGGAAAGAACTGGAAAAACATATTATATTGTGTTATATCATAGATGGGAAACAAATATTATTTAGGGCATAAGACAAAATAAAAGAAATCTGGGAAATATATTGAAAGACCAGTTAATAAAAACAAAAGAAGTATTAAATTAAAGGTTTAAAATTTGGAAATTCAAATTGCTGAAAAATTCTCTACAGTCAATAAAAGGCCTTTTTATCAAAGACTTAAGAGCCAACCAAAATTGTAAAGTTTGTTTTTCGACATATTGACTTGTACGTCTCATTGTTGCAATGGGTCCACCTGTATCCCTATTTAAAGGATTTGTTTTTTCCCTTCTCCTCCACAAATTACACCAACATCAAATATAGTGAAAGCAGAGATTATACCGTGGGGGAGGGACATACAAAGCAACAAGGAAATCATCTTATGAATATGTTAGAAACAATCGCATGAAAGAAAAAACATTTGAATACTTATCTTGGGGTTCATTTCACCTAACATCAACTAATCTATGGCTAGAGAAGTTGAGCATATCTTCATGTGTCTACTGGCCATTCTTATTTCCTGAGAAGTTTCTCATGGCATGATCCTATAAATCTCAAGCTCCCAACCAAGTGCCCTATGGCACCTCTTTCCAGGCCATCCTTGCTTTTATGGTGTCTGCTGAGAAGTCTGAGGTAATTCTGATTGGGTTACCTTTATATGTGATTGTTCTCTTCTCCCTGGCAGCTTTAAGAATTCTTTCTTTAGTGTCAATTGAGCAGGTATGGATTATAATGGTGGGATGACCCGTTCTGGTCTGGTCTATTTGGGGTAATTTGTGGAGGGGAAGTGAAAAAACAAATCGTTTAAAAAGGGATACAGGCGGACCCAATGCAACAATGAGATGCATAAGTAGTTATGTCGAAAAACGAACTTCACAACTTTGGCTGGGGGTGGGGAGGGTAGGAGCATGTAGGATTGGAGAATTTGGGGTGGGGTGAGAGATGGGAAGGGATGGGAAGGGGAAACAAAGTAGGAGGCTACAATGCTTGATAAGAAATGTACTCAGTACCTTGCCCATGTAATTGTAACCCCTCTGTACAGAATTTTCACAATTAAAAAAAATTTAAAAAAGAAAAAAATCAGTATTATAATCAAAAAGAATTTACTATTTTCATGTATAAACAAAACTACTGTGATTGGATGGATTTCAAAGCATGTTTAATAAATAGAATATCTGTCCTCCCCCCCCCCCCCCCCCCCCCGCCAAAAAAAAGCTTCTTGTATCTGGAGGGCATGTTCTTTTGTATATTTGGAAGTTCTCTGCTAGGATTAGCAGAATGTATTTCCTAATCCATTGGCTTCTTTCTCCAGGTCCTCTTATATACTTATTATTCTCAAATCAGGCTCTCTGAATGTATCCTGTATTTCCTGCAGTGATCTGTTATGCTTCTTAGTTTTGTTATGCATATTTGTGTGCTCTTTCTCTATGGAGTCTAAACTGTTTCAGCCTCTGGTATTCTTTCTTTGGCCTCCTCTATTCTACTTTCAAGGCTTTTTTTACTTTGGTGTTTATCACTTCCTTCTTGCTGGTCTTTCTAAAGAGTGGCCAACTCTTTATTAAGGTTTTCTTTTGGGCCTTGAATAGATTGCTTTACCTCTTGGAGTTGGTTATCAGACTTTTCTTTCCACTCCTTAATCTGGGTTCGTATGTTTATTTTTTTTTTTTATTATACTCTTTCTCCCTCTGCTGGAGTTCCTTTCTCTTTTTATTTGTGGAGGCCATGAAGTCATCTAGTAGCTTCTGGTTGGCCTCATCATGTTCTCTGATAACTCTATGCAGGGTGTCCAATTTTTCATTCAGCAGGCTTACTAGTCATGCTTTTAATCTATCTTGATTATTATTCTCAACGTTATTCTGGGACTGTTCTGTAGCTTGTTTATATGGAGATGGTGTTGGGATTTGTTGATTGGCCATGATTTTTGTGTTTCTGCAGTTAGTTCTACCCATTTGGAGAAAAGAACCACACTGGTACAACAGTGGGACAGTCTTTTAGGACCGGAGGCAACCCAGTGTTATGTAGAGGTATAGATCTTAGGGTTTCAGAGTTATGGGTAGGTGTTTTCCTATTTAGGTCTCTTTTTCTTTGCTTGGAGAGGGATATTGTGGCTTCGGGGTTGAGATTATGTATAGTTGTAACTATTGAAGCAATCTGGATTTGGCTGATAAGTAGTCTGCTCCTGAGAGATAACAAGATGGGGTCTTTGTACTCAAAATAGTCAAATGGAACCAATTTTGTAGTCAAAGATAGAACCAACTGTAAGTTGTGTCAGATATAATCCAATAAGGATCAAAGGACTGGAGTAGATGGAGAAGTGAAGGGTTAGGATTGGACAGAAATGAATTTAAGTTCAGAAGAGAACTAAGGTATGAGGGTAAGAACAGCTTAGGGGAGGGGTGTATGTAGTATGAGGAGATTAAAGACCTTGTTACCCAGTGAAGAGGTGGAAAATAATTCAAAGATAGATTAGGTAGGGAGTAGCTTAGAGATCTAGATGAAGATAAGAAAAAGAAGTTATAGATAAGTATATTTCGGAGACTTGTTGATATTAGAAAAGCATTATTCAGATATTATTGGAAAGTCATTTAATCAATTAACTCCTGACATTATTGTTTACAAACATAGAAGGAGGCCTTACTCTGTGTATAGAACTATACAGGTCAGCTCTGATGGAGTAGTAGTATAATGTGGAGAGAATGGAGAAGGGGAGAGTGAGAGAAAAAGAAAGAAAAATCTTACAAGTTAGGAAATTGGAAGTGGAAGAACAAAACAAATAATGATGAATCATAGAAGGTTGAAGTGGAATGGCAAATCCTAAAGTAGCTAGGATTACACATATGGGACAATGACTATTGGCTTTTTCCTTTTGTTTTGTTTTTTATTTATTTGTCTTTGAGGGTAAGGAGAGGGTCACAGAAATGATGGCAGTAGCATTCAGTAAAAAGTATGGTGGAAATGAACTCTATAACTTGTGGTGAGGTTGGGAGGAAAAACCTGGGAGAGAGTGAGGGAAGGTGTGACATTGTCCAAAAGAAATGTACCCCTTTATCTGACTGATATAACTGCAAGCCCTCTGTACAGCACCTTTACAACAACAATAAAAATACATTAAGAAAATAGAAGCAATGGAACTATAAACTCACACCTGATGATTGATAGCCTAGAGCATTCTAAGGAAAGGAGAAGAAACAGGGAACTTATATGTCTTGTGGCATTTTAGGTGCGTCCCTGCTCTATGTTTAAAACCACTTTCCTTTGTGGCAAAACAACAGGAAACAATACCAAACTCAATATAACTTCAGTGTTAGAACCAACCAAGTTTCCAAGTTGCAATTCTTAATATCTCTAAGCTAAAGATGGAGTAGGAGAGAATTCTCTACCTTCAAAAGGTTTGTCATCAATTCTCTTATTTAAAGACTGTAATGATTTTCATGTTGACAAAAATGATTTCTTTAGTGCCAAACCCAAGTTGGAAGGACTCTGTCATCATCTTGAAATAACACTGAATACTGGTTTCTCCTTTGAGTGACAATTCTCACTGATTGCACTGGACAGAATTGTTGGTGCATCAGGTGGAGAAAGAGATGGCTTTCTCTGCCACTCTGAAAAAAAAAGAGCAGCAACGAAATACAATTGTGAGGCAGTGTCTTCGCAAGGAACTTGTGCCACCACAGGAATGAGCTACATCATTACAGATCTCTATGTCAACTATTTACCTGCATTTTTTGCTCAAGTCAGCATCATGAAAATCTGAAAAATTCAGAAGATTAAAGCCCCATATTTGTTGCTGGTCCTGTGCCTGTGGACCTCAGAAGTGCAGCCTGGCTCCTAATTGTCTGCTCTGTCTGAACACTAGATGTTGTTTTTTTTCTTCACTTCTTTAGTTAATTCCTAGGTATTTTATCTTTTGTGGGTATATTCCAAAAGGAGTTGCTTTCCTGATTTCAGCTGTGCTCTTCTCATTAGTGGCATACAGAAAAGCCATTGATTTTTGAGGGTTAATTTTGTGTCCTGCTACTTTGCCAACATTTCAGATCAGCTTCAGTAACATGGGAGTGGAGTCCATGGAGTTCTTTAAAAACAAGATCATGTCATCTGCAAAGAGGGAGTGTTTGACTTCATCTTTCCCTATTTGGATCCAATTTATGTTTGTATCTTGTCCTATTGCTTTAGCTAGGCATTCTAATAGCAAGTTAAAGAGGCGTGGAGAGAGTGGACATCCTTGTCTTGTTTCTGAGTTTAGAGGAAATGGCTTTAGCTTTTCACCATTAAGTATAATGCTGGCTGTAGGTTTGTCATACATAACCTTTATTGTATTGAGAAATGTTTCCTGGATTCCTAGCTTCATAAAGTGGTGTTGGATCTTGTCAAATTCATTTTCTGCTTCTATTGACATAGTCATGTGGTTCTTATCATGATTCTTGTTTATGTAATGAATTATATTAATTGATTTGCATATAATGAACCAGTTTTGCATCCCTGTCATGAATCCTGTTTGTATACATATAGGATAAGCTTATCAGATCAGCTGAAAAGCTTAAAGCCCTGTACATATGATCATATATGATGATTCTAATTGAACTGAACCCCAAGATATGGACACAAGTGTTCTGTATTTATTATTATCAGTTTAAATGTACTATGTGATTTTTGTTGTTGTTGTTGTTTCCTTTGTGTGTTTGTTCCCCTAGGACATATCCACTGTTGTCACTGTACTTGATTTTGGTACCCTGCATCTTGTATATACATTTTTCTAATCTGAGGAGGGGAAGGGGAATAATGAAACATAGGATAACCTATTCAAACACAGATACCCACAGGACAGTAAATGGAAATTAACTTTACAACTTTGGGCAGGGGTTGGGTAGGAGAGGTGGGTAGGAGTGTGGGAGGTGGGGAGGGAAAGCATAGTGGAACAACAACAACAAGGGGGAAACAAGGACACAGGATGGCTCCTTGCAACAATGATACCCACAAGACAGTATATTGGAAATGAACTTTACATCTTTGGGTGGTGGTGGGGGAAGAGTAACGCAGGTAGGGAGGGAAGGGATAGTGGGAGGACAACAAGGGAAAGGGTAACAATGTGTGACAAGGTATGCACTCATTCTGTTACTCATGTAACTGTAACCCCTCTGTACAGAATCTTTACAATTTACAACAAAAAAGAAAGGACAGGGCTATGGTGTGATGTCTAAAACCAAAGCAAGCAAATGTAAAGTCCTGTTAACCAAAAACTGCAGAGGTGTTTAAATACAAGTCTTTGTGTAGAATGGATTGTCTAAGCAACGTAAAGTCCAGTAATTCATAATAAAGAAAAACATGTATGATGAAACCCACAATAACTATTTATTTGAAAGCAGATTAATGTGATTAGAGATTAGAAGCTACAAGTGCAGGGGTGGGGGTTGGTTGAATCAAATCAAATGAAAGTAAGTTCAGGTCCAGTCCTGAAGAACAAATCTTGATGATGAAAATGTTTTCATTTTGGCTCCCACAGAGCTACCCATATTTGGTATATATATTTTTAACATATCCTGAAAATAAATAAAACAATGTATAGAGGTTATTAATAAGCATGAAGTCTGTGTTCTCAGAATCTTGGAATATGAATGTAGACTAGCAAACACAAAATGCTATTTAGTTTACAGGAGTCACCTTGAAAGGAAAGCAGAGATGAATGCAGCATTGGAAAATGGACTTCAGTGCTGATGAAGTTCCAATTTCCCAAAGTTGTCCTGAATAGCTCACAGAGGAGTCTACCTGCAGAAGTCTCATTATCAAAACTTTTGTATTTCCTTAATGATTCCCAGCGATAACAGGGTTTTAAATTAAAACCCTGTTTTAATTTCTCCATCTTGCATGCAAGATGGAGAAGTGTTATCCTTCTAACAATTTCTTCCAAGGTTAACCTTTGTCAAATGCCATTATTACAGCAAGGATACAGTGTAAATTAACAATCAATCAACTTCAACTTCTTGGCTCCTTGGAAATTAGTATATTAACTTGAATCAGAACAGAAGGAGTTAAGGGAGCCATAGGAAGAAAGGAAACGTTTATTTCTGCTACACTTTCTTCCCCATAGCATTTCCTGAGGCAGGAAAAATGGGAGAAGGTCTAAGTATGAAGATTGACATAAAACAAAGCCTCATGTAAAGGAAATCTTCTCACTATATATGTGTGTGTGTGTGTGTGTGTGTGTGTGTGTGTGTGTGTGTGTGTGTGTGTGTGTGTGTGTGTGTGTGTGTGTGTGTGTGTGTGTGTATCGATATATCTGGGAAATAAGAAGCAGTTACGGGAGAGTAATCTGTGATTGGCTCATCTGAGGAAGATTTGAAATATTCCTGTCAGGTACAGCTTCCTCTCTTCCTCAGATAATAACATGTGTCCCACTCATTATTGGACACACATTATTTTGTTATGAAATCATCTCTGCATTCCCGTTTTTTAGTGACTCACATTTTTGACCTTCCTATAAACATCCATCATTCCCCATTCTTTTTGTCACATGTAGTTGTTGAGAGACAAATATGTTGAAGCCTCCTTCCTTGGGCAGTGACATTGACAGAGAAGATAGGCAATCTTCTTACCATATATGTCTTGGGTATAAGAAGCATCCTCAGAAGGGTCATCTTTGGTGGACTCATCTGAGGAAGATTTGAAATATTTCTGTCAGGTACAGCATCCTCTCTCCTTCAGATAATAACATGTGTCCCACTCAGTATTGGACACACATTATTTTGTTATAAAATTAACTATGCATTCCCGTTGTTTAGTGACTCACATCTTTGACCTTCTTATAAAATCCATCATTCCCCATTCTTTTTGTCACATGTATTTGTTGAGAGACAAATATGTTGAAACCTCCCTCCTTGGGCAGTGACATTGACAGAGAAGATAGGCAATCTTCTTACCATATATGTCGGTATAAGAAGCATCCTCAGTAGGATCACCTGTGGTGGACTCATCTGAGGAAGATTTGAAATATTTCTGTAAGGTACAGCATTCTCTCTCCTTCAGATAATAACATGTGTCCCGCTCAGTATTGCACACAATTGTTTTGTTATAAACTCATCTCTGCATTCCCGTTGTTTAGTGACTCACATCTTTGACCTTCCTATAAATGCCCATCATTCCCCATTCTTTGTGCCATGTTATTTGTTGAGAGACAAATACATGGAAACCTCTCTCCTTGGACATTGACATTGACTGTGGAGATAGTACAATGTTCAAATCCTCCTATTTTCTCTTCCATGAAAAACTGTTTCCAAGAAGGAATATGGGAAGGTACAGTGGACAGTCTTGCTTGTCAACTCAGAGATTGGAAGTGAACATTGACAAATGCCCGTGGTGTAGCAGCACACCTTAGGCATCACTGTCTTCATGATTACAGCATCCTGTAATCCTTCTTAAATTACAACTATAGAATCCATTTCATCTTAATTTAAACCAGTAAAAGTTGCTTTACATTTGACATTAGCCAGGAAATTCTTTCTTCAAATTATTCAAAGATATATATATATATATATGCATATATATATGCATATATATATCAACAATAACCCTAAACAGGGCACTGGAGGTTCTTACTTGCAATTCTATCTACTCAGGTGGCTGAGATCTGAGATCAAGGATCAAAGTGAGGCCTTGACAGGAAATTCTATGAAACTCTTCTGTCTAATTAACTACCATGAAGGCCAGAGGTGGATCTGTGGTTCAAGTGATTGAGTGCATGATCACAAAAGCTCTGGGACAGCAGTCAGGCCCCAGTTCAAGCCCCAGGAGTGACACAAACAATAAAGCAAAACAAAACACACTCAATCCCTCATGTCTGGCCTCACAGCCTTGAACCTTTGGCTAAGGAAAGAGGAATAATAACTATGGATCTGATAACTCTGTGAGAGAGGCTTGCTTCTAGAATTTATAACAATATGTAAGGAAGTGGAGATTACCTAGCTTCAAAGTGAACTAGATTATCAGGAATGCATCTTTCCCTGGGTTTTCTTAGAATCCTATATAAATTAAAATATGCACATGGAAGCTGTCAGGAAGGAGACTGGGAATGAAATGGCCTTAGAAAAGAAGTCGAATGGCAGGACAGGTTTCCAGTAACTATGGTGTCTGATGTAGTCTCTGTTGACATTCTTTTAAAGATTAAAAAAAAGAAGAAAACATTTGAGATGGAAGATTAACTGTGAGTAGTAATGGTCATTTTTATTCTTAAAAGCAGTGTCCCTGAGAGGTCAGACTGAAGACAAATTCTACCTAAACAAGACAACATTGTCCTCTTACACTTCTTGAAATAAGCCACTGATTACCTTCTAGACATTTTTCCTCCTCTTCATTGGTTTCCCCTTTCCCATTGACCCGAATTCATCCCTTCTGAGTATTAACTTCTTAGTGTTTTATTTTGCTGAACTTTGACTTGTGTTTCTGAGGAACTGTCCAGTTTGAGATCTCCTGTGAATCTACTGTATTTCATTAGTTGTGTTTGTATATAATTGCATAGCATCGAAGCCATTTACTTATGACTTTGTAAGCTAAATCTAGCTTCCACATATAGGGGAAAACATGAGTGAAGTGGAAAGGAGGGAGAAATGCAGACAAGAGTTGGATCCATATTCTATAAAGTTGAGAAAAGTAAAGGAAAGTGTGGGTAGGGGAAGGCTAGGTGCGAATGTTGAAAGAAGTGACATTGATTAAGATATATTGTGTTCACTCTTAAATAGCAACTCCTATGACAGTTAATTAAAGATTATAATGAAAGAAAAGGCCTTATAATAACAATAATTGGTACTAGACTGTGTGATTCATACAGAGAAAACATCTGCCTGAATTCAGAAAACAGAACCCAGTGTCATGAGAGCTTAAAACTGGAAGGGAGATGGATCTAGGCTGTGAACAAGAGGTCAGGAAGGTACAGCTTCATGAAAATCTCAAAGTCACTGCCTCACACAATAAGTATTTGCACATTCTTTTACTTACCAGAAGAAACCAGGATAGCAGCAACACCCAGTATTACAAGGAATGCCAAGAACTTCATGGTTCTGAGTTGAAATTTTGAATCACAGTGAAAGTAACTCTGGTACCAGGATAAGACAAGCTACTGACACCAGGACTCTGAACTTAGATTATATATGTTGAGTGCACCAATCAGAAATTTCCAGCTAAGTATCTGGATGAGTAATTCCTGGAGAAGTTAGGTCAGTGTCAACAGAAGAAAGTAGATTAAAACCAGAAGCCCTTTGAAAAGGTCATGAGTTCTCTTCCTTGATCCTGATTATACAGATTTAAGTTCAAGGATGTTTGTGTTCGATGGCAAAAATCCCCCCACTACCTCTTACTCTGGACTTTTAGCTTCAATGTTACAATCTCTTTTGTCAAGTTGGTATGTCCAAGAACCAGTCTTGTTGATATATAAACCACTTCTTCTAAAAATTTAAGTTTATAACATTGTCAGTCAACTAGCTTTTTGCAGAGAATATTTGAAGTAGAGTGGCAACCTCAAAAACCCTTCTGATCCTGGTTGTTCAAGCTGTGAATTCACTTCTGGACATGTGTGGAGGTTCATCTAGCAGATGGATTTCAGCACTAATGAAAGAAAAATCAAATCTGACCTCCCTGCATTTAAGCAATTCTAGTTTAAAGATGCAAAATCCAGTCAGGCACCCAAGGCTCCAGCCTGATGTCATAGGTACTCAGGAGACAATTGGGCAGGAAAATCCTTGAGATCCTTATCTCCACTAAACTATTAAGAAGTCAAAGTGGAGCTGTAGCTATGGAGTATACCATTAGTCTTGAAAGAAGGAAGCACAGGAATATCACACAGGCCCTGAGTTCAATTCCAGAACTGCCACACACCTGTCAAAAGCAAACTCTAAGACAAAGTTGACAGTTAACATTTATAAAAATTAACACATTCATTGAAACAATTTATTCTCTCGACACTACAGGTAGAGCATTGTTCTGTGTCAAACACTATAAAAGAAAAACAGTAGTGGGCAGAAAAATAAAAATTTATCTTTTACCCTATGAGCAACAAAAACAACAAAAAATTTACATTGAATATATACTGTCCAAACACAGTTTATTCAAAAGCTAAAATGTAAAATATGTGAGGCAAAATATTCTCCTATCATAGTCCTTGGAGATGTAGGTGGGTAGACCAATGGTAGAGCACAGAGCATGTTTATGATCTGTACTTAATTCTCATCATTTACACAAAAACAGAATGAAAGAGCAAAAGGAATTAATTCAGGAAAGAAGAGACCTTGGAATGGGATTTCAATCTCAGGAATGGAAGCTGAAAGGGAATTAACGTATACCAACAATTGTGTATGTGATTGTGTGTGTGTGTAATATTAATCTATAACATATTTGGATATTTGCCTTTGTTGTTACTTTCTTTTCTTTATGTCTTGTTTGTTTGAATATACTATAGTCTTTGTTGTTACTTTTGTTTTCTTTACTTATTGGCTCATTTATTTATTTTTATTTTGATAATACTATACAGAAGGGTTACAATTACATGGGCAAGATAATGAGTACATTTCTTATCAAGCATTTCCCCTTCACATCCCTTCACATTCTCTCCTTGCCCCACCCACCAAATTTTCTTCCCCACTCCCCCATGAAAGATGTAAAGTTCGTTTTCGAAATAAGGACTTGTACATCTCAATGTTCCAATGGGTCTACCTGTCTCCCTTTCTGAACAATTTGTTTTTTCCTTTCCCCTCCACAATTTATACCGACAAAATACAGTGAAACAGGGGTTATTCAGTGGGGGAGGACATACAAACAACAAAGAAATAATCTTATAAATGTGTTAGAAACAATCGCATGAAAGAAATAAACATTTGAATACATATCTTAGGGCTCATTTCCCTAACATCAACTTATCTGACCTTTTCTGCTTGACTCAGACATATGCTAGTTTTGTTTTCTTTTGGTATCATTTGTTTAGCTATCTTTGGGAGAGGAAGAAACTGCACAGACATGGAGAGACTACAAGTGATAAAATAACAAAGTGTTAACAGCCCAATTAATAAATATTTAAAGACAGACTTCTCCAAAGAAGAAATAAAAATGGCCAATAGGCACAGGAAGAAATATTCAGCATTTCTGTCCATAAAGGAAATGCAAATCATAACAACATTGAGTTTCCACCTCACCCCAGTTACATTGACCATTTTCAAGAAAACTAATAATTACAGATGCTGTTGTAGATGTGGCCAATAGGGAAGTCTATTAAACTGTCAGTGGGAATATAAACTTGTTCACCAACCATTCTGGAAAGGAGTATAGAGATTCCTCAAAAGACTATTTATAGAGATTCCCTTTAACCCAGCTTTTATCCAGTAGAACACAAACAAGACCATATGAAAGCTACCAACAAAACCATGTTCATTGCAGCATTCTTTACCACATCCAAGAGATGGAAGCAACTCAGATGCCCTTCAGTTGATGAATGGATAAAGAAAATGTGGGAGATATACACAATGGAATTCCATGCATCCACTAGAATGGATGATACTGTACTGTTTGTATTGAATGGAAAGATTTGGAGAAAAGCATAAGAAGTGAAGTTCAGCAGACCTAGAGAAACATAGGTTGTATATTTTATTTTTTCATTTGTGGTAGCCACAATGTGCTTATACTTCGAAAAGTAAGTACACTGGATATGAAAGCAAACACACTGGACCAAGGTAAATTATACAGATCTGTATGCATTCACACACAGTGAAATCAAAGGAAGATATTCTTAGAAGAGGATCACAAGGGCAAAGTAGCTGTGTGCATTTAAGAACTTATAATTTTTTTATTTTTTATTAATAAGTTTTTTTAATTGTGAGAATATCGTACAGAGTTGTTACAATTACATCAGCAAGGAAATGAGTACATTTCTTATCAAGCATTGTTGCCTGCTCCTTTGTTTCCTGTTACCATTAAAATAAATTATATTGAAATGGACTTATGAAAATAAGAGGTTTTGCTTTGGTGTAGTTTTTGGTTTGTTTACTTTTTTTCTGCTGGTGTTGGGGCTTGAACTCAGCACCTCCATGTTATCGCTTAACTTCTACTCAAGGCTAATACTCTACCAATTGAGCCACAGCACCACTTGAAGCCTTTTTTTGAATAGCTTATTGGAGATGAGAGTCTCATGGACTGTACTCGCCTGGCTGGGTTTGAACAGAGATCTTGAGATCTCAGCCTACTGAGTAACAAGGATTATGGGGTTATGAGACACTGACACTATCTTTTCCTTTTCTTTTGTTTGTTCAGTTAATTCTCTTTGGGAGAGTCAGGAGGGGGCCACAGAAATGGTGCAAAAGGGTGAATACTGAAGCAGTAGTATTAGCGAGACAGTAAGTTGAAAATGAATTATATAGTGTGGGTGAGAATGGGAGGAAAAACTGGGAGAGAGTGAGAGGAAGGTTGCCGTTGGCAAAAGAAATGTACTCCTTTATCTGCTTATATAACTGCAACCCCTCTGTACATCACCTTTATATGAACAATAAAAATACATTGAGAAAAGGAAAAGCCAAAGGAAAAGAAAAGAAACAGGGAACACATGGGCATAATAGCATTTCAGGTGTCTCTACTGTAGGTCTTGGTGCTTCAGTGGCATACATTTGAAATTATTGAAACTGTTAAATAAAAACAATATGGAAGCAAAACCTAACTTGATATCATATCCCAGTTTTAGAATCAACCGGGTCCCCCAACTTCAATGCTGAATTTCTGTATGGAAAAATTGAGTAGTAGGAAAATCTCTACATTCAAATGGTATGTCCTCAGTTATCTCATTGAGAGACTTAAATGATTTTCATCTTGGCAAAAATGATGTCTTTTGTGCTAAACCCACATTGGAAGGACTCTGTCATTTTCTTGAAATAACACTGAAAATTGTTTTCTCTTTTTATTGACAATTCTCACTTAAAGCATTTGCCACAATTATTGGTGAGTAAGAGAAAGTAGTGATATTTAGATAGGTAGATAGTGGGTTTCTCTGACTCGCTTCTTTTTTTTTTTTTTTTAAATAACAAACTCTAATGAGTATTGATATTCAGCTAGGAACTTGCACCAGCATTGGATTGAGATGCTATATTACAACAGAACTCTACCTAAACAATTTAACTGCATCTTTTGCCTGACTGAGCACCATGAAAGTCTGAAAAATTCATAATATCCAACACTGGAAATTGTTTCAGGCCCCATGCTCTGAGGCCCTGTTAGGTGCAACTGCATGTTCAGTAACCCAGCTGTTGACTGTCTTGTCTGTCTGAACTCTGGATCTTGTTCTTTGCATGTCCACCTGCTGAGCAGATCCAATCAGGCCTAACAGTACATTTGAGCATCTCAGGGTTTGCTTGTACAATGAACATCTTTAAGTGTGTCCTCTTTATTCCCATACTTGCTTTGTGGATCTTTTCCCTGAGGCCTAAGGTTTGTACTTATACGTTTATAAGGTTTTGCTCATCCTACACATCTAACTTGTCATGTTTAACCCAGCATGGTTTCTTTCTTCTCACTTATTCCTTTTAAATGAGAGTTTGTAAAAGCAAAAAGGCATGGCTGAAGGAGGAAAAGTTATGGGCCAACACAACTCTTCATGGAATAATCACTGAAAAGAAGATTAAGGGGCTGGGAAGGTGGCTCACCGGTAGAGTGCTTGCCATGCATGCATGAGGCCCTGGATTTGATTCCTCATCACACACATAAGCAGAAAAAGCTAGAAGTGGCTCTGTGGCTCAAATGGTAGAGTGGTAGCCTTGAGCTGAAGAGCTCTCCATGGCCCAGAGTTCAGGCCCCATGACAAACAAAGAAAAGAAAAGAAAGGAAATGAAGATCTAACAGATGATAGAAGGAAACACTCCTTTTGTAGGCTCTGGTGACCAACTTTTGAAGAATACATAGGTTAATATGCACCTCGGTTCAGGTGAGATTCCTTACATAATTAGAAGTAGAAAGTAGAAACATCATCAATTGAAAGTCAAGCAGCATTATTAAAATTGCATTTAACAAAGGTAATTTGCTGACCTAAGGACAAAGAGTAAGAGGAGAGAACTCTAAATGGACTACTTAAAGATAATAATAAAATAACCTTCATGGCTATCCATGAATCAGTGTGAAATATGCATCAGTTCATTCAGCACCTATTGATGGAGAGTGCAATGATAGATATTTGAAGAATGCCAGTGAGCAAAGCACAGAGAAACTCTATATACAGAGGAACAGAAACTTTCAAAAACATCATACACTGAACAGTAAAGCAATACAGGGGAATGCAGGAATTACACATATATTTGAAGTTAAAGGCCTCCTCAGCAATTATGCAGGAGGATTGAAAGAATGGTATGGTTTGAGGAAGGCAATGGGGATGGAGTTTCAGATAAGGTGACCCAAACTGACATTTCTGAAAATGACACCTGAGTAGATAGAAGAAGGAGGTGACACTGTCCCATGTGTTTGTGTGTCCCTTGCATTGCAAGGAAAGGAACCTGGGCAATTGTGTGCATGTCTTGGTCATAGTAGGCTCAAGAGAAATAAATACAAAGGGAAAGGTCTACATGCTTAATACACTTTACTTCTCAACCCGGCCAGGGCCACAGCAATGATAGTTGTGAATTGTGTACATTGTAAAAGCTTCTATTCAGTTATCATCTCACAAAAACAGAGGATGATGTCTCACTTGCTAGTGGCAAAATATAATCCACCAAATGATATCTCAACTGCTAGTTGTAAAATCTAATCCACCAAACACACACTGGAACAGCAAACACTGCTCATGGTCACAAGGTTTGCTTTTGGGTTTAGCCACTGGTGAGGAAACTGTAGATGGCAATTGGCTTTGCAATGTATTTTTTTGTCCATTAGAGGAAGAGTGAAATTTGATTACAGTTCAATTGGGTAATCAATTGGGTAATTATCTGATTTCTAAAACTATCTCTTTGGCCTAATCCTGTATAGCACCCCTTCCCAGCTCCCTTTGGGAATGCCATTGCATGCCCCTAATGTCATAATAATTCCCAGTTTGGCCTGGCTGATCTTGTTATTTTTCAATGCTTGTTACTTGGAGCTAACTAGTAATGTTTCCCAGTATCTATTTATTATGGACTGCTTCCAAGAAAAGAAAGCAAATATATGCTTACTTGAGGAACATTTCTATTGTTGGGTTAGGTCCTTTATTGTAGCTACATGAGTTTAAGAACTGAACTCTCTGCATGTTAGAGGTATAATATGTAGATGGTACAGATATAAAATTTAGAACTCTAAATCACAGAAATATTCCATGCATTGAATCAGAGAGTTAGGTTTTTCTTTTGTGAAAGACTGAACAGGCAACAGGTCCTTGATTTCTCCAGAGGGACAACTGAACTAGACAAATTCTCTTTCTGGCTAAATTTTCCCAAGAGAGGTTTTCCTTATGATCAGAGCATAAAGTGTTTTATTAACCAAGTGATGATGAGGGAGCAAACATAACTTTAGCATAGAGAAAAGCATGTTTTGCTGTTTTGTGGTTTTTGACAATGCCATCTTTTCCTCCTCTGTTTTTTTTTATTTTCCTCAAGGGATGGGCTATTGGTTTTCCTTTCTCCTCTTTCTGCTAATGGGTTGAACTTTCCTCCAATTCTTACTCTGTTGCTGTTCATGGCTTGCACTCACCCAGTTCAGTGAGGTCTCCATCTTAGCTTATTGCAAGTGAATTGGTGACAGAATGTGGCAATATTGTTCTGCCTTGCTTTGCTTTTACCTCTTGGCATGATCCTATAGATCTCATGCTCCCAAATCAAACACCATAGGAAAGGGTAGATATATTTAAAAATGAATTTAATTGTTATTCTAACTTTATCCAGGTTACTGAGTGACCATGTGTGGTGATGATTTTTTGTGAGCTTTCTGTGTCATCCCCAGAAATCTGCCCTTGGTTATTTGATAGCAGCAGTTCAGCACTAACCACACTTAACCCTGATTCTTTGCACCAGAGCTGCCTTCTACTCTCTCATGTCTATTCATCAAATTCCAGAGAAACAATTCTTTCTATGTCATGTGATAGAAGCTTTTGATGGAATCAACCTGGACATTGAAACCTCATTAAATGTTGTTTTAGTGTGATTATGCAAAGAAATGACAAAGCCCTCATATTATGTCTAAAACCACGCTAAGCAAACATAAAGTCCAGTTACATAAGTAAACCACAGAGGTGTTTAAATAAAAGTCAGTGTGTTAAATCGATTTTCTAAACAAAGGGAATTCCCAGAAATTCATGATAGGGAAAAGCATGCGTGACGGTGCTCAGAATTACTATTTCATTGAAAGAAGATTGATGTGATTGGAGATGAGAAGCTACATTGCCAGCGTGGGGAGTGATGGGATGAAATGAAATGAAAGGATGTTCTGGCTGTCCTGAAGAACAAATCTCGAAGTTGAAAATGTTTTCCTTCTCATTCCCATATTTATCCCTATGGCCTTGAAAGAGCCCTTTAGGACAGTCTGAAAGTGAAAAAATATTATCAAGAGGTTGGTAATAAGGGTGAAGACTGTGTTCATAGTGTCTTGGCATCTGCATAGGGACTAGCATCTAAACATGCTACTAAGTTTAGAGGAGTCACCTTGAACTATAAAGGGAGATGAATGCAGCATTGGAAAATGGACCTCAGTGTTGATGAAGTTTCAGCTTCCCAAAGTTTTCCTTAATATCTGAGAAAGGAGTCCACCGGCCGAAACCTCATTATCAAACCATTTGCAGTTTCCGAATAATTCCCAAAGATAACAGTATTTTCATCTAAAAATAAAAGGTTTGCATACTACAAGGAGGTATTTTGTTCTTCCAATAATTTCTGCTAAGAAAAATCTTTCTCTAATGCCATTATTACACCAAGGATCCAGTCAAAATAGACACCTAAAATCCTTCATCCTCCTGGCTCCTTTGAAATTTATGTATGAATGAGAATAGAAAATCAAAGTTTAATACTCCTACTCATTCTTCCTCACTGAATTTGCAGAATAAGGAACAATGCAGAAGAAAACAAGTGTCACAAAGACAGACATACATAGATGAAATCTTCTCTCTTTGTATCTGTAAAGCATCAACAGTGATTTTGCCCAAGACTACAGGGAAGTTCTTTGTGTCAGGAATGAGCACAAAATTAAATCCACCTGTTTTTTTTAATGCACAGAAAACTGTAGCCCAGAAGCCATAAGGGAACTTACAGTGTACAATGTTGGTTTTCAAGTCAGAGACGGAAGTGAACATTGGTCTAGGCATTGGACAAATGCCCCACTTGTAGACCCCAATGTCATCATGATTACAGCATCCTGTCCTGTATACAGGACCTCTGCAATAAGAAACATCTGTAGGATTCTTTCCATTTTATTTCAGATTAGTAAAAGTGGTCTTATTTTAATATTAGCAACATATTTGATCCTGTATATTATGAAAAGGAAGATATACAATAAACAGCATCAATAAACTTCAAAGCAGGGCACTGGTCATTCTGCTTGTAATTCTAGCTACACATGTGGCTGAGATCTGAGGCTGAAGGGTCAAAGTCAGTCCCTGCCAGGACAGTCCACAAGACTCTTATGTCCAATTAGCTATCATAAATGCCAGAAGTGGAGCTGTGCCTAAACTGAGTGCATGATCACAAGAGTTCAGGGACAGCGCTGAAGCCCAACATTCAAGCCTCAGGAGTGGTACAACTAATAAAGCAAAACTAAAACCACTCAACCCTTACATTTGGTCTCATAGCTTTGAGCCTTTGGATAAGGAAGGAGGAACAATATCTACAGATCTGATTACTCAGTGTGAGAGGCTTCCTTTTATAATTTATAACAATATGTAAGAAAAGAGGACGTCATCAGGCTTCAAAATGAACTTTGTCATCAGGAGTGCATCTTACCCTGATATTTCTTAGAGGTCTTTATCAAATAGAGGATGTACATAGAAGCTGAGAGGAATGTGGCTGGGAAGGAAAGGTCTTAGAAAGAGGGAGAATGTTTCCAATATCTATGGCACAGGATGTAATCTCTGTTGACTCATTCTCTGAAAGATTGCAGAAAATGTAAAAAATACTTGAGAGGGAAGATAGAATGTGACCAGTAATGGCAATGATTATTTTGGGAAAGCAGTTTTCCTGAGTTGTCAGACTAAAGATAAATGATGTGTGGACAAGACAACATGCTCTTATACTCTTTGAAATGGGCCACTGATTACCTTCTAAACATTTTTCCCACTCTTCATTTGTCTCCTCTTACCTCTTGACCCTATTCCATCCCTTCTGAGTATTTGCTACCTACTGTTGTATTTTGTTGAAATTTGATTTTGGCTTTCTAAGAAATTGTACTCTTTGAAATCTCCCATGAATCTATCGTGTTTCAGGGATTTTGTTTTGCATACAATCCAACACACTTCCTTATGATTTTAAAAGCTAAGCAGGTGCCATATCAATGGTCAATCCTCTATTCTTCTTTTGTTCTTTATTATAAGAAAATTTCACCACACATATAATTTTATTCTTCCTTTTTTCCCCTTTCTTTCCTGATTTCTCAATGTACTGTGTGTGTGTGTGTGTGTTTGTGTGTGTGTGTGTGTGTGTGTGTGTGTGTGTGTGTGTGTGTGTGTGTGTGTGTGTGTGTGTGTGTACTGGGTCTGGAATTGAATTCACGTCCTGGGTGCTGTCCCTTAGCTTTTGTACTCAAGGATTGCCCTTTATCACTTTATCACTTTACAGAGCTTCACTTCTGGCTTTTTGGTGTTTAATTGGAGATAAGAGTCTCATGGCCTTTCTTGCCCTGCTGGCTTTGAACCATAATGCTTAGTTCGCAATCTCCTGAATAGCTAGTATTACAGGTGTGAGACATTGGCACTGTACTTTAATATACTCTTTTTAAAAATATGTAAGGAATAGCAAGTTCGTATACTTTGCTCATTATGGTTTCTCAGTGTTCTGGACACATGGTATTGTTCTATCGGTATTGTGGAATGAATAAATGGAATCAATGAGTGCTGCAATTAATAAATATCTTTGCCCTCTTAGTCTTAGATTTTGCCTTCTTATCCAATAATCTGTTAAATGCATTGAGGTCAGATTTGACTCTATAATTATTCTAATTCCTCTGCCTGAGGCCAGATGAGCTTCTCTTCAGGACTAGGAGGGAAATTTCAGATTGATGAAGAAGCAGACCTTGCTGCTTTATCCTGAAGATTCCTGTGGAAAAGATATGAGTCTGAAAATTTTATAAGGTTATAAATCGGGCTACCTTTGGAAGGAGCAGTTCATAGATCAGGGAAATGGGTCTGGGACAGCTCCAATTTGGAAAAAGGCATGGTAATGGAGCTCTAGTTTACACAATGAGAAAGTCCTGGAGGAATTGTCACCTGGAACATCTTTGAAATGAAACCAGCATCATCAGAATGAAGGACTGAAAGTCATGGCCTTGTCAAATGGTTCTGGCTGTGTTCTTGATTCCTTCCTGTTTACTGGGCATCAGTGTTTCCTGGCATTAGCTATGCAGAGTCTCACTGCCAATTCCTGATTGCTACATTCAATGTATAGACTGTGAGATTCATAGTCCTGGTGTCAGCACCTTGACTTCTGGTACTGGAATTTTACTGTGCTTCATTCCTCATCTTCAACTCAGCACCATGAGGTTCTTGGCACTCCTTGCATTGCTGCAAGTTTCTACCATCCTGGTTCCTGGTGGTAACTTTTAGGGTATAATGTAACAAAAAACTTACCATATTAAAATGCCCTACCCAAGGAGATTTAATCTAATTCAGTCAGGTATTTTCTCCTCCATTGTCAATGTGAATCTTGAGTGCTAACTAGTTAGTAAAATCTGATTGAGAAGGTAATCAGTGGTTTATTTCAGGATTTTCTCATGTGGACATCTACACACAGGACAAATGCTTTCCATATGTTACTATCTTTTCTTTTTCCTTTTCACTTTTTTTTGTAAGATCATTCCTTTTATTTATTTGTGTATTTTTTATGATTTTTTTATTGTGGAAATACCATACAGAGGGATTACATTTACATGAGCAAGATAATGAGTACATTTCTTATCAAGCATTGTTGCCTCCTCCTTTGTTTCCACTTCCTATCCCTTCCCTTCTTCCTCCACTCCCCCACCCACCCACCTCCCTGACCAAAGTTGTAAAATTTATTTTTTGACGTAACGTCTTGTACATCCGGTTGTTGTAATGGGTCTGCCTGTATGTCTATTTAAACAGTTTGTTTTTTTTTTTCCCTTCCCCTCCACAAATTATACCAACATCAAATACAGTGAAAGCAGCAGTTATACCATGGGGGAGGGAATACAAAAATTATCCAATGACAACTCATCATTGGTGCTTTCTGAACCATAGCATCACAATCTGGAGTCCTTTTTGTTAGCATTGAGCTTTGTTTTGGAATTGGATCTTTTTGTGTGTTATTTCCTTATCTTCAACTCATAATCGTGAGGATCTTGGCAATCCCTTGGTGGCTGGCAGTTTTTACTATCCTTACCCGTAATAGTAAGCATAATTCTTACTTTAGTATTAGATTAGGGAATTATATATACTTACTTTGGGGGGCTCTCGGTTCAGGTGTGCCTAGGATGCTGGAAACTACTGTTCTGTGTTCAAGTACCTAGTTCTGTCTAAGCTGATGAAAAGAGATGGCGTTAGGCCCACTTACCTAGTTCAGTTAGACATCCTATCTATCCAAAATGAGGCACTGAAAAAAGACACTGTTAAGTATGTGTTAGGACAGGAAGTCGTTGGATTATTTCAGACTATAAAACATGACCACATCATAGTTTGTAGAGAAATTTCTCCTATCTCTATATCTGTTTGCCCTCAGGAAGTCCACTCAGGACTGTTTTCCAATTGTGCAGGTCTACAATTTTTCATATTTTTCTCTCTAAAAATGTATTCCAGTTATAACTTTCTTTTGTTCTTTTTCTAGGTACATAGCAGAGGACATAAATTTCATTATTGCTAAGAATGGTGTCTACACTGCTGCTATTCTCCTCTTTCTGTCTACAAACTTTGTTTCCATTCTCTGTGAACTTTCTGTCTTTCATATTCATAATGGTTAGCTTCCATGTGTACATTCTTTTTTTAAAATTGTGACAATACTGTACAGAGGGGTTACAATTACATGAGCAAGGTAATGGGTGCATTTCTTATCAAGCATTGTTGCCTCCTCCTTCATTTCTCCTTCCCATCCCTTCCCATCTCCAACCCCCTGGAGACCAACCCCATGCCAAAGTTGTAAAATTCATTTTTTTTGGTCAGCTGTGGGTCTTGACCTCTGGGCCTGAATGCTGTCCCTCAGCTCTTCAGCTCAAGGCCAGTGCTCTACCACTTGAGCTACAGTTCCACTTCAGGTTTTCTGGTGGTTTGTTGAAGTTAAGAGATTCACGGACTTTCCTGCCCGGGCTGGCTTTGAACCGCGATCCTCAGATCTTAGCCTCCTGATTAGCTTGGATTACCGGTGTGAGCCACCAGTGCCCGGCATAAAGTTCATTTTTTGACATAACGTCTTGTATGTTTCATTGTTGCAATGGGTCCACCTGTATCCCTATTTAAACAGTTTGTTTTTTTCCCTTCCCCTCCACAAATTATACCAACATCAAATGCACTGAAAACAGGGGTTATACCGTGGGGGAGGGACATACAAATCAGCAAAGAAATCATCTGATAAACATGTTAGAAAGAATAGCTAGAAAGTAAAAACATTTGAGTCCTTATCTTGGGGTACATTTCACCTAACATCATGACATGTGTATGTTCTAGGTAGGAGGAAGGATGCTGCTAAGAGTACAGACAACTTCATCATACCTGACTCCAACACACCATAGCCATGGGGAATGGCTTTATAAAAACATGCATTACCATTAATCAGTCTTATATCTGGTGGTTACATTGTGACATTTTATATACACATACAGTAAAGCCTCATCAGAATCACCTAGTTTACCTTTCTCCTCATTTCTTCCCTTCTTTATATAACAATTTGAATCAAATTCGTTTATTTTCATATGTAGATATAAAGTATCTTGACCATAATTTTCATTAACTCACTTTATTGGCTCTCTCCCATTCTTCTGGTTACCATCCTTTTTATGGCCTGTTTTAAGTTCCTATGATGCAATTTTTTAAAATTAAATTAAATTTTTTTTTTGTGAACATACTGTACAGAGGGATTACAATTACATGGGCAGGGTAATGAGTACATTTCTTATCAAACATTGCAGCCTCCTCCTTTGTTTACCCTTCACATCCCTTCCCAGCCTCCTCCCCCCCCCCAATCCTCCCCCGCCTCCTGCACCAAGGTTGTAAAGCTCCTTTTTGACATGACAACTTGTACTTCTCATTGTTGCAACAGGTCCACCTGTATCCTTAAACGACTTGTTTTTCCCCATCTCCTCCACAAGTTATACTGACATCAAATATAGTGAAAGCAGGGGTTCTATGATTCAATTTTTGCAGACTGTATTGATTGTCCAAAAGCTTTTCACCATGGCAAATCACACATGCTTATCTGATCACTTTTGTTTCTTGGTTAACTCTAGCATCTGTTGTCCAATAGCTCTTGGTGAATGTCTTCATACTATTTTTATATATAGCCTCGATAATTTCTATCCTTAACTTTCTCTTCTTCACATTTCACCTATAAAAAAACAAGCATATATCTATGTTTTTTCCAGATGAGGAAAAATTGCAATTCCTTTTTTTATTGTGAAAACACCATACAGAGGTATTACAATTTCATGGGCAAGGTATTGAGTACAATTTTTATCAAGCATTGCGGCCTCCTCCTTTGTTTCCCCTTCCCATCCCTTCCTTTCTCCCCCACTTTCCCCCCACCGTCCAAAGTGGTAACGTTTGTGTTTCGACTATATATACATACATACATATATATATATATATATATATATATATATATATATATATATATATATAGTAAAGATACTGTACAGAGGAGTTACAGTTACATGAGTAGGGTAATGAGGGCATTTTTTCCTCCTCCTTAGATTTCCCCCCACCATCCTTTCTCTCCACACCTCCTTAACTCTTCCCCACCCCCGACATTGGAAAGTTCAATTTCAACATAGTGTACTATATATCTTATTGTCAAAATGGGTCAACCTGTATCCTCATTTAAACATTCCACTCTACCCCTTCCCCTCCCTAAATTACAGAACACAGGAATCAAATGCAGTGAAAATAGTTTGAAGTTAAGGACTCTCAGGTTATAATTTTGAGGTAGTTTCAATATCCAGGTACATTTTATATTCTTGCTTCCTTTCCTTTTGCTACTCAATTTTCAAGTAACTTTAATTATGAAATGTTACATTCCATATGCATGTTGGTCACTAATTTATGAAGTCTAAGTATATAAAATAACATATCTCACAGGCAATCTACAAAGAAAAATATGGAGAAATAGAATTGTACAATGATAAACTTACCTTGTGCACATGGGCAGTAGGAAAATGTCCAGAATTCCATTAAAATGTTTGAACTTCAGGGGAACAAGATGGTTCTTTCCCATATTCCATTTCCTGGCAACTCACTGAAGTCTTCCTCACTGGTGTTTATTGCCCAGACTGAGAGAAAGCATGGGCTTTGTTTGTATTTTGAAAGGAGGTAGACCACATTGTGCCAAACTCTAAGAGCGATTACTATGGAACTGGACTCTTGGTAAACTCTGTGTTGTCCCAGTTTACTCCTTGTCCAGGAGAAGATGCATCTCCAAATATATTAAATAAAAAACAATGTTCTGTTATTTTAAAATTCAAAACAGATTCCTTTAGATTTCATTGCAATTCAATTTCCTTTCAGAGCTGTTAATCTGAATTGAGATTCTTAATAATAAGACCTGTTCATTCTTGTGTATTATCCTCATGTTATTTTTTATTTTCTCTTTCATAGGTATGTATTTGGAGACGTTTTGGCTGAGCAGAGAAAAGTTTGGTGCTTTTACCACATTCTTTTGGGCCAGAAAACAACTATAAAGGCTATTTGGAATAAAGACTATTTGAAAAATAAAGACTATTTAAAAAGACATTAGTTTCATTATTTTTTATTTTTTTATTGTTAAAAAACTATACAGAGTGGTTACAATTACATGAGCAAGGTAATTACCAAGCATTGTTGCCTCCTCCTTTGTTTCCTCTACCATATCTTCCCTCCCAGCTCCAAAACTACACTCTCTCCTCCCCTATTCCCCCTATTCTCGCCTCAAGTGTAAAGTTTGTTTTTCAACACAGTATCTTGTACATCTCATTGTTGCAATGTTCAACCTGTATCCTTATTTAAACATTTGTTTTTTCCCTTACCCTTCCTAAATTATACCAACATCAAATACAGTAAAAACAGAGGTTATACTGTGGGGGAGAGAAATAGAAAGCAACAACAAAAAAAAAATCTCAGGGTACCTTATAAATATGTTAGAAACAATTTCAAGAAAGAAAAAAAATACTTGTGTCCCTATCTTGGGGTTCTTTTTGCTTAACTCCATCTTATCTGGTCATATATATAGCTTTTGACATTTTCTACTTGTCCAAGACATATATTAGTTATTGCAAATAAGGGAAACCATGGTACCTATGTTTCTTTGGGCCTGGCTTACTTCATTTAATCTTTTTTTTCCAAGTATTTCCATTTCCTAAGAAATGGGGAAATGTCACTCTTTCTGATGGAGGCATACAGTTCCATTTCTGTCTGTCTATCTATCTATCTATCTATCTATCTATCTATCTATCTATCTATCTATCTATCTACCACATTTTCTTGATCCTTTCATCTACTGAGGGGCGTCTGGTTTTGTTCCATATCTTAGCTATGGTAGATAATGCTGCAATGAACATAGTTGTACTGAAGGTCTTGTTTGTGATCATTTGGGTAAATGCCCAAAAGTGGGATTGCTGGGTCATAGGGGAGCTCTATGTGGAGTCTTTTGAGGAACCTCCATACTACTTTCCACAGGGGTTGAACAAGATTACACTCCCACCAACAATGCAGTAGTGTTCCCTTCTCTCCACATCCCCTCCAGCACCTGTTGTTGTTAGAGTTCTTGATTATTGCCATTCTAACTGGGGTGAGGTAGAATCTTAATGTTGGTTTGAGTTGCTTTTCTTTTATGGCCAAGGGTGGAGCATATCTTCATGTGTCTATTGGCTATTATTATTTTCTCTTCAGAGGAGTTTGACTTTAAGTCTTTAGCCTATTTATTTATCAGGCAGTTTTTTCTTTGAGGATCCTTAACAGAAAGACCAGTGCTGAAGGAATAGCAATAACAAATTTCAAACTCTACAATAAAGCCATAGTAATCAAAACAGCTTGTTACTGGCACAAGAACAGACCTCAGGACCAATGGAATAGAACGGAAGTTCCAGAAATGAACCCACAATCCTATAGCCACCTCTTCTTAGATAAGGAAGCTAAAAAAATAGAATGGAAGAAAGACAGCCTTTTCAGTAAATGGTGCTGGCAAAACTGGTTAATCACCTGTAAAAAACTAAAGCTAGTTCCTTATATATCACCCTGCACCAGACTCAACTACAAATGGATCAAAGACCTCAGAATCAAAGCCGACGCCCTGAAAACATTACAGGAAGGAATAGGAGAAACCCTATGTCTCCTTGGCACAGGCTGAAATTTTCTTAATAGAGACCCAGAAACACAACAAATCAAAGAAAGCTTGGACAAATGGGATTGCAGAGCTTCTGCATGGCAAAGGACATAGCTAGCAAGATCAATAGAAAACCCACGGATTGAGAGAAGATCTTCACTAGCCATACAACAGACAAAGCTCTCATATCTAAAATATACTTCAAACTCAAAAAATTATATTCCCCCTTTACTGTTTTTTTTTGTATACTATTTTTCTGTTGTTTGACAACTCATTGAAGATACTGAACTTATACAACACTTCCTTTGTTCTCGTGTTTTAGATCAGAATTGAGTCTACTTTGTAAGAGGACAAATATCCTTAACAAATACATTAGAAGAGAAGGAAACAATTCAAAACCAGTCCAACTTGACTTAGGCAAGGCGGTTTTAAGATCTGCTGCTATAATAAAAGTATGTTTTTGTGGAGAACTGGGCTGCACTTGTTGAATGTTTATGACTTCTGATACCTGGAAGAAACAGTGCAAATGTCAGCGAGAGTAGTCCCGAGACTCTGTAATTGTCAGAAGTGTTGATTAAAATGGAGGTTCATCTACCATCTTATATTTGTTCTTTTAATTCAAAGAGTGAGACATCTCAGGCACTGGAAACCTGTCCCGTCTTTACTCTCTTCCTTTCTGGGAACATTTCCTTTCCAGCCTCATTCCTGTCATGACCATATTCTATGTTACATGGAATCCTAAGTAAAAGCCAGGGAATGACACATTTCTGTTCACATTCAAGTGGATTTGTATATAATTCCATGACTTGCTATGTACGTGAATAACAAGGGAGCTTTTAATCCAGAATTGTCAAACTTGCAGATATTATTTGCAGAGTGCAATACACCAAGGCATTACATCTACCATTGGAGCTCAATATAGATGCAAACTTCTCAATAAAATTCTGGACAACAAAAATTCAACAATTAAACAAAAAATATCATAAACTATGATCAAACAGGGTTAATTCCAGGGATGAAAATCTGATTCAATATACTAGTCAATTAATGTATTTCAACACATCAAGAGAAGCAAGGATAAGAATCACATGATCATCTCAATAGAGACAACAAAAGTACTTGAAAAGATTCAATATCTTCTTATGATGAAAGTTCTAGAGAAGGTAGAAATCCATGGAACATGCCTCAATATTATAAAGGCTGAAATGGCAGACATACAGCTCGCATTATACTGCATGGTGAAAAGTTCAAATCATTTCCTCTAAAATCAGGAATGAGACCAGGATGTCCATCTCTCCACTCCTCTTCAATATAATACTGGAATTCCTAGCAAGAACAATAAGACATCAATGAGATCCAAATAGGGAAAGAAGCAGTAAAACTATCCCTCATTAGGGATAATATGCTTGTGAATTTAAAGAACTCTGTAGGTTCCTCCCCTAAGTTACTCGAACTGATCTGAAACTTTGGCCAATTATCAATGTATAAAATTGACCCTCAAAAATCAGTAGTTTTTCTGTATGCCAACTATGAAAAGATTGAGTCTGAAATCAGGAAAGCAACTCCACTTTTGATACCTTCAAAAAAAAAACAAACCTAGGAATTAACTTGAACAAAAAGGTGATGGACCTTTATGATGAAAATTTAAGAAGTCTAAAAAGAGAAATTAAAGCAGAATTAAAGAAATGGAAAAATCTTCCATGCTTCACAATAAGAAGGATTAAAATTTTGAAAATGCCAATAGTACCCAAAGTTTTCGAAAAATTCAATGCAATACCTTTCAAAATCCCAACAATATTCTTCATTGCTATAGGGAAAGCAATAAAATTACTCATATGGAATAATAAAAGACCAAATACTCAACCCGGATGCCTCTCAGTAGATGAATGGATCAAGAAAATGTGATATATGTATATACACACACACAAATACACACAATGTAATTCTATGCCTTCATCAGAAAGAATGACCTCACTCCATTTGTTAGGAAATGGAAAGACTTGGAAAAATTCTATTAAATGAGGTAAACCAGGCCCAAAGAAACATAGGTCCCATGGTTTCCGTTATTTGCAATAAATAGTATATGTCTGGGATAAGCAGAAAAGTCAAATGCTATGAACATATGACTAGATAAGATGATGTTAAGCGAAATGAACCCCTGAAACAGGGACACAAGTGGTTTTTTTATTCCTTGCAATTGTTTCTAAAGTATTTATAATGTAGCATGTGATTTTTTTGTTGCTTTGTATATCCCTCCCCCACAGAATAACCCCTGTTTTCACTGTATTCGATGTTGGTGCCCTGCATCTTGTATATACACTTCTCTAAATTAGGGAGGAAAGCGAAAAAACAAAGTGTTTAAATAGGGATACAGGTTGACCCATTGCAACAATGAGATGCACAAGACACTATGTTGAGAAGTGAACTTTAAAATTTGGGTGAGTGGGTGGTGGAGGTGGTGGTGGTGGAGGTGTGGTGCATAATTGTGGAGGTGGGAGGGAAGGGATGGTAGGGGAAAAACAAAGGAGGAGGCAATAATGGTTGATAGGAAATGTACTCATTACCTTGCTCACATAACTTAACCACTCTTTGAGGTATTTTTATGACAAAAAAAGTTAAAAAAAGAACCCAATAGCCAAAACAATCCTTAGCAGGAAGAACGGTGTTGAAAGAATATCAGTATCAAACTTCAGTGACATTTTAGTTAATTAAGTAGCAAGAAGGAGATACAGCTCAAAGAGTAGTGCTCAAGTATTGAGCATGTCAGGCAAGCAAGCCTGAGACTCCATGAATTCAATCTTCAGTCTGGTGGAGGCAGGGAAGGAAGATATACCATAACTAGTACTATGATAGGGAAAAGCAATGCGATCAGCATTCTAGATGGTCATACTACAAAGGCCTTAATCCTGAGTGGACACATTAAGGGAAATTAGACATATAGCAAATGAAAAACACTTGGAAATATAAAACATGCTTATTCTTGCCTTCTTCAAATTATACCTTTAATTATTTTCTTAAATACATTCTGTAGGCAAAAAATACAGTTGAGTGTCAACTTTAGTATAGGAGAAAGACGTGACAGAATGAAGAAATCCTCAGAGCAAATGTAGAGCACATGGAAAACTCAGAACAAGAGTGGAAAGGGGAGGGAACCACACAACAGTTCTTCTCTATTCTCATTCTAGGCATTGGTGACAAACATTCCAAAAGTAGATATATTCATTCCTAAGGCCCCCAAGCTTCTGTTCAAGTAAGAGTATTACTTCTGTACTGCCAGAGACCATAAAAGTAGAAATTTTCAGTAGAACCAGGTTTGTGAGTACTTTATGGTAGTAAATGAAAACCAAGCAGCCTTGTGAAGGTTGCTTCAGAAGACAGCAAGATGCTGACCCCTGGATTCTCCTTGGGGACTCTTAATCCACAGAGTACACAATCAGGGGCTGTCAACCCTGAACCTGGGTTACTTATGTATGCCAGGAAGATTGGGGAAGAGAACAACCAAGCAGAATGAACAGCACAGCAGATTGCCCTTTGTAAACATCAGAAGTTGCAATGCTTGCCAGATTCTTATTCTATGACTTGTGTTTTAATTCGACTGCTTGTCATATTAAGTACCTCTAACAACTTCTCTTCCACGTTTCCTCTTCCTTGTGGGAAACATAGCTTGCAGAGTTACCAGCACTTCTGGCAAGTTGGTGAACCCCATGACTAGCTAAGCTGACATATGAGATGTCCTTTTTAAAGGATTAGAAGTGGGAGAAACTTACTGCACATGTGTAAGCACACTTCCACAGCCCACATCTCAGTCGAAAGAATAAGATCAGAAGAGGCAGTTCCAAGGCCTCTGTCTTGAGTCAGTCAGGATGTGCATTCTTCATATCAGGGCTTCCCTCCTGTACCAGTCCTGAGGTCAGAATAATTCATACTGACAAATATCAACACTGATAATAAAGAACCAGGTCTCCTCTCAGTAGATTTGCACCTCTTGTGTAAAAATTCATGAGGACAGAGTAAAAAGGATACAAAATTAACTGACATGCATGAATGAGTGAGCTCACTGTATCACTTGGTTCAGGAATGGAGGGTTTGGGCACAATGAACAATATGGAAGAACACCCTGGAAGCAAAGTACAACATTTCATGCCATCTACTCTTTCAGAAAGGTAAAGTAATAAAGAAGGATAAGGAAAGAATCAGGAAATGTATTTTGTGTGAGCATGAAAAGTCTCCTAAGAGGGGATACAAAGGAGAGGAAAGGATATTAAAATTGGCAGGAGAAAATGGTGATGCAGAGTACCAAAGTCAAATACAGTGACACCAGGGAATATACAACAGGGGACAGAATATAAGAAAGAAACAAAAAAGCACATAGTACATCTTGTATATACATTTATCTAATTTGGAAAATGGAAAGGGAATAAAAAAATGCTGAAACATGGTCACAGGATGACCCTTTGTAACAAGGATACTCACAAGACAATATGTTACAAATGATCTTTATAACTTTGAGGAGGGGAGGAAGTAGAGGAGAGGGGAGGAAAGGGATAGTAGGATAAAATGTTTGATAAGTACTGTACTTCTTACCTTCCTAATGTAACTGTAACCCCTCTGAGCAGCATCTTTACAATAAAATATAAGTTAAACAAGATGGTGGCAGGCACATGGGTATAGTTATTGAATAAAGATCCTAGACCTTTGGTCCAAAAAAAGAGAAAATATCTGTATGGTATTTTCACAATTAAAAAAAAGAGCAAATGGTGATGCAACTTGAGATGAACTGTTCCAAAGGGCTATGTCAAAAAAAATTTTAAAAACCACCCAGATTTTTTTTTAGTTTTTTTTGTTCTTGATTTTTTAAAAATTAAAAACCAGAGAAACCACAGAAGCCTAATTCCTGCAAGGCCTCATACATATGTGACTACCTATGGTGTGATCCCTTGAAAGGAAACTGAGCATTTGTGGACTGTGATTTTCCAGGTGTCTCTGCAGTACTTTATTGGCTTTATCACTCCACCAACATATGTGCAACTACTTCTGCATTGTGGTAACTGAAGTGGGCTACTAATTAAATCAAGGGGAAGTCTGTATGCATGTTTAATACAAGGGACAGAAAATAAGACTAGGGTCTCAAGTGCAGAACAGAGAAGACCACTTACAGTTAATGTTACTAATGTGTTACCTGAATGTTTTAATAATCATATGATCACCATCCATTATCTCTCTCTAACCATACAAGGCTGCTGCCTATCCAGCTATCCAGGATGATATCTCCTTTGAGCAAATTATACTTTGTATCTTTCAATGCTTGCACTTATAACTAATCAGAGTTTTTTTTTCAAGAATATCCATTTATTAGGTAATGCTTCTTTGAAAATCCGTACTTATCTCATAGTACTTATACAACCCATTAAACTTGTATAAGACATTGTGAGGGATTCTTAGACAGTGTTTAAGTCAGGCCATGCATGGATGTAGGTGGAGAATGTATGCTTGCCTGCTTTGCTGAATGTTGGAGATGTAGAATTTGGAAATCCAAAGAGCAGCGATATTATGTAGAACTACCAGGAGAATTGTACTCATCATTTATCAACAAAGTACAAAGCTTTTCATCTGTCAGAGGGAAGAAAAAGTGAAATAGACAATTATCTTCTCTAAATTAATAAATTGGCCAAAAGGTGATTTGCATAATATGCAACGTGGTCAAACCCCAGATAAAGTCATATATTACGACAATAAGCCCTTGTAAGACCATATTTCCAACCAAGTATGCCAGGAGGATAGTGGTAGTTATTGAAGGCGTCACATTGTTTTCTCAGTGAAGAAGTGCACACACAGTAGGAGGACGAGTAAAGTCTTTCTTAGTAAGAAGCTGTTAGAAAACACTTTATATAGGAAATGTGTATATCTTCAGTGCTTAGTAGGTGTACAAGAAAGACAAATATTTGTGATTGAGTAGACTTGACGAATAAGAAAAGTAGGGTAGAAGACAGGAAGGGTGGAAGAAAGGCAGGATAGAGTGGAGGAGGATTAACATGCTATACAACCACATTGATGATGAAGCTGCAGTCACATCATTAGCATTGAGAAAATGATGTATTTGGTTTGCCATTTTGTGAGTGATAGTGATGTGCTTTTTTGTTCTTTCTTTTGGATATTTTTCTAGGTGGTAGACATTTTTTTTAAATTTAATTTAATTTAATTTTATTTGAGAACATACTGTATAGAGGGGTTACAATTACATGGGCAGGATAATGCATACATTTCTTACCAAGCATTGCAGCCTCCTCCTTTGTTTACCCTTCACCTCCCTTCCCAGCCTCCCACCTCCCCCCCACCCAATCATACCCCCCTCCCCCTCACACAGTGACATTGTAAAGCTGGTTTTGACATGACATTTTGTACTTCTCATTGTTGCAACAGGTCCACCTGAATCCTTAAACGACTTGTTTGTCCCCATCTCCTCCACATGTTATACTGACATCAAATACAGTGAAAGCGGGGGTTACACTGTGGGGGAGGGACATACAAAGTAACAAAGAAATAATCTTATAAATGCGTTAGAAACACATGCATGAAAGAAACGAAAACGTTAAAATACATATTTAAGTGTTCGTTTTCCTAACATCACATTATCTGAGCTTTTCCGCTTGACTCATACCTATACTAGATATTGCAAATAAGGGAAACCATGGCACCTATGTTTCTTTGGGCCTGGCTTACTTCACTTAATATAATTTTTTCCAAGCCTTTCCATTTCCTAACAAATGGGGAAATGTCATTCTTTCTGATGGAGGCATAGAATTCCATTGTGAATATATACCGCATTTTCTTGATCCATTCATCTACTGAGGGGCATCTGGGTTGGTTCCATATCTTAGCTATGGTAAATAATGCTGCAATAAACATAGTTGTGCTGGTAGCTTTAGTGTGGTCTTGTTTGTAAACATTAGGGTAAATGCCCCAAAGTGGGATTGCTGGATCATAGGGGAGATCTATGTGAAGCCTTTTGAGGAACCTCCATACTGCTTTCCAAAGTGGTTGAACAAGTTTACATTCCCACCAACAATGAAGTAAGGTTCCTTTCTGTCCACATCCCCTCCAGCATCTGTTGTTGTTAGAGTTCTTGATTTTTGCTGTTCTAACTGGAGTGAGGTGATATCTCAATGTTGTTTTGATTTGCATTTCTTTTATGGCTAGGGAGGTTGAGCATTTCTTCATGTGTCTATTGGCCATCCTTCTTTCTTCTTCAGAGAAGCTTCTCTTTAAGTCTTTCAGCCACTTATTTATTGGGCAGTTGTTTCTTTGAGGATTTGTTGTTGGGTGGTTTAATTTTTTGAGTTCCAAGTATATTTTAGATATGAGACCCTTGTCTGTTGTATGGCTAGTAAAGATCTTCTCCCAATCGGTGGGCTTTCTATTGATCTTGCTAGCTATGTCATTTGCCCTGCAGAAGCTCTGCAACCTTATGCAATCCCATTTGTCCAACCTTTCTTTGATTTGTTGTGTTTCCGGGTCTCTATTCAGAAAATTTCGGCCTGAGCCAAGGAGACCTAGGGTTTCTCCTATTCCATCCTGTAATGTTTTCAGAGTGTCTGCTTTGAGTTCAAGGTCTTTGATCCATTTGGAGTTGATTCTGGTGCAGGGTGATATATAAGGTTCTAGTTTTGTTTTCTACATGTAGTTAACCAATTTTGCCAGCACCATTTACTGAAGAGGCTGTCTTTTTTCCATTCTATTGTTTTAGCTCCCTTATCGAAGATTAGATGGCTATAGGTCTGTAGGTTCATTTCTGGGTTTTCAATTCTATTCCATTAGTCCTGAGGTCTGTTCTTATGCCAATACCAAGCTGTTTTGATTACTATGGCTTTATAGTAGAGTTTGAAATTTGGTATTGATATTCCTCCAGCAGTGTTCTTTCCGTTGATGAGCGTTTTTGCTATTCGGGGTCTTTTATTGTTCCATATGAATTTTTGGATTGCCTCTTCTATTTCCTTGAAGAATGAGGGTTGAATTTTCATAGGTATCGCGTTGAATTCGTAGATAGCCTTGGGAAGTATTGCCATTTTCACGATGTTAATCTTGCCAATCCAGGAGCATGGGAGGTTTTGCCATTTTTTAAGTTCTGTGTTGATTTCCTTTTTCAAGATTTTAAAGTTTTCATCGTAGAGGTCCTTCACTTCTTTAGTTAAGTTAATTCCTAGGTATTTTATTTTTTGTGGGGCTATTACAAATGGAGTTGCTTTCCTAATTTCAGCCACACTTTTCTTATTGTTGGCATACAGCAAAGCCATTGATTTTTGGGGGTTAATTCTACAACTTGCTACTTTGCCAAAGTTTTGAATCAGCTTGAGTAATTTGGGAGTGGAGTCTATGGGATTCTTTAAATACAAGATCATGTCATCTGCAAAGAGGGAGAGTTTTATTTCTTCTTTCCCTATTTGGATCCCCTTTATGTCTGCATCTTGTCTTATTGCTGTAGCTAGGCATTCTAGTACTAGATTGAAGAGAAGTGGAGAGAGTGGGCATCCTTGTCTTGTTCCTGAGTTAAGAGGAAATGGCTTTATTTTTTCACCATTGAGTATAATGCTGTCTGTAGGTTTGTCATATACAGCCTTTATTGAATTGAGGAATGTTCCATGGATTCCTAATTTTTCCAAAACCTTCATCATAAAGGGGTGTTGGATCTTGTTGAATGCTTTCTCTGCATCTATTGAGATAACCTTGTGGTTCTTGTTCTTGCTCATGTTGATGTGATGAATAATATTAATTGATTTGCGTATATTGAACCAGCTTTGCATCCCTGAAATGAATCCTGTTTGATCGTGGTGTATGATTTTTTGGATGAATTGTTGAAGTCAAAATTTTGTTGAGAAGTTTTGCAGCAATGTTCATCAAAGAAATGGGTCTATAGTTGTCTTTCTTTGATGAGTCCCTGCCCGGTTTTGGGATGAGGGTTCATAGAATGTGGCTTCATAGAATGTGTTCGGTAGTGAGCTTTCTCTTTCAATTTCATTGAAGAGTTGGAGGAGAATTGGTGTGAGCTCTGCTTTGAAGGCCTTGTAAAATTCCGCTGTAAAACCATCTGGTCCTGGACTTTTCTTAGCTTGGAGGTCTCTTATTGCTGTTTCTATTTCAATGCTTGATATGGGCCTGTTAAGATAGTTTAACTCATCTTGGTTTAGTTTGGCATGTCAATATTTGCTAGGAAGAGGTCCATTTCTGTCAAGTTGTCAAACTTATTAGCATAAAGTTTTGAGAAGTATTCCCTTATAATGTTCTGAATCTTGGTTGTTTCCGTGGTGATGTTTCCATTCTCATCTCTGAGTTTATTAATTTGGGTATGTTCTCTTCTTTTTCTGATAAGATTTGCTAAGGGTCTGTCAATTTTGTTAAGTTTTTCAAAGAACCAACTCTTTGTTTTGTTGGTTCTTTCTATAGTTTTTTTGGATTCTAATTCATTTAATTCTGATTTAATTTTGATTATTTCTTTCCGTCTACTGGATTGGGGTTTATCTTGCTGCTCTTTTTCAAGGAGGTTTAGATGTGTCATTAAATTGTTAGTTTCCGATCTCTGCAATTTGTTGATGTAGGAGCTCAGAGCTATAAACTTGCCTCTGAGTACTGCCTTTGCTGTGTCCCAGAGGAGCTGGTAATTTGTGTGTTCATTTTTGTTGAATAGCATGAACATTTGAATTTCCTTTCTAATCTCTTCCATGACCCACTCATGATTCAGCAGTGTGTTGTTCAGCCTCCATGTGATACCGGACTTTCTTTGGTGGCTTTTGGTGTTGAGTTCTAATTTTATTCCCTTGTGGTCAGAGAGAATGCAAGGTATAACTTCAATGTTTCTGAATTTAGACAAATTTGCTTTGTGGCCTAAAATGTGGTCTATTTTAGAAAACGTTCTATGTGCTGCTGAGAAGAACATGTATTCTGATGCTGCTGGGTGAAATTTTCGGTAAATGTCTGTTAAGTCTAGTTGATCTATGCAGCTGTTTAGATCTGCGTTTTCTCTGTTGAGTTTTTGCCGAGTTGATCTATCTAATGGGGAGAGTGGTGTGTTAAAATCCCCAACAATTAATGTCTTTGGATCTATATGGGATTTGAGGGAAAGCAGTGTTTCTTTGATAAATTTGGGTGCTCCATTGTTTGGCGAATAGATATTTAGAATTGTAATATCCTCCTGAAGGAGAGATCCTTTAATTAGTATGTAGCGACCTTCTTTATCTCTTCTCATAAATTTTAATTTGAAGTCTATTTTATCTGATATTAGGATTGCAACTCCCGCCTGTTTATGAGGGCCGTTTGCTTGGTAGATTTTGTTCCAGCCTTTAACATTGAAAATGTGTTTGTTTTTATGGGCAAGATGTGACTCTTGCAGGCAGCAGATAGAAGGGTCTTGTTTTTTAATCCAACTAGACAGTCTATGTCGCTTAATTGGAGAGTTCAGTCCGTTAACGTTAAGAGATAGGACTGAGAGGTATTTGGGAGTTCCTGCCGTGTTATCCACCTTCTTGGGGGCTGCGAAAACTGGGTTCTTCCTATGGTTCTTGGATTCTCAGTTTGGGTGCAGTTTGTTGGCCTTTATTGTGGTCTTGTTGGTTTTCTATGTGTAGGACATCTTTAAGAATCTTTTGTAGGGCTGGTTTGGTGGAGATGTATTGTTTCAATTTTTCTTTGCTGTGGAAGGTTTTTATTTGGCCTTCAGTTATGAAGGAGAGTTTAGCTGGGTACAGTATTCTTGGTTGATAGTTGTTTGTTTTTAGGGCATGGCATACATCATTCCATGCTCTTCTTGCTTTGATTGTCTCTGCTGAGAAATCTGAAGTGATTCTAATTGGTTTCCCTTTATAGGTGATTACCCTTTTCTCCCTGACAGCTTTAAGGATCTTTTCCTTGTTCTGAGTTGATCCTGTGTGGATTATAATGTGAAGGTGGGATGTCCTATTCTGGTCTGGTCTATTTGGGGTTCTAAAGGCTTCTTGTATCTGAATAGGCCTATCTTTTTGCATGTTTGGGAAGTTCTCTGCTAGGATCCTGTTAAACAAATTTCCTAGACCATTAACTTCTGTTTCTAGGTGCTCCTCTACACCCATTATCCTTATGTTAGGCCTTCTGATGGTGTCTTCCAGGTGTTGAATAGATCTATCATATTTCTTGGACTTGTCTTGGATGGTTGTATGTTCTTTCTCTATAATATCTAGGCTGTCTTCAATCCCTGAGATTCGATCTTCTGCATGGTCTAACGTGCTGTCAAGACTCTCTACTTTGTTTTTTTTTTTTATCTCTTTTCCTTCTAATTGGTCAGCTTTGATGGCTTCAAGTTCTTTGTTGAAGCTCTGTTTTAGGTCTTGTATGAATCTCTTTACTTCCTTAATTTGGTGTTCAGTGTTTGTCCTCAAATCACTTAGTTGATTGGATATGGTTTCTTTGGACTCTCATTCCTTCTGTTGGGTTCCATTCAGCTTTCCCTTTGTGGTCTCCCTGACTTCCTTCAGCTCTTTGTTAATGGATTCTATGGATGCCTTTAGTGATCTTTGTGTGTTCTCTACCTGGTCTCTCAATTCCTGTATTACTCTTTGATTAGCTTCCTCGCGTTCGTGGGATTCCTGCAGTTCTCTTTGAGTGTTCTCAGCCTGCTCACGCCATTCCTCCCTTTCTCTTTGAGTATTCTCAAGTTGTTCACGCAAATCCTGTATTAGTTTTTGAGTAGCTTCCTCACGCTTATGATATTCCTGTATAAACTTCTGGGATGCCTCCTCTCTCTCCCTATCACACTCATACAGAGTCCTTTGTACATTGTCAAACTTCTCATTTATCATGTTTGCTAGTAGTGCTTGTAGAGCTATTTGGGAACTCTCCTCTGGATTATTCATTATCTGTTCTAATCCCTGATTATCAAGATTGGGAATTGAAATACCCGAATTTGCCATTTTTCTTGTGTTTTTCCGGCTTACTCTGCCCATTTGAGATGAAGATAGCACCAGTTTTGTGCTAGAACACTATCTTAAGGCAACCATCAACCAAAGTTTGCATTTGTACAGTCAATAGTCTACAGACACAATCTAGTTCAACAGATACATCTATTCAACATCAAACAACTATATGTTAAAGGACTTCAAACCGCAGAAAAGAATTTGGAAAACCAGAAATTATTAGGATTAGGGAGAGATGTGGGTAAAAAATAGGAATAGATTGGTGTGGGGAGGCACAGGGAGAGTTAACTATGTCCTAATCACAATGCAGGAAATGGGTTGGGTAGGATGCAAGTAGAGAGAGAGAGAAAAAGAAGAGACGGAAAGGGGAATGAGAAGAGACCAGAAAAAAAATAGAAACGTAAAGATTAATGTTATTATAGAGATTAAAAGAGAGGAATGTGAATATATTGAGAGAAAGGGAGGGACATAGAGGAGATGTGAAAAACTTTAAGGATGGGAAAGGGAGAACAAAAGATCAGAAGTTCAGTAGAGCTAGACAAAAAACAAAAAGATAATTAAGAAAGAAAGAAAAAGAGAAAGAAGACAAGAAAAGGAAGGAAAACGCTCATTCACATATTCCTAAAATAAAAATTATAAGAGGAGAGAAAAAAAAAGTTACTGGAAAACACTTATTTTTTCAGAAGAGGCAAAAATTAAAGATTAATAAAAGTTTTAGAAGAGAAAAAATATTTATATATATATATATATAAGGTAACAAAAAACAAACAAAAAAAAGAAAAGAAGAATTAAAAAAAAAGTCTTTTGATTTTTTTTGGGGGGGGAGGGGTAGGAAGAATCCTGTATCTCCCTTTTGTCTGTAACCAGTCTCTTGTTGGAGTCTCTGGTCAGCTTGAGGTCCTGTGGCTTGATTGGTTTCTTAAGTCGGTTTGTTGGAAGAGGCAGAAAAATGCTCTGCTTTACCCAAGATTTTGAGATCCCCCTCCCAGGTTGGTTTTCTGGGAGGGTGATCTGCTTTGAGAATCACAAAAGAGGGGGATGCGGTGATGAGGCTAGGTTCTGGGTAGAGCTGAGGCCTTTCAACAAACAGTAGCTTTTCCCTGGGGCTATTTTGTGATAAAGCTCACAGCGCCCAGGCTGGAGCCATTCTCAGGGTTTCTGTTTTTCAATTGATTGTGGAGGCTGCTAGAGGGAGGGGCAGCCTCTGGCTCTGGTTACCCAGTGAGGCAAGCCACTCCAATGGCTGGCGCCTGAGCTGGGTGACTTTTCCCTGGATGGAGCTGAGTCTGGCAGGTCACTTCGCCGTTAAGTTCTTGTGACCTGCTAAATGACTCGTTTTTTTCCAAGGCCTGAGCTGGAGCTAGCAGATCCTCCGAGCTTTGTCAGTATCCAAGATGGAGATCACCGGTGCTGGGGGGGGGGAGGGGTGGCCTTCCCTCCTCTGCTCCCTGAGAAGGAGTGAGGACGTCGGGCTTGTACTCACGCCGAGTCTTGGATCCTGGGTCGTCTCTGGTCTGCAAACTGCAGGATGAAGATGTCCGTTCCTTGTTGGTTCTTGTTGGTGTTGAGTAGAATCCGCTCGTCCGCTGCGTCTGGCTCCTTCGTCCCGGACTCTCTGTGTCTCAGGTATGACCCCGCGGCGGTGGTCACCGCCGTGACCCTGCCGCCGCAGCGGCAGTTGCTGGCAGGCGCTCAGATGTGTCTCCTTGGCTTCCCCTCTCTTGACTAACTCTCTGTCCTGTGATGGCACACTTGGTGTGATTCTCTGGCTTAGGACTGTTCACTGGAACTCTAAAACTGCTTTCTATGTGAGAGCTTGTTCAGATTCCAGCTTCTCCTCCACCATCTTCCTGGAACTCCTCAGTGTTAGAAATTTTTGATTTGAAGTGTTGTTGTTATTCTATATAGGTGACCTTCTCTGATGGTGTTATTTTGTGAAATTGTTGGTCCAATAGAAAACCTTCTACTTGGTTATAGGAGAGCACCAAGTAAAGAAAATTACTTTTAAAAATTTTTATTAGGTAGTTAAACGAAGAGGTTTTCAATTCTAGAAATCAGGTTGTAGGTTTAATGCATCTTGATAATGTCTTCCCTCCCATTTTTCTCTCCCTACTTTACTTTTATTTACTCTTACATATGACCAGGAAGCAGGATGATAGGAATTTCAAGCAATACCAGGAATGTCCTAAACTTCCTGGTGTTGAATTGAAGATTGGGAATTACACATAAGAAAACTGTGGTACCAGGAGAATGCAAGATGTTGATACTAGGACTCCAGATCTAGTATTATATGTACAGAGTAGCTACAGGAAAGATAAGGGTACAAGGAAGACTGGAAATTCGAGAGCTTTGTCAGCAAATATTTGAAGAGGTCATGACTTCAAACCATTCATTCTTTTGATATTGGTTTTAACTCATGGACATCTTGAATTAACTATGTTCAGTCAAGTTCTCTTTCATCTTTCTTTATGCCGTCACAATTTACATTCTTCTAATATGCTCGGCTCCATATTGTTCCCAAGCAAAAATTGAGAACACAAAATACCAGCTCCCTTGGGATACAGCCAAAGCAGTACTCAGAGATAAATTTATAGTTCTGAGTCCTATATTAACAATCTGGAGAAATCTCAAATCAACACTTTAATCATATACCTCAAGCTCCTTGAAAAAGAGGAACAAGCCAAACTCCAAACCAGTAGAATTAAATAAATAATAAAAATTAAATCAAAACAAATGAATTAGGCAAAAAACAGAACAAAACAGAGTCGCTTCTTTGAAAAAAATTAAGAAAATTGACAGACCATGAACAATTCTGACCAAAAAAAGAGAACACATATAAATCAATAAAATAGAGATGATAATGGGAACATGAGAGATAAAAGCAAGAGTCACAACATTATCACGTAATTGCTTGACAACCTTTATGCTAACAGACTGGAGAACCTAAAAGAATGGAAGTATTTCTAGGGAATATAGATATACCCCAACTACACCAAGATGTTTAGACAAACTAAATATACCCATAACAACAAAATAGAAGCAGGAATATAAAACATCGCATCTAAGAAAAGCCTGATGAAGTTACAGCCAAATTTCATAAGGCCTTCAAAGGAGAACGCATTCCAATACTCCTCAAACTCTTCAGTGAAATAGAAAGAGAGAAACACTACCTCATTTTATGAAGCTACTGCAACACTCCTGCAAAAGCAGATAGGGACTCCTCAAAGAAACAGAATTATTGAACTATTTCTTTGATGTACAATGGTGCCAAACATCTCAAAAAAATTCTGGCCAAGTGAATTCAACAACTAAAGAAAAAAATTATACTCCATGATCAAATGGGATTCATTCAATGGATGAAAAGCTGATTCAATATAAGCAAGTCAATTAATGTATTGTTTTTAATGTACTATGTGATTTTTTGGTGTTTATTTTGGTATGTTCTTTCACCTATGGTATATCCCTGTTGTCACTGTATTTGATGTTGGTGCCTTGCATCTTGTATATACATTTATCTAATATGGGGAGGGGAAGGGGAATAACAAAATGCTGAAACAAGGACACAGGATGACCCTTCACAACAATGATACTCACAAGACACAAAGTTGGAAATGAACTTTATAAATTTGGGGAGGGGGGAAGAAGGGGGTTATGGGAGAGGGAAGGGATAGTAGGGGATAAACAAAGAAGGGGGTGAAAATGCTCAACAAGAAATGTATTCATCACTTTATTGATGTAACTGTAACCCCTCTGTACAGCATCTTCATAAGAAAATGAATTTTAAAACAAAATTAATAAAACTGAAATATACCACACAAAACAGATCAAAGAGGCAAGAACAAGAACCACATGAGCATCTCATTAGAAGCATAAAAAGCATTTGACAAGATCCAACAACCATTTATGAAAGCTCTGGAGAAACTAGGAATTCATGGAACATTCTTCAATATAATAAAGGCTGTACATGACAAATTTATGGCTGACATCATTCTTAATGGTGAAACATTAAAAACATTTCCTCTCAAATAAGGAATGGAAAAGGATGTCCATTCTCTCCATTCCTCTTTAATATAGTACTGGATTCCTATGAAGAGCAAGGAAGAGAAAAATGTACAGGGAATCCAAATAGGGAAAAGAAAGTAAAAGTAATAGTCTTTGCAGAAGACATGTTCTTAAAGTTAAGAAACTTATAGATCCTCCTCCCAGTTACTTGGGCTGAATTGAAACCTTGAGCAAATAACAGATCATAAAACTCATCAAGAAATTCAGTAGCTTTTCTATGTGCTAGCAATGAGTAGAATGAGTGAAATCAGGAAAGCAGATCCATTTTTAGTAGCCTCAAAAAATACCTAGGAATTAACTTAAACAAAGATGTGGAAGACCTCTATGATGAAAACTTGAAAGTCTGAAAAGAAATCAAAGCAGAATTCAAATGGAAAAATCTTCCATGCTTCTGAATCAGAAGTATTAACATTGTGAAAATAGTACTAGTGCCCAAAGCCAAACAAATCCAATGCAATACCCATCAAATCCCAGCAATAAAAAAAACTCATATGGCGTAATAAAAGACCCTAAATGGCAAAAACAATCCTTAGCAGGAAGATCGGTGTTTTGAGGAATGTCAATACCAAACTTCAATGAGTATTACAAATCTGTAGTAATAAAAATAGCTTGGAACTGGCATAAGAATAGACCTAGGGATCTATGGAATAGAATAGAAGACCCAGCAATGAATCCAGAGACCTATAACCACCTAATATTTAAGAAGGGAGCCCAAGACACAGGATGGACAAAAACAGCCTCTTCAACAAATGGTGTTGGCACAATTGGCTATACACTTTCAGACACGGAAGCTGACCCATTGCAGCAGAATCAGTACCACATGGATCAAAGGTAAGGGTAGATACCATGAACATATTACAAGAAAGGATAGAGTAAACACTAGGACTCCTGGGCACATATTGAAATTTCCTCAGTAATGATCCAGAATCACAAGTCAAAAAAGCCTGGATAAATGGTATTGCCACAAACTGAAGAACTTCTGTTTGGCAAAGGACATAGCTAGCAAAGTAAATAGAAATCCCACAGAATGAGAGAAGATCTTTACTAGTTTTGCATCTGAAAAAGGCCTCCTATCTAAAATATATTTAGAGTTCAAAAAGTTAAACTCTCCTAAGACAAACCCTCAAAGGAAGAAGAGCCCAATTAATAAATGGGCCAATGTCTTAAAGAGAGACTTATCAGAAGAAGAAGTAAGAATGGCCATACATGCATGAAGAGACGTTTAACATCTCTAGCCATAAACAAATGCAAATCAAGACAACATTCACCAAGTCTGAACTGAATATATCAGCAATCCATATTCATTGCACCATTCTTTACCATAGCCAAAATATAGAATCAACTCAGATGCCCCTCAATGGACAAATGGATCAAGAGAATGTGATACACACACACACACACACACACACACACACACACACACACACACACACACACACACACACACACACACACAGAATGAAATTCTATGCTTCCATACTGCCCCATTTAAAAGGAAATGGAAAGAACTGGAAAAACATATTATATTGTGTTATATCATAGATGGGAAACAAATATTATTTAGGGCATAAGACAAAATAAAAGAAATCTGGGAAATATATTGAAAGACCAGTTAATAAAAACAAAAGAAGTATTAAATTAAAGGTTTAAAATTTGGAAATTCAAATTGCTGAAAAATTCTCTACAGTCAATAAAAGGCCTTTTTATCAAAGACTTAAGAGCCAACCAAAATTGTAAAGTTTGTTTTTCGACATATTGACTTGTACGTCTCATTGTTGCAATGGGTCCACCTGTATCCCTATTTAAAGGATTTGTTTTTTCCCTTCTCCTCCACAAATTACACCAACATCAAATATAGTGAAAGCAGAGATTATACCGTGGGGGAGGGACATACAAAGCAACAAGGAAATCATCTTATGAATATGTTAGAAACAATCGCATGAAAGAAAAAACATTTGAATACTTATCTTGGGGTTCATTTCACCTAACATCAACTAATCTATGGCTAGAGAAGTTGAGCATATCTTCATGTGTCTACTGGCCATTCTTATTTCCTGAGAAGTTTCTCATGGCATGATCCTATAAATCTCAAGCTCCCAACCAAGTGCCCTATGGCACCTCTTTCCAGGCCATCCTTGCTTTTATGGTGTCTGCTGAGAAGTCTGAGGTAATTCTGATTGGGTTACCTTTATATGTGATTGTTCTCTTCTCCCTGGCAGCTTTAAGAATTCTTTCTTTAGTGTCAATTGAGCAGGTATGGATTATAATGGTGGGATGACCCGTTCTGGTCTGGTCTATTTGGGGTAATTTGTGGAGGGGAAGTGAAAAAACAAATCGTTTAAAAAGGGATACAGGCGGACCCAATGCAACAATGAGATGCATAAGTAGTTATGTCGAAAAACGAACTTCACAACTTTGGCTGGGGGTGGGGAGGGTAGGAGCATGTAGGATTGGAGAATTTGGGGTGGGGTGAGAGATGGGAAGGGATGGGAAGGGGAAACAAAGTAGGAGGCTACAATGCTTGATAAGAAATGTACTCAGTACCTTGCCCATGTAATTGTAACCCCTCTGTACAGAATTTTCACAATTAAAAAAAATTTAAAAAAGAAAAAAATCAGTATTATAATCAAAAAGAATTTACTATTTTCATGTATAAACAAAACTACTGTGATTGGATGGATTTCAAAGCATGTTTAATAAATAGAATATCTGTCCTCCCCCCCCCCCCCCCCCCCCCGCCAAAAAAAAGCTTCTTGTATCTGGAGGGCATGTTCTTTTGTATATTTGGAAGTTCTCTGCTAGGATTAGCAGAATGTATTTCCTAATCCATTGGCTTCTTTCTCCAGGTCCTCTTATATACTTATTATTCTCAAATCAGGCTCTCTGAATGTATCCTGTATTTCCTGCAGTGATCTGTTATGCTTCTTAGTTTTGTTATGCATATTTGTGTGCTCTTTCTCTATGGAGTCTAAACTGTTTCAGCCTCTGGTATTCTTTCTTTGGCCTCCTCTATTCTACTTTCAAGGCTTTTTTTACTTTGGTGTTTATCACTTCCTTCTTGCTGGTCTTTCTAAAGAGTGGCCAACTCTTTATTAAGGTTTTCTTTTGGGCCTTGAATAGATTGCTTTACCTCTTGGAGTTGGTTATCAGACTTTTCTTTCCACTCCTTAATCTGGGTTCGTATGTTTATTTTTTTTTTTTATTATACTCTTTCTCCCTCTGCTGGAGTTCCTTTCTCTTTTTATTTGTGGAGGCCATGAAGTCATCTAGTAGCTTCTGGTTGGCCTCATCATGTTCTCTGATAACTCTATGCAGGGTGTCCAATTTTTCATTCAGCAGGCTTACTAGTCATGCTTTTAATCTATCTTGATTATTATTCTCAACGTTATTCTGGGACTGTTCTGTAGCTTGTTTATATGGAGATGGTGTTGGGATTTGTTGATTGGCCATGATTTTTGTGTTTCTGCAGTTAGTTCTACCCATTTGGAGAAAAGAACCACACTGGTACAACAGTGGGACAGTCTTTTAGGACCGGAGGCAACCCAGTGTTATGTAGAGGTATAGATCTTAGGGTTTCAGAGTTATGGGTAGGTGTTTTCCTATTTAGGTCTCTTTTTCTTTGCTTGGAGAGGGATATTGTGGCTTCGGGGTTGAGATTATGTATAGTTGTAACTATTGAAGCAATCTGGATTTGGCTGATAAGTAGTCTGCTCCTGAGAGATAACAAGATGGGGTCTTTGTACTCAAAATAGTCAAATGGAACCAATTTTGTAGTCAAAGATAGAACCAACTGTAAGTTGTGTCAGATATAATCCAATAAGGATCAAAGGACTGGAGTAGATGGAGAAGTGAAGGGTTAGGATTGGACAGAAATGAATTTAAGTTCAGAAGAGAACTAAGGTATGAGGGTAAGAACAGCTTAGGGGAGGGGTGTATGTAGTATGAGGAGATTAAAGACCTTGTTACCCAGTGAAGAGGTGGAAAATAATTCAAAGATAGATTAGGTAGGGAGTAGCTTAGAGATCTAGATGAAGATAAGAAAAAGAAGTTATAGATAAGTATATTTCGGAGACTTGTTGATATTAGAAAAGCATTATTCAGATATTATTGGAAAGTCATTTAATCAATTAACTCCTGACATTATTGTTTACAAACATAGAAGGAGGCCTTACTCTGTGTATAGAACTATACAGGTCAGCTCTGATGGAGTAGTAGTATAATGTGGAGAGAATGGAGAAGGGGAGAGTGAGAGAAAAAGAAAGAAAAATCTTACAAGTTAGGAAATTGGAAGTGGAAGAACAAAACAAATAATGATGAATCATAGAAGGTTGAAGTGGAATGGCAAATCCTAAAGTAGCTAGGATTACACATATGGGACAATGACTATTGGCTTTTTCCTTTTGTTTTGTTTTTTATTTATTTGTCTTTGAGGGTAAGGAGAGGGTCACAGAAATGATGGCAGTAGCATTCAGTAAAAAGTATGGTGGAAATGAACTCTATAACTTGTGGTGAGGTTGGGAGGAAAAACCTGGGAGAGAGTGAGGGAAGGTGTGACATTGTCCAAAAGAAATGTACCCCTTTATCTGACTGATATAACTGCAAGCCCTCTGTACAGCACCTTTACAACAACAATAAAAATACATTAAGAAAATAGAAGCAATGGAACTATAAACTCACACCTGATGATTGATAGCCTAGAGCATTCTAAGGAAAGGAGAAGAAACAGGGAACTTATATGTCTTGTGGCATTTTAGGTGCGTCCCTGCTCTATGTTTAAAACCACTTTCCTTTGTGGCAAAACAACAGGAAACAATACCAAACTCAATATAACTTCAGTGTTAGAACCAACCAAGTTTCCAAGTTGCAATTCTTAATATCTCTAAGCTAAAGATGGAGTAGGAGAGAATTCTCTACCTTCAAAAGGTTTGTCATCAATTCTCTTATTTAAAGACTGTAATGATTTTCATGTTGACAAAAATGATTTCTTTAGTGCCAAACCCAAGTTGGAAGGACTCTGTCATCATCTTGAAATAACACTGAATACTGGTTTCTCCTTTGAGTGACAATTCTCACTGATTGCACTGGACAGAATTGTTGGTGCATCAGGTGGAGAAAGAGATGGCTTTCTCTGCCACTCTGAAAAAAAAAGAGCAGCAACGAAATACAATTGTGAGGCAGTGTCTTCGCAAGGAACTTGTGCCACCACAGGAATGAGCTACATCATTACAGATCTCTATGTCAACTATTTACCTGCATTTTTTGCTCAAGTCAGCATCATGAAAATCTGAAAAATTCAGAAGATTAAAGCCCCATATTTGTTGCTGGTCCTGTGCCTGTGGACCTCAGAAGTGCAGCCTGGCTCCTAATTGTCTGCTCTGTCTGAACACTAGATGTTGTTTTTTTTCTTCACTTCTTTAGTTAATTCCTAGGTATTTTATCTTTTGTGGGTATATTCCAAAAGGAGTTGCTTTCCTGATTTCAGCTGTGCTCTTCTCATTAGTGGCATACAGAAAAGCCATTGATTTTTGAGGGTTAATTTTGTGTCCTGCTACTTTGCCAACATTTCAGATCAGCTTCAGTAACATGGGAGTGGAGTCCATGGAGTTCTTTAAAAACAAGATCATGTCATCTGCAAAGAGGGAGTGTTTGACTTCATCTTTCCCTATTTGGATCCAATTTATGTTTGTATCTTGTCCTATTGCTTTAGCTAGGCATTCTAATAGCAAGTTAAAGAGGCGTGGAGAGAGTGGACATCCTTGTCTTGTTTCTGAGTTTAGAGGAAATGGCTTTAGCTTTTCACCATTAAGTATAATGCTGGCTGTAGGTTTGTCATACATAACCTTTATTGTATTGAGAAATGTTTCCTGGATTCCTAGCTTCATAAAGTGGTGTTGGATCTTGTCAAATTCATTTTCTGCTTCTATTGACATAGTCATGTGGTTCTTATCATGATTCTTGTTTATGTAATGAATTATATTAATTGATTTGCATATAATGAACCAGTTTTGCATCCCTGTCATGAATCCTGTTTGTATACATATAGGATAAGCTTATCAGATCAGCTGAAAAGCTTAAAGCCCTGTACATATGATCATATATGATGATTCTAATTGAACTGAACCCCAAGATATGGACACAAGTGTTCTGTATTTATTATTATCAGTTTAAATGTACTATGTGATTTTTGTTGTTGTTGTTGTTTCCTTTGTGTGTTTGTTCCCCTAGGACATATCCACTGTTGTCACTGTACTTGATTTTGGTACCCTGCATCTTGTATATACATTTTTCTAATCTGAGGAGGGGAAGGGGAATAATGAAACATAGGATAACCTATTCAAACACAGATACCCACAGGACAGTAAATGGAAATTAACTTTACAACTTTGGGCAGGGGTTGGGTAGGAGAGGTGGGTAGGAGTGTGGGAGGTGGGGAGGGAAAGCATAGTGGAACAACAACAACAAGGGGGAAACAAGGACACAGGATGGCTCCTTGCAACAATGATACCCACAAGACAGTATATTGGAAATGAACTTTACATCTTTGGGTGGTGGTGGGGGAAGAGTAACGCAGGTAGGGAGGGAAGGGATAGTGGGAGGACAACAAGGGAAAGGGTAACAATGTGTGACAAGGTATGCACTCATTCTGTTACTCATGTAACTGTAACCCCTCTGTACAGAATCTTTACAATTTACAACAAAAAAGAAAGGACAGGGCTATGGTGTGATGTCTAAAACCAAAGCAAGCAAATGTAAAGTCCTGTTAACCAAAAACTGCAGAGGTGTTTAAATACAAGTCTTTGTGTAGAATGGATTGTCTAAGCAACGTAAAGTCCAGTAATTCATAATAAAGAAAAACATGTATGATGAAACCCACAATAACTATTTATTTGAAAGCAGATTAATGTGATTAGAGATTAGAAGCTACAAGTGCAGGGGTGGGGGTTGGTTGAATCAAATCAAATGAAAGTAAGTTCAGGTCCAGTCCTGAAGAACAAATCTTGATGATGAAAATGTTTTCATTTTGGCTCCCACAGAGCTACCCATATTTGGTATATATATTTTTAACATATCCTGAAAATAAATAAAACAATGTATAGAGGTTATTAATAAGCATGAAGTCTGTGTTCTCAGAATCTTGGAATATGAATGTAGACTAGCAAACACAAAATGCTATTTAGTTTACAGGAGTCACCTTGAAAGGAAAGCAGAGATGAATGCAGCATTGGAAAATGGACTTCAGTGCTGATGAAGTTCCAATTTCCCAAAGTTGTCCTGAATAGCTCACAGAGGAGTCTACCTGCAGAAGTCTCATTATCAAAACTTTTGTATTTCCTTAATGATTCCCAGCGATAACAGGGTTTTAAATTAAAACCCTGTTTTAATTTCTCCATCTTGCATGCAAGATGGAGAAGTGTTATCCTTCTAACAATTTCTTCCAAGGTTAACCTTTGTCAAATGCCATTATTACAGCAAGGATACAGTGTAAATTAACAATCAATCAACTTCAACTTCTTGGCTCCTTGGAAATTAGTATATTAACTTGAATCAGAACAGAAGGAGTTAAGGGAGCCATAGGAAGAAAGGAAACGTTTATTTCTGCTACACTTTCTTCCCCATAGCATTTCCTGAGGCAGGAAAAATGGGAGAAGGTCTAAGTATGAAGATTGACATAAAACAAAGCCTCATGTAAAGGAAATCTTCTCACTATATATGTGTGTGTGTGTGTGTGTGTGTGTGTGTGTGTGTGTGTGTGTGTGTGTGTGTGTGTGTGTGTGTGTGTGTGTGTGTGTGTATCGATATATCTGGGAAATAAGAAGCAGTTACGGGAGAGTAATCTGTGATTGGCTCATCTGAGGAAGATTTGAAATATTCCTGTCAGGTACAGCTTCCTCTCTTCCTCAGATAATAACATGTGTCCCACTCATTATTGGACACACATTATTTTGTTATGAAATCATCTCTGCATTCCCGTTTTTTAGTGACTCACATTTTTGACCTTCCTATAAACATCCATCATTCCCCATTCTTTTTGTCACATGTAGTTGTTGAGAGACAAATATGTTGAAGCCTCCTTCCTTGGGCAGTGACATTGACAGAGAAGATAGGCAATCTTCTTACCATATATGTCTTGGGTATAAGAAGCATCCTCAGAAGGGTCATCTTTGGTGGACTCATCTGAGGAAGATTTGAAATATTTCTGTCAGGTACAGCATCCTCTCTCCTTCAGATAATAACATGTGTCCCACTCAGTATTGGACACACATTATTTTGTTATAAAATTAACTATGCATTCCCGTTGTTTAGTGACTCACATCTTTGACCTTCTTATAAAATCCATCATTCCCCATTCTTTTTGTCACATGTATTTGTTGAGAGACAAATATGTTGAAACCTCCCTCCTTGGGCAGTGACATTGACAGAGAAGATAGGCAATCTTCTTACCATATATGTCGGTATAAGAAGCATCCTCAGTAGGATCACCTGTGGTGGACTCATCTGAGGAAGATTTGAAATATTTCTGTAAGGTACAGCATTCTCTCTCCTTCAGATAATAACATGTGTCCCGCTCAGTATTGCACACAATTGTTTTGTTATAAACTCATCTCTGCATTCCCGTTGTTTAGTGACTCACATCTTTGACCTTCCTATAAATGCCCATCATTCCCCATTCTTTGTGCCATGTTATTTGTTGAGAGACAAATACATGGAAACCTCTCTCCTTGGACATTGACATTGACTGTGGAGATAGTACAATGTTCAAATCCTCCTATTTTCTCTTCCATGAAAAACTGTTTCCAAGAAGGAATATGGGAAGGTACAGTGGACAGTCTTGCTTGTCAACTCAGAGATTGGAAGTGAACATTGACAAATGCCCGTGGTGTAGCAGCACACCTTAGGCATCACTGTCTTCATGATTACAGCATCCTGTAATCCTTCTTAAATTACAACTATAGAATCCATTTCATCTTAATTTAAACCAGTAAAAGTTGCTTTACATTTGACATTAGCCAGGAAATTCTTTCTTCAAATTATTCAAAGATATATATATATATATATGCATATATATATGCATATATATATCAACAATAACCCTAAACAGGGCACTGGAGGTTCTTACTTGCAATTCTATCTACTCAGGTGGCTGAGATCTGAGATCAAGGATCAAAGTGAGGCCTTGACAGGAAATTCTATGAAACTCTTCTGTCTAATTAACTACCATGAAGGCCAGAGGTGGATCTGTGGTTCAAGTGATTGAGTGCATGATCACAAAAGCTCTGGGACAGCAGTCAGGCCCCAGTTCAAGCCCCAGGAGTGACACAAACAATAAAGCAAAACAAAACACACTCAATCCCTCATGTCTGGCCTCACAGCCTTGAACCTTTGGCTAAGGAAAGAGGAATAATAACTATGAATCTGATAACTCTGTGAGAGAGGCTTGCTTCTAGAATTTATAACAATATGTAAGGAAGTGGAGATTACCTAGCTTCAAAGTGAACTAGATTATCAGGAATGCATCTTTCCCTGGGTTTTCTTAGAATCCTATATAAATTAAAATATGCACATGGAAGCTTTCAGGAAGGAGACTGGGAATGAAATGGCCTTAGAAAAGAAGTCGAATGGCAGGACAGGTTTCCAGTAACTATGGTGTCTGATGTAGTCTCTGTTGACATTCTTTTAAAGATTAAAAAAAAGAAGAAAACATTTGAGATGGAAGATTAACTGTGAGTAGTAATGGTCATTTTTATTCTTAAAAGCAGTGTCCCTGAGAGGTCAGACTGAAGACAAATTCTACCTAAACAAGACAACATTGTCCTCTTACACTTCTTGAAATAAGCCACTGATTACCTTCTAGACATTTTTCCTCCTCTTCATTGGTTTCCCCTTTCCCATTGACCCGAATTCATCCCTTCTGAGTATTAACTTCTTAGTGTTTTATTTTGCTGAACTTTGACTTGTGTTTCTGAGGAACTGTCCAGTTTGAGATCTCCTGTGAATCTACTGTATTTCATTAGTTGTGTTTGTATATAATTGCATAGCATCGAAGCCATTTACTTATGACTTTGTAAGCTAAATCTAGCTTCCACATATAGGGGAAAACATGAGTGAAGTGGAAAGGAGGGAGAAATGCAGACAAGAGTTGGATCCATATTCTATAAAGTTGAGAAAAGTAAAGGAAAGTGTGGGTAGGGGAAGGCTAGGTGCGAATGTTGAAAGAAGTGACATTGATTAAGATATATTGTGTTCACTCTTAAATAGCAACTCCTATGACAGTTAATTAAAGATTATAATGAAAGAAAAGGCCTTATAATAACAATAATTGGTACTAGACTGTGTGATTCATACAGAGAAAACATCTGCCTGAATTCAGAAAACAGAACCCAGTGTCATGAGAGCTTAAAACTGGAAGGGAGATGGATCTAGGCTGTGAACAAGAGGTCAGGAAGGTACAGCTTCATGAAAATCTCAAAGTCACTGCCTCACACAATAAGTATTTGCACATTCTTTTACTTACCAGAAGAAACCAGGATAGCAGCAACACCCAGTATTACAAGGAATGCCAAGAACTTCATGGTTCTGAGTTGAAATTTTGAATCACAGTGAAAGTAACTCTGGTACCAGGATAAGACAAGCTACTGACACCAGGACTCTGAACTTAGATTATATATGTTGAGTGCACCAATCAGAAATTTCCAGCTAAGTATCTGGATGAGTAATTCCTGGAGAAGTTAGGTCAGTGTCAACAGAAGAAAGTAGATTAAAACCAGAAGCCCTTTGAAAAGGTCATGAGTTCTCTTCCTTGATCCTGATTATACAGATTTAAGTTCAAGGATGTTTGTGTTCGATGGCAAAAATCCCCCCACTACCTCTTACTCTGGACTTTTAGCTTCAATGTTACAATCTCTTTTGTCAAGTTGGTATGTCCAAGAACCAGTCTTGTTGATATATAAACCACTTCTTCTAAAAATTTAAGTTTATAACATTGTCAGTCAACTAGCTTTTTGCAGAGAATATTTGAAGTAGAGTGGCAACCTCAAAAACCCTTCTGATCCTGGTTGTTCAAGCTGTGAATTCACTTCTGGACATGTGTGGAGGTTCATCTAGCAGATGGATTTCAGCACTAATGAAAGAAAAATCAAATCTGACCTCCCTGCATTTAAGCAATTCTAGTTTAAAGATGCAAAATCCAGTCAGGCACCCAAGGCTCCAGCCTGATGTCATAGGTACTCAGGAGACAATTGGGCAGGAAAATCCTTGAGATCCTTATCTCCACTAAACTATTAAGAAGTCAAAGTGGAGCTGTAGCTATGGAGTATACCATTAGTCTTGAAAGAAGGAAGCACAGGAATATCACACAGGCCCTGAGTTCAATTCCAGAACTGCCACACACCTGTCAAAAGCAAACTCTAAGACAAAGTTGACAGTTAACATTTATAAAAATTAACACATTCATTGAAACAATTTATTCTCTCGACACTACAGGTAGAGCATTGTTCTGTGTCAAACACTATAAAAGAAAAACAGTAGTGGGCAGAAAAATAAAAATTTATCTTTTACCCTATGAGCAACAAAAACAACAAAAAATTTACATTGAATATATACTGTCCAAACACAGTTTATTCAAAAGCTAAAATGTAAAATATGTGAGGCAAAATATTCTCCTATCATAGTCCTTGGAGATGTAGGTGGGTAGACCAATGGTAGAGCACAGAGCATGTTTATGATCTGTACTTAATTCTCATCATTTACACAAAAACAGAATGAAAGAGCAAAAGGAATTAATTCAGGAAAGAAGAGACCTTGGAATGGGATTTCAATCTCAGGAATGGAAGCTGAAAGGGAATTAACGTATACCAACAATTGTGTATGTGATTGTGTGTGTGTGTAATATTAATCTATAACATATTTGGATATTTGCCTTTGTTGTTACTTTCTTTTCTTTATGTCTTGTTTGTTTGAATATACTATAGTCTTTGTTGTTACTTTTGTTTTCTTTACTTATTGGCTCATTTATTTATTTTTATTTTGATAATACTATACAGAAGGGTTACAATTACATGGGCAAGATAATGAGTACATTTCTTATCAAGCATTTCCCCTTCACATCCCTTCACATTCTCTCCTTGCCCCACCCACCAAATTTTCTTCCCCACTCCCCCATGAAAGATGTAAAGTTCGTTTTCGAAATAAGGACTTGTACATCTCAATGTTCCAATGGGTCTACCTGTCTCCCTTTCTGAACAATTTGTTTTTTCCTTTCCCCTCCACAATTTATACCGACAAAATACAGTGAAACAGGGGTTATTCAGTGGGGGAGGACATACAAACAACAAAGAAATAATCTTATAAATGTGTTAGAAACAATCGCATGAAAGAAATAAACATTTGAATACATATCTTAGGGCTCATTTCCCTAACATCAACTTATCTGACCTTTTCTGCTTGACTCAGACATATGCTAGTTTTGTTTTCTTTTGGTATCATTTGTTTAGCTATCTTTGGGAGAGGAAGAAACTGCACAGACATGGAGAGACTACAAGTGATAAAATAACAAAGTGTTAACAGCCCAATTAATAAATATTTAAAGACAGACTTCTCCAAAGAAGAAATAAAAATGGCCAATAGGCACAGGAAGAAATATTCAGCATTTCTGTCCATAAAGGAAATGCAAATCATAACAACATTGAGTTTCCACCTCACCCCAGTTACATTGACCATTTTCAAGAAAACTAATAATTACAGATGCTGTTGTAGATGTGGCCAATAGGGAAGTCTATTAAACTGTCAGTGGGAATATAAACTTGTTCACCAACCATTCTGGAAAGGAGTATAGAGATTCCTCAAAAGACTATTTATAGAGATTCCCTTTAATCCAGCTTTTATCCAGTAGAACACAAACAAGACCATATGAAAGCTACCAACAAAACTATGTTCATTGCAGCATTCTTTACCACATCCAAGAGATGGAAGCAACTCAGATGCCCTTCAGTTGATGAATGGATAAAGAAAATGTGGGAGATATACACAATGGAATTCCATGCATCCACTAGAATGGATGATACTGTACTGTTTGTATTGAATGGAAAGATTTGGAGAAAAGCATAAGAAGTGAAGTTCAGCAGACCTAGAGAAACATAGGTTGTATATTTTATTTTTTCATTTGTGGTAGCCACAATGTGCTTATACTTCGAAAAGTAAGTACACTGGATATGAAAGCAAACACACTGGACCAAGGTAAATTATACAGATCTGTATGCATTCACACACAGTGAAATCAAAGGAAGATATTCTTAGAAGAGGATCACAAGGGCAAAGTAGCTGTGTGCATTTAAGAACTTATAATTTTTTTATTTTTTATTAATAAGTTTTTTTAATTGTGAGAATATCGTACAGAGTTGTTACAATTACATCAGCAAGGAAATGAGTACATTTCTTATCAAGCATTGTTGCCTGCTCCTTTGTTTCCTGTTACCATTAAAATAAATTATATTGAAATGGACTTATGAAAATAAGAGGTTTTGCTTTGGTGTAGTTTTTGGTTTGTTTACTTTTTTTCTGCTGGTGTTGGGGCTTGAACTCAGCACCTCCATGTTATCGCTTAACTTCTACTCAAGGCTAATACTCTACCAATTGAGCCACAGCACCACTTGAAGCCTTTTTTTGAATAGCTTATTGGAGATGAGAGTCTCATGGACTGTACTCGCCTGGCTGGGTTTGAACAGAGATCTTGAGATCTCAGCCTACTGAGTAACAAGGATTATGGGGTTATGAGACACTGACACTATCTTTTCCTTTTCTTTTGTTTGTTCAGTTAATTCTCTTTGGGAGAGTCAGGAGGGGGCCACAGAAATGGTGCAAAAGGGTGAATACTGAAGCAGTAGTATTAGCGAGACAGTAAGTTGAAAATGAATTATATAGTGTGGGTGAGAATGGGAGGAAAAACTGGGAGAGAGTGAGAGGAAGGTTGCCGTTGGCAAAAGAAATGTACTCCTTTATCTGCTTATATAACTGCAACCCCTCTGTACATCACCTTTATATGAACAATAAAAATACATTGAGAAAAGGAAAAGCCAAAGGAAAAGAAAAGAAACAGGGAACACATGGGCATAATAGCATTTCAGGTGTCTCTACTGTAGGTCTTGGTGCTTCAGTGGCATACATTTGAAATTATTGAAACTGTTAAATAAAAACAATATGGAAGCAAAACCTAACTTGATATCATATCCAAGTTTTAGAATCAACCGGGTCCCCCAACTTCAATGCTGAATTTCTGTATGGAAAAATTGAGTAGTAGGAAAATCTCTACATTCAAATGGTATGTCCTCAGTTATCACATTGAGAGACTTGAATTATTTTCATCTTGGCAAAAATGATGTCTTTTGTGCTAAACCCACATTGGAAGGACTCTGTCATTTTCTTGAAATAACACTGAAAATTGTTTTCTCTTTTTATTGACAATTCTCACTTAAAGCATTTGCCACAATTATTGGTGAGTAAGAGAAAGTAGTGATATTTAGATAGGTAGATAGTGGATTTCTCTGACTCGCTTCTTTTTTTTAAAAAATAACAAACTCTAATGAGTATTAATATTTATCTAGGAACTTGCACCAGCATTGGATTGAGATGCTATATTACAACAGAACTCTACCTAAACAATTTAACTGCATCTTTTGCCTGACTGAGCACCATGAAAGTCTGAAAAATTCATAATATCCAACACTGGAAATTGTTTCAGGCCCCATGCTCTGAGGCCCTGTTAGGTGCAACTGCATGTTCAGTAACCCAGCTGTTGACTGTCTTGTCTGTCTGAACTCTGGATCTTGTTCTTTGCATCTCCACCTGCTGAGCAGATCCAATCAGACCTAACAGTTCATTTGAGCATCTCAGAGTTTGCTTGCACAAAGAACATCTTTAAGTGTGTCCTCTTTATTCCCATACTTGCTTTGTGGATCTTTTCCCTGAGGCCTAAGGTTTGTACTTATACGTTTATAAGGTTTTGCTCATCCTACACATCTAACTTGTCATGTTTAACCCAGCATGGTTTCTTTCTTCTCACTTATTCCTTTTAAATGAGAGTTTGTAAAAGCAAAAAGGCATGGCTGAAGGAGGAAAAGTTAAGGGCCAACACAACTCTTCATGGAATAATCACTGAAAAGAAGATTAAGGGGCTGGGAAGGTGGCTCACCGGTAGAGTGCTTGCCATGCATGCATGAGGCCCTGGATTTGATTCCTCATCACACACATAAGCAGAAAAAGCTAGAAGTGGCTCTGTGGCTCAAATGGTAGAGTGGTAGCCTTGAGCTGAAGAGCTCACCCTGGCCCAGAGTTCAGGCCCCATGACAAACAAAGAAAAGAAAAGAAAGGAAATGAAGATTTAACAGATGATAGAAGGAAACACTCCTTTTGTAGGCTCTGGTGACCAACTTTTGAAGAATACATAGGTTAATATGCACCTCGGTTCAGGTGAGATTCCTTACATAATTAGAAGTAGAAAGTAGAAACATCATCAATTGAAAGTCAAGCAGCATTATTAAAATTGCATTTAACAAAGGTAATTTGCTGACCTAAGGACAAAGAGTAAGAGGAGAGAACTCTAAATGGACTACTTAAAGATAATAATAAAATAACCTTCATGGCTATCCATGAATCAGTGTGAAATATGCATCAGTTCATTCAGCACCTATTGATGGAGAGTGCAATGATAGATATTTGAAGAATGCCAGTGAGCAAAGCACAGAGAAACTCTATATACAGAGAAACAGAAACTTTCAAAAACATCATACACTGAACAGTAAAGCAATACAGGGGAATGCAGGAATTACACATATATTTGAAGTTAAAGGAATCCTCAGCAATTATGCAGGAGGATTAAAACAATGGTATGGTTTGAGGAAGGCAATGGGGATGGAGTTTCAGATAAGGTGACCCAAACTGACATTTCTGAAAATGACACCTGAGTAGATAGAAGAAGGAGGTGACACTGTCCCATGTGTTTGTGTGTCCCTTGCATTGCAAGGAAAGGAACCTGGGCAATTGTGTGCATGTCTTGGTCATAGTAGGCTCAAGAGAAATAAATACAAAGGGAAAGGTCTACATGCTTAATACACTTTACTTCTCAACCCAGCCAGGGCCACAGCATTGATAGTTGGGAATTGTGTACATCGTAAAAGCTTCTATTCAGTTATCATCTCACAAAAACAGAGGATGATGTCTCACTTGCTAGTGGCAAAATATAATCCACCAAATGATATCTCAACTGCTAGTGGCAAAATCTAATCCACCAAACACACACTGGAACAGCAAACACTGCTCATGTTCACAAGGTTTGCTTTTGGGTTTAGCCACTGGTGAGGAAACTGTAGATGGCAATTGGCTTTGCAATGTATTTTTTTGTCCATTAGAGGAAGAGTGAAATTTGATTACAGTTCAATTGGGTAATCAATTGGGTAATTATCTGATTTCTAAAACTATCTCTTTGGCCTAATCCTGTATAGCACCCCTTCCCAGCTCCCTTTGGGAATGCCATTGCATGCCCCTAATGTCATAATAATTCCCAGTTTGGCCTGGCTGATCTTGTTATTTTTCAATGCTTGTTACTTGGAGCTAACTAGTAATGTTTCCCAGTATCTATTTATTATGGACTGCTTCCAAGAAAAGAAAGCAAATGTATGCTTACATGAGGAACATTTCTATTGTTGGGTTAGGTCCTTTATTGTAGCTACATGAGTTTAAGAACTGAACTCTCTGCATGTTAGAGGTATAATATGTAGATGGTACAAATATAAAATTTAGAACTCTAAATCACAGAAATATTCCATGCATTGAATCAGAAAGTTAGGTTTTTCTTTTGTGAAAGACTGAACAGGCAACAGGTCCTTGATTTCTCCAGAGGGACAACTGAACTAGACAAATTCTCTTTCTGGCTAAATTTTCCCAAGAGAGGCTTTCCTTGTGTTCAGAGCATAAAGTGTTTTATTAACCAAGTGATGATGAGGGAGCAAACATAACTTTAGCATAGAGAAAAGCATGTTTTGCTGTTTTGTGGTTTTTGACAATGCCAGATTTTCCTACTCTGTTTTATTTTTATTTTCCTCAAGGGATGGGCTATTGGTTTTCCTTTCTCCTCTTTCTGCTAATGGGTTGAACTTTCCTCCAATTCTTACTCTGTTGCTGTTCATGGCTTGCACTCACCCAGTTCAGTGAGGTCTCCATCTTGGCTTATTGCAAGTTAATTGGTGACAGAATGTGGCAATATTGTTCTGCCTTGCTTTGCTTTTACCTCTTGGCATGATCCTATAGATCTCATGCTCCCAAATTAAGCACCATAGGAAAGGGTAGATATATTTAAAAATGAATTTAATTGTTATTCTAACTTTTTCCAGGTTACTGAGTGACCATGTGTGGTGATGTTTTTTTGTGAGCTTTCTGTGTCACCCCCAGAAACCTGCCCTTGGTTATTTGATAGCAGCAGTTCAGCACTAACCACACTGAACCCTGATTCTTTGCACCAGAGCTGTCTTCTACTCTTTCATTTCTATTCATCAAATTCCAGAAAAACAATTCTTTCTATGTCATGTGATAGAAGCTTTTGATGGAATCAACCTGGACATTGAAACCTCATTAAATGTTGATTTAGTGTGATTATGCAAAGAAATGACAGAGCCCTCATATTATGTCTAAAACCACGCTAAGCAAACATAAAGTCCAGTTACATAAGTAAACCACAGAGGTGTTTAAATAAAAGTCAGTGTGTTAAATCGATTTTCTAAACAAAGGGAATTCCCAGAGATTCATGATAGGGAAAAGCATGCGTGACGGTGCTCAGAATTGCTATTTCATTGAAAGAAGATGGATGTGATTGGAGATGAGAAGCTACATTGCCAGCATGGGGAGTGATGGGATGAAATGAAATGAAAGGATGTTCTGGCTGTCCTGAAGAGCAAATCTGGAAGTTGAAAATGTTTTCCTTCTCATTCCCATATTTACCCTATGGCCTTGAAAGAGCCCTTTAGGACAGTCTGAAAGTGAAAAAATAATCAAGAGGTTGGTAATAAGGGTGAAGACTGTGTTCATAGTGTCTTGGCATCTGCATAGGGACTAGCAACTAAACATGTTACTAAGTTTAGAGCAGTCACCTTGAACTATAAAGGGAGATGAATGCAGCATTGGAAAATGGACCTCAGTGTTGATGAAGTTTCAGCTTCCCAAAGTTTTCCTTAATATCTGAGAAAGGAGTCCACCGGCCGAAACCTCATTATCAAACCATTTGCAGTTTCCCAATAATTCCCAAAGATAACAGTATTTTCATCTAAAAATAAAAGGTTTGAATACTACAAGGAGGTATTTTGTTCTTCCAATAATTTCTGCTAAGAAAAAACTTTCTCTAATGCCATTATTACACCAAGGATACAGTCAAAATAGATACCTAAAATCCTTCATCCTCCTGGCTCCTTTGAAATTTATGTATTAACTTGAATAAGAACAGAAAATCAAAGTTTAATACTGCTACTCATTCTTCCTCACTGAATTTGCAGAATAAGGAACAATGTAGAAGAAAACAAGTGTCACAAAGACAGACATACACAGATGAAATCTTCTCTCTTTGTATCTGTAAAGCATCAACAGTGATTTTGCCCAAGAATACAGGGAAGTTCTTTGTGTCAGGAATGAGCACAAAATTAAATCCACCTGTTTTTTTTTATGCACAGAAAACTGTAGCCCAGAAGCCATAAGGGAACTTACAGTGTACAATGTTGGCTTTCAAGTCAGAGACGGAAGTGAGCATTGGTCTAGGCATTGGACAAATGCCCCACTTGTAGACCCCAATGTCATCATGATTACAGCATCCTGTCCTGTATACAATACCTCTGCAATAAGAAACATCTGTAGGATTCTTTCCATTTTATTTCAGATTAGTAAAAGTGGTCTTATTTTAATATTAGCAACATATTTGATACTGTATATTATGAAAAGGAAGATATACAATAAACAGCATCAATAAACTTCAAAGCAGGGCACTGGTCATTCTGCTTGTAATTCTAGCTACACATGTGGCTGAGATCTGAGGCTCAAGGGTCAAAGTCAGTCCCTGGCAGACTCTTATGTCCAATTAGCTATCATAAATGCCAGAAGTGGAGCTGTGCCTAAACTGAGTGCATGATCACAAGAGTTCAGGGACAGCGCTCAGACCCAAAGTTCAAGCCTCAGGAGTGGTACAACTAATAAAGCAAAACTAAAACCACTCAACCCTCACATTTGGTCTCATAGCTTTGAGCCTTTGGATAAGGAAGGAGGAATAATATCTACAGATCTGATTACTCAGTGTGAGAGGCTTCCTTTTATAATTTATAACAATATGTAAGAAAAGAGGACGTCATCAGGCTTCAAAATGAACTTTGTCATCAGGAGTGCATCTTACCCTGCTATTTCTTAGAGGTCTTTATCAAATAGAGGATGTACATAGAAGCTGAGAGGAATGTGGCTGGGAAGGAAAGGTCTTAGAAAGAGGGAACATGTTTCCAATATCTATGGCACAGGATGTAATCTCTGTTGACTCATTCTCTGAAAGATTGCAGAAAATGTTAAAATATTTGAGAGGGAAGATAGAATGTGACCAGTAATGGCAATGATTATTTTGGGAAAGCAGTTTTCCTGAGTTGTCAGACTAAAGATAAATGATGTGTGGACAAGACAACATGGTCTTATACACTTTGAAATGGGCCACTGATTACCTTCTAAACATTTTTTCCCACTCTTCATTTGTCTCCTCTTACCTCTTGACCCCATTCCATCCCTTCTGAGTATTTGCTACCTACTGAAATTTCATTTTGGCTTTCTAAGAAATTGTACTCTTTGAAATCTCCCATGAATCTATCGTGTTTCAGGGATTTTGTTTTGCATACAATCCAACACACTTCCTTATGATTTTAAAAGCTAAGCAGGTGCCATATCAATGGTCAATCCTCTATTCTTCTTTTGTTCTTTATTATAAGAAAATTTCACCACACATATAATTTTATTCTTCCTTTTTTCCCCTTTCTTTCCTGATTTCTCAATGTACTGTTTGTGTGTGTGTGTGTGTGTGTGTGTGTGTGTGTGTGTGTGTGTGTGTGTGTGTGTGTACTGGGTCTGGAATTGAATTCAAGTCCTGGGTGCTGTCCCTTAGCTTTTGTACTCAAGGATTGCCCTTTATCACTTTATCACTTTACAGAGCTTCACTTCTGGCTTTTTGGTGTTTAATTGGAGATAAGAGTCTCATGGCCTTTCTTGCCCTGCTGGCTTTGAACCATGATGCTTAGTTCTCAATCTCCTGAATAGCTAGTATTACAGGTGTGAGACATTGGCCCTGTACTTTAATATACTCTTTTTAAAAATATGTAAGGAATAGCAAGTTGGTATGATTTGCTCATTATGGTTTCTCAGTGTTCTGGACACATGGTATTGTTCTATTGGTATTGTGGAATGAATAAATGGAATCAATGAGTGCTGCAATTAATAAATATCTTTGCCCTCTTAGTCTTAGATTTTGCCTTCTTTTTTTTTTTTTTTTTTGGTCCAGTAGTGGGGCATGAACTCTGGGCCTGGGCGCTGTCCCTCAGCTCTTCAGCTCAAGGCTAGCGCTCTACCACTTGAGCCACAGCGCCACTTCCGGCTTTTTTCTTTTTGCTTATGTGGTGCTGAGGAATCAAACCCAGGGCCTGAGGCATGCAAGGCAAGTGCTCTACCACTGAGCCACCTTCCCAGCCTGAGATTTTGTCTTCTTATCCAATAATCTGTTAAATGCATTGAGGTAAGATTTGACTCTATAGTTATTCTAATTCCTCTGCCTGAGGCCAGATGAGCTTCTCCTCAGGACTAGGAGGGAAATTTCAGCTTGATGAAGAAGCAGAGCTTGCTGCTTTATCCTGAAGATTCCTGTGGAAAAGATATGAGTCTGAAAATTTTATAAGGTTATAAATCGGGCTACCTTTGGAAGGAGCAGTTCATAGATCAGGGAAATGGGTCTGGGACAGCTCCAATTTGGAAAAAGGCATGGTAATGGAGCTCTAGTTAACACAGTGAGAAAGTCCTGGAGGAATTGTCACCTGGAACATCTTTGAAATGAAACCAGCATCATCAGAATGAAGGACTGAAAGTAATGGCCTTGTCAAATGGTTCTGGCTGTGTTCTTGATTCCTTCCTGCTTACTGGGCATCAGTGTTTCCTGGCATTAGCTATGCAGAGTCTCACTGCCAATTCCTGATTGCTGCATTCAATGTATAGACTGTGAGATTCATAGTCCTGGTGTCAACACCTTGCCTTCTCCTGGTACTGGAATTTTACTGTGTTTCATTCCTCATCTTCAACTCAGCACCATGAGGTTCTTGGCACTCCTTGCATTGCTGCAAGTTTCTACCATCCTGGTTTCTGGTGGTAACTTTTAGGATATAACAGAAAAACTTACCATATTAAAATGACCTACCCAAGGAGATTTAATCTAATTCAGTCAGGTATTTTCTCCTCCATTGTGAATGTGACTCTTGAGTGCTAACTTATTAGTAAAATCTGATTGAGAAGGTAATCAGTGGTTTATTTCAGGATTTTCTCATGTGGACATCTACATTATGCTACATTTTCACACAGGACAAATGCTTTCCATATGTTACTATCATTTCTTTTTCCATTTCACTTTTTTTTGTAAGATCATTCCTTTTATTTATTTATGTATTTTTTATGATTTTCTTATTGTGAAAATACCATACAGAGGGATTACATTTACATGAGCAAGATAATGAGTACATTTCTTATCAAGCATTGTTGCCTCCTCCTTTGTTTCCACTTCCCATCCCTTCCCTTCTTCCTCTACTCCCCCACCCACCCACCTCCCTGACCAAAGTTGTAAAATTTATTTTTTGACATAACGTCTTGTACATCCCGTTGTTGTAATGGGTCTGCCTGTATGTCTATTTAAACAGTTTGTTTTTTTTCCCTTCCCCTCCACAAATTATACCAACATCAAATACAGTGAAAGCAGCAGTTATACCATGGGGGAGGGCATACAAAGATTATCCAATGACAACTCATCATTGGTGCTTTCTGAACCATAGCATCACAATCTGGAGTCCTTTTTGTCAGCATTGAGCTTTGTTTTGGAATTGGATCTTTTTGTGTGTTATTTCCTTATCTTCAACTCATAATCGTGAGGATCTTGGCAATCCCTTGGTGGCTGACAGTTTCTACTATCCTGACCCGTAATAGTAAGCATAATTCTTACTTTAGTATTAGATTAGGGCATTATATATACTTACTTTGGGGGGCTCTGGGTTCAGGTGTGCCTAGGATGCTGGAAACTCCTGTTCTGTGTTCAAGTACCTAGTTCTGTCTAAGCTGATGAAAAGAGATGGCGTTAGGCTCAGCTTACCTAGTTCAGTTAAACATCCTATCTGTCCAAAATGAGGCACTGAAAAAAGACACTGTTAAGTATGTGTTAGGACAGGAAGTCGTTGGATTATTTCAGACTATAAAACATGACCACATCGTAGTTTGTAGAGAAATTTCTCCTATCTCTATACCTGTTTGCCTTCAGGAAGTCCACTCAGGACTGTTTTCCAATTGTGCAGGTCTGCAATTTTTCATATTTTTCTCTCTAAAAATGTATTCCAGTTATAACTTTCTTTTGTCCTTTTTCTAGGTACATAGCAGAGGACATAAATTTCATTATTGCTAAGAATGGTGTCTACACTGCTGCTATTCTTCTCTTTCTGTCTACAAACTTTGTTTCCATTCTCTGTGACCTTTCTGTCTTTCATATTCATAATGGTTAGCTTCCATGTGTACATTCTTTTTTTAAAATTGTGACAATACTGTACAGAGGGGTTACAATTACATGAGCAAGGTAATGAGTGCATTTCTTATCAAGCATTGTTGCCTCCTCCTTTGTTTCTCCTTCCCATCCCTTCCCATCTCCAACCCCTGGCGACCCCACCCCATGCCAAAGTTGTAAAATTCATTTTTTTTGGTCAGTTGTGGGGCGTGACCTCTGGGCCTGAATGCTGTCCCTCAGCTCTTCAGCTCAAGGTCAGTGCTCTACCACTTGTGCTACAGTGCCACTTCAGGTTTTCTGGTGGTTTGTTGAAGTTAAGAGATTCACGAACTTTCCTGCCCGGGCTGGCTTTGAACCGCGATCCTCAGATCTTAGCCTCCTGATTAGCTTGGATTACAGGTGTGATGTGAGCCACCAGTGCCCGGCATAAAGTTCATTTTTTGACATAACGTCTTGTATGTTTCATTGTTGCAATGGGTCCACCTGTATCCCTATTTAAACAGTTTGTTTTTTTTTCCCTTCCCCTCCACAAATTATACCAACATCAAATGCACTGAAAACAGGGGTTATACTGTGGGGGAGGGACATACAAATCAGCAAAGAAATCATCTTATAAACATGTTAGAAACAATAGCTAGAAAGTAAAAACATTTGAGTCCTTATCTTGGGGTACATTTCGCCTAACATCATGACATGTGTATGTTCTAGGTAGGAGGAAGGATGCTGCTAAGAGTACAGAGACCTTAATCTTACCTGACTCCAAAACACTATAGCCATGGGGAATGGCTTTATAAAAACATGCATTACCATAAATCAGTATTATATCTGGTGGTTACATTGTGACATTTTATATACACATACAGTAAAGCCTCATCAGAATCACCTAGTTTACCTTTCTCCTCATTTCTTCCCTTCTTTATATAACAATTTGAATCAAATTCGTTTATTTTCATATGTAGATATAAAGTATCTTGACCATAATTTTCATTAACTCACTTTATTGGCTCTCTCCCATTCTTCTGGTTACCATCCTTTATATGGCCTGTTTTAAGTTCCTATGATGCAATTTTTTAAAATTTAATTTAATTTTTTTGTGAACATACTGTACAGGGGGATTACAATTACATGGGCAGGATAATGAGCACATTTCTTATCAAGCATTGCAGCCTCCTCCTTTGTTTACCCTTCACATACCTTCCCAGCCTCCTCCCACCCCCCCCCAATCCTCACCCCCCTCCTGCACCAAAGTTGTAAAGCTCCTTTTCGACATGACAACTTGTACTTCTCATTGTTGCAACAGGTCCACCTGTATCCTTAAACGACTTGTTTTCCCCCATCTCCTCCACAAGTTATACTGACATCAAATATAGTGAAAGCAGGGGTTCTATGATGCAATTTTTGCAGACTGTATTGATTGTCCAAAAGCTTTTCACCATGGCAAGTCACACATGCTTATCTGATCACTTTTGTTTCTTGGTTAACTCTAGCATCTGTTGTCCAATAGCTCTTGGTGAATGTCTTCATACTATTTTTATATATAGCCTCCATAATTTCTATCCTTAACTTTCTCTTCTTCACATTTAACCTATAAATAAAACAAGAATATATCTATGTTTTTTCCAGATGAGGAAAAATTGCAATTCCTTTTTTTTATTGTGAAAATACCATACAGAGGGAATACAATTTCATGGGCAAGGTATTGAGTACAATTTTTATCAAGCATTGCTGCCTCCTCCTTTGTTTCCCCTTCCCATCCCTTCCTGTCTCCCCCACTTTCCCCCACTGTCCAAAGTTGTAAAGTTTGTGTTTCGACTATATATATATATATATATATATATATATATATATATATATATATATATATAAAAGATACTGTACAGAGGAGTTACAGTTACATGAGTAGGGTAATGAGGGCATTTCTTATCGAGCATTTTTTCCTCCTCCTTAGATTTTGCCCCACCATCCTTTCTCTCCACACCTCCTTAACAACTCTTCCCCACCCCCGACATTGGAAAGTTCAATTTCAACATAGTGTCCTGTATATCTTATTGTCAAATGGGTCAACCTGTATCCTCATTTAAACATTCCACTCTACCCCTTCCCCTCCCTAAATTACAGAACACAGGAATCAAATGCAGTGAAAATAGTTTGAAGTGAAGGACTCCCAGGTTATAATTTTGAGGTAGTTTCAATATCCAGGTACATTTTGTATTCTTGCTTTATTTCCTTTTGCTACCCAATTTTCAAGTAACTTTAATTATGAAATGTTACATTCCATATGCATGTTGGTCACTAACTTATGAAGTCTAAGTATATAAAATAACATATCTCACAGGCAATCTACAAAGCAAAACGATGGAGAAATAGAATTGTACTATGATAAACTTACCTTGTGCACATGGGCAGTGCACATGGAAAATGTCCAGAATTCTATTAAAATGTTTGAACTTCAGGGGAACAAGATGGTTCTTTCCCATATTCCATTTCCTGGCAACTCACTGAAGTCTTCCTCACTGGTGTCTATTGCCCAGACTGACAGAAAGCGCGGGCTTTGTTTGTATTTTGAAAGGAGGTAGACCACATTGTGCCAAACTCTAAGAGCGATTACTATGGAACTGGACTCTTGGTAAACTCTGTGTTGTCCCAGTTTACTCCTTGTCGAGGAGAAGATGCATCTCCAAACGTATTAGATAAAAAAAACCATGTTCTGTTATTTTAAAATTCAAAAGAGATTCCTTTAGATTTCATTGCAATTCAACTTCCTTTCAGAGATGTTAATCTGAATTGAGATTCTTAATAATAAGATGTCTTCATTCTTGTGTATTAACCTCATGTTATTTTTTATTTTCTCTTTCATGGGTAGGTATTTGGAGATGTTTTGGCTGTACTGTACAGAGGGGTTACAGTTACATGAGCAAGGTAATGAGTACATTTCTTACCAAGCATTGTTGCCTCCTCCTTTGTTTCCTCTACCATATCTTCCCTCCCAGCTCCAAAACTACACTCTCTCCTCTCCTATTCCCCCTATCCTCGCCTCAAGGGTAAAGTTTGTTATTCAACATAGTATCTTGTACATCTCATTGTTGCAATGGTTCAACCTGTATCCTTATTTAAACATTTGTTTTTTCCCTTACCCTCCCTAAATTATACCAACATCAAATACAGTAAAAACAGAGGTTATACTGTGAGGTAGAGAAATATAAAGCAATAACAACAACAACAAAAAAAACACAGGGTACCTTATAAATATGTTAGAAACAATTTCAAGAAAGAAATAAATACTTGTGTCCCTATCTTGGGGTTCTTTTTGCTTAACTCCATCTTATCTGGTCATATATATATATATATATATATATATAGCTTTTGACATTTTCTACTTGTCCAAGACATATATTAGTTATTGCAAATAAGGGAAACCATGGGACCTATGTTTCTTTGGGACTGGCTTACATCATTTAATCTTTTTTTCCAAGTATTTCCATTTCCTAAGAAATGGGGAAATGTCATTCTTTCTGATGGAGGCATAGAATTCCAATTTTGTCTATCTATCTATCTATCTATCTATCTATCTATCTATCTATCTATCTATCTATCTATCTATCTATCTGTCTATCTACCACATTTTCTTGATCCATTCATCTACTGAGGGGCATCTGGGTTTTTTCCATATCTTAGCTATGGTAGATAATGCTGCAATGAACATAGTTGTACTGAAGGCTTTAGTATGGTCTTGTTTGTGATCATTTGGGTAAATGCCCAAAAGTGGGATTGCTGGGTCATAGGGGAGCTCTATGTGGAGTCTTTTGAGGAACCTCCATACTACTTTCCAAAGGGGTTGAACAAGATTACACTCCCACCAACAATGCAGTAGAGTTCCCTTCTGTCCACATCCCCTCCAGCACCTATTGTTGTTAGAGTTCTTGATTATTGCCATTCTAACTGGGGTGAGGTAGAATCTTAATGTTGTTTTGATTTGCATTTCTTTTATGGCCAGAGGTGGAGCATATCTTCATGTGTCTATTGGCCATTCTTATTTTCTATTCAGAGAAGTTTGTCTTTAAGTCTTTAGCCTACTTATTTATCAGGCAGTTGTTTGTTTGAGGATCCTTAACAGAAAGAACAGTGCTGAAGGAATAGCAATAACAAATTTCAAACTCTACAATAAAGCCATAGTAATCAAAACAGCTTGTTACTGGCACAAGAACAGACCTCAGAACCAATGGAATAGAACGGAAGTTCCAGAAATGAACCCACAATCCTATAGCCACCTCTTCTTAGATAAGGAAGCTAAAAAAATAGAATGGAAGAAAGACAGCCTTTTCAGTAAATGGTGCTGGCAAAACTGGTTAATCACCTGTAAAAAACTAAAGCTAGTTCCTTATATATCACCCTGCACCAGACTCAACTCCAAATGGATCAAAGACCTCAGAATCAAAGCAGACGCCCTGAACACATTATAGGAAGGAATAGGAGAAACCCTATGTCTCCTTGGCACAGGCTGAAATTTTCTTAATAGAGACCCAGAAACACAACAAATCAAAGAAAGCTTGGAAAAATGTGATTGCAGAGCTTCTGCATGGCAAAGGACATAGCTAGCAAGATCAATAGAAAGCCCATGGATTGAGAGAAGATCTTCACTAGCCATACAATAGACAAAGCTCTCATATCTAAAATATACTTCAAACTCAAAAAAGTATATTCCCCTTTACTGTTTTTTTGTATACTAATTTTCTGTTGTTTGACAACTCATTGAAGATACTGAACTTATACAACACTTCCTTTGTCCTCGTGTTTTAGATCAGAATTGAATCTACTTTGTAAGAGGACAAATATCCTTAACAAATACATTAGAAGAGAAGGAAACAATTCAAAACCTGTCCAACTTGACTTAGGCAAGGCAGTTTTAAGATCTGCTGCTATAATAAAAGTATGTTTTTGTGGAGAACTGGGCTGCACTTGTTGAATGTTTATGACTTCTGATACCTGGAAGAAACAGTGCAAATGTCAGCGAGAGTAGTCCCGAGACTCTGTAATTGTTAGAAGTGTTGATTAAAATGGAGTTTCATCTACCATCTTTTTTTTTTTTTTTTTTTTTTTTTTTTTTTTTTTTAATTGTATTTTATTTTATTTGAGAACATACTGTACAGAGGGGCAACAATTACATGGGCAGGATAATGGATACATTTCTTACCAAGCATTGCAGCCTCCTCCTTTGTTTACCCTTCACTTCCCTTCCCCGCCTCCCCCCTCCCCCCACCCAATTTTACCCCCCTCCCCCCACCCAATTATACCCCCCTCCCCCCCCACACCGAAATTGTAAAGCTGGTTTTGACATGACATTTTGTACTTCTCATTGTTGCAACAGGTCCACCTGAATCCTTAAACGACTTGTTTGTCCCCATCTCCTCCACATGTTATACTAACATCAAATATAGTGAAAGCGGGGGTTACACTGTGGGGGAGGGACATACAAAGCAACAAAGAAATAATCTTATAAATGCATTAGAAACACATGCATGAAAGAAACGAAAACATTAAAATACATATTTAAGGTTTCATTTTCCTAACATCACATTATCTGGCCTTTTCCGCTTGACTCATACCTATACTAGATATTGCAAATAAGGGAAACCATGGGACCTATGCTTCTTTGGGCCTGGCTTACTTCACTTAATATAATTTTTTCCAAACCTTTCCATTTCCTAACAAATGGGGAAATGTCATTCTTTCTGATGGAGGCATAGAATTCCATTGTGTATATATACCACATTTTCTTGATCCATTCATCTACTGAGGGGCATCTGGGTTGGTTCCATATCTTAGCTATGGTAAATAATGCTGCAATAAACATAGTTGTGCTGGTAGCTTTAGTGTGGTCTTGTTTGTAAACATTTGGGTAAATGCCCAAAAGTGGGATTGCTGGATCATAGGGGAGATCTATGTGAAGTCTTTTGAGGAACCTCCATACTGCTTTCCAAAGTGGTTGAACAAGTTTACATTCCCACCAACAATGAAGTAAGGTTCCTTTCAGTCCACATCCCCTCCAGCATCTGTTGTTATTAGAGTTCTTGATTTTTGCTGTTCTAACTGGAGTGAGGTGATATCTCAATGTTGTTTTGATTTGCATTTCTTTTATGGCTAGGGATGTTGAACATTTCTTCATGTGTCTATTGGCCATCCTTCTTTCTTCTTCAGAGAAGCTTCTCTTTAAGTCTTTCGCCCACTTATTTATTGGGCAGTTGTTTCTTTGAGGATTTGTTGTTGGGTGGTTTAATTTTTTGAGTTCCAAGTATATTTTAGATATGAGACCCTTGTCCGTTGTATGGCTAGTAAAGATCTTCTCCCAATCCGTGGGCTTTCTATTGATCTTGATAGCTATGTCATTTGCCCTGCAGAAGCTCTGCAACTTTATGCAATCCCATTTGTCCAACCTTTCTTTGATTTGTTGTGTTTCCGGGTCTCTATTAAGAAAATTTCGGCCTGAGCCAAGGAGACCTAGGGTTTCTCCTATTTCATCCTGTAATGTTTTCATAGTGTCTGCTTTGACTTCAAGGTCTTTGATCCATTTGGAGTTGATTCTGGTGCAGGGTGATATATAAGGATCTAGCTTTAGTTTTCTACATGTAGTTAACCAATTTTGCCAGCACCATTTACTGAAGAGGCTGTCTTTCTTCCATTCTATTGTTTTAGCTTCCTTATCGAAGATTAGATGGCTATAGGTCTGTAGGTTCATTTCTGGGTTTTCAATTCTATTCCATTGGTCCTGAGGTCTGTTCTTATGCCAATACCAAGCTGTTTTGATTACTATGGCTTTATAGTAGAGTTTGAAATTTGGTATTGATATTCCTCCAGCAGTGTTCTTTCCGTTGAGGAGGGTTTTTGCTATTCGGGGTCTTTTATTGTTCCATATGAATTTTTGGATTGCCTCCTCTATTTCCTTGAAGAATGAGGGTGGAATTTTGATAGGTATCGCGTTGAATTTGTAGATAGCCTTGGGAAGTATTGCCATTTTCACGATGTTAATCTTGCCAATCCAGGAGCATGGGAGGTTTTGCCATTTTTTAAGTTCTGTGTTGATTTCCTTTTTCAAGATTTTAAAGTTTTCATCATAGAGGTCCTTCACTTCTTTGGTTAAGTTAATTCCTAAGTATTTTATTTTTTGTGGGGCTATTACAAATGGAGTTGCTTTCCTAATTTCAGCCACACATTTCTAATTGTTGGCATATAGAAAAGCCATTGATTTTTGGGGGTTAATTTTATAACCTGCTACTTTGCCAAAGTTTTGAATCAGCTTGAGTAGTTTGGGAGTGGAGTCTATGGGATTCTTTAAATACAAGATCATGTCATCTGCAAAGAGGGAAAGTTTTATTTCTTCTTTCCCTATTTGGATCGCTTTATGTCTGCATCTTGCCTTATTGCTGTAGCTAGGCATTCTAATACTAGATTGAAGAGAAGTGGAGAGAGTGGGCATCCTTGTCTTGTTCCTGAGTTAAGAGGAAATGGCTTTAGTTTTTCACCATTGAGTATAATGCTGGCTGTAGGTTTGTCATATACAGCCTTTATTGTATTGAGGAATGTTCCATGGATTCCTAATTTTTCCAGAACCTTCATCATAAAGGGGTGTTGGATCTTGTCAAATGCTTTTTCTGCATCTATTGAGATAACCATGTGGTTCTTATTCTTGCTCCTGTTGATGTGATGAATAATATTAATTGATTTGCGTATATTGAACCAGCTTTGCATCCCTGAAATGAATCCTGTTTGATCATGGTGTATGATTTTTTGGATGAATTGTTGAAGTCGATTGGCCAAAATTTTGTTGAGAAGTTTTGCATCAATGTTCATCAAAGAAATGGGTCTATAGTTTTCTTTCTTTGATGAGTCCCTGCCTGGTTTTGGGATGAGGGTTATGATGGCTTCATAGAATGTGTTCGGTAGTGAGCTTTCTCTTTCAATTTCATTGAAGAGTTGGAGGAGTATTGGTGTGAGCTCTGCTTTGAAGGCCTTGTAAAATTCCGCTGTAAAACCATCTGGTCCTGGACTTTTCTTAGCTGGGAGGTCTCTTATTGGTGTTTCTATTTCAATGCTTGATATGGGCCTGTTAAGCTGGTTTAACTCATCTTGGTTTAGTTTTGGCATGTCAATATTTGCTAGGAAAAGGTCCATTTCTGTCAAGTTCTCAAACTTATTAGCATAAAGTTTTGAGAAGTATTCCCTTATAATGTTCTGAATCTTGGTTGTTTCCGTGGTGATGTTTCCATTCTCATCTCTGAGTTTATTAATTTGGGTGTGCTCTCTCCTTTTTCTGATAAGGTTTGCTAAGGGTCTGTCAATTTTGTTAAGTTTTTCGAAGAACCAACTCTTTGTTTTGTTGATTCTTTCTATAGTTTTTTTGGATTCTAATTCATTTAATTCTGATTTAATTTTGATTATTTCTTTCCGTCTACTGGATTGGGGTTTATCTTGCTGCTCTTTTTCAAGGAGGTTTAGATGTGTCATTAAATTGTTAGTTTCCGATCTCTCCAATTTGTTGATGTAGGAGCTCAGAGCTATAAACTTGCCTCTGAGTACTGCCTTTGCTGTGTCCCAGAGGAGCTGGTAATTTGTGTGTTCATTTTTGTTGAATAGCATGAACATTTGAATTTCCTTTCTAATCTCTTTCATGACCCACTCATGATTCAGCAGTGTGTTGTTCAGCCTCCATGTGATACCGGACTTTCTTTGGTGGCTTTTGGTGTTGAGTTCTAATTTTATTCCCTTGTGGTCAGAGAGAATGCAAGGTATAACTTCAATGTTTCTGAATTTAGACAAGTTTGCTTTGTGGCCTAAAATGTGGTCTATTTTAGAAAACGTTCCATGTGCTGCTGAGAAGAACGTGTATTCTGATGCTGCTGGGTGAAATGTTCGGTAAATGTCTGTTAAGTCTAGTTGATCTATGCAGCTGTTTAGATCTGCGGTTTCTCTGTTGAGTTTTTGCCGAGTTGATCTATCTAGTGGGGAGAGTGGTGTGTTAAAATCCCCAACGATTAATGTCTTTGGATCTATCTGGGATTTGAGGGAAAGTAGTGTTTCTTTGATAAATTTGGGTGCTCCATTGTTTGGCGAATAGATATTTAGAATTGTAATATCCTCCTGAAGGAGAAATCCTTTAATTAGTATGTAGCGACCTTCTTTATCTCTTCTCACGAATTTTAATTTGAAGTCTATTTTATCTGATATTAGGATTGCAACTCCCGCCTGTTTATGAGGGCCGTTTGCTTGGTAGATTTTGTTCCAGCCTTTAACCCTGAAAATATGTTTGTTTTTACGGGCAAGATGTGACTCCTGCAGGCAGCAGATAGAAGGGTCTTGTTTTTTAATCCAACTAGACAGTCTATGTCGCTTAATTGGAGAGTTCAGTCCGTTAACGTTAAGAGATAGGACTGAGAGGTATTTGGGAGTTCCTGCCATGTTATCCACCTTCTTGGGGGCTGTGAAAACTGGGTTCTTCCTAAGGTTCTTGGATTCTCAGTTTGTGTGCAATTTCTTGGCCTTTGTTGCGTTCTTGTTGGTTTTCTATGTGTAGGACATCTTTAAGAATCTTTTGCAGGGCTGGTTTGGTGGAGATGTATTGTTTCAATTTTTCTTTGCTATGGAAGGTTTTTATTTGGCCTTCAGTTATGAAGGAGAGTTTAGCTGGGTACAGTATTCTTGGTTGATAGTTGTTTGTTTTTAGGGCATGGCATACGTCATTCCAGGCTCTTCTTGCTTTGATTGTCTCTGCTGAGAAATCTGAGGTAATTCTAATTGGTTTCCCTTTATAGGTGATTAACCTTTTCTCCTTGACAGCTTTAAGGATCTTTTCCTTGGTCTGGGTTGATCCTGTGTGGATTATAATGTGCCGGTGAGATGTCCTATTCTGGTCTGGTCTATTTGGGGTTCTAAAAGCTTCTTGTATCTGAATAGGCCTATCTTTTTGTATGTTTGGGAAGTTCTCTGCTAGGATCCTGTTAAACAAATTTCCTAGACCATTAACTTCTGTTTCTAGGTGCTCCTCTACACCCATTATCCTTAAATTGGGCCTTCTGATGGTGTCCTCCAGGTGTTGGATAGACCTATCATATTTCTTGGACTTGTCTTGGATGGTTGTATGTTCTTTCTCTATAATATCTAGGCTGTCTTCAATCCCTGAGATTCGATCTTTTGCATGGTCTAACCTGCTGTCAAGACTCTCTACTTTGTTTTTTATCTCTTTTCCTTCTAATTGGTCAGCTTTGATGGCTTCAAGTTCTTTGTTGAAGCTCTGTTTTAGGTCTTGTATGAATTTCTTTACTTCCTTAATTTGGTGTTCAGTGTTTGTTCTCAAATCACTTAGTTGATTGGTTATGGTTTCTTTGGACTCCCATTCCTTCTGTTGGGTTCCATTCAGCATTCCCTTTGTGGTCTCCCTGACTTCCTTCAGCTCTTTGTTAATGGATTCCATGAATGTCTTTAGTGATCTTTGTGTATTCTCTACCTGGTCTCTTAATTCGTGAATTACTCTTTGATTAGTTTCCTCCCTTCTGTGGGATTCCTGCAGTTCTCTTTGAGTGTTCTCTGCCTGCTCACGCCATTCCTCCCTTTCTCTTTGAGTATTCTCAAGTTGTTCACGCAAATCCTGTATCTGTTTTTGAGAAGCTTCCTCACGCTTATGATATTCCTGTATAAACTTCTGGGATGCCTCCTCTCTCTCCCTATCACGCTCATACAGAGTCCTTTGTACATTGTCAAACTTCTCATTTATCATGTTTGCTATTAGTGTTTGTAGAGGTATTTGGGAACTCTCCTCTGGATTATTCTTTATCTGTTCTAATCCCTGATTATCAAGGTTGGGAATTGAGATACCCGAATTTGCCATTTTTCTTGTGTTTTTCCGGCTTACTCGGCCCATTTGAGATAAAGATTGCACCAGTTTTGTGCTAGAACACTATCTTAAGGCAACCATCAACCAAAGTTTGCATTTGTACAGTCAATAGTCTACAGATACAATCTAGTTCAACAGATACATCTATTCAACATCAAACGACTATATGTTAAAGGACTTCGAACCGCAGAAAAGAATTTGGAAAACCAGAAATTATTAGGATTAGTGAGAGATGTGGGTAAAAAATCGGAATAGATTGGTGTTGGGAGGCACAAGGAGAGTTAACTATGTCCTAATCACAGTGCAGGAAATGGGTTGGGTAGGATGCAAGTAGAGAGAGAGAGAAAAAGAAGAGACGGAAAGGGGAATAAAGAGAGACCAGAAAAAGAATAGAAACGTAAAAATTAATGTTATTCTAGAGGTTAAAAGACCATCTATTTAGAGAGGAATGTGAATATGTTCAGAGAAGGGGAGGGACATTGAGGAGATGTGAAAAGCTTTAAGGGAGAAGAAAAGATCAGAAGTTCAGTAGAGCTAGATAAAAAACAAAAAGATAATTAAGAAAGAAAGAAAAAGAGAAAGAAGACAAGAAAAGAAAGGAAAACTCTCATTCACGTAATTCTGAAATAAAAATTATAAGATGAGAAAAAAAAAAGTTACTGGAAAACAATTATTTTTTCAGAAGAGGCAAAAATTAAAGATTAATAAAAGTTTTAGAAGGGAAAAAATTTATATACATATATATATATATATATAAGGTAACAAAAAACAAAAAACAAGCAAAAAAAAAGAAAAGAAGAAGAAGAAGAAAAAAAAAAAAAAGAAAAAAGAAAAAAAGAAAAAAAAAGTCTTTTGATTTTTTTTTTTTTTTTGGGGGGGGAGGAGTGGGAAGAATCCTGTATCTCCCTTTTATCTGCAACCAGTCTCTTGGAGACTCTGGTCAGCTTGAGGTCCTGTGGCTTGATTGGTTTCTTAAGTCGATTGGTTGGAAGAGGCAGAAAAATGCTCTGCTTTACCCAAAATTTTGAGATCCCCCTCCCAGGTTAGTTTTCTGGGAGGGTGGTCTGCTTTGAGAGTCACAAAAGAGGGGGATGTGGTGATGAGGCTAGGTTCTGGGTAGCGTTGAGGCCTTTCAACAAACAGTAGCTTTTCCCTGGGGCTTTTTTGTGATAAAGCTCACAGCGCCCAGCCTGGAGCCATTCTCAGGGTTTCTGTTTTTCAATTGATTGTGGTGGCTGCTAGAGGGAGGGGCAGCCTCTGGCTCTGGTTACCCAGTGAGGTTAGGCTGGCGCCTGAGCTGGGTGACTTTTCCCTGGATGGAGCTGAGTCTGGATGGTCACTTCGGCGTTAAGTTCTTGTGACCTGCTAAATGACTCATTTTATTCCAAGGCCTGAGCTGGAGCTAGCAGCAACTCCGAGCTTTGTCGGTATCCAAGATGGAGATCACCGGTGCTGGGGGGGGGAGGGGTGGCCTTCCTTCCTCTGCTCCCTGAGGAGTGAGGATGTCGGGCTTGTACTCACGTCGAGTCTTGGATCCTGGGTCGTCTCTGGTGCCGAGTCTTGGATCCTGGGTCGTCTCTGGTCTGCAAGCTGCAGGGTGAAGATGTCCGCTCTTTGTTGATTCTTGCTGGTGTTGAGTAGAATCCGCTCGCCAGCTGCATCTGGCTCCTTCGTCCCGGACTCTCTGTGTGAGCGCTCAGGTATGGCCCCCGGTTGTGGTCTCTGCCGCTTGCGACCCTGTCGCCGCCGCCGCCGCCGTGGCGGCTGCTGGCGACCACTCGGTGCTTCTTTTTGCCTTGGCTTCCCCTCTCTTGACTAACTCTCTGTCCTGTGATGGCACACTTGGTGTGATTCTCTGGCTTAGGACTGTTCACTGGAACTCTAAAGCTGCTTTCTATGCGAGAGCTTGTTAAGATTCCAGCTTCTCCTCCGCCATCTTCCCGGAACTCCTCTCATCTACCATCTTATATTTGTTCTTTTAATTCAAAGAGTGAGACATCTCAGGCACTGGAAACCTGTCCCGTCTTTACTCTCTTCCTTTCTGGGAACATTTCCTTTCCAGCCTCATTCCTGTCATGACCATATTCTATGTTACATGGAATCCTAAGTAAAAGCCAGGGAATGACACATTTCTGTTCACATTCAAGTGGATTTGTATATAATTCCATGACTTGCTATGTACGTGAATAGCAAGGGAGCCTTTAATGCAGAATTGTCAAACTTGCAGATATTATTTGCAGAGTGCAATACAGCAAGGCATTACATCTACCATTGGAGCTCAATATAGATGCAAACTTCTCAATAAAATTCTGGACAACAAAAATTCAACAATTAAACAAAAAATATCATAAACTATGATTAAACAGGGTTAATTCCAGGGATGAAAATCTGATTCAATATACTAGTCAATTAATGTATTTCAACACATCAAGAGAAGCAACAAAAGTACTTGAAAAGATTCAATATCTTCTTATGATGAAAGTTCTAGAGAAGGTAGAAATCCATGGAATATGCCTCAATATTATAAAGGTTGAAATGGCAGACATACAGCTCGCATTATACTGCATGGTGAAAAGTTCAAATCATTTCCTCTAAAATCAGGAATGAGATCAGGATGTCCATTCTCTCCACTCCTCTTCAATATAATACTGGAATTCCTAGCAAGAACAATAAGACATCAATGAGATCCAAATAGGGAAAGAAGCAGTAAAACTATCCCTCATTACGGATAATATGCTTGTGAATTTAAAGAACTCTGTAGGTTCCTCCCCTAAGTTACTCGAACTGATCTGAAACTTTGGCCAATTATCAATGTATAAAATTGACCCTCAAAAATCAGTAGTTTTTCTGTATGCTAACTATGAAAAGATTGAGTCTGAAATCAGGAAAGCAACTCCACTTTTGATACCTTCAAAAAAAAAAACAAACCTAGGAATTAACTTGAACAAAAAGGTGATGGACCTTTATGATGAAAATTTAAGAAGTCTAAAAAGAGAAATTAAAGCAGAATTAAAGAAATGGAAAAATCTTCCATGCTTCACAATAAGAAGGATTAAAATTTTGAAAATGCCAATAGTGCCCAAAGTTTTCGAAAAATTCAATGCAATACCTATCAAAATCCCAACAATATTCTTCAGTGCTATAGGGAAAGCAATAAAATTACTCATATGGAATAATAAAAGACCAAATACTCAACCCGGATGCCTCTCAGTAGATGAATGGATCAAGAAAATGTGATATATGTATATACACACACACAAATACACACAATGTAATTCTATGCCTTCATCAGAAAGAATGACCTCACCCCATTTGTTAGGAAATGGAAAGACTTGGAAAAATTCTATTAAATGAGGTAAACCAGGCCCAAAGAAACATAGGTCCCATGGTTTCCGTTATTTGCAATAAATAGTATATGTCTGGGATAAGCAGAAAAGTCAAATGCTATGAACATATGACTAGATAAGATGATGTTAAGCGAAATGAACCCCTGAAACAGGGACACAAGTGGTTTTTTTATTCCTTGCAATTGTTTCTAAAGTATTTATAATGTAGCATGTGATTTTTTTGTTGCTTTGTATATCCCTCCCCCACAGTATTACCCCCCTGTTTTCACTGTATTCGATGTTGGTGCCCTGCATCTTGTATATACACTTCTCTAAATTAGGGAGGAAAGCGAAAAAACAAAGTGTTTAAATAGGGATACAGGTTGACCCATTGCAACAATGAGATGCACAAGACACTATGTTGAGAAGTGAACTTTAAAATTTGGGTGAGTGGGTGGTGGAGGTGGTGGTGGTGGTGGAGGTGTGGTGCATAATTGTGGAGGTGGGAGGGAAGGGATGGTAGGGGAAAAACAAAGGAGGAGGCAATAATGGTTGATAGGAAATGTACTCATTACCTTGCTCACATAACTTAACCACTCTTTGAGGTATTTTTATGACAAAAAAAGTTAAAAAAAGGACCCAATAGCCAAAACAATCCTTAGCAGGAAGAACGGTGTTGAAAGAATATCAGTATCAAACTTCAGTGACATTTTAGTTAATTAAGTAGCAAGAAGGAGATACAGCTCAAAGAGTAGTGCTCAAGTATTGAGCATGTCAGGCAAGCAAGCCTGAGACTCCATGAATTCAATCTTCAGTCTGGTGGAGGCAGGGAAGGAAGATATACCATAACTAGTACTATGATAGGGAAAAGCAATGCGATCAGCATTCTAGATGGTCATACTACAAAGGCCTTAATCCTGAGTGGACACATTAAGGGAAATCAGACATATAGCAAATGAAAAACACTTGGAAATATAAAACATGCTTACTCTTGCCTTCTTCAAATTATACCTTTAATTATTTTCTTAAATACATTCTGTAGGCAAAAAATACAGTTGAGTGTCAACTTTAGTATAGGAGAAAGACGTGACAGAATGAAGAAATCCTCAGAGCAAATGTAGAGCACATGGAAAACTCAGAACAAGAGTGGAAAGGGGAGGGAACCACACAACAGTTCTTCTCTATTCTCATTCTAGGCATTGGTGACAAACATTCCAAAAGTAGATATATTCATTCCTAAGGCCCCCAAGCTTCTGTTCAAGTAAGAGTATTACTTCTACACTGCCAGAGACCATAAAAGTAGAAATTTTCACTAGAACCAGGTTTGTGAGTACTTTATGGTAGTAAATGAAAACCAAGCAGCCTTGTGAAGGTTGCTTCAGAAGACAGCAAGATGCTGACCCCTGGATTCTCCTTGGGGACTCTTAATCCACAGAGTACACAATCAGGGGCTGTCAACCCTGAACCTGGGTTACTTATGTATGCCAGGAAGATTGGCGAAGAGAGCAACCAAGCAGAATGAACAGCACAGCAGATTGCCCTTTGTAAACATCAGAAGTTGCAATGCTTGTCAGATTCTTATTCTATGACTTGTGTTTTAATTCGACTGCTTGTCATATTAAGTACCTCTAACAACTTCTTTTCCACGTTTCCTCTTCCTTGTGGGACACATAGCTTGCAGAGTTACCAGCACTTCTGGCAAGTTGGTGAACCCCATGACTAGCTAAGCTGACATATGAGATGTCCTTTTTAAAGGATTAGAAGTGGGAGAAACTTACTGCACATGTGTAAGCACACTTCCACAGCCCACATCTCAGTCGAAAGAATAAGATCAGAAGAGGCAGTTCCAAGGCCTCTGTCTTGAGTCAGTCAGGATGTGCATTCTTCATATCAGGGCTTCCCTCCTGTACCAGTCCTGAGGTCAGAATAATTCATACTGACAAATATCAACACTGATAATAAAGAACCAGGTCTCCTCTCAGTAGATTTGCACCTCTTGTGTAAAAATTCATGAGCACAGAGTAAAAAGGATACAAAATTAACTGACATGCATGAATGAGTGAGCTCACTGTTTCACTTGGTTCAGGAATGGAGGGTTTGGGCACAATGAACAATATGGAAGAACACCCTAGAAGCAAAGTACAACATTTCATGCCATCTACTCTTTCAGAAAGTTAAAGTAATAAAGAAGGATAAGGAAAGAATCAGGAAATGTATTTTGTGTGAGCATGAAAAGTCTCCTAAGAGGGGATACAAAGGAGAGGAAAGGATATTAAAATTGGCAGGAGAAAATGGTGATGCAGAGTACCAAAGTCAAATACAGTGACACCAGGGAATATACAACAGGGGACAGAATATAAGAAAGAAACAAAAAAGCACATAGTACATCTTGTATATACATTTATCTAATTTGGAAAATGGAAAGGGAATAAAAAAATGCTGAAACATGGTCACAGGATGACCCTTTGTAACAAGGATACTCACAAGACAATATGTTACAAATGATCTTTATAACTTTGAGGAGGGGAGGAAGTAGAGGAGAGGGGAGGAAAGGGATAGTAGGATAAAATGTTTGATAAGTACTGTACTTCTTACCTTCCTAATGTAACTGTAACCCCTCTGAGCAGCATCTTTACAATAAAATATAAGTTAAACAAGATGGTGGCAGGCACATGGGTATAGTTATTGAATAAAGATCCTAGACCTTTGGTCCAAAAAAAGAGAAAATATCTGTATGGTATTTTCACAATTAAAAAAAAGAGCAAATGGTGATGCAACTTGAGATGAACTGTTCCAAAGGGCTATGTCAAAAAAAATTTTAAAAACCACCCAGATTTTTTTTTAGTTTTTTTTGTTCTTGATTTTTTAAAAATTAAAAACCAGAGAAACCACAGAAGCCTAATTCCTGCAAGGCCTCATACATATGTGACTACCTATGGTGTGATCCCTTGAAAGGAAACTGAGCATTTGTGGACTGTGATTTTCCAGGTGTCTCTGCAGTACTTTATTGGCTTTATCACTCCACCAACATATGTGCAACTACTTCTGCATTGTGGTAACTGAAGTGGGCTACTAATTAAATCAAGGGGAAGTCTGTATGCATGTTTAATACAAGGGACAGAAAATAAGACTAGGGTCTCAAGTGCAGAACAGAGAAGACCACTTACAGTTAATGTTACTAATGTGTTACCTGAATGTTTTAATAATCATATGATCACCATCCATTATCTCTCTCTAACCATACAAGGCTGCTGCCTATCCAGCTATCCAGGATGATATCTCCTTTGAGCAAATTATACTTTGTATCTTTCAATGCTTGCACTTATAACTAATCAGAGTTTTTTTTTCAAGAATATCCATTTATTAGGTAATGCTTCTTTGAAAATCCGTACTTATCTCATAGTACTTATACAACCCATTAAACTTGTATAAGACATTGTGAGGGATTCTTAGACAGTGTTTAAGTCAGGCCATGCATGGATGTAGGTGGAGAATGTATGCTTGCCTGCTTTGCTGAATGTTGGAGATGTAGAATTTGGAAATCCAAAGAGCAGCGATATTATGTAGAACTACCAGGAGAATTGTACTCATCATTTATCAACAAAGTACAAAGCTTTTCATCTGTCAGAGGGAAGAAAAAGTGAAATAGACAATTATCTTCTCTAAATTAATAAATTGGCCAAAAGGTGATTTGCATAATATGCAACGTGGTCAAACCCCAGATAAAGTCATATATTACGACAATAAGCCCTTGTAAGACCATATTTCCAACCAAGTATGCCAGGAGGATAGTGGTAGTAATTGAAGGCGTCACATTCTTTCCTCAGTGAAGAAGTGCACACACAGAAGGAGGACGAGTAAAGTCTTTCTTAGTAAGAAGCTGTTAGAAAACACTTTATATAGGAAATGTGTATATCTTCAGTGCTTAGTAGGTGTACAAGAAAGACAATTATTTGTGATTGAGTAGACTTGACGAATAAGAAAAGTAGGGTAGAAGACAGGAAGGGTGGAAGAAAGGCAGGATAGAGTGGAGGAGGATTAACATGCTATACAACCACATTGATGATGAAGCTGCAGTCACATCATTAGCATTGAGAAAATGATGTATTTGGTTTGCCATTTTGTGAGTGATAGTGATGTGCTTTTTTGTTCTTTCTTTTGGATATTTTTCTAGGTGGTAGACATTTTTTTTAAATTTAATTTAATTTAATTTTATTTGAGAACATACTGTATAGAGGGGTTACAATTACATGGGCAGGATAATGCATACATTTCTTACCAAGCATTGCAGCCTCCTCCTTTGTTTACCCTTCACCTCCCTTCCCAGCCTCCCACCTCCCCCCCACCCAATGATACCCCCCTCCCCCTCACACAGTGACATTGTAAAGCTGGTTTTGACATGACATTTTGTACTTCTCATTGTTGCAACAGGTCCACCTGAATCCTTAAACGACTTGTTTGTCCCCATCTCCTCCACATGTTATACTGACATCAAATACAGTGAAAGCGGGGGTTACACTGTGGGGGAGGGACATACAAAGCAACAAAGAAATAATCTTATAAATGCGTTAGAAACACATGCATGAAAGAAACGAAAACGTTAAAATACATATTTAAGTGTTCGTTTTCCTAACATCACATTATCTGAGCTTTTCCGCTTGACTCATACCTATACTAGATATTGCAAATAAGGGAAACCATGGCACCTATGTTTCTTTGGGCCTGGCTTACTTCACTTAATATAATTTTTTCCAAGCCTTTCCATTTCCTAACAAATGGGGAAATGTCATTCTTTCTGATGGAGGCATAGAATTCCATTGTGAATATATACCGCATTTTCTTGATCCATTCATCTACTGAGGGGCATCTGGGTTGGTTCCATATCTTAGCTATGGTAAATAATGCTGCAATAAACATAGTTGTGCTGGTAGCTTTAGTGTGGTCTTGTTTGTAAACATTAGGGTAAATGCCCCAAAGTGGGATTGCTGGATCATAGGGGAGATCTATGTGAAGCCTTTTGAGGAACCTCCATACTGCTTTCCAAAGTGGTTGAACAAGTTTACATTCCCACCAACAATGAAGTAAGGTTCCTTTCTGTCCACATCCCCTCCAGCATCTGTTGTTGTTAGAGTTCTTGATTTTTGCTGTTCTAACTGGAGTGAGGTGATATCTCAATGTTGTTTTGATTTGCATTTCTTTTATGGCTAGGGAGGTTGAGCATTTCTTCATGTGTCTATTGGCCATCCTTCTTTCTTCTTCAGAGAAGCTTCTCTTTAAGTCTTTCAGCCACTTATTTATTGGGCAGTTGTTTCTTTGAGGATTTGTTGTTGGGTGGTTTAATTTTTTGAGTTCCAAGTATATTTTAGATATGAGACCCTTGTCTGTTGTATGGCTAGTAAAGATCTTCTCCCAATCGGTGGGCTTTCTATTGATCTTGCTAGCTATGTCATTTGCCCTGCAGAAGCTCTGCAACCTTATGCAATCCCATTTGTCCAACCTTTCTTTGATTTGTTGTGTTTCCGGGTCTCTATTCAGAAAATTTCGGCCTGAGCCAAGGAGACCTAGGGTTTCTCCTATTCCATCCTGTAATGTTTTCAGAGTGTCTGCTTTGAGTTCAAGGTCTTTGATCCATTTGGAGTTGATTCTGGTGCAGGGTGATATATAAGGATCTAGCTTTAGTTTTCTACATGTAGTTAACCAATTTTGCCAGCACCATTTACTGAAGAGGCTGTCTTTTTTCCATTCTATTGTTTTAGCTCCCTTATCGAAGATTAGATGGCTATAGGTCTGTAGGTTCATTTCTGGGTTTTCAATTCTATTCCATTAGTCCTGAGGTCTGTTCTTATGCCAATACCAAGCTGTTTTGATTACTATGGCTTTAGAGTAGAGTTTGAAATTTGGTATTGATATTCCTCCAGCAGTGTTCTTTCTGTTGCTGAGCGTTTTTGCTATTCGGGGTCTTTTATTGTTCCATATGAATTTTTGGATTGCCTCTTCTATTTCCTTGAAGAATGAGGGTGGAATTTTGATTGGTATTGCGTTGAATTTGTAGATAGCCTTGGGAAGTATTGCCATTTTCACGATGTTAATCTTGCCAATCCAGGAGCATGGGAGGTTTTGCCATTTTTTAAGTTCTGTGTTGATTTCCTTTTTCAAGATTTTAAAGTTTTCATCGTAGAGGTCCTTCACTTCTTTAGTTAAGTTAATTCCTAGGTATTTTATTTTTTGTGGGGCTATTACAAATGGAGTTGCTTTCCTAATTTCAGCCACACTTTTCTTATTGTTGGCATACAGCAAAGCCATTGATTTTTGGGGGTTAATTCTACAACTTGCTACTTTGCCAAAGTTTTGAATCAGCTTGAGTAATTTGGGAGTGGAGTCTATGGGATTCTTTAAATACAAGATCATGTCATCTGCAAAGAGGGAGAGTTTTATTTCTTCTTTCCCTATTTGGATCCCCTTTATGTCTGCATCTTGTCTTATTGCTGTAGCTAGGCATTCTAGTACTAGATTGAAGAGAAGTGGAGAGAGTGGGCATCCTTGTCTTGTTCCTGAGTTAAGAGGAAATGGCTTTATTTTTTCACCATTGAGTATAATGCTGTCTGTAGGTTTGTCATATACAGCCTTTATTGAATTGAGGAATGTTCCATGGATTCCTAATTTTTCCAAAACCTTCATCATAAAGGGGTGTTGGATCTTGTCGAATGCTTTCTCTGCATCTATTGAGATAACCTTGTGGTTCTTGTTCTTGCTCATGTTGATGTGATGAATAATATTAATTGATTTGCGTATATTGAACCAGCTTTGCATCCCTGAAATGAATCCTGTTTGATCGTGCTGTATGATTTTTTGGATGAATTGTTGAAGTCGGTTGGCCAAAATTTTGTTGAGAAGTTTTGCAGCAATGTTCATCAAAGAAATGGGTCTATAGTTGTCTTTCTTTGATGAGTCCCTGCCCGGTTTTGGGATGAGGGTTATGATGGCTTCATAGAATGTGTTCGGTAGTGAGCTTTCTCTTTCAATTTCATTGAAGAGTTGGAGGAGAATTGGTGTGAGCTCTGCTTTGAAGGCCTTGTAAAATTCCGCTGTAAAACCATCTGGTCCTGGACTTTTCTTAGCTGGGAGGTCTCTTATTGCTGTTTCTATTTCAATGCTTGATATGGGCCTGTTAAGATAGTTTAACTCATCTTGGTTTAGTTTTGGCAAGTCAATATTTGCTAGGAAGAGGTCCATTTCTGTCAAGTTGTCAAACTTATTAGCATAAAGTTTTGAGAAGTATTCCCTTATAATGTTCTGAATCTTGGTTGTTTCCGTGGTGATGTTTCCATTCTCATCTCTGAGTTTATTAATTTGGGTGTGTTCTCTTCTTTTTCTGATAAGATTTGCTAAGGGTCTGTCAATTTTGTTAAGTTTTTCAAAGAACCAACTCTTTGTTTTGTTGGTTCTTTCTATAGTTTTTTTGGATTCTAATTCATTTAATTCTGATTTAATTTTGATTATTTCTTTCCGTCTACTGGATTGGGGTTTATCTTGCTGCTCTTTTTCAAGGAGGTTTAGATGTGTCATTAAATTGTTAGTTTCCGATCTCTGCAATTTGTTGATGTAGGAGCTCAGAGCTATAAACTTGCCTCTGAGTACTGCCTTTGCTGTGTCCCAGAGGAGCTGGTAATTTGTGTGTTCATTTTTGTTGAATAGCATGAACATTTGAATTTCCTTTCTAATCTCTTCCATGACCCACTCATGATTCAGCAGTGTGTTGTTCAGCCTCCATGTGATACCGGACTTTCTTTGGTGGCTTTTGGTGTTGAGTTCTAATTTTATTCCCTTGTGGTCAGAGAGAATGCAAGGTATAACTTCAATGTTTCTGAATTTAGACAAATTTGCTTTGTGGCCTAAAATGTGGTCTATTTTAGAAAACGTTCTATGTGCTGCTGAGAAGAACATGTATTCTGATGCTGCTGGGTGAAATTTTCGGTAAATGTCTGTTAAGTCTAGTTGATCTATGCAGCTGTTTAGATCTGCGTTTTCTCTGTTGAGTTTTTGCCGAGTTGATCTATCTAATGGGGAGAGTGGTGTGTTAAAATCCCCAACAATTAATGTCTTTGGATCTATATGGGATTTGAGGGAAAGCAGTGTTTCTTTGATAAATTTGGGTGCTCCATTGTTTGGCGAATAGATATTTAGAATTGTAATATCCTCCTGAAGGAGAGATCCTTTAATTAGTATGTAGCGACCTTCTTTATCTCTTCTCATAAATTTTAATTTGAAGTCTATTTTATCTGATATTAGGATTGCAACTTCCGCCTGTTTATGAGGGCCGTTTGCTTGGTAGATTTTGTTCCAGCCTTTAACATTGAAAATGTGTTTGTTTTTATGGGCAAGATGTGACTCTTGCAGGCAGCAGATAGAAGGGTCTTGTTTTTTAATCCAACTAGACAGTCTATGTTGCTTAATTGGAGAGTTCAGTCCGTTAACGTTAAGAGATAGGACTGAGAGGTATTTGGGAGTTCCTGCCATGTTATCCACCTTCTTGGGGGCTGCGAAAACTGGGTTCTTCCTATGGTTCTTGGATTCTCAGTTTGGGTGCAGTTTGTTGGCCTTTATTGTGGTCTTGTTGGTTTTCTATGTGTAGGACATCTTTAAGAATCTTTTGTAGGGCTGGTTTGGTAGAGATGTATTGTTTCAATTTTTCTTTGCTGTGGAAGGTTTTTATTTGGCCTTCAGTTATGAAGGAGAGTTTAGATGGGTACAGTATTCTTGGTTGATAGTTGTTTGTTTTTAGGGCATGGCATACATCATTCCATGCTCTTCTTGCTTTGATTGTCTCTGCTGAGAAATCTGAGGTGATTCTAATTGGTTTCCCTTTATAGGTGATTACCCTTTTCTCCCTGACAGCTTTAAGGATCTTTTCCTTGTTCTGAGTTGATCCTGTGTGGATTATAATGTGAAGGTGGGATGTCCTATTCTGGTCTGGTCTATTTGGGGTTCTAAAGGCTTCTTGTATCTGAATAGGCCTATCTTTTTGCATGTTTGGGAAGTTCTCTGCTAGGATCCTGTTAAACAAATTTCCTTGACCATTAACTTCTGTTTCTAGGTGCTCCTCTACACCCATTATCCTTAGATTAGGCCTTCTGATGGTGTCTTCCAGGTGTTGAATAGATCTATCATATTTCTTGGACTTGTCTTGGATGGTTGTATGTTCTTTCTCTATAATATCTAGGCTGTCTTCAATCCCTGAGATTCGATCTTCTGCATGGTCTAACGTGCTGTCAAGACTCTCTACTTTGTTTTTTTTTTTAATCTCTTTTCCTTCTAATTGGTCAGCTTTGATGGCTTCAAGTTCTTTGTTGAAGCTCTGTTTTAGGTCTTGTATGAATCTCTTTACTTCCTTAATTTGGTGTTCAGTGTTTGTCCTCAAATCACTTAGTTGATTGGATATGGTTTCTTTGGACTCTCATTCCTTCTGTTGGGTTCCATTCAGCTTTCCCTTTGTGGTCTCCCTGACTTCCTTCAGCTCTTTGTTAATGGATTCTATGGATGCCTTTAGTGATCTTTGTGTGTTCTCTACCTGGTCTCTCAATTCCTGTATTACTCTTTGATTAGCTTCCTCGCGTTCGTGGGATTCCTGCAGTTCTCTTTGAGTGTTCTCAGCCTGCTCACGCCATTCCTCCCTTTCTCTTTGAGTATTCTCAAGTTGTTCACGCAAATCCTGTATTAGTTTTTGAGTAGCTTCCTCACGCTTATGATATTCCTGTATAAACTTCTGGGATGCCTCCTCTCTCTCCCTATCACACTCATACAGAGTCCTTTGTACATTGTCAAACTTCTCATTTATCATGTTTGCTAGTAGTGCTTGTAGAGCTATTTGGGAACTCTCCTCTGGATTATTCATTATCTGTTCTAATCCCTGATTATCAAGATTGGGAATTGAAATACCCGAATTTGCCATTTTTCTTGTGTTTTTCTGGCTTACTCTGCCCATTTGAGATGAAGATAGCACCAGTTTTGTGCTGGAACACTATCTTAAGGCAACCATCAACCAAAGTTTGCATTTGTACAGTCAATAGTCTACAGACACAATCTAGTTCAACAGATACATCTATTCAACATCAAACGACTATATGTTAAAGGACTTTGAACCGCAGAAAAGAATTTGGAAAACCAGAAATTATTAGGATTAGGGAGAGATGTGGGTAAAAAATAGGAATAGATTGGTGTGGGGAGGCACAGGGAGAGTTAACTATGTCCTAATCACAATGCAGGAAATGGGTTGGGTAGGATGCAAGTAGAGAGAGAGAGAAAAGGAAGAGACGGAAAGGGGAATGAAAAGAGACCAGAAAAAAATAGAAATGTAAAGATTAATGTTATTATAGAGATTAAAAGACCGTGTATTTAGAGAGGAATGTGAATATATTGAGAGAAAGGGAGGGACATAGAGGAGATGTGAAAAACTTTAAGGATGGGAAAGGGAGAACAAAAGATCAGAAGTTCAGTAGAGCTAGACAAAAAACAAAAAGATAATTAAGAAAGAAAGAAAAAGAGAAAGAAGACAAGAAAAGGAAGGAAAACGCTCATTCACATATTCCTAAAATAAAAATTATAAGAGGAGAGAAAATAAAAGTTACTGGAAAACACTTATTTTTTCAGAAGAGGCAAAAATTAAAGATTAATAAAAGTTTTAGAAGAGAAAAAATATTTATATATATATATATATAAGGTAACAAAAAACAAACAAAAAAAGAAAAGAAGAAGAATTAAAAAAAAAGTTTTTTGATTTTTTTTGGGGGGGGGAGGGGTAGGAAGAATCCTGTATCTCCCTTTTGTCTGTAACCAGTCTCTTGTTGGAGTCTCTGGTCAGCTTGAGGTCCTGTGGCTTGATTGGTTTCTTAAGTCGGTTTGTTGGAAGAGGCAGAAAAATGCTCTGCTTTACCCAAGATTTTGAGATCCCCCTCCCAGGTTGGTTTTCTGGGAGGGTGATCTGCTTTGAGAATCACAAAAGAGGGGGATGCGGTGATGAGGCTAGGTTCTGGGTAGAGCTGAGGCCTTTCAACAAACAGTAGCTTTTCCCTGGGGCTATTTTGTGATAAAGCTCACAGCGCCCAGCCTGGAGCCATTCTCAGGGTTTCTGTTTTTCAATTGATTGTGGAGGCTGCTAGAGGGAGGGGCAGCCTCTGGCTCTGGTTACCCAGTGAGGCAAGCCACTCCAATGGCTGGCGCCTGAGCTGGGTGACTTTTCCCTGGATGGAGCTGAGTCTGGCAGGTCACTTCGCCGTTAAGTTCTTGTGACCTGCTAAATGACTCGTTTTTTTCCAAGGCCTGAGCTGGAGCTAGCAGATCCTCCGAGCTTTGTCAGTATCCAAGATGGAGATCACCGGTGCTGGGGGGGGAGGGGTGGCCTTCCCTCCTCTGCTCCCTGAGAAGGAGTGAGGACGTCGGGCTTGTACTCACGCCGAGTCTTGGATCCTGGGTCGTCTCTGGTCTGCAAACTGCAGGATGAAGATGTCCGTTCCTTGTTGGTTCTTGTTGGTGTTGAGTAGAATCCGCTCGTCCGCTGCGTCTGGCTCCTTCGTCCCGGACTCTCTGTGTCTCAGGTATGACTCCGCGGCGGTGGTCACCGCCGTGACCCTGCCGCCGCAGCGGCAGCTGCTGGCAGGCGCTCAGATGTGTCTCCTTGGCTTCCCCTCTCTTGACTAACTCTCTGTCCTGTGATGGCACACTTGGTGTGATTCTCTGGCTTAGGACTGTTCACTGGAACTCTAAAACTGCTTTCTATGTGAGAGCTTGTTCAGATTCCAGCTTCTCCTCCACCATCTTCCTGGAACTCCTCAGTGTTAGAAATTTTTGATTTGAAGTGTTGTTGTTATTCTATATAGGTGACCTTCTCTGATGGTGTTATTTTGTGAAATTGTTGGTCCAATAGAAAACCTTCTACTTGGTTATAGGAGAGCACCAAGTAAAGAAAATTACTTTTAAAAATTTTTATTAGGTAGTTAAACGAAGAGGTTTTCAATTCTAGAAATCAGGTTGTAGGTTTAATGCATCTTGATAATGTCTTCCCTCCCATTTTTCTCTCCCTACTTTACTTTTATTTACTCTTACATATGACCAGGAAGCAGGATGATAGGAATTCCAAGCAATACCAGGAATGTCCTAAACTTCCTGGTGTTGAATTGAAGATTGGGAATTACACATAAGAAAACTGTGGTACCAGGAGAATGCAAGATGTTGATACTAGGACTCCAGATCTAGTATTATATGTACAGAGTAGCTACAGGAAAGATAAGGGTACAAGGAAGACTGGAAATTCGAGAGCTTTGTCAGCAACTATTTGAAGAGGTCATGACTTCAAACCATTCATTCTTTTGATATTGGTTTTAACTCATGGACATCTTTTTTTTTTTTTTTTTTTTAAATTGTATTTTATTTTATTTGAGAACATACTGTACAAAGGGGCTACAATTACATGGGCAGGATAATGGATACATTTCTTACCAAGCATTGCAGCCTCCTCCTTTGTTTACCCTTCACTTCCCTTCCCCGCCTCCCCCCTCCCCCCACCCAATTTTACCCCCCTCCCCCCACCCAATTATACCCCCCTCCCCCCCCCACACCGGCATTGTAAAGCTGGTTTTGACATGACATTTTGTACTTCTCATTGTTGCAACAGGTCCACCTGAATCCTTAAACGACTTGTTTGTCCCCATCTCCTCCACATGTTATACTGACATCAAATATAGTGAAAACGGGGGTTACACTGTGGGGGAGGGACATACAAAGCAACAAAGAAATAATCTTATAAATGCATTAGAAATACATGCATGAAAGAAACGAAAACATTAAAATACATATTTAAGGGTTCATTTTCCTAGCATCACATTATCTGACCTTTTCCGCTTGACTCATACCTATACTAGATATTGCAAATAAGGGAAACCATGGGACCTATGCTTCTTTGGGCCTGGCTTACTTCACTTAATATAATTTTTTCCAAACCTTTCCATTTCCTAACTATTGAAGCAATCTGGATTTGGCTGATAAGTAGTCTGCTCCTGAGAGATAACAAGATGGAGTCTTTGTACTCAAAATAGTCAAATGGAACCAATTTTGTAGTCAAAGATAGAACCAACTGTAAGTTGTGTCAGATATAATCCAATAGGGATCAATGGACTGGAGTAGATGGAGAAGTGAAGGGTTAGGATTGGACAGAAATGAATTTAAGTTCAGAAGAGAACTAAGGTATGAGGGTAAGAACAGCTTAGGGTAGGGGTGTATGTAGTATGAGGAGATTAAAGACCTTGTTACCCAGTGCAAGAGGTGGAAAATAATTCAAAGAAAGATTACGTACGGAGTATCTTAGAGATCTAGATGAAGATAAGAAAAAGAAGTTATAGATAAGTATATTTGGGAGACTTGTTGATATTAGAAAAAGATTATTCAGATATTATTGGAAAGTCATTTAATCTATTAACTCCTGACATTATTGTTTACAAACATAGAAGGAGGCCTTACTCTGTGTATAGAACTATACAGGTCAGCTCTGATGGAGTAGTAGTATAATGTGGAGAGAATGGAGAAGGGGAGAGTGAGAGAAAAAGAAAGAAAACTCTTACCAGTTAGGAAATTGGAAGTGGAAGAACAAAAAAAATAATGATGAATAATAGAAGGTTGAAGTGGAATGGCAAATCCTAAAGTAGCTAGGATTACACATATGGGACAATGACTATTGGCTTTTTCCTTTTGTTTTGTTTTTTATTTATTTGTCTTTGAGGGTAAGGAGAGGGTCACAGAAATGATGGCAGTAGCATTCAGTGAAAAGTATGGTGGAAATGAACTCTATAACATGTGGGTGAGGATGGGAGGAAAAACCTGGGAGAGAGTGAGGGAAGGTGTGACATTGTCCAAAAGAAATGTACCCCTTTATCTGACTGATATAACTGCAAGCCCTCTGTACAGCACCTTTACAACAACAATAAAAATACATTAAGAAAATAGAAGCAATGGAACTATAAACTCACACCTGATGATTGATAGCCTAGAGCATTCTAAGGAAAGGAGAAGAAACAGGGAACTTATATGTCTTGTGGCATTTTAGGTGCGTCCCTGCTCTATGTTTAGAACCACTTTCCTTTGTGGCAAAACAACAGGAAACAATACCAAACTCAATATAACTTCAGTGTTAGAACCAACCAAGTTTCCAAGTTGCAATTCTTAATATCTCTAAGCTATAGATGGAGTAGGAGAGAATTCTCTACCTTCAAAAGGTTTGTCATAAGTTCTCTTTTTTAAAGACTGATATGATTTTCATGTTGACAAAAATGATTTCTTTAGTGCCAAACCCACGTTGGAAGGACTCTGTCATCATCTTGAAATAACACTGAATACTGGATTCTCCTTTGAGTGACAATTCTCACTGATTGCACTGGCCAGAATTGTTGGTGCATCAAGTGGAGAAAGAGGTGGCTTTCTCTGCCACTCTGAAAAAAAAAAGAGCAGCAACGAAATACAATTGTGAGGCAGTGTCTTCGCAAGGAACTTGTGCCACCATAGGAATGAGCTACATCATTACAGATCTCTATGTCAACTATTTACCTGCATTTTTTGCTCAAGTCAGCATCATGAAAATCTGAAAAATTCAGAAGATTAAAGCCCCATATTTCTTGCTGGTCCTGTGCCTGTGGACCTCAGAAGTGCAGCCTGGCTCCTAATTGTCTGCTCTGTCTGAACACTAGATGTTGTTTTTTTCTTCACTTCTTTAGTTAATTCCTAGGTATTTTATCTTTTGTGGGTCTATTCCAAAAGGAGTTGCTTTCCTGATTTCAGCTGTGCTCTTCTCATTAGTGGCGTAAAGAAAAGCCATTGAATTTTGAGGGTTAATTTTGTGTCCTGCTACTTTGCCAACATTTCAGATCAGCTTCAGTAACATGGGAGTGGAGTCCATGGAGTTCTTTAAAAACAAGATCATGTCATCTGCAAAGAGGGAGTGTTTGACTTCATCTTTCCCTATCTGGATCCAATTTATGTTTGTATCTTGTCCTATTGCTTTAGCTAGGCATTCTAATAGCAAGTTAAAGAGGCGTGGAGAGAGTGGACATCCTTGTCTTGTTTCTTAGTTTAGAGGAAATGGCTTTAGCTTTTCACCATTAAGTATAATGCTGGCTGTAGGTTTGTCATTCATAACCTTTATTGTATTGAGAAATGTTCCCTGGATTCCTAGCTTCATAAAGTGGCATTGGATCTTGTCAAATTCATTTTCTGCTTCTATTGACATAGTCATGTGTTTCTTATCATTGCTCTTGTTGATGTAATGAATTACATTAATTGATTTGCATATAATGAACCAGTTTTGCATCCCTGTCATGAATCCTGTTTGTATACATATAGGATAAGCTTATCAGATCAGCTGAAAAGCTTAAAGCCCTGTACATATGACCATATATGATGATTCTAATTGAACTGAACCCCAAGATATGGACACAAGTGTTCTGTATTTATTATTATCAGTTTAAATGCACTATGTGATTTTTGTTGTTGTTGTTGTTTCCTTTGTGTGTTTGTTCCCCTAAGGCATATCCCCTGTTGTCACTGTACTTGATTTTGGTACCCTGCATCTTGAATATACATTTTTCTAATCTGAGGAGGGGAAGGGGCATAAGGAAACATAGGATAACCTATTCAAACACAGATACCCACAGGACAGTAAATGGAAATTAACTTTACAACTTTGGGCAGGGGTTGGGTAGGAGAGGTGGGTAGGAGTGTGGGAGGTGGGGAGGGAAAGCATAGTGGAACAACAACAACAAGGGGGAAACAAAGACACAGGATGGCTCCTTGCAACAATGATACCCACAAGACAATATATTGGAAATGAACTTTACATTTTGGGTGGTGGTGGGGGAAGAGTAAAGCAGGTAGGGGAGGGAAGGGATAGTGGGAGGACAACAAGGGAAAGGGTAACAATGTGTGACAAGGTATGCACTCATTCTGTTACTCATGTACCTGTAACCTCTCTGTACAGAATCTTTACAATTTACAACAAAAAAAGAAAGGACAGGGCTATGGTGTGATTTCTAAAACCAAAGCAAGCAAATGTAAAGTCCTGTTCACCAAAAACTACAGAGGTTTTTAAATACAAGTCATTGTGTAGAATGGATTGACTCAGCAATGTAAAGTCCAGTAATTCATAATAAAGAAAAACATGTATGATGAAACTCACAATTACTATTTATTTGAAAGCAGATTAATGTGATTGGAGATTAGAAGCTACAAGTGCATAGGTTCGGGTTGGTTGAATCAAATCAAATGAAAGTAAGTTTAGGTCCCGTCCTGAAGAACAAATCTTGATGATGAAAATGTTTTCATTTTGGCTCCCACAGACTTACCATATTTTGTTAAATATATCTTTAACATATTCTGAAAATAAATAAAACAATGTATAGATGTTGTTAATAAGCATGAAGTCTGTGTTCTCAGAATCTTGGAATATGAATGTAGACTAGCAAATACAAAATGCTATTTAGTTTACAGGAGTCACCTTGAAAGGAAAGCAGAGATGAATGCAGCATTGGAAAATGGACTTCAGTGCTGATGAAGTTCCAATTTCCCAAAGTTGTCCTGAATAACTCACAGAGGAGTCTACCTGCAGAAGTCTCATTATCAAAACTTTTGTATTTCCTTAATGATTCCCAGAGATAACAGGGTTTTAAATTAAAAATAAAATGTTTGCATGAAACATGGAGAAGGGTTATCCTTCTAATAATTTCTACCAAGGTTAACCTTTGTCAAATGCCATTATTACAGCAAGGATACAGTGTAAATTAACAATCAATCAACTTCAACCTCTTGGCTCCTTGGAAATTAGTATATTAACTTGAATCAGAACAGAAGGAGTTAAGGGAGCCATAGGAAGAAAGGAAACGTTTATTTCTGCTACACTTTCTTCCCCATAGCATTTCCTGAGGTAGGAAAAATGGGAGAAGATATAAGTATGAAGATTGACACAAAACAAAGGCTCACGTAAATGAAATCTTCTCACTATGTGTGTGTGTGTGTGTGTGTGTGTGTGTGTGTGTGTGTGTGTGTGTGTGTGTGTGTGTGTGTGTATCTATATATCTGGGAAATAAGAAGCAATTACGGGAGAGTAATCTGTGATTGGCTCATCTGAGGAATATTTGAAATATTCCTGTCAGGTACAGCATCCTCTCTCCCTCAGATAATAACATGTGTCCCACTCAGTATTGGACACACATTATTTTGTTATGAAATCATCTCTGCATTCCAGTTTTTTAGTGACTCACATCTTTGACCTTCCTATAAACATCCATCATTCCCCATTCTTTTTGTCACATGTATTTGTTGAGAGACAAATACATGGAAACCTCCCTCCTTGTTCAATGACATTGACCAAGAAGATAAGCAATCTTCTTACCATATACATCTTTGGTATCAGAAGCATCCTCAGAAGGGTCATCTGTGGTGGACTCATCTGAGGAAGATTTGAAATATTTCTGTAAGGTAAAGCATACTCTCTCCCTCAGATAATAACATGTGTCCCACTCAGTATTGGACACACATTATTTTGTTATGAAATCATCTCTGCATTCCAGTTCTTTAGTGACTCACATGTTTGACCTTCCTATTAACATCCATCATTCCACATTCTTTTTGTCACATTTATTTTTTGAGAGACAAATACATGGAAACCTCCCTCCTTGTTCAATGACATTGACCAAGAAGATAGGCAATCTTCTTACCATATACGTCTTGGGTATAAGAATCATCCTCAGAAGGGTCATCTGTGGTGGACTCATCTGAGGAAGATTTGAAATATTTATGTAAGGTAAAGCATCCTCTCTCCTTCCGATAATAACATGTGTCCCACTCAGTATTGGACACACATTATTTTGTTACAAAATTAGCTATGCATTCCCGTTGTTTAGTGACTCACATCTTTGACCTTCTTATAAACATCCATCATTCCCCATTCTTTCTGTCACATGTATTTGTTGAGAGACAAATATGTTGAAACCTCCCTCCTTGGGCAGTGACATTGACAGAGAAGATAGGCAATCATCTTACCATATATGTCAGTATAAGAAGCATCCTCAATAGGATCATCTGTGGTGGACTCATCTGAGGAAGATTTGAAATATTTCTGTCAGGTACAGCATTCTCTCTCCTTCAGATAATAACATGTGTCCCGCTCAGTATTGCGCACACATTGTTTTGTTATAAACTCATCTCTGCATTCCCGTTGTTTAGTGACTCACATCTTTGACCTTCCTATAAATGCCCATCATTCCCCATTCTTTGTGCCATGTTATTTGTTGAGAGACAAATACATGGAAACCTCTCTCCTTGGGCAGTGACATTGACTGTGGAGATAGTACAATGTTCAAATCCTCCTATTTTCTCTTCCATGACAAAATGTTTCCAAGAAGGAATATGGGAAGGTACAGTGGACAGCCTTGTTTGTCAACTCAGAGATTGGAAGTGAACATTGACAAATGCCCGGGGTGTAGCAGCACACCTTAGGCATCACTGTCTCCGTGATTACAACATCCTGTTGTACTAAAATCTTCCTCCTTAAATTACAACTATAGAATCCATTTCATCTTAATTTAAACCAGTAAAAGTTGCTTTACATTTGACATTAGCCAGGAAATTCTTTCTTCAAATTATTCAAAGATGTATATGCATATATATATATATATATATGCATATATATATCAACAATAACCCTAAACAGGGCACTGGAGGTTCTTATTTGCAATTCTAGCTACTCAGGTGGCTGAGATCTGAGATCAAGGATCAAAGTGAGGCCTTGACAGGAAAGTCTATGAAACTCGTCTGTCTAATTAACTACCGTGAAGGCCAGAGGTGGATCTGTGGTTCAAGTGATTGAGTGCATGATCATAGGAGCTCTGGGACAGCAGTCAGGCCCCAGTTCAAGCCCCAGGAGTGGCACAAACAATAAAGAAAAACAAAACACACTCAACCCCTCATGTCTGGCCTCACAGCCTTGAACCTTTGGCTAAGGAAAGAGGAATAATAACTATGGATCTGATAACTCTGTGAGAGAGGCTTGCTTCTAGAATTTATAACAATATGTAAGGAAGTGGAGATTACCTAGCTTCAAAGTGAACTAGATTATCAGGAATGCATCTTTCCCTGGGTTTTCTTAGAAGCCTATATAAAATAGAATATGCACATGGAAGCTGTCAGGAAGGAGACTGGGAATGAAATGGCCTTAGAAAAAGAATTCGAATGGCAGGACAGGTTTCCAGTAACTATGGTGTCTGATGTAGTCTCTGTTGACATTCTTTTAAAGATTAAAAAAAAGAAGAAAACATTTGAGATGGAAGATTAACTGTGAGTAGTAATGGTCATTTTTATTCTTAAAAGCAGTGTCCCTGAGAGGTCAGACTGAAGACAAATTCTACCTAAACAAGACAACATTGTCCTCTTACACTTCTTGAAATAAGCGACTGATTATCTTCTAGACATTTTTCCTCTTCTTCATTGGTTTCCCCTTTCCCATGGACCCGAATTCATCCCTTCTGAGTATTAACTTTTTAGTGTTTTATTTTGCTGAACTTTGACTTGGGTTTTTAAAGAACTGTACAGTTTGAGATGTCCTGTGAATCTACTGTGTTTCATTAGTTGTGTTTGTATATAATTGCATAGCATCGAAGCCATTTACTTATGACTTTGTAAGCTAAATCTAGCTTCCACATATAGGGGAAAACATGAGTGAAGTGGAAAGGAGGGGGAAATGCAGACAAGAATTGGATCCATATTCTATAAAGTTGAGAAAAGTAAAGGAAAGTGTGGGTAGGGGAAGGATAGGTGCAAATGTTGAAAGAAGTGACATTGATTAAGATATATTGTGCTCACTCTTAAATAACAACTCCTATGACAGTTAATAAAAGATTATAATAAAATAAAAGGCCTTATAATAATAATAATTGGTACTAGACTGTGTGGTTCATCCAGAGAAAACATCTGCCTGAATTCAGAAAACAGAACCCAGTGTCATGATAGCTTAAAATTGGAAGGGAGATGGATCTAGGCTTTGAACAAGAGGTCAGGAAGGTACAGCTTCATGAAAATATCAAAGTCACTGCCTCAGACAGTAAGTATTTGCACAGTCTTTTACTTACCAGAAGAAACCAGGATAGCAGCAACACCCAGTATTACAAGGAATGCCAAGAACTTCATGGTTCTGAGTTGAAATTTTGAATCACAATGAAGGTAACTCTGGTACCAGGATAAGACAAGCTACTGACACCAGGACTCTGAACTTAGATTATATATGTTGAGTGCACCAATCAGGAATTTCCATCTAAGTATCTGGATGAGTGATTCCTGGAGAAGTTAGGTCAGAGTCAACAGAGGAAAGTAGATTAAAACCAGAAGCCCTTTGAAAAGGTCATGAGTTCTCTTCCTTGATCCTGATTATACAGATTTAAGTTCAAGGATGTTTGTGTTCGATGGCAAAACTCCCCCCACTACCTCTTACTCTGGACTTTTAGCTTCATTGTTACAATCTCTTTTGTCAAGTTGGTATGTCCAAGAACCAGTCTTGTTGATATATAAACCACTTCTTCTAAAAATTTAAGTTTATAACATTGTCAGTCAACTAGCTTTTTGCAGAGAATATTTGAAGTAGATTGGCAACCTCAAAAACCCTTCTAGTCCTGGTTATTCAAGCTGTGAATTCACTTCTGGACATGTGTGGAGGTTCATCTAGCAGATGGATTTCAGCACTAATGAAAGAAAAATCAAATCTGACCTCCCCGCATTTAAGCAATTCTAGTTTAAAGATGCAAAATCTAATCAAGCACCCATGGCTCCAACCTGAAGTCATAGGTACTCAGGAGACAATTGGGCAGGAAAATCTTTGAGATCCTTATCTCCACTAAACTATTAAGAAGTCAAAGTGGAGCTGTAGCTATGGAGTATACCATTAGTCTTGAAAGAAGGAAGCGCAGCAATATCACACAGGCCCTGAGTTCAATCCCAGAACTGCCACACACCTGTCAAAAGCAAAATCTAAGACAAAGTTGACAGTTAACATTAATAAAAATTAACACATTCATTGAAACAATTTATTCTCTCGACACTACAGGTAGAGCATTGTTCTGTGTCAAACACTATAAAAGAAAAACAGTAGTGGGCAGAAAAATAAAAATTTATCTTCTACCCTATGAGCAACAAAAACAACAAAAAATTTACATTGAATATATACTGTCCAAACACAGTTTATTCAAAAGCTAAAATGTAAAATATGTGAGGCAAAATATTCTCCTATCATAGTCCTTGGAGATCTAGGTGGGTAGACTAATGGTAGAGCACAGAGCATATTTATGATCTGTACTTAATTCTCATAATTTTAGCAAAAACAGAATGAAAGAGCAAAAGGAATTAATTCAGGAATGAAGAGACCTTGGAATGGAAGCTGAAAGGGAATTAACGTATGCCAACAATTGTGTATGTGATTGTGTGTGTGCGTAATATTAGTCTATAACATATTTGCATAATTGCCTTTGTTTTTACTTTCTTTTCTTTATGTCTTGTTTGTTTGTATATACTATAGTCTTTGTTGTTACTTTTGTTTTCTTTACTTATTGGCTCATTTATTTATTTTTATTTTCATAATACTGTACAGAAGGGTTACAATTACATGGGCAAGATAATGAGTACATTTCTTATCAAGCATTTCCCCTTCACATCCCTTCACATTCTCTCCTTGCCCCACCCACCAAATTTTCTTCCCCCAGTCCTCCATCGAAGATGTAAAGTTCGTTTTCGAAATAAGGACTTGTACATCTCAATGTTCCAATGGGTCTACCTGTCTCCCTTTTTAAACAATTTGTTTTTTCCTTTCCCCTCCACAAATTATACCGACAAACTACAGTGAAACAGGGGTTATCCAGTGGGGGAGGACATACAAAGCAACAAAGAAATAATCTTATAAATGTGTTAGAAACCATCGCATGAAAGAAATAAACATTTGAATACATATCTTAGGGCTCATTTCCCTAACATCAACTTATCTGACCTTTTCTGCTTGACTCAGACATATGCTAGTTTGTTTTCTTTTGGTATCATTTGTTTAGCTATCTTTGGGAGAGGAAGAGACTGCACAGACATGGAGAGACTACAAGTGATAAAATAACAAAATGTTAACAGCCCAATTAATAAATATTTAAAGACAGACTTCTCCAAAGAAGAAATAAAAATGGCCAATAGACACAGGAAGAAATATTCAGCATTTCTGTCCATAAAGGAAATGCAAATCGTAACAACATTGAGTTTCCACCTCACCCCAGTTACAATAACCATTATCAAGAAAACTAGTAATTACAGATGCTGTTGTAGATGTGGCCAATAGGGAAGTCTTTTAAACTATCAGTGGGAATTTAAACTTGTTCACCAACCATTCTGGAAAGGAGTAAAGAGATTCCTCAAAAGAATATTTATAGAGATTCCCTTTAACCCAGCATTTATCCAGTAGAACACAAACAAGGCCATATGAAAGCTACCAACAAAACCATGTTCATTGCAGCATTCTTTACCACATCCAAGAGATGGAAGCAACTCAGATGCCCTTCAGTTGATGAATGGATAAAGAAAATGTGGGAGATATACACAATGGAATTCCATGCATCCACTAGAATGAATGATACTGTACTGTCTGTATTGAATGGAAACATTTGGAGAAAAGCATAAGAAGTGAAGTTCAGCAGAACTAGAGAAACAAAGGTTGTATGTTTTATTTTTTCATTTGTGGTAGCCACAATGTGCTTATACTTCGAAAAGTAAGTACACTGGATATGAAAGCAAACACATTGGACTAAGGTAAAATATACAGATCTGTATGCATTCACACACAGTGAAATAAAAGGAAGATATTCTTAGAAGAGGATCACAAGGGCAAAATAGCTGTGTGCATTTAAGAACTTACAATTTTTTTATTTTTTATTAATAAGTTTTTTTTAATTGTGAGAATATCGTACAGAGTCATTACAATTACATCAGCAAGGAAATGAGTAGATTTCTTATCAAGCATTGATGCCTGCTCCTTTGTTTCCTGTTACCATTAAAATAATTTATATTGAAATGGACTTATGGAAATAAGATTTTTCCTTTGTTGTAGTTTTTGGTTTGTTTACTTTTTTTCTGCTGGTGTTGGGGCTTGAACTCAGCACCTCCATGCTATCGCTTAACTTCCACTCAAGGCTAATACTCTACCAATTGAGCCACAGCACCACTTGAAGCCTTTTCTTGAATAGTTTATTGGAGATGAGTGTTTCATGGACTGTACTCGCCTGGCTGGGTTTGAACTGAGATCTTCAGATCTCAGCCTACTGAGTAACAAGGATTATGGTTATGAGACACTGACACTACCTTTCCTTTTGTTTTGTTTGTTCAGTTATTTGTCTTTGGGAGAGTCAGGAGGGGGCCACAGAAATGGTGCAAAAGGGTGAATACTGAAGCAGTAGTATTAGCGAGACAGTAAGTTGAAAATGAATTATATAATATGTGTGAGAATGGGAGGAAAAACTGGGAGAGAGTGAGAGGAAGGTTGCCATTGGCAAAAGAAATGTACTCATTGATCTGCTTATATAACTGCAACCCCTCTGTACATCACCTTTATATGAACAATAAAAATACATTGAGAAAAGGAAAATCCAAAGGGAAAGAAAAGAAACAGGGAACACATGGGCATAATAGCATTTCAGGTGTCTCTACTGTAGGTCTTGATGCTTCAGTGGCATACATTTGAAATTATTGAAACTGTTAAATAAAAACAATATGGAAGCAAAACCTAACTTGATATCATATCCCAGTTTTAGAATCAACTAGGTCCCCCAACTTCAATGCTGAATTTCTGTATGGAAAAATTGAGTAGTAGGAAAATCTCTACATTCAAATGGTATGTCCTCAGTTATCTCATTGAGAGACTTAAATGATTTTCATCTTGACAAAAATGATGTCTTTTGTGCTAAACCCACATTGGAAGGACTCCGTTATTATCTTGAAATAACACTGAAAATTGTTTTCTCTTTTTATTGACAATTCTCACTTAAAGCATTTGCCACAATTATTGGTGAGTTAGGAGAAAGTAGTGATATTTAGATAGGTAGATAATGGGTTTCTGTGACTCGCTTCTTTTTTTTTAAAAAATAACAAACTCTAATGAGTATTAATATTTAGCTAGGAACTTGTACCAGCATTGGATTGAGATGCTATATTACAACAGAAATCTACCTAAACAATTTAACTGCATCTTTTGCCTGACTGAGCACCATGAAAGTCTGAAAAATTCATAATATCCAACACTGGAAATTGTTTCAGGCCCATGCTCTGAGGCCCTGTTAGGTGCAACTGCATGCTCAGTAACCCAGCTGTTGACTGTCTTGTCTATGTGAACTCTGGATCTTGTTCTTTGCATCTCCACCTGCTGAGCAGATCCAATCGGACCTAACAGTACATTTGAGCATCTCAGAGTTTGCTTGCACAATGAACATCTTTAAGTGTGTCCTCTTTATTCCCATACTTGCTTTGTGGATCTTTTCCCTGAGGCCTAAGGTTTGTACTTATACGTTTATAAGGTTTTGCTCATCCTACACATCTAACTTGTCATGTTTAACCCAGCATGGTTTCTTTCTTCTCACTTATTCCTTTTAAATGAGAGTTTGTAAAAGCAAAAAGGCATGGCTGAAGGAGGAAAAGTTAAGGGCCAAGACAACTCTTCATGGAATAATCACTGAAAAGAAGATTAAGGGGCTGGGAAGGTGGCTACCGGTAGAGTGTTTGCCATGCATGCATGAGGCCCTGGATTTGATTCCTCATCACACACATAAGCAGAAAAAGCTAGAAGTGGCACTGTGGCTCAAATGGTAGAGTGGTAGCCTTGAGCTCAAGAGCTCACCCTGGCCCAGAGTTCAGGCCCCATGACAAACAAAGAAAAGAAAAGAAAGGAAATGAAGATTTAACAGATGATAGATGGAAACACTCCTTTTGTAGACTCTGGTGACCAACTTTTGAAGAATACATAGGTTAATATGCACCTCGGTTCAGGTGAGATTCCTTACATAACTAGAAGTAGAAAGTAGAAACATCATCAATTGAAAGTCAAGCAGCATTATTAAAATTGCATTTAACAAAGGTAATTTGCTGACCTAAGGACAAAGAGAAAGAGGAGAGAACTCTAAATGGACTACTTAAAGATAATAATAAAATAACCATCATGGCTGTCCATGAATCAGTGTGAAATATGCATCAGTTCTTTCAGCACCTATTGATGGAGAGTGTAATGATAGATATTTGAGGAATGCCATTGAGCAAAGCACAGAGACACTCTATACACAGAGAAACAGAAACTTTCAAAAACATCAGTATACTGAATAGTAAAGCAATACAGGGGAATGCAGGAATTACACACATATTTGAAATTTTAAGGCCTCCCCAGAAATTATGCAGGAGGAATAAAAGAATGGTATGGTTTGAGGAAGGCAATGGAGAAGGAGTTTCAGATAAGGTGACCCAAACTGACATTTCTGAAAATGACACCTGAGTAGATAGAAAAGGGGGTGACACTGTCCCATGCGTTTGTGTGTCCCTTGCATTGCAAGGAAAAGAACCTGGGCAATTGTGTGCATGTCCTCGGTCATAGTAGGCTCAAGAGAAATAAATACAAAGGGAAAGGTCTGCATGCTTAGAACACTTTACTTCTCAAGTCAGCGAGGGCCACGGCATTGATAGTTGGGAATTGTGTACATCGTAAAAGCTTCTATTCAGTCATCATCTCACAAAAACAAAGGATGATGTCTCACTTGCTAGTGGCAAAATATAATCCACCAAATGATATCTCAACTGCTATTGGCAAAATATAATCCACCAAACAAACACAGGAACAGCAAATACTGCCCATGGTCACAAGGTTTGCTTTTGGGTTTAGCCACTGGTGAGGAAACTGTAGATGCCAACTGGCTTTGCAATGTATTTTTTGTCCATTAGAGGAAGAGAGAAATTTGATTACAGTTCAATTCGGTAATCAATTGGGTAATTATCTGATTTCTAAAACTATCTCTTTGGCCTAATCCTGTATAACACCCCTTCCCAGCTCCCTTTGGGAATGCCATTGCTAGCCCCTAATATCAGAATAATTCCCAGTTTGGCCTGGCTGATCTTGTTATTTTTCAATGCTTGTTACTTGGAGCTAATCAGAAATGTTTCCCAGTATCTATTTATTATGGACTGTTCCCAAGGAAAGACAGCAAATGTATGTTTGCACCAGGAACATTTCTATTGTTGGGTTAGGTCCTTTATTGTAGCTACATGTGTTTAAGAAGTGAACTCTCTGCATGTTAGAGGTATAAAATGCAGATGGTACAGATATAAAATTTAGAACTCTAAATCATAGAAATATTCCATACATTGAATCAGAGAGTTAGGTTTTTCTTTTGTGAAAGACTGAACAGGCAACAGGTCCTTGATTTCTCCAGAGGGACAACTGAACTAGACAAATTCTCTTTCTGGCTAAATTTTCCCAAGAGAGGTTTTCCTTATGTTCAGAGCATAAAGTGTTTTATTAACCAAGTGATGATGAGGGAGCAAACATAACTTTAGCATAGAGAAAAGCTTGTTTTGCTGTTTTGTGGTTTTTGACAATGCCAGATTTTCCTACTCTGTTTTATTTTTATTTTCCTCAAGGGATGGGCTATTGGTTTTCCTTTCTCCTCTTTCTGCTAATGGGTTGAACTTTCCTGCAATTCTTACTCTGTTGCTGTTCATGGCTTTCACTCACCCAGTTCATTGAGGTCTCCATCTTGGCTAATTGCAAGTTAATTGGTGAGAGAATGTGGCAATATTGTTCTGCCTTGCTTTGCTTTTACCTCTTGGCATGATCCTATAGATCTCATGCTCCCAAATCAAGCACCATAGGAAAGGGTAGATATATTTTAAAATGAATTTAATTTTTATTCTAACTTTATCCAGGTTACTGAGTGACCATGTGTGGTGATGATTTTTTGTGAGCTTTCTGTGTCACCCCCAGAAACCTGCCCTTGGTTATTTGATAGCAGCAGTTCAGCACTAACCACACTGAACCCTAACTCTTTGCACCAGAGCTGCCTTCTACTCTTTCATTTCTATTCATCAAATTCCAGAAGAACAATTCGTTCTATGTCATGTGACAGAAGCATTTGATGGAATCAATCTGGACATTGAAACCTCATTAAATGTTGATTTAGTGTGATTATGCAAAGAAATGACAGAGCCCTCATATTATGTCTAAAACCACGCTAAGCAAACGTAAAGGCCAGTTACATAAGTAAACCACAGAGGTGTTTAAATAAAAGTCAATGTGTCAAATCGATTTTCTAAACAAAGGGAATTCCCAGAAATTCATGATAGGGAAAAGCATGCGTGACGGTGCTCAGAATTACTATTTCATTGAAAGAAGATTGATGTGATTGGAGATGAGAAGCTACATTGACAGCATGGGGAGTGATGGGATGAAATGAAATGAAAGGATGTTCTGGCTGTCCTGAAGAGCAAATCTGGAAGTTGAAAATGTTTTCCTTCTCATTCCCATATTTATCCCTATGGCCTTGAAAGAGCCCTTTAGGACAGTCTGAAAGTGAAAAAATAATCAAGAGGTTGGTAATAAGGGTGAAGACTGTGTTCATAGTGTCTTGGCATCTGCATAGGGACTAGCAACTAAACATGTTACTAAGTTTAGAGCAGTCACCTTGAACTATAAAGGGAGATGAATGCAGCATTGGAAAATGGACCTCAGTGTTGATGAAGTTTCAGCTTCCCAAAGTTTTCCTTAATATCTGAGAAAGGAGTCCACCGGCCGAAACCTCATTATCAAACCATTTGCAGTTTCCGAATAATTCCCAAAGATAACAGTATTTTCATCTAAAAATAAAAGGTTTGCTTACTACAAGGAGGTATTTTGTTCTTCCAATAATTTCTGCTAAGAAAAAACTTTCTCTAATGCCATTATTACACCAAGGATCCAGTCAAAATAGACACCTGAAATCCTTCATCCTCCTGGCTCCTTTGAAATTTATATATTAACTTGAATGAGAATAGAAAATCAAAGTTTAATATTGCTACTGTTTCTTCCTCATTGAATTTGCAGAATAAGGGACAATGCAGAGGAAAACAAGTGTCACAAAGACAGACATACATAGATGAAATCTTCTCTCTTTGTATCTGTAAAGCATCAACAGTGATTTTGCCCAAGAATACAGGGAAGTTCTTTGTGTCAGGAATGAGCACAAAATTTAATCCACCTGTTTTTTTTTATGCACAGAAAACTGTAGCCCAGAAGCCATAAGGGAACTTACAGTGTACAATGTTGGTTTTCAAGTCAGAGATGGAAGTGAACATTGGTCTAGGCATTGGACAAATGTCCCACTTGTAGTCCCCAATGTCATCATGATTACAGCATCCTGTCCTGTATACAATACCTCTGCAATAAGAAACATCTGTAGGATTCTTTCCATTTTATTTCAGATTAGTAAAAGTGGTCTTATTTTAATATTAGTAACATATTTGATACTGTATATTATGAAAAGGAAGATATACAATAAACAACATCAATAAACTTCAAAGCAGGGCACTGGTCATTCTGCTTGTAATTCTAGCTACACATGTGGCTGAGATCTGAGGCTCAAGGGTCAAAGTCAGTCCCTGCCAGGAAAGTCCACAAGACTCTTTTGTCCAATTAGCTATCATAAATGCCAGAAGTGGAGCTGTGCCTAAACTGAGTGCATGATCACAAGAGTTCAGGGACAGCGCTCAAGCCCAACGTTCAAGCCTCAGGAGTGGTACAACTAATAAAGCAAAACTAAAACCACTCAACCCTCACATTTGGTCTCATAGCTTTGAGCCTTTGGATAAGGAAGGAGGAATAATATCTACAGATCTGATTACTCAGTGTGAGAGGCTTCCTTTTATAATTTATAACAATATGTAAGAAAAGAGGACGTCATCAGGCTTCAAAATGAACTTTGTCATCAGGAGTGCGTCTTACCCTGCTATTTCTTAGAGGTCTTTATCAAATAGAGGATGTACATAGAAGCTGAGAGGAATGTGGCTGGGAAGGAAAGGTCTTAGAAAGAGGGAGCATGTTTCCAATAGCTATGGCACAGGATGTAATCTCTGTTGACTCATTCTCTGAAAGATTGCAGAAAATGTAAAAAATATTTGAGAGGGAAGATAGAATGTGACCAGTAATGGCAATGATTATTCTGGGAAAGCAGTTTTCCTGAGTTGTCAGACTAAAGATAAATGATGTGTGGACAAGACAACATGGTCTTATACACTTTGAAATGGGCCACTGATTACCTTCTAAACATTTTTTCCCACTCTTCATTTGTCTCCTCTTACCTCTTGACCCCATTCCATCCCTTCTGAGTATTTGCTACCTACTGTAAAATTCATTTTTTTTGGTCAGTTGTGGGGCGTGACCTCTGGACCTGAATGCTGTCCCTCAGCTCTTCAGCTCAAGGTCAGTGCTCTACCACTTGTGCTACAGTGCCACTTCAGGTTTTCTGGTGGTTTGTTGAAGTTAAGAGATTCACGAACTTTCCTGCCCGGGCTGGCTTTGAACCGCGATCCTCAGATCTTAGCCTCCTGATTAGCTTGGATTACAGGTGTGATGTGAGCCACCAGTGCCCGGCATAAAGTTCATTTTTTGACATAACGTCTTGTATGTTTCATTGTTGCAATGGGTCCACCTGTATCCCTATTTAAACAGTTTGTTTTTTTTTCCCTTCCCCTCCACAAATTATACCAACATCAAATGCACTGAAAACAGGGGTTATACTGAGGGGGAGGGACATACAAATCAGCAAAGAAATCATCTGATAAACATGTTAGAAAGAATAGCTAGAAAGTAAAAACATTTGAGTCCTTATCTTGGGGTACATTTCGCCTAACATCATGACATGTGTATGTTCTAGGTAGGAGGAAGGATGCTGCTAAGAGTACAGACAACTTCATCATACCTGACTCCAAAACACGATAGCCATGGGGAATGGCTTTATAAAAACATGCATTACCATAAATCAGTCTTATATTTGGTGGTTACATTGTGATATTTTATATACACATACAGTAAAGCCTCATCAGAATCACCTAGTTTACCTTTCTCCTCATTTCTTCCCTTCTTTATATAACAATTTGAATCAAATTCGTTTATTTTCATATGTAGATATAAAGTATCTTGACCATAATTTTCATTAACTCACTTTATTGGCTCTCTCCCATTCTTCTGGTTACCATCCTTTATATGGCCTGTTTTAAGTGCCTATGATGCAATTTTTTAAAATTTAATTTAATTTTTTTTGTGAACATACAGTACAGGGGGATTACAATTACATGGGCAGGATAATGAGTACATTTCTTATCAAGCATTGCAGCCTCCTCCTTTGTTTACCCTTCACATCCCTTCCCAGCCTCCTCCCACCCCCCAATCCTCCCCCCCTCCTGCACCAAGGTTGTAAAGCTCCTTTTCGACAAGACAACTTGTACTTGTCATTGTTGCAACAGGTCCACCTGTATCCTTAAACGACTTTTTTTTCCCCATCTCCTCCACAAGTTATACTGACATCAAATATAGTGAAAGCGGGGGTTCTATGATGCAATTTTTGCAGACTGTATTGATTGTCCAAAAGCTTTTCACCATGGCAAGTCACACATGCTTATCTGATCACTTTTGTTTCTTGGTTAACTCTAGCACCTGTTGTCCAATAGCTCTTGGTGAATGTCTTCATACTATTTTTATATATAGCCTCGATAATTTCTATCCTTAACTTTCTCTTCTTCACATTTCACCTATAAATAAAAGAAGAATATATCTATGTTTTTTCCAGATGAGGAAAAATTGCAATTCCTTTTTTTTATTGTGAAAATACCATACAGAGGGATTACAATTTCATGGGCAAGGTATTGAGTACAATTTTTATCAAGCATTGCTGCCTCCTCCTTTGTTTCCCCTTCCCATCCCTTCCTTTCTCCCCCACTTTCCCCCTACCGTCCAAAGTTGTAAATTTGTGTTTCGACTATATATATGTATATATATATATATATTTATATTTATAGTAAAGATACTGTACAGAGGAGTTACAGTTACATCAGTAGGCTAATGAGGGCATTTCTTATCGAGCATTTTTTCCTCCTCCTTAGATTTTCCCCCACCATCCTTTCTCTCCACACCTCCTTAACTCTTCCCCACCCCTGACATTGCAAAGTTCAATTTCAACATAGTGTCCTGTATATCTTATTGTCAAAATGGGTCAACCTGCATCCTCATTTAAACATTCCACTCTACCTCTTCCCCTCCCTAAATTACAGAACACAGGAATCAAATGCAGTGAAAATAGTTTGAAGTGAAGGACTCCCAAGTTATAATTTTGAGTTAGTTTCAATATCCAGGTACATTTTATATTCTTGCTTCATTTCCTTTTGCTACCCAATTTTCAAGTAACTTTAATTATGAAATGTTACATTCCATATGCATGTTGGTCACTAACTTATGAAGTCTAAGTATATAAAATAACATATCTCACAGGCAATCTACAAAGCAAAACGATGGAGAAATAGAATTGTACAATGATAAACTTACCTTGTGCACATGGGCAGTAGGAAAATGTCCAGAATTCCATTAAAATGTTTGAACTTCAGGGGAACAAGATGGTTCTTTCCCATATTCCATTTCCTGGCAACTCACTGAAGTCTTCCTTACTGGTGTCTATAGCCCAGACTGAGAGAAAGCACGGGCTTTGTTTGTATTTTGAAAGGAGGTAGACCACATGTGCCAAACTCTAAGAGCGATTACTATGGAACTGGACCCTTGGTAAACTCTGTCTTGTCCCAGTTTACTCCTTGTTGAGGAGAAGTTGCATCTCCAAATATATTAGATAAAAAACCATGTTCTGTTATTTTAAAATTCAAAACAGATTCCTCTAGATTTCATTGCAATTCAATTTACTTTCAGAGCTGTTAATGTGAATTGAGATTCTTAATAATAAGACCTCTTCCTTCTTGTGTATTAACCTCATGGTATTTTTTATTTTCTCTTTCATGGGAAGGTATTTGGAGACGTTTTGGCTGAGCAGAAAAAAGTTTGGTGCATTTACCACATTCTTTTGGGCCAGAAAACACTATAAAGACTATTTGGAATAAAGACTATTTGAAAAATAAAGACTATTTAAAAAAACATTAGTTTCATTATTTTTTATTTTTTATTTTTTTATTGTGAAAATACTGTACAGAGGGGTTACAGTTACATGAACAAGGTAATGAATACATTTCTTACCAAGCATTGTTGCCTCCTCCTTTGTTTCCTCTACCATATCTTCCCTCCCAGCTCCAAACTACACTCTCTCCTCCCCTATTCCCTCTATCCTCGACTCAAGTGTAAAGTTTGTTTTTCAACATAGTATCTGGTACATCTCATTGTTGCAATGGTTAAACCTGTATCCTTATTTAAACATTTGTTTTTTCCCTTACCCTCCCTAAATTATACCAACATCAAATACAGTAAAAACAGAGGTTTTACTGTGGGGAAGAGAAATACAAAGCAACAACAAAAAAAAACCCACAGGGTACCTTATAAATATGTTAGAAACAATTTCAAGAAAGAAAAAAAATACTTGTGTCCCTATCTTGGGGTTCTTTTTGCTTAACCCCATCTTATCTGGTCATATATATATATATATATATATATATATATAAATATAGCTTTTGACATTTTCTACTTGTCCAAGACATATATTAGTTATTGCAAATAAGTGAAACCACGGGACCTATGTTTCTTTGGGCCTGGCTTACTTCATTTAATCTTTTTTTCCAAGTATTTCCATTTCCTAAGAAAGGGGGAAATGTCATTCTTTCTTATGGAGGCATAGAATTCCATTTTTTTGTCTATCTATCTATCTATCTATCTATCTATCTATCTATCTATCTATCTATCTACTATCTATCTATCTATCTATCTATCTATCTATCTATCTATCTATCTATCTATCTATCTACCACATTTTCTTGATCCACTCATCTACTGAGGGGCATCTGGTTTTGTTCCATATCTTAGCTATGGTAGATAATGCTGCAATGAACATAGTTGTACTGATAGCTTTAGTATGGTCTTGTTTGTGATCATTTGGGTAAATGCCCAAAAGTGGGATTGTTGGGTCATAGGGGAGCTCTATGTGGAGTCTTTTGAGGAACCTCCATACTACTTTCCAAAGGGGTTGAACAAGATTACACTCCCACCAAGAATGCAGTAGTAGGGCTACTAATTAAATCAAGGGGAAGTCTGTATGCATGTTTAATACAAGGGACAGAAAAGATTACACTCCCACCAAGAATGCAGTAGTAGGGCTACTAATTAAATCAAGGGGAAGTCTGTATGCATGTTTAATACAAGGGACAGAAAATAAGACTAGGGTCTCAAGTGCAGAACAGAGAAGACCACTTACAGTTAATGTTACTAATGTGTTACCTGAATGTTTTAATAATCATATGATCACCATCCATTATCTCTCTCTAACCATACAAGGCTGCTGCCTATCCAGCTATCCAGGATGATATCTCCTTTGAGCAAATTATACTTTGTATCTTTCAATGCTTGCACTTATAACTAATCAGAGTTTTTTTTTCAAGAATATCCATTTATTAGGTAATGCTTCTTTGAAAATCCGTACTTATCTCATAGTACTTATACAACCCATTAAACTTGTATAAGACATTGTGAGGGATTCTTAGACAGTGTTTAAGTCAGGCCATGCATGGATGTAGGTGGAGAATGTATGCTTGCCTGCTTTGCTGAATGTTGGAGATGTAGAATTTGGAAATCCAAAGAGCAGCGATATTATGTAGAACTACCAGGAGAATTGTACTCATCATTTATCAACAAAGTACAAAGCTTTTCATCTGTCAGAGGGAAGAAAAAGTGAAATAGACAATTATCTTCTCTAAATTAATAAATTGGCCAAAAGGTGATTTGCATAATATGCAACGTGGTCAAACCCCAGATAAAGTCATATATTACGACAATAAGCCCTTGTAAGACCATATTTCCAACCAAGTATGCCAGGAGGATAGTGGTAGTTATTGAAGGCGTCACATTGTTTTCTCAGTGAAGAAGTGCACACACAGTAGGAGGACGAGTAAAGTCTTTCTTAGTAAGAAGCTGTTAGAAAACACTTTATATAGGAAATGTGTATATCTTCAGTGCTTAGTAGGTGTACAAGAAAGACAAATATTTGTGATTGAGTAGACTTGACGAATAAGAAAAGTAGGGTAGAAGACAGGAAGGGTGGAAGAAAGGCAGGATAGAGTGGAGGAGGATTAACATGCTATACAACCACATTGATGATGAAGCTGCAGTCACATCATTAGCATTGAGAAAATGATGTATTTGGTTTGCCATTTTGTGAGTGATAGTGATGTGCTTTTTTGTTCTTTCTTTTGGATATTTTTCTAGGTGGTAGACATTTTTTTTAAATTTAATTTAATTTAATTTTATTTGAGAACATACTGTATAGAGGGGTTACAATTACATGGGCAGGATAATGCATACATTTCTTACCAAGCATTGCAGCCTCCTCCTTTGTTTACCCTTCACCTCCCTTCCCAGCCTCCCACCTCCCCCCCACCCAATGATACCCCCCTCCCCCTCACACAGTGACATTGTAAAGCTGGTTTTGACATGACATTTTGTACTTCTCATTGTTGCAACAGGTCCACCTGAATCCTTAAACGACTTGTTTGTCCCCATCTCCTCCACATGTTATACTGACATCAAATACAGTGAAAGCGGGGGTTACACTGTGGGGGAGGGACATACAAAGCAACAAAGAAATAATCTTATAAATGCGTTAGAAACACATGCATGAAAGAAACGAAAACGTTAAAATACATATTTAAGTGTTCGTTTTCCTAACATCACATTATCTGAGCTTTTCCGCTTGACTCATACCTATACTAGATATTGCAAATAAGGGAAACCATGGCACCTATGTTTCTTTGGGCCTGGCTTACTTCACTTAATATAATTTTTTCCAAGCCTTTCCATTTCCTAACAAATGGGGAAATGTCATTCTTTCTGATGGAGGCATAGAATTCCATTGTGAATATATACCGCATTTTCTTGATCCATTCATCTACTGAGGGGCATCTGGGTTGGTTCCATATCTTAGCTATGGTAAATAATGCTGCAATAAACATAGTTGTGCTGGTAGCTTTAGTGTGGTCTTGTTTGTAAACATTAGGGTAAATGCCCCAAAGTGGGATTGCTGGATCATAGGGGAGATCTATGTGAAGCCTTTTGAGGAACCTCCATACTGCTTTCCAAAGTGGTTGAACAAGTTTACATTCCCACCAACAATGAAGTAAGGTTCCTTTCTGTCCACATCCCCTCCAGCATCTGTTGTTGTTAGAGTTCTTGATTTTTGCTGTTCTAACTGGAGTGAGGTGATATCTCAATGTTGTTTTGATTTGCATTTCTTTTATGGCTAGGGAGGTTGAGCATTTCTTCATGTGTCTATTGGCCATCCTTCTTTCTTCTTCAGAGAAGCTTCTCTTTAAGTCTTTCAGCCACTTATTTATTGGGCAGTTGTTTCTTTGAGGATTTGTTGTTGGGTGGTTTAATTTTTTGAGTTCCAAGTATATTTTAGATATGAGACCCTTGTCTGTTGTATGGCTAGTAAAGATCTTCTCCCAATCGGTGGGCTTTCTATTGATCTTGCTAGCTATGTCATTTGCCCTGCAGAAGCTCTGCAACCTTATGCAATCCCATTTGTCCAACCTTTCTTTGATTTGTTGTGTTTCCGGGTCTCTATTCAGAAAATTTCGGCCTGAGCCAAGGAGACCTAGGGTTTCTCCTATTCCATCCTGTAATGTTTTCAGAGTGTCTGCTTTGAGTTCAAGGTCTTTGATCCATTTGGAGTTGATTCTGGTGCAGGGTGATATATAAGGATCTAGCTTTAGTTTTCTACATGTAGTTAACCAATTTTGCCAGCACCATTTACTGAAGAGGCTGTCTTTTTTCCATTCTATTGTTTTAGCTCCCTTATCGAAGATTAGATGGCTATAGGTCTGTAGGTTCATTTCTGGGTTTTCAATTCTATTCCATTAGTCCTGAGGTCTGTTCTTATGCCAATACCAAGCTGTTTTGATTACTATGGCTTTAGAGTAGAGTTTGAAATTTGGTATTGATATTCCTCCAGCAGTGTTCTTTCTGTTGCTGAGCGTTTTTGCTATTCGGGGTCTTTTATTGTTCCATATGAATTTTTGGATTGCCTCTTCTATTTCCTTGAAGAATGAGGGTGGAATTTTGATTGGTATTGCGTTGAATTTGTAGATAGCCTTGGGAAGTATTGCCATTTTCACGATGTTAATCTTGCCAATCCAGGAGCATGGGAGGTTTTGCCATTTTTTAAGTTCTGTGTTGATTTCCTTTTTCAAGATTTTAAAGTTTTCATCGTAGAGGTCCTTCACTTCTTTAGTTAAGTTAATTCCTAGGTATTTTATTTTTTGTGGGGCTATTACAAATGGAGTTGCTTTCCTAATTTCAGCCACACTTTTCTTATTGTTGGCATACAGCAAAGCCATTGATTTTTGGGGGTTAATTCTACAACTTGCTACTTTGCCAAAGTTTTGAATCAGCTTGAGTAATTTGGGAGTGGAGTCTATGGGATTCTTTAAATACAAGATCATGTCATCTGCAAAGAGGGAGAGTTTTATTTCTTCTTTCCCTATTTGGATCCCCTTTATGTCTGCATCTTGTCTTATTGCTGTAGCTAGGCATTCTAGTACTAGATTGAAGAGAAGTGGAGAGAGTGGGCATCCTTGTCTTGTTCCTGAGTTAAGAGGAAATGGCTTTATTTTTTCACCATTGAGTATAATGCTGTCTGTAGGTTTGTCATATACAGCCTTTATTGAATTGAGGAATGTTCCATGGATTCCTAATTTTTCCAAAACCTTCATCATAAAGGGGTGTTGGATCTTGTCGAATGCTTTCTCTGCATCTATTGAGATAACCTTGTGGTTCTTGTTCTTGCTCATGTTGATGTGATGAATAATATTAATTGATTTGCGTATATTGAACCAGCTTTGCATCCCTGAAATGAATCCTGTTTGATCGTGCTGTATGATTTTTTGGATGAATTGTTGAAGTCGGTTGGCCAAAATTTTGTTGAGAAGTTTTGCAGCAATGTTCATCAAAGAAATGGGTCTATAGTTGTCTTTCTTTGATGAGTCCCTGCCCGGTTTTGGGATGAGGGTTATGATGGCTTCATAGAATGTGTTCGGTAGTGAGCTTTCTCTTTCAATTTCATTGAAGAGTTGGAGGAGAATTGGTGTGAGCTCTGCTTTGAAGGCCTTGTAAAATTCCGCTGTAAAACCATCTGGTCCTGGACTTTTCTTAGCTGGGAGGTCTCTTATTGCTGTTTCTATTTCAATGCTTGATATGGGCCTGTTAAGATAGTTTAACTCATCTTGGTTTAGTTTTGGCAAGTCAATATTTGCTAGGAAGAGGTCCATTTCTGTCAAGTTGTCAAACTTATTAGCATAAAGTTTTGAGAAGTATTCCCTTATAATGTTCTGAATCTTGGTTGTTTCCGTGGTGATGTTTCCATTCTCATCTCTGAGTTTATTAATTTGGGTGTGTTCTCTTCTTTTTCTGATAAGATTTGCTAAGGGTCTGTCAATTTTGTTAAGTTTTTCAAAGAACCAACTCTTTGTTTTGTTGGTTCTTTCTATAGTTTTTTTGGATTCTAATTCATTTAATTCTGATTTAATTTTGATTATTTCTTTCCGTCTACTGGATTGGGGTTTATCTTGCTGCTCTTTTTCAAGGAGGTTTAGATGTGTCATTAAATTGTTAGTTTCCGATCTCTGCAATTTGTTGATGTAGGAGCTCAGAGCTATAAACTTGCCTCTGAGTACTGCCTTTGCTGTGTCCCAGAGGAGCTGGTAATTTGTGTGTTCATTTTTGTTGAATAGCATGAACATTTGAATTTCCTTTCTAATCTCTTCCATGACCCACTCATGATTCAGCAGTGTGTTGTTCAGCCTCCATGTGATACCGGACTTTCTTTGGTGGCTTTTGGTGTTGAGTTCTAATTTTATTCCCTTGTGGTCAGAGAGAATGCAAGGTATAACTTCAATGTTTCTGAATTTAGACAAATTTGCTTTGTGGCCTAAAATGTGGTCTATTTTAGAAAACGTTCTATGTGCTGCTGAGAAGAACATGTATTCTGATGCTGCTGGGTGAAATTTTCGGTAAATGTCTGTTAAGTCTAGTTGATCTATGCAGCTGTTTAGATCTGCGTTTTCTCTGTTGAGTTTTTGCCGAGTTGATCTATCTAATGGGGAGAGTGGTGTGTTAAAATCCCCAACAATTAATGTCTTTGGATCTATATGGGATTTGAGGGAAAGCAGTGTTTCTTTGATAAATTTGGGTGCTCCATTGTTTGGCGAATAGATATTTAGAATTGTAATATCCTCCTGAAGGAGAGATCCTTTAATTAGTATGTAGCGACCTTCTTTATCTCTTCTCATAAATTTTAATTTGAAGTCTATTTTATCTGATATTAGGATTGCAACTCCCGCCTGTTTATGAGGGCCGTTTGCTTGGTAGATTTTGTTCCAGCCTTTAACATTGAAAATGTGTTTGTTTTTATGGGCAAGATGTGACTCTTGCAGGCAGCAGATAGAAGGGTCTTGTTTTTTAATCCAACTAGACAGTCTATGTTGCTTAATTGGAGAGTTCAGTCCGTTAACGTTAAGAGATAGGACTGAGAGGTATTTGGGAGTTCCTGCCATGTTATCCACCTTCTTGGGGGCTGCGAAAACTGGGTTCTTCCTATGGTTCTTGGATTCTCAGTTTGGGTGCAGTTTGTTGGCCTTTATTGTGGTCTTGTTGGTTTTCTATGTGTAGGACATCTTTAAGAATCTTTTGTAGGGCTGGTTTGGTAGAGATGTATTGTTTCAATTTTTCTTTGCTGTGGAAGGTTTTTATTTGGCCTTCAGTTATGAAGGAGAGTTTAGATGGGTACAGTATTCTTGGTTGATAGTTGTTTGTTTTTAGGGCATGGCATACATCATTCCATGCTCTTCTTGCTTTGATTGTCTCTGCTGAGAAATCTGAGGTGATTCTAATTGGTTTCCCTTTATAGGTGATTACCCTTTTCTCCCTGACAGCTTTAAGGATCTTTTCCTTGTTCTGAGTTGATCCTGTGTGGATTATAATGTGAAGGTGGGATGTCCTATTCTGGTCTGGTCTATTTGGGGTTCTAAAGGCTTCTTGTATCTGAATAGGCCTATCTTTTTGCATGTTTGGGAAGTTCTCTGCTAGGATCCTGTTAAACAAATTTCCTTGACCATTAACTTCTGTTTCTAGGTGCTCCTCTACACCCATTATCCTTAGATTAGGCCTTCTGATGGTGTCTTCCAGGTGTTGAATAGATCTATCATATTTCTTGGACTTGTCTTGGATGGTTGTATGTTCTTTCTCTATAATATCTAGGCTGTCTTCAATCCCTGAGATTCGATCTTCTGCATGGTCTAACGTGCTGTCAAGACTCTCTACTTTGTTTTTTTTTTTAATCTCTTTTCCTTCTAATTGGTCAGCTTTGATGGCTTCAAGTTCTTTGTTGAAGCTCTGTTTTAGGTCTTGTATGAATCTCTTTACTTCCTTAATTTGGTGTTCAGTGTTTGTCCTCAAATCACTTAGTTGATTGGATATGGTTTCTTTGGACTCTCATTCCTTCTGTTGGGTTCCATTCAGCTTTCCCTTTGTGGTCTCCCTGACTTCCTTCAGCTCTTTGTTAATGGATTCTATGGATGCCTTTAGTGATCTTTGTGTGTTCTCTACCTGGTCTCTCAATTCCTGTATTACTCTTTGATTAGCTTCCTCGCGTTCGTGGGATTCCTGCAGTTCTCTTTGAGTGTTCTCAGCCTGCTCACGCCATTCCTCCCTTTCTCTTTGAGTATTCTCAAGTTGTTCACGCAAATCCTGTATTAGTTTTTGAGTAGCTTCCTCACGCTTATGATATTCCTGTATAAACTTCTGGGATGCCTCCTCTCTCTCCCTATCACACTCATACAGAGTCCTTTGTACATTGTCAAACTTCTCATTTATCATGTTTGCTAGTAGTGCTTGTAGAGCTATTTGGGAACTCTCCTCTGGATTATTCATTATCTGTTCTAATCCCTGATTATCAAGATTGGGAATTGAAATACCCGAATTTGCCATTTTTCTTGTGTTTTTCTGGCTTACTCTGCCCATTTGAGATGAAGATAGCACCAGTTTTGTGCTGGAACACTATCTTAAGGCAACCATCAACCAAAGTTTGCATTTGTACAGTCAATAGTCTACAGACACAATCTAGTTCAACAGATACATCTATTCAACATCAAACGACTATATGTTAAAGGACTTTGAACCGCAGAAAAGAATTTGGAAAACCAGAAATTATTAGGATTAGGGAGAGATGTGGGTAAAAAATAGGAATAGATTGGTGTGGGGAGGCACAGGGAGAGTTAACTATGTCCTAATCACAATGCAGGAAATGGGTTGGGTAGGATGCAAGTAGAGAGAGAGAGAAAAGGAAGAGACGGAAAGGGGAATGAAAAGAGACCAGAAAAAAATAGAAATGTAAAGATTAATGTTATTATAGAGATTAAAAGACCGTGTATTTAGAGAGGAATGTGAATATATTGAGAGAAAGGGAGGGACATAGAGGAGATGTGAAAAACTTTAAGGATGGGAAAGGGAGAACAAAAGATCAGAAGTTCAGTAGAGCTAGACAAAAAACAAAAAGATAATTAAGAAAGAAAGAAAAAGAGAAAGAAGACAAGAAAAGGAAGGAAAACGCTCATTCACATATTCCTAAAATAAAAATTATAAGAGGAGAGAAAATAAAAGTTACTGGAAAACACTTATTTTTTCAGAAGAGGCAAAAATTAAAGATTAATAAAAGTTTTAGAAGAGAAAAAATATTTATATATATATATATATAAGGTAACAAAAAACAAACAAAAAAAGAAAAGAAGAAGAATTAAAAAAAAAGTTTTTTGATTTTTTTTTTGGGGGGGGAGGGGTAGGAAGAATCCTGTATCTCCCTTTTGTCTGTAACCAGTCTCTTGTTGGAGTCTCTGGTCAGCTTGAGGTCCTGTGGCTTGATTGGTTTCTTAAGTCGGTTTGTTGGAAGAGGCAGAAAAATGCTCTGCTTTACCCAAGATTTTGAGATCCCCCTCCCAGGTTGGTTTTCTGGGAGGGTGATCTGCTTTGAGAATCACAAAAGAGGGGGATGCGGTGATGAGGCTAGGTTCTGGGTAGAGCTGAGGCCTTTCAACAAACAGTAGCTTTTCCCTGGGGCTATTTTGTGATAAAGCTCACAGCGCCCAGCCTGGAGCCATTCTCAGGGTTTCTGTTTTTCAATTGATTGTGGAGGCTGCTAGAGGGAGGGGCAGCCTCTGGCTCTGGTTACCCAGTGAGGCAAGCCACTCCAATGGCTGGCGCCTGAGCTGGGTGACTTTTCCCTGGATGGAGCTGAGTCTGGCAGGTCACTTCGCCGTTAAGTTCTTGTGACCTGCTAAATGACTCGTTTTTTTCCAAGGCCTGAGCTGGAGCTAGCAGATCCTCCGAGCTTTGTCAGTATCCAAGATGGAGATCACCGGTGCTGGGGGGGGAGGGGTGGCCTTCCCTCCTCTGCTCCCTGAGAAGGAGTGAGGACGTCGGGCTTGTACTCACGCCGAGTCTTGGATCCTGGGTCGTCTCTGGTCTGCAAACTGCAGGATGAAGATGTCCGTTCCTTGTTGGTTCTTGTTGGTGTTGAGTAGAATCCGCTCGTCCGCTGCGTCTGGCTCCTTCGTCCCGGACTCTCTGTGTCTCAGGTATGACTCCGCGGCGGTGGTCACCGCCGTGACCCTGCCGCCGCAGCGGCAGCTGCTGGCAGGCGCTCAGATGTGTCTCCTTGGCTTCCCCTCTCTTGACTAACTCTCTGTCCTGTGATGGCACACTTGGTGTGATTCTCTGGCTTAGGACTGTTCACTGGAACTCTAAAACTGCTTTCTATGTGAGAGCTTGTTCAGATTCCAGCTTCTCCTCCACCATCTTCCTGGAACTCCTCAGTGTTAGAAATTTTTGATTTGAAGTGTTGTTGTTATTCTATATAGGTGACCTTCTCTGATGGTGTTATTTTGTGAAATTGTTGGTCCAATAGAAAACCTTCTACTTGGTTATAGGAGAGCACCAAGTAAAGAAAATTACTTTTAAAAATTTTTATTAGGTAGTTAAACGAAGAGGTTTTCAATTCTAGAAATCAGGTTGTAGGTTTAATGCATCTTGATAATGTCTTCCCTCCCATTTTTCTCTCCCTACTTTACTTTTATTTACTCTTACATATGACCAGGAAGCAGGATGATAGGAATTCCAAGCAATACCAGGAATGTCCTAAACTTCCTGGTGTTGAATTGAAGATTGGGAATTACACATAAGAAAACTGTGGTACCAGGAGAATGCAAGATGTTGATACTAGGACTCCAGATCTAGTATTATATGTACAGAGTAGCTACAGGAAAGATAAGGGTACAAGGAAGACTGGAAATTCGAGAGCTTTGTCAGCAACTATTTGAAGAGGTCATGACTTCAAACCATTCATTCTTTTGATATTGGTTTTAACTCATGGACATCTTTTTTTTTTTTTTTTTTTAAATTGTATTTTATTTTATTTGAGAACATACTGTACAAAGGGGCTACAATTACATGGGCAGGATAATGGATACATTTCTTACCAAGCATTGCAGCCTCCTCCTTTGTTTACCCTTCACTTCCCTTCCCCGCCTCCCCCCTCCCCCCACCCAATTTTACCCCCCTCCCCCCACCCAATTATACCCCCCTCCCCCCCCCACACCGGCATTGTAAAGCTGGTTTTGACATGACATTTTGTACTTCTCATTGTTGCAACAGGTCCACCTGAATCCTTAAACGACTTGTTTGTCCCCATCTCCTCCACATGTTATACTGACATCAAATATAGTGAAAACGGGGGTTACACTGTGGGGGAGGGACATACAAAGCAACAAAGAAATAATCTTATAAATGCATTAGAAATACATGCATGAAAGAAACGAAAACATTAAAATACATATTTAAGGGTTCATTTTCCTAGCATCACATTATCTGACCTTTTCCGCTTGACTCATACCTATACTAGATATTGCAAATAAGGGAAACCATGGGACCTATGCTTCTTTGGGCCTGGCTTACTTCACTTAATATAATTTTTTCCAAACCTTTCCATTTCCTAACTATTGAAGCAATCTGGATTTGGCTGATAAGTAGTCTGCTCCTGAGAGATAACAAGATGGAGTCTTTGTACTCAAAATAGTCAAATGGAACCAATTTTGTAGTCAAAGATAGAACCAACTGTAAGTTGTGTCAGATATAATCCAATAGGGATCAATGGACTGGAGTAGATGGAGAAGTGAAGGGTTAGGATTGGACAGAAATGAATTTAAGTTCAGAAGAGAACTAAGGTATGAGGGTAAGAACAGCTTAGGGTAGGGGTGTATGTAGTATGAGGAGATTAAAGACCTTGTTACCCAGTGCAAGAGGTGGAAAATAATTCAAAGAAAGATTACGTACGGAGTATCTTAGAGATCTAGATGAAGATAAGAAAAAGAAGTTATAGATAAGTATATTTGGGAGACTTGTTGATATTAGAAAAAGATTATTCAGATATTATTGGAAAGTCACTTAATCTATTAACTCCTGACATTATTGTTTACAAACATAGAAGGAGGCCTTACTCTGTGTATAGAACTATACAGGTCAGCTCTGATGGAGTAGTAGTATAATGTGGAGAGAATGGAGAAGGGGAGAGTGAGAGAAAAAGAAAGAAAACTCTTACCAGTTAGGAAATTGGAAGTGGAAGAACAAAAAAAATAATGATGAATAATAGAAGGTTGAAGTGGAATGGCAAATCCTAAAGTAGCTAGGATTACACATATGGGACAATGACTATTGGCTTTTTCCTTTTGTTTTGTTTTTTATTTATTTGTCTTTGAGGGTAAGGAGAGGGTCACAGAAATGATGGCAGTAGCATTCAGTGAAAAGTATGGTGGAAATGAACTCTATAACATGTGGGTGAGGATGGGAGGAAAAACCTGGGAGAGAGTGAGGGAAGGTGTGACATTGTCCAAAAGAAATGTACCCCTTTATCTGACTGATATAACTGCAAGCCCTCTGTACAGCACCTTTACAACAACAATAAAAATACATTAAGAAAATAGAAGCAATGGAACTATAAACTCACACCTGATGATTGATAGCCTAGAGCATTCTAAGGAAAGGAGAAGAAACAGGGAACTTATATGTCTTGTGGCATTTTAGGTGCGTCCCTGCTCTATGTTTAGAACCACTTTCCTTTGTGGCAAAACAACAGGAAACAATACCAAACTCAATATAACTTCAGTGTTAGAACCAACCAAGTTTCCAAGTTGCAATTCTTAATATCTCTAAGCTATAGATGGAGTAGGAGAGAATTCTCTACCTTCAAAAGGTTTGTCATAAGTTCTCTTTTTTAAAGACTGATATGATTTTCATGTTGACAAAAATGATTTCTTTAGTGCCAAACCCACGTTGGAAGGACTCTGTCATCATCTTGAAATAACACTGAATACTGGATTCTCCTTTGAGTGACAATTCTCACTGATTGCACTGGCCAGAATTGTTGGTGCATCAAGTGGAGAAAGAGGTGGCTTTCTCTGCCACTCTGAAAAAAAAAAGAGCAGCAACGAAATACAATTGTGAGGCAGTGTCTTCGCAAGGAACTTGTGCCACCATAGGAATGAGCTACATCATTACAGATCTCTATGTCAACTATTTACCTGCATTTTTTGCTCAAGTCAGCATCATGAAAATCTGAAAAATTCAGAAGATTAAAGCCCCATATTTCTTGCTGGTCCTGTGCCTGTGGACCTCAGAAGTGCAGCCTGGCTCCTAATTGTCTGCTCTGTCTGAACACTAGATGTTGTTTTTTTCTTCACTTCTTTAGTTAATTCCTAGGTATTTTATCTTTTGTGGGTCTATTCCAAAAGGAGTTGCTTTCCTGATTTCAGCTGTGCTCTTCTCATTAGTGGCGTAAAGAAAAGCCATTGAATTTTGAGGGTTAATTTTGTGTCCTGCTACTTTGCCAACATTTCAGATCAGCTTCAGTAACATGGGAGTGGAGTCCATGGAGTTCTTTAAAAACAAGATCATGTCATCTGCAAAGAGGGAGTGTTTGACTTCATCTTTCCCTATCTGGATCCAATTTATGTTTGTATCTTGTCCTATTGCTTTAGCTAGGCATTCTAATAGCAAGTTAAAGAGGCGTGGAGAGAGTGGACATCCTTGTCTTGTTTCTTAGTTTAGAGGAAATGGCTTTAGCTTTTCACCATTAAGTATAATGCTGGCTGTAGGTTTGTCATTCATAACCTTTATTGTATTGAGAAATGTTCCCTGGATTCCTAGCTTCATAAAGTGGCATTGGATCTTGTCAAATTCATTTTCTGCTTCTATTGACATAGTCATGTGTTTCTTATCATTGCTCTTGTTGATGTAATGAATTACATTAATTGATTTGCATATAATGAACCAGTTTTGCATCCCTGTCATGAATCCTGTTTGTATACATATAGGATAAGCTTATCAGATCAGCTGAAAAGCTTAAAGCCCTGTACATATGACCATATATGATGATTCTAATTGAACTGAACCCCAAGATATGGACACAAGTGTTCTGTATTTATTATTATCAGTTTAAATGCACTATGTGATTTTTGTTGTTGTTGTTGTTTCCTTTGTGTGTTTGTTCCCCTAAGGCATATCCCCTGTTGTCACTGTACTTGATTTTGGTACCCTGCATCTTGAATATACATTTTTCTAATCTGAGGAGGGGAAGGGGCATAAGGAAACATAGGATAACCTATTCAAACACAGATACCCACAGGACAGTAAATGGAAATTAACTTTACAACTTTGGGCAGGGGTTGGGTAGGAGAGGTGGGTAGGAGTGTGGGAGGTGGGGAGGGAAAGCATAGTGGAACAACAACAACAAGGGGGAAACAAAGACACAGGATGGCTCCTTGCAACAATGATACCCACAAGACAATATATTGGAAATGAACTTTACATTTTGGGTGGTGGTGGGGGAAGAGTAAAGCAGGTAGGGGAGGGAAGGGATAGTGGGAGGACAACAAGGGAAAGGGTAACAATGTGTGACAAGGTATGCACTCATTCTGTTACTCATGTACCTGTAACCTCTCTGTACAGAATCTTTACAATTTACAACAAAAAAAGAAAGGACAGGGCTATGGTGTGATTTCTAAAACCAAAGCAAGCAAATGTAAAGTCCTGTTCACCAAAAACTACAGAGGTTTTTAAATACAAGTCATTGTGTAGAATGGATTGACTCAGCAATGTAAAGTCCAGTAATTCATAATAAAGAAAAACATGTATGATGAAACTCACAATTACTATTTATTTGAAAGCAGATTAATGTGATTGGAGATTAGAAGCTACAAGTGCATAGGTTCGGGTTGGTTGAATCAAATCAAATGAAAGTAAGTTTAGGTCCCGTCCTGAAGAACAAATCTTGATGATGAAAATGTTTTCATTTTGGCTCCCACAGACTTACCATATTTTGTTAAATATATCTTTAACATATTCTGAAAATAAATAAAACAATGTATAGATGTTGTTAATAAGCATGAAGTCTGTGTTCTCAGAATCTTGGAATATGAATGTAGACTAGCAAATACAAAATGCTATTTAGTTTACAGGAGTCACCTTGAAAGGAAAGCAGAGATGAATGCAGCATTGGAAAATGGACTTCAGTGCTGATGAAGTTCCAATTTCCCAAAGTTGTCCTGAATAACTCACAGAGGAGTCTACCTGCAGAAGTCTCATTATCAAAACTTTTGTATTTCCTTAATGATTCCCAGAGATAACAGGGTTTTAAATTAAAAATAAAATGTTTGCATGAAACATGGAGAAGGGTTATCCTTCTAATAATTTCTACCAAGGTTAACCTTTGTCAAATGCCATTATTACAGCAAGGATACAGTGTAAATTAACAATCAATCAACTTCAACCTCTTGGCTCCTTGGAAATTAGTATATTAACTTGAATCAGAACAGAAGGAGTTAAGGGAGCCATAGGAAGAAAGGAAATGTTTATTTCTGCTACACTTTCTTCCCCATAGCATTTCCTGAGGTAGGAAAAATGGGAGAAGATATAAGTATGAAGATTGACACAAAACAAAGGCTCACGTAAATGAAATCTTCTCACTATGTGTGTGTGTGTGTGTGTGTGTGTGTGTGTGTGTGTGTGTGTGTGTGTGTGTGTGTGTGTGTGTGTATCTATATATCTGGGAAATAAGAAGCAATTACGGGAGAGTAATCTGTGATTGGCTCATCTGAGGAATATTTGAAATATTCCTGTCAGGTACAGCATCCTCTCTCCCTCAGATAATAACATGTGTCCCACTCAGTATTGGACACACATTATTTTGTTATGAAATCATCTCTGCATTCCAGTTTTTTAGTGACTCACATCTTTGACCTTCCTATAAACATCCATCATTCCCCATTCTTTTTGTCACATGTATTTGTTGAGAGACAAATACATGGAAACCTCCCTCCTTGTTCAATGACATTGACCAAGAAGATAAGCAATCTTCTTACCATATACATCTTTGGTATCAGAAGCATCCTCAGAAGGGTCATCTGTGGTGGACTCATCTGAGGAAGATTTGAAATATTTCTGTAAGGTAAAGCATACTCTCTCCCTCAGATAATAACATGTGTCCCACTCAGTATTGGACACACATTATTTTGTTATGAAATCATCTCTGCATTCCAGTTCTTTAGTGACTCACATGTTTGACCTTCCTATTAACATCCATCATTCCACATTCTTTTTGTCACATTTATTTTTTGAGAGACAAATACATGGAAACCTCCCTCCTTGTTCAATGACATTGACCAAGAAGATAGGCAATCTTCTTACCATATACGTCTTGGGTATAAGAATCATCCTCAGAAGGGTCATCTGTGGTGGACTCATCTGAGGAAGATTTGAAATATTTATGTAAGGTAAAGCATCCTCTCTCCTTCCGATAATAACATGTGTCCCACTCAGTATTGGACACACATTATTTTGTTACAAAATTAGCTATGCATTCCCGTTGTTTAGTGACTCACATCTTTGACCTTCTTATAAACATCCATCATTCCCCATTCTTTCTGTCACATGTATTTGTTGAGAGACAAATATGTTGAAACCTCCCTCCTTGGGCAGTGACATTGACAGAGAAGATAGGCAATCATCTTACCATATATGTCAGTATAAGAAGCATCCTCAATAGGATCATCTGTGGTGGACTCATCTGAGGAAGATTTGAAATATTTCTGTCAGGTACAGCATTCTCTCTCCTTCAGATAATAACATGTGTCCCGCTCAGTATTGCGCACACATTGTTTTGTTATAAACTCATCTCTGCATTCCCGTTGTTTAGTGACTCACATCTTTGACCTTCCTATAAATGCCCATCATTCCCCATTCTTTGTGCCATGTTATTTGTTGAGAGACAAATACATGGAAACCTCTCTCCTTGGGCAGTGACATTGACTGTGGAGATAGTACAATGTTCAAATCCTCCTATTTTCTCTTCCATGACAAAATGTTTCCAAGAAGGAATATGGGAAGGTACAGTGGACAGCCTTGTTTGTCAACTCAGAGATTGGAAGTGAACATTGACAAATGCCCGGGGTGTAGCAGCACACCTTAGGCATCACTGTCTCCGTGATTACAACATCCTGTTGTACTAAAATCTTCCTCCTTAAATTACAACTATAGAATCCATTTCATCTTAATTTAAACCAGTAAAAGTTGCTTTACATTTGACATTAGCCAGGAAATTCTTTCTTCAAATTATTCAAAGATGTATATGCATATATATATATATATATATATATGCATATATATATCAACAATAACCCTAAACAGGGCACTGGAGGTTCTTATTTGCAATTCTAGCTACTCAGGTGGCTGAGATCTGAGATCAAGGATCAAAGTGAGGCCTTGACAGGAAAGTCTATGAAACTCGTCTGTCTAATTAACTACCGTGAAGGCCAGAGGTGGATCTGTGGTTCAAGTGATTGAGTGCATGATCATAGGAGCTCTGGGACAGCAGTCAGGCCCCAGTTCAAGCCCCAGGAGTGGCACAAACAATAAAGAAAAACAAAACACACTCAACCCCTCATGTCTGGCCTCACAGCCTTGAACCTTTGGCTAAGGAAAGAGGAATAATAACTATGGATCTGATAACTCTGTGAGAGAGGCTTGCTTCTAGAATTTATAACAATATGTAAGGAAGTGGAGATTACCTAGCTTCAAAGTGAACTAGATTATCAGGAATGCATCTTTCCCTGGGTTTTCTTAGAAGCCTATATAAAATAGAATATGCACATGGAAGCTGTCAGGAAGGAGACTGGGAATGAAATGGCCTTAGAAAAAGAATTCGAATGGCAGGACAGGTTTCCAGTAACTATGGTGTCTGATGTAGTCTCTGTTGACATTCTTTTAAAGATTAAAAAAAAGAAGAAAACATTTGAGATGGAAGATTAACTGTGAGTAGTAATGGTCATTTTTATTCTTAAAAGCAGTGTCCCTGAGAGGTCAGACTGAAGACAAATTCTACCTAAACAAGACAACATTGTCCTCTTACACTTCTTGAAATAAGCGACTGATTATCTTCTAGACATTTTTCCTCTTCTTCATTGGTTTCCCCTTTCCCATGGACCCGAATTCATCCCTTCTGAGTATTAACTTTTTAGTGTTTTATTTTGCTGAACTTTGACTTGGGTTTTTAAAGAACTGTACAGTTTGAGATGTCCTGTGAATCTACTGTGTTTCATTAGTTGTGTTTGTATATAATTGCATAGCATCGAAGCCATTTACTTATGACTTTGTAAGCTAAATCTAGCTTCCACATATAGGGGAAAACATGAGTGAAGTGGAAAGGAGGGGGAAATGCAGACAAGAATTGGATCCATATTCTATAAAGTTGAGAAAAGTAAAGGAAAGTGTGGGTAGGGGAAGGATAGGTGCAAATGTTGAAAGAAGTGACATTGATTAAGATATATTGTGCTCACTCTTAAATAACAACTCCTATGACAGTTAATAAAAGATTATAATAAAATAAAAGGCCTTATAATAATAATAATTGGTACTAGACTGTGTGGTTCATCCAGAGAAAACATCTGCCTGAATTCAGAAAACAGAACCCAGTGTCATGATAGCTTAAAATTGGAAGGGAGATGGATCTAGGCTTTGAACAAGAGGTCAGGAAGGTACAGCTTCATGAAAATATCAAAGTCACTGCCTCAGACAGTAAGTATTTGCACAGTCTTTTACTTACCAGAAGAAACCAGGATAGCAGCAACACCCAGTATTACAAGGAATGCCAAGAACTTCATGGTTCTGAGTTGAAATTTTGAATCACAATGAAGGTAACTCTGGTACCAGGATAAGACAAGCTACTGACACCAGGACTCTGAACTTAGATTATATATGTTGAGTGCACCAATCAGGAATTTCCATCTAAGTATCTGGATGAGTGATTCCTGGAGAAGTTAGGTCAGAGTCAACAGAGGAAAGTAGATTAAAACCAGAAGCCCTTTGAAAAGGTCATGAGTTCTCTTCCTTGATCCTGATTATACAGATTTAAGTTCAAGGATGTTTGTGTTCGATGGCAAAACTCCCCCCACTACCTCTTACTCTGGACTTTTAGCTTCATTGTTACAATCTCTTTTGTCAAGTTGGTATGTCCAAGAACCAGTCTTGTTGATATATAAACCACTTCTTCTAAAAATTTAAGTTTATAACATTGTCAGTCAACTAGCTTTTTGCAGAGAATATTTGAAGTAGATTGGCAACCTCAAAAACCCTTCTAGTCCTGGTTATTCAAGCTGTGAATTCACTTCTGGACATGTGTGGAGGTTCATCTAGCAGATGGATTTCAGCACTAATGAAAGAAAAATCAAATCTGACCTCCCCGCATTTAAGCAATTCTAGTTTAAAGATGCAAAATCTAATCAAGCACCCATGGCTCCAACCTGAAGTCATAGGTACTCAGGAGACAATTGGGCAGGAAAATCTTTGAGATCCTTATCTCCACTAAACTATTAAGAAGTCAAAGTGGAGCTGTAGCTATGGAGTATACCATTAGTCTTGAAAGAAGGAAGCGCAGCAATATCACACAGGCCCTGAGTTCAATCCCAGAACTGCCACACACCTGTCAAAAGCAAAATCTAAGACAAAGTTGACAGTTAACATTAATAAAAATTAACACATTCATTGAAACAATTTATTCTCTCGACACTACAGGTAGAGCATTGTTCTGTGTCAAACACTATAAAAGAAAAACAGTAGTGGGCAGAAAAATAAAAATTTATCTTCTACCCTATGAGCAACAAAAACAACAAAAAATTTACATTGAATATATACTGTCCAAACACAGTTTATTCAAAAGCTAAAATGTAAAATATGTGAGGCAAAATATTCTCCTATCATAGTCCTTGGAGATCTAGGTGGGTAGACTAATGGTAGAGCACAGAGCATATTTATGATCTGTACTTAATTCTCATAATTTTAGCAAAAACAGAATGAAAGAGCAAAAGGAATTAATTCAGGAATGAAGAGACCTTGGAATGGAAGCTGAAAGGGAATTAACGTATGCCAACAATTGTGTATGTGATTGTGTGTGTGCGTAATATTAGTCTATAACATATTTGCATAATTGCCTTTGTTTTTACTTTCTTTTCTTTATGTCTTGTTTGTTTGTATATACTATAGTCTTTGTTGTTACTTTTGTTTTCTTTACTTATTGGCTCATTTATTTATTTTTATTTTCATAATACTGTACAGAAGGGTTACAATTACATGGGCAAGATAATGAGTACATTTCTTATCAAGCATTTCCCCTTCACATCCCTTCACATTCTCTCCTTGCCCCACCCACCAAATTTTCTTCCCCCAGTCCTCCATCGAAGATGTAAAGTTCGTTTTCGAAATAAGGACTTGTACATCTCAATGTTCCAATGGGTCTACCTGTCTCCCTTTTTAAACAATTTGTTTTTTCCTTTCCCCTCCACAAATTATACCGACAAACTACAGTGAAACAGGGGTTATCCAGTGGGGGAGGACATACAAAGCAACAAAGAAATAATCTTATAAATGTGTTAGAAACCATCGCATGAAAGAAATAAACATTTGAATACATATCTTAGGGCTCATTTCCCTAACATCAACTTATCTGACCTTTTCTGCTTGACTCAGACATATGCTAGTTTGTTTTCTTTTGGTATCATTTGTTTAGCTATCTTTGGGAGAGGAAGAGACTGCACAGACATGGAGAGACTACAAGTGATAAAATAACAAAATGTTAACAGCCCAATTAATAAATATTTAAAGACAGACTTCTCCAAAGAAGAAATAAAAATGGCCAATAGACACAGGAAGAAATATTCAGCATTTCTGTCCATAAAGGAAATGCAAATCGTAACAACATTGAGTTTCCACCTCACCCCAGTTACAATAACCATTATCAAGAAAACTAGTAATTACAGATGCTGTTGTAGATGTGGCCAATAGGGAAGTCTTTTAAACTATCAGTGGGAATTTAAACTTGTTCACCAACCATTCTGGAAAGGAGTAAAGAGATTCCTCAAAAGAATATTTATAGAGATTCCCTTTAACCCAGCATTTATCCAGTAGAACACAAACAAGGCCATATGAAAGCTACCAACAAAACCATGTTCATTGCAGCATTCTTTACCACATCCAAGAGATGGAAGCAACTCAGATGCCCTTCAGTTGATGAATGGATAAAGAAAATGTGGGAGATATACACAATGGAATTCCATGCATCCACTAGAATGAATGATACTGTACTGTCTGTATTGAATGGAAACATTTGGAGAAAAGCATAAGAAGTGAAGTTCAGCAGAACTAGAGAAACAAAGGTTGTATGTTTTATTTTTTCATTTGTGGTAGCCACAATGTGCTTATACTTCGAAAAGTAAGTACACTGGATATGAAAGCAAACACATTGGACTAAGGTAAAATATACAGATCTGTATGCATTCACACACAGTGAAATAAAAGGAAGATATTCTTAGAAGAGGATCACAAGGGCAAAATAGCTGTGTGCATTTAAGAACTTACAATTTTTTTATTTTTTATTAATAAGTTTTTTTTAATTGTGAGAATATCGTACAGAGTCATTACAATTACATCAGCAAGGAAATGAGTAGATTTCTTATCAAGCATTGATGCCTGCTCCTTTGTTTCCTGTTACCATTAAAATAATTTATATTGAAATGGACTTATGGAAATAAGATTTTTCCTTTGTTGTAGTTTTTGGTTTGTTTACTTTTTTTCTGCTGGTGTTGGGGCTTGAACTCAGCACCTCCATGCTATCGCTTAACTTCCACTCAAGGCTAATACTCTACCAATTGAGCCACAGCACCACTTGAAGCCTTTTCTTGAATAGTTTATTGGAGATGAGTGTTTCATGGACTGTACTCGCCTGGCTGGGTTTGAACTGAGATCTTCAGATCTCAGCCTACTGAGTAACAAGGATTATGGTTATGAGACACTGACACTACCTTTCCTTTTGTTTTGTTTGTTCAGTTATTTGTCTTTGGGAGAGTCAGGAGGGGGCCACAGAAATGGTGCAAAAGGGTGAATACTGAAGCAGTAGTATTAGCGAGACAGTAAGTTGAAAATGAATTATATAATATGTGTGAGAATGGGAGGAAAAACTGGGAGAGAGTGAGAGGAAGGTTGCCATTGGCAAAAGAAATGTACTCATTGATCTGCTTATATAACTGCAACCCCTCTGTACATCACCTTTATATGAACAATAAAAATACATTGAGAAAAGGAAAATCCAAAGGGAAAGAAAAGAAACAGGGAACACATGGGCATAATAGCATTTCAGGTGTCTCTACTGTAGGTCTTGATGCTTCAGTGGCATACATTTGAAATTATTGAAACTGTTAAATAAAAACAATATGGAAGCAAAACCTAACTTGATATCATATCCCAGTTTTAGAATCAACTAGGTCCCCCAACTTCAATGCTGAATTTCTGTATGGAAAAATTGAGTAGTAGGAAAATCTCTACATTCAAATGGTATGTCCTCAGTTATCTCATTGAGAGACTTAAATGATTTTCATCTTGACAAAAATGATGTCTTTTGTGCTAAACCCACATTGGAAGGACTCCGTTATTATCTTGAAATAACACTGAAAATTGTTTTCTCTTTTTATTGACAATTCTCACTTAAAGCATTTGCCACAATTATTGGTGAGTTAGGAGAAAGTAGTGATATTTAGATAGGTAGATAATGGGTTTCTGTGACTCGCTTCTTTTTTTTTAAAAAATAACAAACTCTAATGAGTATTAATATTTAGCTAGGAACTTGTACCAGCATTGGATTGAGATGCTATATTACAACAGAAATCTACCTAAACAATTTAACTGCATCTTTTGCCTGACTGAGCACCATGAAAGTCTGAAAAATTCATAATATCCAACACTGGAAATTGTTTCAGGCCCATGCTCTGAGGCCCTGTTAGGTGCAACTGCATGCTCAGTAACCCAGCTGTTGACTGTCTTGTCTATGTGAACTCTGGATCTTGTTCTTTGCATCTCCACCTGCTGAGCAGATCCAATCGGACCTAACAGTACATTTGAGCATCTCAGAGTTTGCTTGCACAATGAACATCTTTAAGTGTGTCCTCTTTATTCCCATACTTGCTTTGTGGATCTTTTCCCTGAGGCCTAAGGTTTGTACTTATACGTTTATAAGGTTTTGCTCATCCTACACATCTAACTTGTCATGTTTAACCCAGCATGGTTTCTTTCTTCTCACTTATTCCTTTTAAATGAGAGTTTGTAAAAGCAAAAAGGCATGGCTGAAGGAGGAAAAGTTAAGGGCCAAGACAACTCTTCATGGAATAATCACTGAAAAGAAGATTAAGGGGCTGGGAAGGTGGCTACCGGTAGAGTGTTTGCCATGCATGCATGAGGCCCTGGATTTGATTCCTCATCACACACATAAGCAGAAAAAGCTAGAAGTGGCACTGTGGCTCAAATGGTAGAGTGGTAGCCTTGAGCTCAAGAGCTCACCCTGGCCCAGAGTTCAGGCCCCATGACAAACAAAGAAAAGAAAAGAAAGGAAATGAAGATTTAACAGATGATAGATGGAAACACTCCTTTTGTAGACTCTGGTGACCAACTTTTGAAGAATACATAGGTTAATATGCACCTCGGTTCAGGTGAGATTCCTTACATAACTAGAAGTAGAAAGTAGAAACATCATCAATTGAAAGTCAAGCAGCATTATTAAAATTGCATTTAACAAAGGTAATTTGCTGACCTAAGGACAAAGAGAAAGAGGAGAGAACTCTAAATGGACTACTTAAAGATAATAATAAAATAACCATCATGGCTGTCCATGAATCAGTGTGAAATATGCATCAGTTCTTTCAGCACCTATTGATGGAGAGTGTAATGATAGATATTTGAGGAATGCCATTGAGCAAAGCACAGAGACACTCTATACACAGAGAAACAGAAACTTTCAAAAACATCAGTATACTGAATAGTAAAGCAATACAGGGGAATGCAGGAATTACACACATATTTGAAATTTTAAGGCCTCCCCAGAAATTATGCAGGAGGAATAAAAGAATGGTATGGTTTGAGGAAGGCAATGGAGAAGGAGTTTCAGATAAGGTGACCCAAACTGACATTTCTGAAAATGACACCTGAGTAGATAGAAAAGGGGGTGACACTGTCCCATGCGTTTGTGTGTCCCTTGCATTGCAAGGAAAAGAACCTGGGCAATTGTGTGCATGTCCTCGGTCATAGTAGGCTCAAGAGAAATAAATACAAAGGGAAAGGTCTGCATGCTTAGAACACTTTACTTCTCAAGTCAGCGAGGGCCACGGCATTGATAGTTGGGAATTGTGTACATCGTAAAAGCTTCTATTCAGTCATCATCTCACAAAAACAAAGGATGATGTCTCACTTGCTAGTGGCAAAATATAATCCACCAAATGATATCTCAACTGCTATTGGCAAAATATAATCCACCAAACAAACACAGGAACAGCAAATACTGCCCATGGTCACAAGGTTTGCTTTTGGGTTTAGCCACTGGTGAGGAAACTGTAGATGCCAACTGGCTTTGCAATGTATTTTTTGTCCATTAGAGGAAGAGAGAAATTTGATTACAGTTCAATTCGGTAATCAATTGGGTAATTATCTGATTTCTAAAACTATCTCTTTGGCCTAATCCTGTATAACACCCCTTCCCAGCTCCCTTTGGGAATGCCATTGCTAGCCCCTAATATCAGAATAATTCCCAGTTTGGCCTGGCTGATCTTGTTATTTTTCAATGCTTGTTACTTGGAGCTAATCAGAAATGTTTCCCAGTATCTATTTATTATGGACTGTTCCCAAGGAAAGACAGCAAATGTATGTTTGCACCAGGAACATTTCTATTGTTGGGTTAGGTCCTTTATTGTAGCTACATGTGTTTAAGAAGTGAACTCTCTGCATGTTAGAGGTATAAAATGCAGATGGTACAGATATAAAATTTAGAACTCTAAATCATAGAAATATTCCATACATTGAATCAGAGAGTTAGGTTTTTCTTTTGTGAAAGACTGAACAGGCAACAGGTCCTTGATTTCTCCAGAGGGACAACTGAACTAGACAAATTCTCTTTCTGGCTAAATTTTCCCAAGAGAGGTTTTCCTTATGTTCAGAGCATAAAGTGTTTTATTAACCAAGTGATGATGAGGGAGCAAACATAACTTTAGCATAGAGAAAAGCTTGTTTTGCTGTTTTGTGGTTTTTGACAATGCCAGATTTTCCTACTCTGTTTTATTTTTATTTTCCTCAAGGGATGGGCTATTGGTTTTCCTTTCTCCTCTTTCTGCTAATGGGTTGAACTTTCCTGCAATTCTTACTCTGTTGCTGTTCATGGCTTTCACTCACCCAGTTCATTGAGGTCTCCATCTTGGCTAATTGCAAGTTAATTGGTGAGAGAATGTGGCAATATTGTTCTGCCTTGCTTTGCTTTTACCTCTTGGCATGATCCTATAGATCTCATGCTCCCAAATCAAGCACCATAGGAAAGGGTAGATATATTTTAAAATGAATTTAATTTTTATTCTAACTTTATCCAGGTTACTGAGTGACCATGTGTGGTGATGATTTTTTGTGAGCTTTCTGTGTCACCCCCAGAAACCTGCCCTTGGTTATTTGATAGCAGCAGTTCAGCACTAACCACACTGAACCCTAACTCTTTGCACCAGAGCTGCCTTCTACTCTTTCATTTCTATTCATCAAATTCCAGAAGAACAATTCGTTCTATGTCATGTGACAGAAGCATTTGATGGAATCAATCTGGACATTGAAACCTCATTAAATGTTGATTTAGTGTGATTATGCAAAGAAATGACAGAGCCCTCATATTATGTCTAAAACCACGCTAAGCAAACGTAAAGGCCAGTTACATAAGTAAACCACAGAGGTGTTTAAATAAAAGTCAATGTGTCAAATCGATTTTCTAAACAAAGGGAATTCCCAGAAATTCATGATAGGGAAAAGCATGCGTGACGGTGCTCAGAATTACTATTTCATTGAAAGAAGATTGATGTGATTGGAGATGAGAAGCTACATTGACAGCATGGGGAGTGATGGGATGAAATGAAATGAAAGGATGTTCTGGCTGTCCTGAAGAGCAAATCTGGAAGTTGAAAATGTTTTCCTTCTCATTCCCATATTTATCCCTATGGCCTTGAAAGAGCCCTTTAGGACAGTCTGAAAGTGAAAAAATAATCAAGAGGTTGGTAATAAGGGTGAAGACTGTGTTCATAGTGTCTTGGCATCTGCATAGGGACTAGCAACTAAACATGTTACTAAGTTTAGAGCAGTCACCTTGAACTATAAAGGGAGATGAATGCAGCATTGGAAAATGGACCTCAGTGTTGATGAAGTTTCAGCTTCCCAAAGTTTTCCTTAATATCTGAGAAAGGAGTCCACCGGCCGAAACCTCATTATCAAACCATTTGCAGTTTCCGAATAATTCCCAAAGATAACAGTATTTTCATCTAAAAATAAAAGGTTTGCTTACTACAAGGAGGTATTTTGTTCTTCCAATAATTTCTGCTAAGAAAAAACTTTCTCTAATGCCATTATTACACCAAGGATCCAGTCAAAATAGACACCTGAAATCCTTCATCCTCCTGGCTCCTTTGAAATTTATATATTAACTTGAATGAGAATAGAAAATCAAAGTTTAATATTGCTACTGTTTCTTCCTCATTGAATTTGCAGAATAAGGGACAATGCAGAGGAAAACAAGTGTCACAAAGACAGACATACATAGATGAAATCTTCTCTCTTTGTATCTGTAAAGCATCAACAGTGATTTTGCCCAAGAATACAGGGAAGTTCTTTGTGTCAGGAATGAGCACAAAATTTAATCCACCTGTTTTTTTTTATGCACAGAAAACTGTAGCCCAGAAGCCATAAGGGAACTTACAGTGTACAATGTTGGTTTTCAAGTCAGAGATGGAAGTGAACATTGGTCTAGGCATTGGACAAATGTCCCACTTGTAGTCCCCAATGTCATCATGATTACAGCATCCTGTCCTGTATACAATACCTCTGCAATAAGAAACATCTGTAGGATTCTTTCCATTTTATTTCAGATTAGTAAAAGTGGTCTTATTTTAATATTAGTAACATATTTGATACTGTATATTATGAAAAGGAAGATATACAATAAACAACATCAATAAACTTCAAAGCAGGGCACTGGTCATTCTGCTTGTAATTCTAGCTACACATGTGGCTGAGATCTGAGGCTCAAGGGTCAAAGTCAGTCCCTGCCAGGAAAGTCCACAAGACTCTTTTGTCCAATTAGCTATCATAAATGCCAGAAGTGGAGCTGTGCCTAAACTGAGTGCATGATCACAAGAGTTCAGGGACAGCGCTCAAGCCCAACGTTCAAGCCTCAGGAGTGGTACAACTAATAAAGCAAAACTAAAACCACTCAACCCTCACATTTGGTCTCATAGCTTTGAGCCTTTGGATAAGGAAGGAGGAATAATATCTACAGATCTGATTACTCAGTGTGAGAGGCTTCCTTTTATAATTTATAACAATATGTAAGAAAAGAGGACGTCATCAGGCTTCAAAATGAACTTTGTCATCAGGAGTGCGTCTTACCCTGCTATTTCTTAGAGGTCTTTATCAAATAGAGGATGTACATAGAAGCTGAGAGGAATGTGGCTGGGAAGGAAAGGTCTTAGAAAGAGGGAGCATGTTTCCAATAGCTATGGCACAGGATGTAATCTCTGTTGACTCATTCTCTGAAAGATTGCAGAAAATGTAAAAAATATTTGAGAGGGAAGATAGAATGTGACCAGTAATGGCAATGATTATTCTGGGAAAGCAGTTTTCCTGAGTTGTCAGACTAAAGATAAATGATGTGTGGACAAGACAACATGGTCTTATACACTTTGAAATGGGCCACTGATTACCTTCTAAACATTTTTTCCCACTCTTCATTTGTCTCCTCTTACCTCTTGACCCCATTCCATCCCTTCTGAGTATTTGCTACCTACTGTAAAATTCATTTTTTTTGGTCAGTTGTGGGGCGTGACCTCTGGACCTGAATGCTGTCCCTCAGCTCTTCAGCTCAAGGTCAGTGCTCTACCACTTGTGCTACAGTGCCACTTCAGGTTTTCTGGTGGTTTGTTGAAGTTAAGAGATTCACGAACTTTCCTGCCCGGGCTGGCTTTGAACCGCGATCCTCAGATCTTAGCCTCCTGATTAGCTTGGATTACAGGTGTGATGTGAGCCACCAGTGCCCGGCATAAAGTTCATTTTTTGACATAACGTCTTGTATGTTTCATTGTTGCAATGGGTCCACCTGTATCCCTATTTAAACAGTTTGTTTTTTTTTCCCTTCCCCTCCACAAATTATACCAACATCAAATGCACTGAAAACAGGGGTTATACTGAGGGGGAGGGACATACAAATCAGCAAAGAAATCATCTGATAAACATGTTAGAAAGAATAGCTAGAAAGTAAAAACATTTGAGTCCTTATCTTGGGGTACATTTCGCCTAACATCATGACATGTGTATGTTCTAGGTAGGAGGAAGGATGCTGCTAAGAGTACAGACAACTTCATCATACCTGACTCCAAAACACGATAGCCATGGGGAATGGCTTTATAAAAACATGCATTACCATAAATCAGTCTTATATTTGGTGGTTACATTGTGATATTTTATATACACATACAGTAAAGCCTCATCAGAATCACCTAGTTTACCTTTCTCCTCATTTCTTCCCTTCTTTATATAACAATTTGAATCAAATTCGTTTATTTTCATATGTAGATATAAAGTATCTTGACCATAATTTTCATTAACTCACTTTATTGGCTCTCTCCCATTCTTCTGGTTACCATCCTTTATATGGCCTGTTTTAAGTGCCTATGATGCAATTTTTTAAAATTTAATTTAATTTTTTTTGTGAACATACAGTACAGGGGGATTACAATTACATGGGCAGGATAATGAGTACATTTCTTATCAAGCATTGCAGCCTCCTCCTTTGTTTACCCTTCACATCCCTTCCCAGCCTCCTCCCACCCCCCAATCCTCCCCCCCTCCTGCACCAAGGTTGTAAAGCTCCTTTTCGACAAGACAACTTGTACTTGTCATTGTTGCAACAGGTCCACCTGTATCCTTAAACGACTTTTTTTTCCCCATCTCCTCCACAAGTTATACTGACATCAAATATAGTGAAAGCGGGGGTTCTATGATGCAATTTTTGCAGACTGTATTGATTGTCCAAAAGCTTTTCACCATGGCAAGTCACACATGCTTATCTGATCACTTTTGTTTCTTGGTTAACTCTAGCACCTGTTGTCCAATAGCTCTTGGTGAATGTCTTCATACTATTTTTATATATAGCCTCGATAATTTCTATCCTTAACTTTCTCTTCTTCACATTTCACCTATAAATAAAAGAAGAATATATCTATGTTTTTTCCAGATGAGGAAAAATTGCAATTCCTTTTTTTTATTGTGAAAATACCATACAGAGGGATTACAATTTCATGGGCAAGGTATTGAGTACAATTTTTATCAAGCATTGCTGCCTCCTCCTTTGTTTCCCCTTCCCATCCCTTCCTTTCTCCCCCACTTTCCCCCTACCGTCCAAAGTTGTAAATTTGTGTTTCGACTATATATATGTATATATATATATATATTTATATTTATAGTAAAGATACTGTACAGAGGAGTTACAGTTACATCAGTAGGCTAATGAGGGCATTTCTTATCGAGCATTTTTTCCTCCTCCTTAGATTTTCCCCCACCATCCTTTCTCTCCACACCTCCTTAACTCTTCCCCACCCCTGACATTGCAAAGTTCAATTTCAACATAGTGTCCTGTATATCTTATTGTCAAAATGGGTCAACCTGCATCCTCATTTAAACATTCCACTCTACCTCTTCCCCTCCCTAAATTACAGAACACAGGAATCAAATGCAGTGAAAATAGTTTGAAGTGAAGGACTCCCAAGTTATAATTTTGAGTTAGTTTCAATATCCAGGTACATTTTATATTCTTGCTTCATTTCCTTTTGCTACCCAATTTTCAAGTAACTTTAATTATGAAATGTTACATTCCATATGCATGTTGGTCACTAACTTATGAAGTCTAAGTATATAAAATAACATATCTCACAGGCAATCTACAAAGCAAAACGATGGAGAAATAGAATTGTACAATGATAAACTTACCTTGTGCACATGGGCAGTAGGAAAATGTCCAGAATTCCATTAAAATGTTTGAACTTCAGGGGAACAAGATGGTTCTTTCCCATATTCCATTTCCTGGCAACTCACTGAAGTCTTCCTTACTGGTGTCTATAGCCCAGACTGAGAGAAAGCACGGGCTTTGTTTGTATTTTGAAAGGAGGTAGACCACATGTGCCAAACTCTAAGAGCGATTACTATGGAACTGGACCCTTGGTAAACTCTGTCTTGTCCCAGTTTACTCCTTGTTGAGGAGAAGTTGCATCTCCAAATATATTAGATAAAAAACCATGTTCTGTTATTTTAAAATTCAAAACAGATTCCTCTAGATTTCATTGCAATTCAATTTACTTTCAGAGCTGTTAATGTGAATTGAGATTCTTAATAATAAGACCTCTTCCTTCTTGTGTATTAACCTCATGGTATTTTTTATTTTCTCTTTCATGGGAAGGTATTTGGAGACGTTTTGGCTGAGCAGAAAAAAGTTTGGTGCATTTACCACATTCTTTTGGGCCAGAAAACACTATAAAGACTATTTGGAATAAAGACTATTTGAAAAATAAAGACTATTTAAAAAAACATTAGTTTCATTATTTTTTATTTTTTATTTTTTTATTGTGAAAATACTGTACAGAGGGGTTACAGTTACATGAACAAGGTAATGAATACATTTCTTACCAAGCATTGTTGCCTCCTCCTTTGTTTCCTCTACCATATCTTCCCTCCCAGCTCCAAACTACACTCTCTCCTCCCCTATTCCCTCTATCCTCGACTCAAGTGTAAAGTTTGTTTTTCAACATAGTATCTGGTACATCTCATTGTTGCAATGGTTAAACCTGTATCCTTATTTAAACATTTGTTTTTTCCCTTACCCTCCCTAAATTATACCAACATCAAATACAGTAAAAACAGAGGTTTTACTGTGGGGAAGAGAAATACAAAGCAACAACAAAAAAAAACCCACAGGGTACCTTATAAATATGTTAGAAACAATTTCAAGAAAGAAAAAAAATACTTGTGTCCCTATCTTGGGGTTCTTTTTGCTTAACCCCATCTTATCTGGTCATATATATATATATATATATATATATATATATATATATATATATATATATATATATAAATATAGCTTTTGACATTTTCTACTTGTCCAAGACATATATTAGTTATTGCAAATAAGTGAAACCACGGGACCTATGTTTCTTTGGGCCTGGCTTACTTCATTTAATCTTTTTTTCCAAGTATTTCCATTTCCTAAGAAAGGGGGAAATGTCATTCTTTCTTATGGAGGCATAGAATTCCATTTTTTTGTCTATCTATCTATCTATCTATCTATCTATCTATCTATCTATCTACTATCTATCTATCTATCTATCTATCTATCTATCTATCTATCTATCTATCTATCTACCACATTTTCTTGATCCACTCATCTACTGAGGGGCATCTGGTTTTGTTCCATATCTTAGCTATGGTAGATAATGCTGCAATGAACATAGTTGTACTGATAGCTTTAGTATGGTCTTGTTTGTGATCATTTGGGTAAATGCCCAAAAGTGGGATTGTTGGGTCATAGGGGAGCTCTATGTGGAGTCTTTTGAGGAACCTCCATACTACTTTCCAAAGGGGTTGAACAAGATTACACTCCCACCAAGAATGCAGTAGTGTTCCCTTCTGTCCACATCCCCTCCAGCATCTCTTGTTGTTAGAGTTCTTGAGTATTGCCATTCTAACTAGGGTGAGGTAGAATCTTAATTTTGTTTTGATTTGCATTTCTTTTATGGCCAGAGGTGGAGCATATCTTCATGTGTCTATTGGCCATTCTTATTTTCTCTTCAGAGAAGTTTCTCTTTAAGTCTTTAGCCTACTTATTTATCAGGCAGTTGATTCTTTGAGGATCCTTAACAAAAGAACAGTGCTGAAGCAATAGCAATAACAAATTTCAAACTCTACAATAAAGCCATAGTAAACAAAACAGCGTGTTACTGGCACAAGAACAGACCTCAGTACCAATGGAATAGAACTGAAGTTCCAGAAATGAACCCACAATCCTATAGCCACCTCTTCTTAGATAAGGAAACTAAAAAAATATAATGGAAGAAAGACAGCCTCTTCAGTAAATGGTGCTGGCAAAACTGGTTAATCACCTGTAAAAAACTAAAGCTAGTTCCTTATATATCACCCTGCAGCAGACTCAACTCCAAATGGATCAAAGACCTCAGAATCAAAGCAGACACCCTGAAAACATTACAGGAAGGAATAGGAGAAACCCTATGTCTCCTTGGCACAGGCTGAAATTTTCTTAATAGAGACCCAGAAACACAACAAATCAAAGAAAGCTTGGACAAATGGGATTGCAGAGCTTCTGCATGGCAAAGGACATAGCTAGCAAGATCAATAGAAAGCCCACGGATTGAGAGAAGATCTTCACTAGCCATACAACAGACAAAGCTCTCATATCTAAAATATACTTCAAACTCAAAAAATTATATTCCCCTTTACTGTTTTTTTGTATACTAATTTTCTGTTGTTTGACAACTCATTGAAGATACTGAACTTATACAACACTTCCTTTGTTCTCGTGTTTTAGATTAGAATTGAGTCTACTTTGTAAGAGGACAAATATCCTTAAGAAATACATTAGAAGAGAAGGAAACAATTCAAAACCTGTCCAAATTGACTTAGGCAAGGTGGTTTTAAGATCTGCTGCTATAATAAAAGTATGTTTTTGTGGAGAACTGGGCTGCACTTGTTGAATGTTTATGACTTCTGATACCTGGAAGAAACAGTGCAAATGTCAGTGAGAGTAGTCCCGAGACTTTGTAATTGTTAGAAGTGTTGATTAAAACGGAGGTTCATCTACCAACTTTTTTTTTTTTTGGGTCCGGTCGTGGGGCCTGAACACTGGGCCTGGGCGCTGTCCCTCAGCTCTTCAGCTCAAGGCTAGCACTCTACCACTTGAGCCACAGCGCCACTTCTGGCTTTTTTTCTTCTTGTTTATGTGGTGCTGAGGAATCGAACCCAGGGCCTCATGCAAGCAAGGCACGCACTCTACCACAGAGCCACCTTCCCCGCCCTCATCTACCATCTTATATTTGTTCTTTTAATTCAAAGAGTGAGACATCTCAGGCACTGGAAACCTGTCCCGTCTTTACTCTCTTCTCTTCTGGGAACATTTCCTTTCCAGCCTCATTCCTGTCATGACCATAATCTATGTTACATGGAATCCTAAGTAAAAGCCAGGGAATGACACATTTCTGTTCACATTCAAGTGGATTTGTATATAATTCCATGACTTGCTATGTACTTGAATAACAAGGGAGCCTTTAATGCAGAATTGTCAAACTTGCAGATATTATTTGCAGAGTGCAATACACCAAGGCATTTCATCTACCATTGGAGCTCAATATAGATGCAAACTTCTCAATAAAATTCTGGACAGCAAAAATTCAACAATTAAACAAAAATATCATAAACTATGATCAAATAGGGTTAATTCCAGGGATGAAAATCTGATTCAATATACTAGTCAATTAATGTATTTCAACACATCAAGAGAAGCAAGGATAAGAATCACATGATCATCTCAATAGAGACAACAAAAGTACTTGAAAAGATTCAATATCTTCTTATGATGAAAGTTCTAAAGAAGGTAGAAATCCATGGAACATGCCTCAATAATATAAAGGTTGAAATGGCAGACATACAGCTCGCATTATACTGCATGGTGAAAAGTTCAAATCATTTCCTCTAAAATCAGGAATGAGACCAGGATGTCCATTCTCTCCACTCCTCTGCAATATAATACTGGAATTCCTAGCAAGAACAATAAGACATCAATGAGATCCAAATAGGGAAAGAAGCAGTAAAACTATCCCTCATTACGGATAATATGCTTGTGAATTTAAAGAACTCTGTAGGTTCCTCCCCTAAGTTACTCAAACTGATCTGAAACTTTGGCCAATTATCAATATATAAAATTGACCCTCAAAAATCAGTAGTTTTTCTGTATGCCAACTACGAAAAGATTGAGTCAGAAATCAGGAAAGCAACTCCACTTTTGATACCTTCAAAAAAAAAACCTAGGAATTAATTTGAACAAAAAGGTGATGGACCTTTATGATGAAAATTTAAGAAGTCTGAAAAGAGAAATTAAAGCAGAATTAAAGAAATGGAAAAATCTTCCCTGCTTCTCAATGAGAAGGATTAAAATTGTGAAAATGCCAATAGTGCCCAAAGTTTCGAAAAATTCAATGCAATACCTATCAAAATCCCTACAACATTCTTCAGTGCTATAGGGAAAGCAATAAAATTACTCATATGGAATAATAAAAGACCAAATACTCAACCCGGATGCCTCTCAGTAGATGAATGGATCAAGAAAATGTGATATATGTATGCACACACACACAAACACACACACACACACACACACACACACACACACACAAATACACACAATGTAATTCTATGCCTTCATCAGAAAGAATGACCTCACCCCATTTGTTAGGAAATGGAAAGACTTGGAAAAATTCTATTAAATGAGGTAAGCCAGGCCCAAAGAAACATAGGTCCCATGGTTTCCATTATTTGCAATAACTAGTATATGTCTGGGATAAGCAGAAAAGGTCAAATGCTATGAACATATGACTAGATAAGATGATGTTAAGCGAAATGAACCCCTGAAACAGGGACACAAGTGGTTTTTTTATTCCTTGCAATTGTTTCTAAAGTATTTATAATGTAGCATGTGATTTTTTTTTTGTTGCTTTGTATATCCCTCCCCCACAGTATAACCCCTGTTTTCACTGTATTTGATTTTGGTGCCCTGCATCTTGTATATACACTTCTCTAAATTAGGGAGGAAAGCGAAAAAACAAAGTGTTTAAATAGGAATACAGGTTGACCCATTGCAACAATGAGATGCACAAGACACTATGTTGAAAAGTGACCTTTAACATTTAGGCGAGTGGGGGGTGGTGGTGGTGGTGGTGGTGGAGGTGTGGTGCATAATTGTGGAGGTGGGAGGGAAGGGATGGTAGGGGAAAAACAAAGGGGGAGGCAATAATGGTTGATAGGAAATGTACTCATTACCTTGCTCACATAACTTAACCACTCTGTGAGGTATTTTTATGACAAAAAAGTTAAAAAAAGGACCCAATAGCCAAAACAATCCTTAGCAGGAAGAACAGTGTTGAAAGAATATCAGTATCAAACTTCAGTGACATTTTAGTTAATTAATAGCAAGAAGGAGATACAGCTCAAAGAGTAGTGCTCAAGTATTGAGCATGCCAGGCAAGCAAGCCTGAGACTCCATGAATTCAATCTTCAATCTGGTGGAGGCAGGGAAAGAAGATGTACCATAACTAGTACTATGATAGGGAAAAGCAATGCGATCAGCATTCTAGATGGTCATACTACAAAGGCCTTAATCCTGAGTGGACACATTAAGGGAAATCAGACATATAGCAAATGAAAAACACTTGGAAATATAAAACATGCTTATTCTTGCCTTCTTCAAATTATACCTTTAATTATTTTCTTAAGTACATTCTGTAGGCAAAAAATACAGTTGAGTGTCAACTTTAGTATAGGAGAAAGACGTGACAGAATGAAGAAATCCTCAGAGCAAATGAAGACTACATGGAAAACTCAGAACAAGAGTGGAAAGAGGAGGGACCCACACAAAAGCTCTTCTCGATTTTCACTCTAGGCATTGGTGATAAACATCCCAACAGTAGATATATTCATTCCCAAGTCCCCAAGCTTCTGTTCAAGTAAGAGTATTACTTTTGTACTGCCAGAGAACATAAAAGTAGAAATTTTCAGTAGAACCAGGTTTGTGAGTACTTTATGGTAGTAAATGAAAACCAAGCAGCCTTGTGAAGGTTGCTTCAGAAGACAGCAAGATGCTGACCCCTGGATACTCCTTGAGAACTCTTAATCCACAGAGTACACAATCAGGGGCTGTCAATCTGGCCTACTTATGTATGCCAGGAAGTTTGGGGAAGAGAGCAACCAAGCAGAATGAACAGCACAGCAGATTGCCCTTTGTAAACATCAGAAGTTCCAATGCTTGCCAGATTCTTATTCTATGACCTGTGTTTTAATTCAACTGCTTGTCATATTAAGTACCTTTAACACCTTCTCTTCCACATTTTCTCTTCCTTGTGGGAAACATAGCTTGCAGAGTTACCAGCACTTCTGGCAAGTTGGTGAACCCCATGACTAGCCAACCTGATATGTGAGGTGTCCTTTTTAAAGGATTAGAAGTGGGAGAAACTTACTGCACATGTGTAAGCACACTTCCACAGCCCACATCTCAGTGAAAAGAATAAGATTAGAACATGCAGTTCCAAGGCCTTTGCTTGAGTCAGTCACGATGTGCATTCTTCATATCAGGGCTTCCCTCCTCTACCTGTCCTGAGGTCAGAATAATTCATATTGACCAAGATCAACACTGATATAAAGAACCAGGTCTGCTCTCAGTAGATTTACACCTCTTGTGTAAAATTTCAAGAACACAGAATACAAAGGATACAAAATTAACGGACATGCATGAATTAGTGAGCTCACTGTATCACTTGGTTCAGGAATGGAGGGTTTGGGCACAATGAACAACACTGAAGAACACCGTAGAAGCAAAGTACAACATTTCATGCCATCTACTCTTTCAGAAAAATAAAGTAATAAAGAAGGATAAGGAAAGAATCAGGGAATGTATTTTGTGTGCGCATGAAAAGTCTCCTAAGAGGGGATACAAAAGAGAGGAAGGATATTAAAATTGGCAGGAGAAAATGGTAATGCAGAGTACCAAAGTCAAATACAGTGACACCAGGGAATATACAATAGGGGATAGAATATAAGAAAGAAACAAAAAACCATATAGTACATCTTGTATATACATTTATCTAATTTGGAGAAGGGAAGGGGAATAACAAAATGCTGAAACATGGTCATAGGATGACCTTTTGCAACAATGATACTCACGACACAATATGTTACAAATGATCTTTATAACTTTGAGGAGGGTAGGAAGTAGAGGAGAGGGAAAAAAAGGGATAGTAGGATATAATGTTTGATAAGTATTGTACTTTTTACCTTACTAATGTAACTATCACCCCTCTGTACAGCATCTTTAGAATAAAATAAAAATTAAACAAGATAGTGGCAGGCACATGGGCATAGTTATCGAATAAAGATCCTAGACCTTTGGTCAAAAAAAGAGTGAAAATGTCTGCATAGTATTTTTACAATTAAAAAAAAAAGAGAAAATGATGATGCAACTTTAGATGAACTGATCCAAAGGGGTATGTCAAAAAACAAAAAAAAAACAACCAGATTAAAAAATTTTTTTTTTGTTCTTGATTTTTTAAAAATTAAAAACCAGCGAAACCACAGAAGCCTAATTCCTGAAAGGCCTCATGCATTTGTGACTACCTGTGGTGTGCTCCCCACCCCCCCAATCCTCCCCCGCCTCCTGCAACAAGGTTGTAAAGCTCCTTTTTGACATGACAACTTGTACTTCTCATTGTTGCAACAGGTCCACCTGTATCCTTAAATGACTTGTTTTTCCCCATCTCCTTCACAAGTTATACTGACATCAAATATAGTGAAAGCAGGGGTTCTATGATGCAATTTTTGGGGACTGTATTGATTGTCCAAAAGCTTTTCACCATGGCAAGTTTCAGATGAGGAAAAATTGCAATTCCTTTTTTTTTATTGTGAAAATATCATATAGAGGGATTACAATTTCATGGGCAAGGTATTGAGTACAATTTTTATCAAGCATTGCTGCTTCCTCCTTTGTTTCCCCTTCCCATCCCTTCCTTTCTCCCCCACTTTCCCCCCACCGTCCAAAGTTGTAAAGTTTGTTTTTCGACTATATATATATATATATATATTTATATATATATATATATATATATATATAGTAAAGATACTGTACAGAGGAGTTACAGTTACATGAGTAGGGTAATGAGTGCATTTCTTATCGAGCATATTTTCCTCCTCCTTAGATTTTCACCCACCATCCTTTCTCTCCACACCTCCTTAACTCTCTCCCACCCCTGACATTGCAAAGTTCAATTTCAACATAGTGTCCTGTATATCTTATTGTCAAAATGGGTCAACCTGCATCCTCATTTAAACATTCCACTCTACCGCTTTCCCTCCTTAAATTACAGAACACAGGAATCAAATGCAGTGAAAATAGTTTGAAGTTAAGGACTCCCAGGTTATAATTTTGGGGTAGTTTCAATATCCAGGTACATTTTATATTCTTGCTTCATTTCCTTTTGCTACCCAATTTTCAAGTAACTTTAATTATGAAATATTACATTCCATATGCATGTTGGTCACTAACTTATGAAGTCTAAGTATATAAAATAACGTATCTCACAGGCAATCTACAAAGCAAAATGATGGAGAAATAGAATTGTACAATGATAAACTTACCTTGTGCACATGGGCAGTAGGAAAATGTCCAGAATTCCATTAAAATGTTTGAACTTCAGGGGAACAAGATGGTTCTTTCCCATATTCCATTTCCTGGCAACTCACTGAAGTCTTCCTCACTTGTGTCTATAGCCCAGACTGAGAGAAAGCATGGGCTCTGTTTGTATTTTGAAAGGAGGTAGACCACATTGTGTGAAACTCTAAGAGAGATTACTATGGAACTGGACCCTTGGTAAACTCTGTGTTGTCCCAGTTTACTCCTTGTCCAGGAGATGCATCTCCAAATATATTAAATAAAAAACCATGTTCTGTTATTTTAAAATTCAAAACAGATTCCTTTAGTTTTCATTGCAATTCAATTTCCTTTCAGAGCTGTTAATCTGAATTGAGATTCTTAATAATAAGACCTCTTCATTCTTGTGTATTAACCTCATGTTATTTTTTATTTTCTCTTTCATGGGTAGGTATTTGGAGACGTTTTGGCTGAGCAGAAAAAAGTTTGGTGCTTTTACCACATTCTTTTGGGCCAGAAAACAACTATAAAGACTATTTGGAATAAAGACTATTTGAAAAATAAAGACTTAAAAAAAACATTAGTTTCATTATTTTTTATTTTTTTATTGTGAAAATACTGTACAGAGGGGTTACAGTTACATGAACAAGGTAATGAGTACATTTCTTACCAAGCATTGTTGCCTCCTCCTTTGTTTCCTCTACCATATCTTCCCTCCCAGCTCCAAAATTACACTCTCTCCTTCCCTATTCCTCCTATCCTAGCCTCAAGTGTAAAGTTTGTTTTTCAACATAGTATCTTGTACATCTCATTGTTGCAATGGTTCAACCTGTATCCTTATTTAAACATTTGTTTTTTCCCTTACCCTCCCCAAATTATACGAACATCAAATACAGTAAAAACAGAGGTTATAATGTGGGGGAGAGAAATACAAAGCAACAACAAAAAAAATCACAGGGTACCTTATAAATATATTAGAAACAATTTCAAGAAAGAAAAAAAAACACTTGTGTCCCTATCTTGGGGTTCTTTTTGCTTAACTACATCTTATCTGGTCATATATATATATATATATATATATATATATATATATATATATATATACATATATATATATATATGTATATATATATATATATATATATATATATATATATATATATATAGCTTTTGACATTGTCTACTTGTCCAAGACATATATTAGTTATTGCAAATAAGGGAAACCATGGGATCTATGTTTCTTTGGGCCTGGCTTACTTCATTTAATCTTTTTTTCCAAGTATTTCCATTTCCTAAGAAATGGGGAAATGTCATTCTTTCTGATGGAGGCATAGAATTCCATTTTCTGTCTGTCTATCTCTCTATCTGTCTATCTATCTATCTGTCTGTCTATCTATCTATCTATCTATCTATCTATCTATCTATCTACCACATTTTCTTGATCCATTCATCTACTGAGGGGCATCTGGGTTTTTTCCATATCTTAGCTATGGTAGATAATGCTGCAATGAACATAGTTGTACTGATAGCTTTAGTATGGTCTTGTTTGTGATCATTTGGATAAATGCCCAAAAGTGGGATTGCTGGGTCATAGGGGAGCTCTATGTGGAGTCTTTTGAGGAACCTCCATACTACTTTCCAAAGGGGTTGAACAAGATTACACTCCCACCAACAATGCAGTAGTTTTCCCTTCTGTCCACATCCCCTCCAGCATCTCTTGTTGTTAGAGTTCTTGATTATTGCCATTCTAAATGGGGTGAGGTAGAATCTTAATTTTGTTTTGATTTGCATTTCTTTTATGGCCAGAGGTGGAGCATATCTTCATGTGTCTATTGGCCATTCTTATTTTCTCTTCAGAGAAGTTTCTCTTTAAGTCTTTAGCCTACTTATTTATCAGGCAGTTGATTCTTTGAGGATCCTTAACAGAAAGGACATTGCTGAAGGAATAGCAATAAAAATTTCAAACTCTACAATAAAGCCATAGTAATCAAAACAGCTTGTTACTGGCAGAAGAACAGACATCAGAACCAATGGAATAGAACTGAAATTCCAGAAATGAACCCACAATCCTATAGCCACCTCTTCTTAGATAAGGAAGCTAAAAAAATAGAATGGAAGAAAGACAGCCTTTTCAGTAAATGGTGCTGGCAAAACTGGTTAATCACATGTAAAAAACTAAAGCTAGTTCCTTATATATCACCCTGTACCAGACTCAACTCCGAATGGATCAAAGACCTCAGAATCAAAGCAGATGCCCTGAAAAGATTACAGGAAGGAATAGGAGAAACCCTATGTCTCCTTGGCACAGGCTGAAATTTTCTTAATAGAGACCCAGAAACACAACAAATCAAAGAAAGCTTGGACAAATGGGATTGCAGAGCTTCTGCATGGCAAAGGACATAGCTAGCAAGATCAATAGAAAACCCACGGATTGGGAGAAGATCTTCACTAGCCATACAACAGACAAAGCTCTCATATCTAAAATATACTTCAAACTCAAAAAATTATATTCCCCTTTACTGTTTTTTTGTATACTAATTTTCTGTTGTTTGACAACTCATTGAAGATACTGAACTTATACAACACTTCCTTTGTTCTCGTGTTTTAGATTAGAATTGAGTCTACTTTGTAAGAGGACAAATATCCTTAACAAATACATTAGAAGAGAAGGAAACAATTCAAAACCTGTCCAACTTGACTTAGGCAAGGCGGTTTTAAAATCTGCTGCTATAATAAAAGTATGTTTTTGTGGAGAACTGGGCTGCACTTGTTGAATGTTTATGACTTCTGATACCTGGAAGAAACAGTGCAAATGTCAGCGAGAGTAGTCCCGAGACTCTGTAATTGTTAGAAGTGTTGATTAAAATGGAGGTTCATCTACCATCTTATATTTGTTCTTTTAATTCAAAGAGTGAGATATCTCAGGCACTGGAAACCTGTCCCGTCTTTACTCTCTTCCCTTCTGGGAACATTTCCTTTCCAGCCTCATTCCTGTCATGACCATAATCTATGTTACATGGAATCCTAAGTAAAAGCCAGGGAATGACACATTTCTGTTTACATTCAAGTGGATTTGTATATAATTCCATGACTTGCTATGTACTTGAATAACAAGGGAGCCTTTAATGCAGAATTGTCAAACTTGCAGATATTATTTGCAGAGTGCAATACACCAAGGCATTTCATCTACCATTGGAGCTCAATATAGATGCAAACTTCTCAATAAAATTCTGGACAGCAAAAATTCAACAATTAAACAAAAATATCATAAACTATGATCAAATAGGGTTAATTCCAGGGATGAAAATCTGATTCAATATACTAGTCAATTAATGTATTTCAACACATCAAGAGAAGCAAGGATAAGAATCACATGATCATCTCAATAGAGACAACAAAAGTACTTGAAAAGATTCAATATCTTCTTATGATGAAAGTTCTAAAGAAGGTAGAAATCCATGGAACATGCCTCAATAATATAAAGGTTGAAATGGCAGACATACAGCTCGCATTATACTGCATGGTGAAAAGTTCAAATCATTTCCTCTAAAATCAGGAATGAGACCAGGATGTCCATTCTCTCCACTCCTCTGCAATATAATACTGGAATTCCTAGCAAGAACAATAAGACATCAATGAGATCCAAATAGGGAAAGAAGCAGTAAAACAATCCCTCATTACGGATAATATGCTTGTGAATTTAAAGAACTCTGTAGGTTCCTCCCCTAAGTTACTCAAACTGATCTGAAACTTTGGCCAATTATCAATATATAAAATTGACCCTCAAAAATCAGTAGTTTTTCTGTATGCCAACTACGAAAAGATTGAGTCAGAAATCAGGAAAGCAACTCCACTTTTGATACCTTCAAAAAAAAAAACCTAGGAATTAATTTGAACAAAAAGGTGATGGACCTTTATGATGAAAATTTAAGAAGTCTGAAAAGAGAAATTAAAGCAGAATTAAAGAAATGGAAAAATCTTCCCTGCTTCTCAATGAGAAGGATTAAAATTGTGAAAATGCCAATAGTGCCCAAAGTTTCGAAAAATTCAATGCAATACCTATCAAAATCCCTACAACATTCTTCAGTGCTATAGGGAAAGCAATAAAATTACTCATATGGAATAATAAAAGACCAAATACTCAACCCGGATGCCTCTCAGTAGATGAATGGATCAAGAAAATGTGATATATGTATGCACACACACACAAACACACACACACACACACACACACACACAAATATACACAATGTAATTCTATGCCTTCATCAGAAAGAATGACCTCACCCCATTTGTTAGGAAATGGAAAGACTTGGAAAAATTCTATTAAATGAGGTAAGCCAGGCCCAAAGAAACATAGGTCCCATGGTTTCCATTATTTGCAATAACTAGTATATGTCTGGGATAAGCAGAAAAGGTCAAATGCTATGAACATATGACTAGATAAGATGATGTTAAGCGAAATGAACCCCTGAAACAGGGACACAAGTGGTTTTTTTATTCCTTGCAATTGTTTCTAAAGTATTTATAATGTAGCATGTGATTTTTTTTTGTTGCTTTGTATATCCCTCCCCCACAGTATAACCCCTGTTTTCACTGTATTTGATTTTGGTGCCCTGCATCTTGTATATACACTTCTCTAAATTAGGGAGGAAAGCGAAAAAACAAAGTGTTTAAATAGGAATACAGGTTGACCCATTGCAACAATGAGATGCACAAGACACTATGTTGAAAAGTGACCTTTAAAATTTAGGCGAGTGGGGGGTGGTGGTGGTGGTGGTGGTGGAGGTGTGGTGCATAATTGTGGAGGTGGAAGGGAAGGGATGGTAGGGGAAAAACAAAGGAGGGGCAATAATGGTTGATAGGAAATGTACTCATTACCTTGCTCACATAACTTAACCACTCTGTGAGGTATTTTTATGACAAAAAAGTTAAAAAAAGGACCCAATAGCCAAAACAATCCTTAGCAGGAAGAACAGTGTTGAAAGAATATCAGTATCAAACTTCAGTGACATTTTAGTTAATTAATAGCAAGAAGGAGATACAGCTCAAAGAGTAGTGCTCAAGTATTGAGCATGCCAGGCAAGCAAGCCTGAGACTCCATGAATTCAATCTTCAATCTGGTGGAGGCAGGGAAAGAAGATGTACCATAACTAGTACTATGATAGGGAAAAGCAATGCGATCAGCATTCTAGATGGTCATACTACAAAGGCCTTAATCCTGAGTGGACACATTAAGGGAAATCAGACATATAGCAAATGAAAAACACTTGGAAATATAAAACATGCTTATTCTTGCCTTCTTCAAATTATACCTTTAATTATTTTCTTAAGTACATTCTGTAGGCAAAAAATACAGTTGAGTGTCAACTTTAGTATAGGAGAAAGACGTGACAGAATGAAGAAATCCTCAGAGCAAATGAAGACTACATGGAAAACTCAGAACAAGAGTGGAAAGAGGAGGGACCCACACAAAAGCTCTTCTCGATTTTCACTCTAGGCATTGGTGATAAACATCCCAACAGTAGATATATTCATTCCCAAGTCCCCAAGCTTCTGTTCAAGTAAGAGTATTACTTTTGTACTGCCAGAGAACATAAAAGTAGAAATTTTCAGTAGAACCAGGTTTGTGAGTACTTTATGGTAGTAAATGAAAACCAAGCAGCCTTGTGAAGGTTGCTTCAGAAGACAGCAAGATGCTGACCCCTGGATACTCCTTGAGAACTCTTAATCCACAGAGTACACAATCAGGGGCTGTCAATCTGGCTTACTTATGTATGCCAGGAAGTTTGGGGAAGAGAGCAACCAAGCAGAATGAACAGCACAGCAGATTGCCCTTTGTAAACATCAGAAGTTCCAATGCTTGCCAGATTCTTATTCTATGACCTGTGTTTTAATTCAACTGCTTGTCATATTAAGTACCTTTAACACCTTCTCTTCCACATTTTCTCTTCCTTGTGGGAAACATAGCTTGCAGAGTTACCAGCACTTCTGGCAAGTTGGTGAACCCCATGACTAGCCAACCTGATATGTGAGGTGTCCTTTTTAAAGGATTAGAAGTGGGAGAAACTTACTGCACATGTGTAAGCACACTTCCACAGCCCACATCTCAGTGAAAAGAATAAGATTAGAACATGCAGTTCCAAGGCCTTTGCTTGAGTCAGTCACGATGTGCATTCTTCATATCAGGGCTTCCCTCCTCTACCTGTCCTGAGGTCAGAATAATTCATATTGACCAAGATCAACACTGATATAAAGAACCAGGTCTGCTCTCAGTAGATTTACACCTCTTGTGTAAAATTTCAAGAACACAGAATACAAAGGATACAAAATTAACGGACATGCATGAATTAGTGAGCTCACTGTATCACTTGGTTCAGGAATGGAGGGTTTGGGCACAATGAACAATACTGAAGAACACCGTAGAAGCAAAGTACAACATTTCATGCCATCTACTCTTTCAGAAAAATAAAGTAATAAAGAAGGATAAGGAAAGAATCAGGGAATGTATTTTGTGTGCGCATGAAAAGTCTCCTAAGAGGGGATACAAAGGAGAGGAAGGATATTAAAATTGGCAGGAGAAAATGGTAATGCAGAGTACCAAAGTCAAATACAGTGACACCAGGGAATATACAATAGGGGATAGAATATAAGAAAGAAACAAAAAACCATATAGTACATCTTGTATATACATTTATCTAATTTGGAGAAGGGAAGGGGAATAACAAAATGCTGAAACATGGTCATAGGATGACCTTTTGCAACAATGATACTCACGACACAATATGTTACAAATGATCTTTATAACTTTGAGGAGGGTAGGAAGTAGAGGAGAGGGAAAAAAAGGGATAGTAGGATAAAATGTTTGATAAGTATTGTACTTCTTACCTTACTAATGTAACTATCACCCCTCTGTACAGCATCTTTAGAATAAAATAAAAATTAAACAAGATAGTGGCAGGCACATGGGCATAGTTATCGAATAAAGATCCTAGACCTTTGGTCAAAAAAAGAGTGAAAATGTCTGCATAGTATTTTTACAATTAAAAAAAAAAGAGAAAATGATGATGCAACTTTAGATGAACTGATCCAAAGGGGTATGTCAAAAAATAAAATAAAAAAGCACCCAGATTAAAAAAAATATTTTTGTTCTTGATTTTTTAAAAATTAAAAACCAGCGAAACCACAGAAGCCTAATTCCTGAAAGGCCTCATGCATTTGTGACTACCTGTGGTTTAATCCCTTGAAAGGAAACTGAGCATTTGTGCACTGTGATATTCCAGGTGTCTCTGCAGTACTTTATTGGATTCCTCACTGCACCAATATATTTGCAACTACTTCTGCATGGTGGAAACTGATGTGGGCTACTAATTAAATTCAAGGGGAAGTCTGTATGCATGTTTAATACAAGGAACAGAAAATAAGGCTAGGGTCTCAAGTGCAGAACAGAGAAAGCCACTTACAGTTAATGTTATTAATCAGTTACCTGAATGTTTTAATATTCATGTGATCACCATCCATTATCTCTCTCTAATCCTACAAGGCTGCCGCTTATCCAGATATCCAGGATGATATGTCCTTTGAGCAAATTATACTTTGTATCTTTCAATGCTTGCACTTATAACTAATCAGAGTTTTCTTTCAAAAATATCCATTTATTAGGTAATGCCTCTTTGAAAATCCCGTACTTATCTCATAGAAGCTGTTAGAGAACACTTTATATAGGAAATGTCTATATCTTCAGTGCTTAGTAGGTGTAAAAGAAAGACAAGTATTTGTGATTGAGTAGACTTGAAGAATAAGAAAAGTAGGGTAGAAGAAAGGAAGGGTGGAAGAAAGGCAGGATAGAGTGGAGGAGGGTTAAAGTGCTATACTACCACATTGATGATGAAGCTGCAGTCACATCATCAGGATTGAGAAAATGATGTTTTTGGTTTGACATTTTGTGAGGGATAGTGATGTGCTTTTTTGTTCTTTCTTTTCGATATTTTTCTAGGTGTTAGAAGTTTTTGATTTGAAGAGTTGTTGTTATTCTAAATAGGTGACCTTCTCTGATGGTGTCATTTTGTGAGACTGTTGATCCAATAGAAAACCATTTATTTGGTTATAGGTGAGCACCAAGTAAAGAAAATTACTTTTTAAAAATTTTTATTAGGTAGTTAAACGAAGAGGTTTTCAATTCTAGAAATCAGGTTGTAGGATTAATGCATCTTGATAATGTCTTCCCTCCCATTGTTCTCTCCCTTCCTTACTTTTATTTACTCTCACATATGACCAGGAAGTAGGATGATAGGAATTCCAAGCAATACCAGGAATGTCATCAACTTCCTGGTGTTGAATTGAAGATTGGGAATTACACATAAGAAAACTGTGATGCCAAGAGAATGCAAGATGTTGATTGTAGGACTCCAGATCTAGCATTATATGTGCAGAGTAGCTACAGGATAGATAAGGGTACAATGAAGACTGGAAAATTGAGAGCTTTGTGAACAACTATTTGAAGAGGTCATGATTTCAAACCATTCGTTCTTTTGATACTGGTTTTAACTCATGGACATCTTCAATTAAATATGTTCAGTCAAGTTCTCTTTCATCTTTCTCTATGTCATCACAATCTACATTCTTCTAATATGCTCGGCTCCATATCATTCCCAAGCAAACATTGCATATCAAGCAGCAATTTCCAGAGACCAGCCTTTCTAGTTCAGTGTGTGTATTGTTCAAAACATGACTTCCTCCATTGCTGACATATGGAGAAACTTAGTTGGTCTTATGCAAAGGGATTCTAGCAGTGTTCTTATGAATCAATTCTGACTTCACTGTGTTTAAGTGATTCTTGTATAAAATGCAAAATTAAAAGTAAGAAGTGAATGAACACTTATTAATTGCTCTTTTCATTGAATCAGTTTGTTCATTCATTAAGTACTCATGGATGATATTCTGTATTGGGAACAACAAACTTCCCAATGCAAACCTTTCAAAACACAATGCATTGAAAGTCAAGAAAGAAATGGAATCAAAAAGAAGGAAGAAAAGCTACTGATTTTTGTGGGTTGTTTTTATACCTTGCTACTTTGCCCAATTTTAGGACCAGCTCAAGTAACTTTGGGGAGAAATCTATGGAGTTCTTTAAATACAGGATCATGTCACCTGAAAAGAAGGATAGTTTTACTTCTTTTTCTATTTTTATCCCCCTTATATTTTTCCTTGCCTTACTGCTCTTGCTATGATTAGAGTGCTATATCGAAGAGGAATGTAGAGAGTGGGTATCTGTGTCTCCTTTCTGATTTTAGAGTTGTTTTAGATTTTCACTATTAATAACAATGCAGGCTGTAGGTTTGTCATCTACAACCTTTGTTATATTGAGGAGTGGTGTTTGGGTTCCTAGCTTCTCCAGAGTTTTTATCATAACGAAGCATTGCATCTGGTCAAAGCTTTTTTTTGCATCTTTCGAGGTGATCATGTATTTCTTGTCCTTGACTTTACTGATGAACTGACTTAGTTTTATTTACTTATGCTTTTCCACGGACAAAGTGATCAAGAAAATGTGGTACATATTAACACTAGAATTCTACTCATCCATCAGAAAGAATATTTTTCCATTTGTAAGGAAATGGATAGTCTTGGTAGAAATTATATTCACAATTCTCAATTGTCATTCCTAATTCTCAATTTAAATGGATTTAACTCTCCAATTAAATGAACACAGATTGACTAGTTGGATCAAAAAGCAAGACACATCCATCTGTTGCCTACAAGAGATACTTCTCACGAAAATCCCCCAAAACATTCTCAAAGTGAAAGGCTAGAATAAAATCTTTCAAGCAAGGGTCCCTACAAACATGCCAGATTGGCACTACTAATCTCAGATAAATAGAATTCAAATGAAAATTAGTGAGAGAAAATACAAAGAAGAACACTTAATAGTAACAAAGGGAACTCTCCTACAGGAGAATGTTGCAATTCTTGATGTCTATGTACCAAATGCTGTAGCACGCAACTTCATCAAACAAAGACTGCTCACCTAAAAACAAACATTGATCCAAACACACAGATTGTTGTCACTTCAGTACATCACTGTCACTCTAGATAGATTATCCAGGCAAAAACTCAGCCAAGAAACCTCAGTCCTAAATAATTGCATTGACCAACTAGACTTAAGAGACATATACAGAATATTTCACCCAGCAGTATCAGAGTATACATTCTTCTCAGTATCTAATAAAATATTCTCCAAAATATATCACATTTTTGTCACAATGCAAATTTGTGCAAATTCAAAACAATTGAAATGCTTCCTTGTGTCCTGCTGATCACTCTGGAATAAAATGCCATAACAGAAATTTCTCTAACTCATGGAGATTGAACCACACATTGCTGAATGACCAGTGTCATTGAAAAGATTAGAGTGGAAATTCATATGTTTATGGAATTTCACAAAATTGAGAACACAAAATACCAGCTTCCCTGGGATACAGCAAAAGAAGTACTCAGAGATAAATTTGTAGTTCTGAGTGCCTATATTAACAATTTGGAGAAATCTTAAATCAACACTTTAACGTTATAGCTCAAGCTCCTTGAACAAGAGGAACAAGCCAAACCCCAAACCAGTAGAATTAAATAAATAATAAAAGTTAAATCAAAACAAATGAATTAGGCAAAAAAATAGAACAAAACAGAGTCGCTTCTTTGAAAAAACTAAGAAAATTGACAGACCATTAACAATTCTGACTAAAAAAAGGGAATACATATAAATAAATAAAAGAGATGATAATGGGAACATGAAAGATAAAAGCAAGAGTCAAAACATTATAATGTAACTGCTTGAAAACCTTTATGCTAACAGTCTGGAGAACCTAAAAGAATGGAAGTATTTCTAGAGAATATAGATATACCCCAACTACACCAAGATGTTTAGACCAACTAAATAGACCCATAACAACAACATAGAAACAGGAATATAAAACATCCCCTCTAGGAAAGGCCTGATGAAGTTACAGCAAATTCCATAAGAAGAACGCATTCCAATACTCCTCAAACTCTTGAATGAAATAGAAAGGGAGAAATCACTACCTCATTTTATGAAGGTACTGTAACACTCTTGAAAAAACAGATAGGGACTCATCAAAGAAAGAGAAATATTGAACTATTTCTTTGATGTACAATGGTGCCAAACATCTCAAAAAAATTCTGGCCAAGTGAATTCAACAACTAAAGAAAAAAATTATAATCAAATGGGGTTCATTAAATGGATGAAAAGCTGATTCAATATAAGCAAGTCAATTAATGTATTGTTTTTAATGTACTTTGGGATTTTTTGGTGTTTTTTTTTTTTTTTGGTGTGTTCTTTCACCTATGGTATATCGCTGTTGTCATTGTATTTGATGTTGGTGCCCTGCATCTTGTACATACAATTATCTAATTTGGGAAGGGGAAAGGGAATAACAAAATGCTGAAACAAGGATACAGGATGACCCATCACAACAATGATACTCACAAGACACTAAGTTGGAAATGAACTTTATAAATTTGGAGAGGGTGGAGAAAAGGGGGTGGTGGGAGAACAGATCAAAGAGGCAAGGACACGAACCACATGAGCATCTCATTAGAAGCAGAAAAAGCATTTGACAAGATCCAACCACCATTTATGAAAGCTCTGGAGAAACTAGGAATTCCTGGAACATTCTTCAATATAATAAAGGCTGTACAAGACAAAATTACGGCTGGCATCATTCTTAATGGCGAAACATTAAAAACACATCCTCTCAAATCAGGAATGGGACAAGGATTTCCATTCTCTCCACTCCTCTTTAATATACTACTGGAATTCCTATAAAGAGCAACAAGGAAGAGAAAAACATACAGGGAATCCAAATAGGGAAAAAAAAGTAAAAGTAATTGTCTTTGCAGAAGACATATTCTTAAAGTTAAAGAAAATTATAGATTCCTCCTCCCAGTTACTTGAGCTGATCTGAAACCTTGAGCAAATATCAGATCATAAAATTCAAGAAATTCAGTAGTTTTTCTGTGTGGTAACATGAGAAGAATGAGTCTGAAATCAGCAAAGCAACTCCATTTTTAGCAGCCTCAAACAATACCTAGGAATTAAGTTAAACAAAGATGTGAAAGACCTCTATGATGAAAACTTGAAAGTCTGAAAAGAAATCAAAGCAGAATTAAAATGGAAAAATCTTCCATGCTTCTGAATCAGAAGGATTAACATTGTAAAAATAGCAATAGTGCCCAAAGCCAAACAAATCCAATGCAATATCCATTAAAATCCCAGCATTCTTCAATGCTATAGGGAAAGCAATTAAAAAAAAACTCATATGGGGTAAAAAAAAACCCTAAATGGCAAATACAATCCTTAGCAGGAAGATCGGTGTTTTGAGGATGTCAGTACCAAACTTCAAACTCTATTTCGAATCTGTAGTAATAAAAACAGCTTGAAACTGGCACAAGAATAAACCTAGGGATCTATGGAATAGAATAGAAGACCCAGCAATGAATCCAGAGACCTATAACCACCTAATATATAAGAAGGGAGCCCAAAACACAAGATGGACAAAGACAGCATCTTCAACAAATGGTGTTGGCACAATTGGCTATACACATTCAGAAACTGAAGCTGGCACTTTGCAGCAGAATCAGTTCTACATGCATCAAAGGAAAGGGTAGATACCATGAACATATTACAGGAAAGGATAGAGTAAACACTAGGACTCCTGGGCACATATTGAAATTTCCTCAGTAATGATCCAGAATCACAAGTCAAAAAAGCCTGGATAAATGGTATTGCAACAAACTGGAGAACTTCTGTTTGGCAAAGGACATAGCTAGCAAAGTAAATAGAAATCCCACAGAATGAGAGAAGATCTTTACTAGCTTTGCATCTGAAAAAGGCCTCCTATCTAAAATATACTTAGAATTCAAAAAGTTAAACTCCTGTAAGACAAATCCTCCCAGAAAGAACACCCCAATTAATAAACGGGCAAAGTCTTAAAGAGAGACTTATGAGAAGAAGAAGTAAGAATGGCTAGTACATGCATGGAGAGACGTTCAACATCTCTAGCCATAAACAAATGCAAATCAAGACAACATTAACCAAGTCTGAACTGAATATATCAGCAATCCATATTCATTGCCGCATTCTTTACCATAGCCAAAATATAGAATCAATACACACGCACACACACGCACGCACACACACACACACACACACACACACACACACACACACACACACACAGAATGAAATTCTATGCTTCCGTACTGCCCCATTTAAAAGGAAATGGAAAGAACTGGAAAAACATATATTATATCACATTATATCATAAAAGGGAAGCAAACATTATTTTGGGCATAAGACAAAATAAAACAAATCTGGAAAATATGTCGAAAAACCAGTTAATAAAAGCAAAAGAAGAATTAGGTGAATTTAAGTGTCTTCATTGTATTGTCTAAACAATGAAAAATCAGCACCAATCCATATGCAAGAAAAATATTTGGGATTGCATTTGTTACTACTTTTTATCTGAAAGATTACACTGATTAGAGGTGAAGGAGTTATAGTAGGCAAGTTAGGTATTTGAATGAGTCAAATGAAGGTGTGTTTTCCTCCAGTCAAAAGAATACAACTAGAGCTGAGATATAATTCATTGACAAAGAACTTTCCTAGTAAGTCAATGACCTGGAATTGATCTCTAATACAAAAAACAAAAGGCAAAAATACAGTTAAATAATCCAAGCAAGTGAAGTAAGGGGAGGGGTGGGTGGAAGCGGGGTGAAAAGGTTGTAGTGTGGCTAAAGATCGAAATGCATTGTAAACATGAACTGCTTTGATAAATAGCAAACACTCAATATATAACCTAAAATTAGGATTCTCAGGGGAAAGGCTGTGTTGGAAGGGATGGGTGGGAGTGTTGAAAGGGGTGACATTGGTCAAGATGCACTGTTTTCAAAAACTGCTTTGGTAAATGGAAATTCTTTTGCACAACTACTTAAAGAAAATAAGAATATTTTTTAAAATCCCAACAAAGGGCTGGGAAGTTGGCTCATTGGTACAGTGCTTGCCTTGCAAGCATGAGGCCCTGGCTTCAATTCCTCAGCACCACATAAGCAGAAAAAAAAGGCAGAAGTGGCACAGTGGTTCAAGTGGTAGAGTGCTAGCCTTGAGGTGAAGAGCTGAGGCTCACTACCCAGGCCCAGAGTTCAGGCCCCACGACTGGACTGCTCCCCCCAAAAAAATCCCAGCAAAGAGTAAATCTAGAAGATACAAATAAGTTTGGGATCAGCCATACATTAATTCTTATTTACAGCTACTAGCTAATATATGAAATCTAAAAGTGAAATAATCATGAAAAAAAGGTTGGCAAATAGAATGAAGACGTCATTGGAACCTTAATGGGAGTAACAACTATCAGATGCTACTAAATTCAAGGGAATCTCATGGAGGGCCAAGGGGAAGTGAATCAAGAATTGATAAGTGAACCTTGATCCTTAATGAATTTGCAAGTTCCCCAAAGTATACTGAATAACACATAAAGAGTCAGACTTGAAAGGGATCATCAAGAAACCATTTGTGTTTTTGGAATACTCTCCAAAAGAAGCAGAATGTTCCCTGTTCTATGGAGAAAGATGGGGAAAGCACCAGTAACATAGTTGAAATCAAGACAAAAAGAATACTATGATAAAATGTTGAGGTGCCATTGGCTTATTCTTGTAAATGCAAGGATGAAACATGTATGATTGCAGTGTGAACCAGTAGAGGGAGCAAACCCAAAGCTATTCCATCTCCAATGGCCATGGACAAAAATATCTGGGCTGGAGGCACTGCTCATGTTGGAGAGTTCTGGCCTTTACCATGGAATCCGAGCAAACCTGAGAGTGTTGAGTTCAATCTTCAGCCTGAAAGAAAGTGGGGGAAATAACACCAATGCCATTTTTATACCAAATATGAACTTTGACCCATATTCTCGGTGTTGAAACTTGAAAAGCTTCAGCCTTGAGTGAACACATTGAGAGAAAAATTTGTATAGAATATAGAAAAGATTTTGAATTTTCCTATCTACTCCTTCTTATTTCCTTGTAATAAACCTTTGATTAATCTCTTCCACATGTACTGTGGTTTCAAAAAGTGTTACTGAATGACAGTTTACAACAGAATAATGACGTAGCTAAATGAGGAAAATTTAAGAGCCAAGATAATTCGATGTGTAACAATCACTGAAAACAAGGTTAAACAAGTGATAGACTGTAACAACAGGAAATGTTCTTCACTTTCTTTGTAGGCTCTGGTTTTCAACTTCCTTAACAGTAGAAAGGTTTAGCAAGCAATTCGGTTCAGATTAGAATCCTTGCCTAAATTACTTAATGTCAGAGACCAGGAAAGTAGAAACTTCCTCACAACCAAGGGATTAAATATTACATGGTGGTAATTGAAAGTCATGCAGCATTATCAAGCCTGCTTTAGACCAAGGCAATGTGCTAGTCCCAAGACTCCATGTCATGAAAGTTAATACACAAAATGCACAGACAGGAATGTCAGACCACAATTTTGTTCATTGAATGTCAGGAAGTTTGAGAAAGAGATTGATGGAGCAGAAACCTCAGCACAGCTCAAGGCCATTAGTAAAGGTCAGGACGTCAAATACTTGTCAAATTCATGACTCTTCTTCTCTAGTTCCTGAATTCTGTTTCTAATCTTAAGAACTTTTCAGGTCAAAACTTCTCCAGGTTTCCTCCTTACTGTGTGAAACAGATATGCACAGTTACCAGCACTTCTGCAAAGTTGGAGAAGCCCAAGACTGTCCATCCTACTGACCACTGTGCTACTTCCAAAGCCATTAGACCTTACAAACATACAGCCTATTACACATAACTTCTCTGCTAAGGAACAAGTCAGTGTAGAGCGGTTTTCCAGGGCCCTTTTTGAGTCAGTCTGGCTGTGATTTCTTCACAACAGGGCTCCTTCCTTTACATGTAGTGAATTCAGCGATATGATACTGAGTGAGAAATACACTAATCTAAAAGAACCCCAAATTTCAAGTGGGTGCCCGTGGCTCATTTTTGTAGCAATGCAGGAGGCTGAGATCTGAGACTGTGAGATACTTATCTCCAATTAACAACCAAAAACTAGAAGTGGCACAGTAGCTCAAAGTGTTGTAGCACTAGTCGTTAGCACTAAAAGCTCAGGAACAGAGCCCAGGGTCTGAGTTCAAGCCCCAAGACCATCAAAAGAATCAAGAATCTTTCAGTGTTTGGCAACTTGCATAAAACTGTAAGCATAAAGAGTTAGAGGAGATAACTCTCTACTTAAAGGCAATAATAAAAATTGACATCCATAAATCAGTGTGAACTGTCTATCAACTCATTCAATACCTCTATAGGGAGGGAGGCAATGAGTGATATTTGACGAATGAGACTGAGCAAAGCACAGAGAAACTGTATGTCATCTGCACTTTCATAAACATTAGTACATTGAAAATAAAGAAATACAGGGGGAATGAAGGAGCCAGGCGCGTGTGTGAAGTTGAAAGGTAACTATGTAGCAGGAATGAAAGAACATTGGGGAAATGGGGATGGAATTTCAGATAAGGTGACCCAAACCAACATTTCTGAAAAAGGACAGCAGATTATATAGAAGAAGGAGGTGACACTGCCCCATGTATTTGTGGGTAAAGTGCACTGCCAGAAAAGGAGCCTGTGTGCTTGTGCACCTGGTCTTGGTGGGAGCAAGCTCAGGAGAAATGAATACAAGGGAAAAGTCTGCATGCACATTGTTTCCTACCATTGAACCCAACCAGGGCCCCAGGGGAAGTATCTAAGTGCTGTAAGCACATGGTAGTTGAGATTTCACTTGTTCCCAGTCCTGTATAATTCCCCTTTCCCAGCTCCCTTTGGGAAGGCTGGTGCCTGCCCCTCATGTCAGGATAACTCCCAGTCTGACCATGCTGAGTTTTGTTCCTCTCAATGCTTGCTACTTGAAAGTGTTCAGACATTTTCCTCAGTAACTAATTATTATGGATTGCTGCTTAGAAAATAATAGAAATGCAAAAGTTTGTATGATGAGGATTTGTTTTGTGGGAATAAGTCACTTATGGCAGGTATATGCATTTGAGAACTTCACCTTTCTAATGTTACAGGTTTAAAATTTGGAAATTCAAATTGCTGAGAAATTCTCTACAGTCAATTAAAGTCCTTTTTATCAAAGACTTAAGAGCCAACATCCTATTCATTTCTCCAGAGAGACAACTGAACTAGACAATTCAATATTCTATGTAAATACTCCAATGTGTTGGTTTGCATAATATATCTGAAATATAGAGTCCTTTAATACCTAAGTGGAGAGGAAGAAGCAAACCCAAGATTAGCACAGAGAAAAGCATATTTGCTGTTTTATGGGTTTTTACACTGCTATACTGGTTCATTTTCTTCTCTATTATTTTCTTCAAGGGGGAAAGCTATTGATTTTCCTTTATTTTGTGAAAATACTGTACAGAGGGGTTACAATTGCATGGGCAAGATAATGAGTACATTTCTTATCAAGCATTGTAGCCTTCTCCTTTGCTTCCCTTACCCATCCTATCCTCTCTCTGCCCCCCCATCCAACCCTCCTCCCTCACCTACCATAGTTGTAAAGTTTGTTTTCTACATAACCACTTATATGTCTCATTGTTTCAATGGGTCCACTTGTATCCATACTGTACAGAGGGGTTACAATTACATGGGCAAGATAACGAATACACTTCTTGTCAAGCATTGTAGCCTCCTCCTTTTTTCCCCCTTTCCATTCCTTCCCATCATCCCCCCATCCCCGACCAAATCAGCCCCCCCACACCAAAGTTGTAAAGTTCGTTTTTGACATAACGACTTGTACATCTCATTGTTGCAATGGGTCCACCTGTATCCCTATATAAATGATTTGTTTTTTCCCTTCCCTTCCACTTCCACAAATTATATAGACATCAAGTACAGTGAAAGCAGCGGTTATACCATGGGGGAGGGACATACAAAGCAACAAAGAAATAATCTTATAAATGTGTTAGAACTAATTGCATGAAAGAAAAAAACATTTTAATACATATTTTAAGGTTCATTTCCCTAGCATCACCTTATCTGACCTTTTCTGCTTGACTCAGACATATACTAGATATTGCAAATCAGGGAAACCTTTTTCTTTATGCTCGTTCTGCAAATGGGTTAAATTTGCCTCCAATTCTTACTCTGCTTGCTACTAATGACTTACACTCTTCCACTCTAGCAATACTTACAGCTTGGTTGATGCTAATTACTTGGAGACAGAATGTGGCATAGTTTTCTGACTTGGTTGGCTTTTTTCTTTTTTAATATATATTTTTATTGTAAAGATACTGTACAGAAGGGTTACAGTTACACCAGTAAGGTAATGATTACATTTCCCTTCAAGCATTGTTACTGCTTCCTTTGTTTTCCCCTACCATCCCTTCCCTGCCCACCTCTCCAACTCCTCCCTGCCCCCTTCTCCCACTACCACCCCCAACCTGAAGGTGTAAAGTTCATTTTCAACGTAGTGTCTTATACATCTGATTGTTTCAATGATATAACCTGTATCCCTATTTAAGCATTTAGTTTTTTCCCTTTCCTTCTCCAAATTAGAAAAATGACAATATATAAGCTGCAGGGCACTGGAATCAAATACAGTGAAAACAGCGGGTATACTGTGGGGGAGGACATTCCAAAGAAACAAAAAAAATCACACAGTACATTATAAATACTTTAGAAACAATAGCAAGAAAAAACACTTTGTCCCCATCTTGTGGTTCATTTCATGTAGTATCACCTTATATGGTCATGTGTACAGGCTTTGGACCTTTTCTGCTTGTCCTAGAAATATACTAGTTATTGCAAATAAGGGAAACCATGGGACCTATGTTTCTTTGGGCCTGGCTAAATTTACTTAATATAATGTTTTCCAAAGTCTTTCCATTTCCTAACAAATGAAGCAATGTCATTCTTTCTGATAGAGGCATAGAATTCTATTGTGTCTATGTGTGTGTGTGTGTGTGTGTGTGTGTGTGTGTGTGTGTGTGTGTGTGTGTGTGTGTGTGTGTATAACATTTTCTTGATCCATTTATCTACTGTGGGGCATTTGGGTTGGTTTCATATCTTAGCTAAGGTAAATAATGCTGCAATAAACATAGTTGTGCTGGTAGCTTTAGTATGGTCTTGTTTGTAGTCGTTTGGGTAAATGCCCAAAAGTAGGATTGCTGGGTTATAGGGGAGCTATAACTCTATGTGGAATCTTTTGAGGAACCTCCATACTGCTTCCCGAATTGGTTGAACATGTTTACACTTCCACCAACAAGGCAGTAGGGTTCTTTTCTGTCTACATCCCCTCCAGCATCTGTTGTTATTAGAGTTCTTCATTATAGCCATTCCAACTGAAGTGAGGGGGAATCTCAATAGTGTTTTGATTTGCATTTCTTTTATGGCTAGAGAGGTTGAGCATATCTTCATGTGTCTACTAGCCATTCTTATTTCCTCTTCAGAGAAGTTTCTCATGGCATGATCCTATAAATCTCAAGCTCCCAAACCAAGTGCCCTATGGTACCTCTTTCCAGACCATCCTTGCTTTTATGGTGTCTGCTGAGAAGTCTGAAGTAATGCTGATTGGGTAACTTTTATATGTGATTGTTCTCTTCTCCCTGACAGCTTTAAGAATTCTTTCTTTAGTGTCTGTTGAGCCAGTATGGATTATAATGGTGGGATGACCTGTTCTGGTCTGGTCTATTTGGGGTTCTAAAAGCTTCTTGTATCTGGAGGGGCTGGCCTTTTGTATATTTGGGAAGTTCTCTGCTAGGATTAGCAGAATGTATTTCTTAATCCATTGGTTTCCTTCTCCAGGTCCTCTTGTATACTTATTATTCTCAAATTAGGCTTTCTGACTGTATCCTGTATTTCCTGCAGAGATCTGTCATGCTTCTTAGTTTTGTTATACATATTTGTGTGCTCTTTCTCTATGGAGTCTAAAGTGTCCTCATTCTCTGATATTGTTTCTTCTGCCTCCTCTATTCTACTTTCAAGGCATTTTTACTTTTGTTTTTTCACTTCCTTCTTGCTGGTCTTTCTTAAGGGTGGCCAGCTCTTTATTAAGGTTTTCTTTTAAGTCTTGAATAGATTGCTTTACCTCCTGTAGTTGGTTATCAGACTTCGCTTTCCACTCCTTAATCTTGGTTCTTTCTTTTTTTTCTTACATTTTTCTCCTTCTGCTGGAGTTCCTTTCTCTTTTTATTTGTGGAGGCCATGAAGTCATTTATTAGCTTCTTCTTGGTCTCATCACATTCTCTGATAACCCTATGCAGGGTGTCCAGTGTTTCATTCAGCAAGCTTACTAGTCATGCTTTTTAAAATCTATCTTGAGCATTATCTTCTACATCATTCTGGGACTGCTCTGTAGCTTATTATATGGAGATGGTGTTGGGGTTTGCTGATTGGTCATGTTTCTTGTGTTTCTGCAGTTAGTTCTACCCATTTAGAGACAAGAACCACACTGGTACAACAGTAGGACAGTATTTTAGGACTGGAGGCACCCCGGTGTTATGTAGATGTACAGATCTTAGGATTTCAGAGTTATGGGTAGATGTTTTCCTATTTAGCTCTCTTTTTCTTTGCTTGGAGAGGGATATTTTGGTTTCAGGGTTGAGATTACATATAGTTGGAACTATTAAGGCAATCTGGGTTTGGCTGATAAGTAGTCTGTTCCTTAGCATTAACAAGATGGGCCCCGTGTACTTAAAATAGTCAAATGTAACCAATTTTGTAGTCAAAGACAGAACCAGCTCTAAGTTTAGTTAGATAAAATACATTAGGGATCGCTGGAGCAGATGGAGAAGTGAAAGGTTAGAATTGGACAGATATGAACTTAAGTTCAGAAGAGAACTAGGGTATGATGATAATACAGGGGTAAGAACATCTTAGGGGAGGGGCACATGTAGTATGAGGAGAATAAAGACCTTGTTACTGAGTGTAAGAGGTGGAAAAGAATTCGAAGACAGATTATGTAGGGAGTAGCTTAGAGATCTAGTTGAAGATAAGAAAAAGAAGTTATAAATAAGTGTATTTGGGAGACTTGTTGATAGTAGAAAAAGATTTTTCAGATATTATTAGAAAGTCACTTAATTTGTTAACTCCTGACATTGCTGTTTACACACATAGAAGGAGGTTTTACTTTGTGTATAGAACTAGACAGGGCAGCTCTGATGGAGTAATAGTATAATGTGGAGAGAATGGAGAAGGGGAGAGTGAGAGGAAAAGATAGAACAAAAGTTACAAATTAGGAAACTGGAATATGGAAGAAACAGCCAAATAATAATGAATAATAGAAGGTTTAAGTGGAATGGCAAATCCTAAAGTAGCTAGGATTACACATATGGGACAATGACTATTGGCTTTTTCCTCTTGTTTGGTTTTTTATGTATTTGTCTTTGAGGGTAAGGAGAGGGTCACAGAAATGATGGGAGTAGCATTCACTAGAAAGTATGGTGAAAATGAACTCTATAACTTGTGGGTGAGGTTGGGAGGAAAAACCTGGGAGAGAGTGAGGGAAGGTGTGACATTGTCCAAAAGAAATGTACTCCTTTATCTGACTTAGATAACTGCAAGCCCTCTGTACAGCACCTTTACAACAACAATAAAATACATTAAGAAAATAGAGGCAATGCAGCTATAAACTCACACCTGATGATTGATAGCCTAGAGCATTCTAAGGAAAGGAGAAGAAACAGGGAACATATTAAGTCTTGTGGCATTCTAAGTGCTTCCCTGCTCTACATTTAAAACCACTTTCTTTTGTGGTAATGAACTAAAGCTATGAGATAAAACAACAAGGTAACAACACCTAACTCAATATAACTTCAGTGTTAGAACCAACCAAGTTTCCAAGTTGCAATTCTTAATATCTCTAGGCTAAAGATGGAGTAGCTGAAGTTCTCTTATTTAAAGACTGAAATGATTTTCATGTTGACAAAAATGATTTCTTTTGTGCCAAACCCACGTTGGAAGGACTCTGTCATCATCTTGAAATAACACCGAATACTGGTTTCTCCTTTGAGTGACAATTCTCATTGAGAGCACTGGCCAGAATCGTTGGTGTATCAAGTAGAGAAAGAGGTGGCTTTCTCTGCCACTCTGAAAAAAAAACCAGCAGCAACAAAATATAATTGTGAGGCAGTGTTTAGCAAGGAACTTGTGCGACCATAGGAATGAGCTACATCATTACAGATCTCTATGTTTACTATTTACCTGCATTTTTTTTGCTTGAGTCAGCAACATGAAAATCTGAAAAAATTCAGAAGAATAAAGACTCATATTTATTGCTGGCCTTGTGTCTGTGGACCTCAGAAGTGCAGCCTGCCTCCTAACTGTCTTCTCTCTCTGAACACTAGATGATGTTTTTTTCTTCACTTCTTTAGTTAATTCCTAGGTATTTTATTTTTTGTGGGGCTATTACAAAAGCAGTTGCGTTCTTGATTTCAGCTGTGCTCTTCTCATTATTGACATACAGAAAAGCCATTGATTTTTGAGGGTTAATTTTGTGTCCTGCTACTTTGCCAACATTTCAGATCAGCTTCAGTAATATGGGAGTGGAGTCCATGGGGTTCTTTAAATACAAGATCATGTCATCTGCAAAGAGGGAGTGTTTGACTTCATCTTTCCTTACTTGGATCCCATTTATGTTTGCATCTTGTCCTATTGTTTTAGCTAGGCATTCTAATAGCAAATTGAAGAGGAGTGGAGAGAGTGGACATCCTTGTCTTGTTCCTGAGTTTAGAGGAAATGGCTCTAGCTTTTCACCATTAAGTATAATGCTGGCTGTAGGTTTGTCATACATAGCCTTTATTGTATGGAGAAATGTTCCCTGGATTCTTAGCTTCATAAAGTGGTGTTGGATCTTGTCTAATTTATTTCCTGCATCTATTGACATAATTATGTGGCTCTTATCATTGTTCTTGTTGATGTAATAATTACATTACTTGATTTGCATATAATGAACCAGCTTTGCATTGCTGTAAGCAATCCTGTTTCTATACATATAGGATAAGCTTATCAGATCAGCTGAAGAACATAAAAGCCTTGTATTTATGACCATATATGACAATTCTAATTGAAATGAATCCCAAGTTATTGACACAAGTGTTCTATGTTTATTATTATCAGTTTAAATGTACTTTATGATTTTATTTTTGTTGTTGTTTTTGTTTCCTTTGTATGTTCTTTCCCGTATGGCATAGCCCCTGTTGTCACTGTACTTGATTTTTGTACCCTGCATCTTCTATATACATTTATCTAATCTGAGGAGGGGAAGGAGAATAACCAAACATAGTATGTTCCTTTGCATAAAGGATACACACAGGACAGCATATTGGAAATGAACTTTACAACTTTGGGCAGGGGTTGGGTAAGAGAGGTGGGTAGGTGTGTGGAAGGTGGAGAGGGAAGGGTTAGTGGAACAACATAAATGGAAGGGGTGACATTAATTGACAATGATGTACTCATTGCCTTACTTATGTAGCAGTAACCCCTCTGTGAAGCATCAATAAGATAAAATAAATTATTAAAAAACTTAAAGAGAGACTTCTCAAGAAGAAATAAGAATGGCACACAGACACATGAAGAAATGTTTAAACTTCTCTGGCCATAAAAGAAATGCAAATCAAACCAACGTTGAGATTCCACCTCACCCCAGGTAGAATGGCCATAATCAAGAAATCTAATAACAACAGATGCTGGAGGAGATGTGGCCAAAATGGAGCCCTACTGCATGGTTGGTGGGAGTGTAACATTGTCCAACCAGTCTGGAAAGGAATATGGAGGTTCCTCAAAAGACTCCACAAAGAGATCCCTATGACCCAGAAATCCCACTTTTGGGAATTTACCCTAAAGATCACAAACAAGGCTATACTAAAGCTACCAGCAAAACTATGTTTATCGTAGCATTATTCACCATAGCAAAGATATGGAACTGATCCAGATGCCCCTAAGTCGATGAATAGATCAAAAATGTGATATATATATATATATATATATAAATATATATATATATATGCATACATCACTCGCACAAACACAAACACACACACACACACACACATATATGTATATGTATATAGTGGAATTCTATGGTTCCATAAGAAACACTGACACCACCCAAATTGTTAGGAAATAGAAACACTTGGAAAAATCATATTAAGTGGACTAAGCCAGCCCCAAACAAATATAGGTCCTGTGGTTTCCCTTATTTGCAATGACTAGTACACGTCTAGGATAATTTTTTATCAGATGAGCAGAAAAAGGTCAAAAGCTATGTACATATGACCATATAAGATGAATCTAAGTGAAATTAACCTCAAGTCGTGGACACAAGAGTTCTTTCCTTGTTGTTGTTTTAAATATACGATGTGATTTTTTTCTTCTTCATATGTTCTTCTTCCTCTGGTATATCCTCTCTTGTCATGGTACTTGATTTTAGTAAACTGCATCTTGTATATACATTTGTCTAATTTGGGGAGAAGAAGGAGAAAAACAAAAGGGAAACAAGAACATAGGATGGCTCGTTGCAACAATGATACTCACAAGACAGTATATTGGAAATGAACTTTACGACTTTGGGTGGGGTTGGGGAGAGAGTAAAGCAGGTAGGGGAGGGAAGGGATAGTGGGAGGACAACAAGGGAAAGGGTAACAATGTGTGACAAGGTATGCACTCAATCTGTTACTAATGTAACTGTAACCCCTGTGAACAGAATCTTTACAATTACAACAAAAAAAGAAAGGACAGGGCTATAGTATGATGTGTAAAACCAAACCAAGCAAATGTAAAGTCCTGTTAACCAAAAACTGCAGAGGTGTTTAAATAAAAGTCAGTGTGTAGAATGGATTGTCTAAGCAATGTAAAGTCCAGAAATTCATAATAAAGAAAAACATATATGATGAAACTCACAATTACTATTTATTTGAAAGCTGATTAATGTGATTGGAGATTAGAAGTTACCATGCCAGGGGAAGGGGTTGATTGAATCAAATCAAATGAAAGTAAGTTCAGGTCCAGTCCTGAAGAACAAATCTTGATGATGAAAATGTTTCCATTTTGGCTCCCATATACCTACCATGGTCTTGTAAATATCTCTTTAATAAATTCTGAAAATAAAAAATAATGTGTAGAGGCTGTTTATAAGCATGAAGACTGTGTTCTCAGAATCTTGGAATTTGAATGTAGACTAGCAAGTACAAAATGCCACTAAGTTTACAGGAGTCACCTTGAAAGGAAAGCGATATGAATGCAACATTGGAAAATGCAGTTCAGTGCTGATGAAGTTCTGATTTCCCAAAGTTCTCCTGAATAGCTGACATAGGAGACTATCTGCAGAAGCCTCATTATCAAAACATTTGTATTTTCTTAATAATTCCCACAGATAAGTGTTTTAAATTAAAACTAAAATGTTTGTGTACAACATGGAGAAGTTTTCTCTCTCTAATAATTTCTACCAAGGATAAACTTTGTCAACTGCCATTATTACAGCAAGGATACAGTCAAAATTGACAACCAAATGACTTCAACTTCTTGGCTCCATGGAAATTCATATATTAACTTGAATGAGAACAGAAAGAATTAAGGGAGCCGTAAAAAGGAAGGAAACATTTACTTCTGCTACACTTTCTTCTCCATACCATTTCCTGAGGTAAGAAAAAAGGAGAAGATATAAGTATGAAGATTGGCACAAATAAAAGCTAATGCAAATGAAATCTTCTTACTACATAATGTCTTGGAAATAAGAAGAAATCAAGGATAATAATCTGTGATGGGCTCATCTGAGGAAGATTTAAAATATTTCTGTCAGGTACCGCATCCTCTCTCCTTCAGATAATAACACGTGTCCCACTCAGTATTGGACACACATTGTTTTGTTATAAAACCATCTCTGCATTCCCGTTGTTTAGTGACTCACATCTTTGTCCTTCCTATAAACATTGATCATTCCCCATTCTTTTTGTCACGTGTATTTTTTTGAGAGACAAATACATGGAAGCCTTCCTCCTTGTGCAGTGTTATTGACTGTGGAGATAGTACAATGTACAAATCCTCTTATTTTCTCATCCACAGAAAACAAGAACTTATAGTCTCAATCTTGGTTGTCAACTCAGAGATTGGAAGTGAACATTGACATATGCCCGTGGTGTAGCAGCACACCTTAGACATCACTGTCTTCATGATTTCAGCATCCTGTTATGTACACAAATCTTTCTCCTTAAATTACAACTATAGATAGAATCCATTCCATCTTAATACAGGCCAGTAAAAGTTGCTTTACATTTGACATTAGCCAGGTAATTTTTTCTTCAAATTATTCAAAGGAATATATAGATAGATATAGATTTAGATATAATCCTACACAGGGCACTGGAGATTCTTGCTTGCAATTCTAGCAACTCAGGTGGCTGAGATCTGAGATCAAGGGTCAAAGTCAGTCCCTGACAGGAAAGTCTATGAGACTCTTCTGTCTAATTAACTACCGTGAAGGCCAGAGGTGGATCTGTGGTTCAAGTGATTGAGTGCATGATCACAAAAGCTCTGGGACAGCAGTCAGGCCCCCAGTTCAAGCCCCAGGAGAGGCACAAGCAATAAAGAAAAACAAAACACACTCAACCCCTCATGTCTGGCCTCACAGCCTTGAACCTTTGGCTAAGGAAAGAGGAATAATAACTATGGATCTGTTAACTTTGTGAGAGAGGCTTGGTTGTATAATTTATAACAATATGCAAGGAAGTCAAGATTCCTATCTTCAAACTGAACTGGATTATCAGGAATGCATCTTTCCCTGGGTTTCCTTAGAATCCTATATAAAATAGAATATGCACATGGAAGCTGTCAGGAAGGAGACTGGGAATGAAATGGCCTTAGAAAATAAGTAGAATGGCAGGACAGGTTTCCAGTAACTATGGTGTCTGATGTAGTTTCTGCTGACATTCTTTTAAAGAATAAAAAAGAAAAAAATATTTGAGATGGAAGATTAACTGTGAGTAGTAATGGTCATTTTGATTCTTGGAAGCAGTGGCCCTGAGAGGTCAGACCGAAGACAAATTCCACCTAAACAAGACAACATTGTCCTCTTATACTTCTTGAAATAAGTCACTGATTATCTTCTAGATATTTTTCCTCCTCTTCGTTTGTTTCCCCTTTCCCATTGACCCAAGCTCATCCATTATGAGTATTCGATTCTTAGGGTTTCATTTTGCTGAATTTTGTCTTGTGTTTCAAAGGAACTGTACTGTTTGAGATGTCCTGTGAATCTACTGTATTTCAGTAGTTGTGTTTGTATACAATTGCATACTATCGAAGCCATTTACCTATGACTTTGTAAGCTAAATCTCGCTTCCATATATAGGGAAAAAACATGTGTGAAGAGGAAAGGAGGGGGAAATGCAGACAAGAGTTGGATCTATATTCTATAAAGTTGAGAAAATAAAGGAAAGTGTGGGTAGGGGAAGACTAGGTGCGAATGTTGAAAGAAGTGACATTGATTAAGATATATTGTGCTCACTCTTAAATAGCAACTCCTATGACAGTTAATTAAAGATTATAATAAAATAAAAGGCTAAGAATCCAGGGAACATTTCTCCATACAATAAAGGCTATGTATGACAAACCTACAGCCAGCATTATACTTAATGGTGAAAAGCTAAAGCCATTTCCTCTAAACTCATGATCTAGACAAGGAGGTCAACTCTCTCCACGCCTCTTCACCTTGGTAATAGAATGCCTAGCTAAAGTAATAGGACAAGATGCAAACATAAATAGGATTCAAATAGGGAAAAATGAAGTCAAACACTCCCATGGACTCCACTCCCATGTTACTCAAGCTGATCCAAAATGTTGGTAAAGTAGCAGGAGAGAGAATTTATCCTCAAAATCAATGGCTTTTCTGTATGACAATATTGAGAAGAGCACAGCTGAAATCAGGAAAGCAACTCCTTTTGGAATAACCCCACAAAAGATCAAATACCTAGAAATTAACTAAAGAAGTGAAGAAAAAAACAACATCTAGTGTTCAGAAAGAGAAGACAGTTAGGATCCAGGCTGCACTTCTGAGGTCCACAGACACAGGGCCAGCCACAAATATGGGGCTTTATTCTGAATTTTTCAGATTTTCATGATGGTGACTTGAGCAAAAAATTCAGGTAAATAGTTGACATAGAGATCTGTAATGATGTAGCTCATTCCTATGGTGGCACAAGTTCCTTACTAAATGCTACCTAAGTGTTGCTGCTGTTTTTTTTTTTTTTTTTTGTTTTTGTTTTTGTTTTTAAGAGAGGCAGGGAAAGCTACCTTTTCCTCCACCTGACATACCAACAATTCTGGCCAGTGTTCTCAGTGAGAATTGTCACTCAAAGGAGAAACCAGTATTCAGTGTTATTTCAAGATAATGACAGAGTCCTTCCAAGGTGTGTTTGGCACAAAACAAATCATTTTTGTCAACATGAAAGTCATTTCAGTCTTTAAAGAAAAGAACTGAAGACAAACCTTTTGAAGGTAGAGAATTCTCTGCTACTCCATCTTTAGCCAAGAGATATTAAGAATTGCAACTTGGAAACTTGGTTGGTTCTAACACTGAAGTTATATTGAGTTAGGTGTTGTTACCTTGTTGTTTTTTATCTCATAGCTTTAGTTCATTACCACAAAAGAAAGTGGTTTTAAATGTAGAGCAAGGAAGCACTTAGAATGCCACAAGACTTATATGTTCCCTGTTTCTTCTCCTTTCCTTAGAATGCTCTAGGCTATCAATCATCAGGTGTGAGTTTATAGTTCCATTGCTTCTATTTTCTTAATGTATTTTTATTGTTGTTGTAAAGGTGCTGTACAGAGGGCTTGCAGTTATCTAAGTCAGATAAAGGAGTACATTTCTTTTTGCACAATGTCACGCCTTCCCTCAATCTCTCCCAGGTTTTTCCTCCCATCCTCACCCACATGTTATATTGTTCATTTTCACCATACTTTCTAGTGAATGCTACTCCCATCATTTCTGTGACCCTCTCCTTACCCTCAAAGACAAATACATAAAAAACCAAACAAGAGGAAAAAGCCAATAGTCATTGTCCCATATGTGTAATCCTAGCTACTTTAGGATTTGCCATTCCACTTAAACCTTCTATTATTCATTATTATTTGGCTGTTTCTTCCATATTCCAATTTCCTAATTTGTAACTTTTGTTCTATCTTTTCCTCTCACTCTCCCCTTCTCCATTCTCTCCACATTATACTATTACTCCATCAGAGCTGCCCTGTCTAGTTCTATACACAAAGTAAGGCCTCCTTCTATGTGTGTAAACAACAATGTCAGGAGTTAACAAATTAAGTGACTTTCTAATAATATCTGAAAAATCTTTTTCTACTATCAACAAGTCTCCCAAATACACTTATTTATAACTTCTTTTTCTTATCTTCATCTAGATCTCTAAGCTACACGCTATATAATGTTTCTTCGAATTCTTTTCCACCTCTTACACTCAGTAACAAGGTCTTTATTCTCCTCATACTACATATACCCCTCCTGTAAGCTGTTCTTACCCTCATACCCTAGTTCTCTTCTGAACTTAAATTCATTTCTGTCCAATCCTAACCTTTCACTTCTCCATCTGCTCCAGCCCATTGATCCCTATTGGATTAAATCTGACAAAACCTACTGTTGGTTCTATCTTTGACTACAAAATTGGTTCCACTTGACTATTTTGAGTACAAGGGGCCCATCTTGTAAACTCTAAGGAGCAGACTACTTATAAGCCAAACTGAGATTGCCTCAAAAGTTACAACTATACATAATCTCAACCCTGAAGCCACAATATCCCTCTCCAAGCAAAGAAAAAGAGAGCTAAATAGGAAAACACCTACCCATAACTGTGAAACTCTAAGATCCGTACATTTACATAAAACTGGGTTGCCTCAGGTCCTAAAAGACTGTCCTACTGTTGAACCAGTGTGGTTCTTGTCTCCAAATAGGTAGAACTAACCGCAGAAACACAAGAAACATGGCCAATCACCCCAACACCATCTCCATATAAACAAGCTACAGAGCAGTCCCAGAATGACGTAGACGATAATGCTCAAGATAGATTAAAAGCATGACTAGTAAGCCTGCTGAATGAAACACTGGACACCCTGCACAGAGTTATCAGAGAACATGATGAGGACGACCAGAAGCTAATAGATGACTTCATGGTCTCCACAAAAAGAAAGAGAGAGGAAATCCATCATCGGGAGAAAGAATATAATAAAAAAAGATAGGAACTCAGATTAAGGAGTGGAAAGAGAAGTCTGATAACCAATTCTAGGACGTAAAGCACTCTATTCAAGACTTAAAAGAAAACCTTAATAAAGATCTGGCCACCCTTAAGAAAGACCAGCAAGAAGGAAGTGATAAACACCAAAGTAAAAAAGCCTTGCATGTAGAATAAAGGGGGCCGAAGAAAGAATATCAGAGGCTGAAGACAGTTTAGCCTCCATAGAGAAAGAGCACCACAAATATGCATAACAAAACTAAGAAGCATGACAGATCACTACAGGAAATACAGGATATATTCAGAAAGCCTAATTTGAGAATACTAAATATACAAGAGGAACTGGAGAAGGAAGCCAATGGATTAGGAAATACATTCTGTTAATCCTAGCAGAGAACTTCATATTTTCTTCTTATTTTCTTTAAGTAGTTGTGCAAAAGAGTTTCCATTTACCAAAGCAGTTTTTGAACACAGTGCATGTTGACCAATGTCACCCCTTTCAACATTCTCACCCATCCCTTCCAACACAGCCTTTCCCCTGTTAATCTTAATTTTAGGTTATATATTGAGCGTTTGCTATTTATCAAAGCAGTTCATGTTTACAATGCATTTCGATCTTTAGCCACACCACAACATCTTCACCCCGCTTTGACCCACCCCTTCCCTTATATTTCTCAATTCTGTGATATATACAATTAATTCTTGCCATATTGCTCATGCTTTCCTCTTTTATTCTTCTACCCATCTCCTCTTGGCTCCACCCTCCCATCTTGCATGTACCCATTTTCTGGTATTTATTTTGTTGGGCTTTGACTTCGTCTTTAAAGAAAATACACTATTTGAACTCTCTATAGAGTCTATTGCACTTAGATTAATTAATTTATAACCCCTTGCTTACCATCCAGTGTGTTAACTTGTAGATTTTTAAGAAAACCCTGCAACTTATCTTTCCTTGGGTGTGACTTACTTCACTTGCTTGGATTATTTAACTGTATTTTTGCCTTTTGTTTTTTGGTGTTAGAGATCAATTCCAGGTCATTGCACTTACTAGGCAAGTGCTTTGTCAATGAATTGTATCTCAGCTCTAGTTGTGTACTTTTAACTGGAGATGAACACACCTTCATTTGACTCATTCAACTACCTACCTTGCCTACTGTAACTCCTTCACTTCTAATCAGTGTAATCTTTCAGATAAAAAGTAGTTACACAAGGAATCACAAATATTTTTCTTGCAAATGGATTGGTGGTGATTTTTCATTGTTTAGACAAGACAATGAAAACACTTAAATTCATCTAACACTTCTTTTGCTTTTATTAACTAGACTTTCAACATATTTTCCAGATTTGTTTTATTTTGTCTAATGCCCCAAATAGTGTTTGCTTCCATTCTCTGATATAATATAATATAACATAATATAATATAAGTTTTTCCAGTTCTTTCCATTTACTTTTGAATAAGGCAGTATGGAAGCGTACAATTTCATTTTGTGTGTGTGTGTGTGTGTATGTATGTATGTGTATATATTAAATATATATCACATTCTCTTGATCCGTTTGTCCATTGAGGAGCATCTGAGTTGATTCTATATCTTGGCTATGGTAAAGAATACTACAATTGGAAGTGGCGCTGTAGCTCAAGTGGTAGAGCGCTTGCCTTGAGCTGAAGAGCTGAGGGACAGCACCCAAGTCCAGAGTTCAAGCCCCACGACCAACAAAAAAAAAAAATAGAATACTACAATTAACATGGATTGCTGATATATTCAGTTCAGACTTGGTTAATGTTGTCTTGATTTGCATTTGTTTTATGGCTAGAGATGTTGAACATCTCCTCATGCATGTACTGGCCATTCTTCCTTCTTCTTCTCATAAGTCTTTCTTTAAGACTTTGGCCCGTTTATTAATTGTGGTGTTCTTTATTTGAGGGTTTGTCTTAGGGGAGTTTAATTTTTTGAACTCTAAGTATATTTTAGATAGGAGGCCTTATTCAGATGCAAAGCTAATAAAGATCTTCTCTCTTTCTGTGGGATTTCTATTTACTTTGCTAGCTATGTCATTTGCCAAACAGAAGTTCTTCAGTTTGTGGCAATACCATTTATCCAGGCTTTTTTGACTTGTGATTCTGGATCATTACTGAGGAAATTTCAATATGTGGCCCAGGAGTCCTAGTGTTTACTCTATCCTTTCCTGTAATATGTTCATGGTATCTACCCTTACCTTTGATGCATGTAGAACTGAGTCTGCTACAAAGTGCCAGCTCCAGGTTTCTGAAAGTGTATAGCCAATTGTACCAACACCATTTGTTGAAGAGGTTGTCTTTTGTCCATCCTGTGTTTTTGGCTCCCTTATTAAACATTAGGTGGTTATAGGTCCCTGGATTCATTGCTGGGTCTTCTATTCTATCCCATAGATCCCCAGGTCTATTCTTATGCCAGTTCCAAGCTATTTTTATTTTTTATTCTTTTTTTATTTTATTTTCTATGTACTCATTATCTTGCCCATCTAATTTTAACCCCCCTGTACAGTATTTCCACAATAAAAAATAGATACAAAAAAATACAAAGTTGAGGACAAGAAACACGTGATCACCTCTAAAGATGCAAAAAAGGCTTTGACAAGATTCAATGCTCCGTTATGATAAAAAAAAACTCTAGAGAAGCTAGGAACCCTAAAACCATTCCTACTATAACAAATGTTGTATACGACAGACCCACAGCCTGCATTGTATTTAATGGTAAAATCCAAATCAACTCTAAAATCAGAAATGAGACACAGATACCCACTCTCTACATTCCTCTTCAATATAACACTCTAATCATAGCAAGAGCAGTAAGGCAAGGAAAAACATAAAGGGGATAAAAATAGATAAAGAAGTAAAACTATCCTTCTTTGCAGATGACATGATCCTGTATTTAAAGAGCTCCATAGATTTCTCCCCCAAGTTACTTAAGGTGGTCCTAAAATGGGGCAAAGTAGCAAGGTATAAAAACAACCCACAAAAATCAGTAGCTTTTCTTCCTTCTTTTTGATTCCATTTCCTTCTTGACTTTCAGTGGGTTGTGTTTTGAAAGGTTTGCATTGGGAAGTTTGTTGTTCTCAATACAGAACGGAGGCTGAACAACACACTGCTGAATCACAAGTGGTTCATGGAAGAGATTAGAAAGGAAATTCAAATGTTCATGCTATTCAACAATTCATGCTATTCAAAAAAAAAATGAGCATACAAATTACCAGTTCCTCTGGGACACAGCAAAGACAGTACTCAGAGGCAAGTTTATAGCTCTGAGTTCTTACATCAACAAATTGGAGAGATCTGAAACCAACAATTTTTTTATTTTATTTGTGAACATACTGTACAGAGGGGCTACAATTACATGGGCAGGATAATGCGTACATTTCTTACCAAGCATTGCAGCCTCCTCCTTTGTTTACCCTTCACATCCATTCCCAGCCTCCCCCCTCCCCTCCTGAAACCAACAATTTAATGACACATCTGAACCTCCTTGAAAAAGAGCAGCAAGACAAACCCCAATCCAGTAGATGGAAAGAAATAATTAAAATTAAATCAGAATTAAATGAATTAGAATCCAAAAAAACCATAGAAAAAATCAACAAAACAGAGTTGGTTCTTCGAAAATATTAACAAAATTGACAGACCCTTAGCAAATCTTATCAGAAAAAGAAGAGAACACACCCAAATAAATAAACTCAGAGATGAGAATGGACACATCACTACGGAAACAACCAAGATTCAGAACAGTATAAAGGAATGCTTCTCAAAACTTTATGCTAATAAGTTTGACAACTTGACAGAAATGGACCTTTTCCTAGCAAATATTGACATGCCAAAACTAAACCAAGAAGAGTTTAACCATCTTAACAGGCTCATATCAAGCATTGAAATAGAAACAGCAATAAGAGACCTCCCAGTTAAGAAAAGCCCAGGACCAGATGGTTTTACAGCAGAATTCTACAAGGTCTTCAAAGCAGAGCTCACACCAATACTCCTCCAACTCTTCAATGAAATTGAAAGAGAAAGTTCACTACCGAACACATTCTATGAAGCCATCATAACCCTCATCCCAAAACCAGGCAGGGACTCATCAAAGAAAGAGAACTATAGACCCATTTCTTTGATGAACATTGATGCAAAACTTCTCAACAAAATTTTGGCCAATCCACTTCATAATTCATCCAAAAAATCATACACCACGATCAAACACGATTCATTTCAGGGATACAAAGGTGGTTCAATATAGGCAAATCAATTAATATTTTTCATCACATCAACAGGAACAAGGATAAGAACCATATGGTTATCTCAATAGATGCAGAAAAAGCATTTGGCAAGATCCAACACCCCTTTTTGATGAAGGTTCTGGAAAAATTAGGAATCCATGGAACATTCCTCAATACAATAAAGTCTGTATATGACAAACCTACAGCCAGCATTATATTTAATGGTGAAAAACTAAAGCCATTTCCTCTTAACTCAGGAGCAAGACAAGGATGTCCACTCTCTCCACTTCTCTTCAATCTAGTATTAGAATGCCTAGCTACAGCAATAAGACAAGATGCAGACATAAAGGGGATCCAAATAGGGAAAGAAGAAATAAAACTCTCCCTCTTTGCAGATGACATGATCTTGTATTTAAGAATCCCATAGACTCTACTCCCAAATTACTCAAGCTGATTCAAAACTTTGGCAAAGTAGCAGGGTATAAAATTAGCACCCCAAAAATCAGTGGCTTTTCTGTATGCCAACAATGAGAAAAGTGTGGCTGAAATTAGGAAAGCAACTCCATTTGTAATAACAACACAAAAAATAAAATATCTAGGAATTAACTTAACCAAAGAAGTGAAGGACCTCTATGATGAAAACTTTAAAAACTTGAAATAGGAAATCAAAACAGAACTTATAAAGTGGCAAAAAATCCCATGCTCCTGCATTGGAAAGATTAACATCGTGCAAATGGCAATACTTCCTAAGGCTATCTACAAAACGATACTTATCAAAATTCCACCCTCATTCTTCAAGGAAATAGAAGAGGCAATCCAAAAATTCATATGGAACAATAAAAGACCCCGAATAGCAAAAATGCTCCTCAACGGAAAGAACACTGCTGGAGGAATATCAATACCAAATTTCAAACTCTACTATGAAGCCATAGTAATCAAAACAGGTACTGGCACAAGAACAGACCAATGGAATAGAATTGAAAACCCAGAAATGAACCTACAGACCTATAGCCCTCTAATCTTTGATAAGGGAGCTAAAAAAAGAATGGAAGAAAGACAACCTCTTCAGTAAATGGTGCTGGCAAAATTGGTTAACTACTTGTAGAAAACTAAAGCCAGATCCTTGTATATCACCCTGCACCAGAATCAACTCCAAATGGATCAAAGACCTGAGAGTCCATTCCTGAACCAAGTAATACAGTGATACAGTGAGCTCACTAATTCATGCATGTCAGTTAATTTTGTATCTTTTTTACACTGTGCTCATGACTTTTTACACAAGAAGTGCAAATCTACTGAGAGCCGACCTGGTTCTTTATATCAGTGTTGATATTGGTTAGTAGGAATTATTCTGACCTCAGGACTGGTACAGGAGGGAAAGCCCTGATATGAAGAATGCACATCCTGACTAACTCAAGCAAAGGCCTTGGAACTGCATGTTCTAATCTTATTCTTTCCACTGAGATGTGGGCTGTGGAAGTGTGCTTACACATGTGCAGTAAGTTTCTCCCACTTCTAATCCTTTGAAAAGGACACCTCACATATCAGGTTGGCTAGTCATGGGGTTCACCAACTTGCCAGAAATGCTGGTAACTCTGCAAGCTATGTTTCCCACAAGGAGGAGGAAATGTGGAAGAGAAGGTATTAAAGGTACTTAATATGACAAGCAGTTGAATTAAAACACAGGTCATAGAATAAGAATCTGGCAAGCATTGGAACTTCTGATGTTTACAAAGGGCAATCTGCTGTGCTGTTCATTCTGCTTGGTTGCTCTCTTCCCCAATCTTCCTGGCATAAGTAAGCCAGATTCAGGATTGACAGCCCCTGATTGTGTACTCTGTGGATTAAGAGTCCCCAAGGAGTATCCAGGGGTCAGCATCTTGCTGTCTTCTGAAGCAACCTTCACAAGGCGGCTTGGTTTTCATTTACTATCATAAAGTACTCACAAACCTGGTTCTACTGAAAATTTCTACTTTTATGGTCTCTGGCAGTACAGAAGTAATACTCTTACTTGAACAGAAGCTTGGGGGCCTTAGGAATGAATATATCTACTGTTGGAATTTTTGTCACCAATGCCTAGAATGAAAATGGAGAACAACTGTTGTGTGGGTCCTTCCTCTTTCCCCTCTTGTTCTGAGTTTTCCATGTGCTCTACATTTGCTCTGAGGATTTCCTCATTCTGTCACATCTTTCTCCTATACTAAAGTTGACACTCAACTGTATTTTTTGCCTACAGATTGTACTTGAGAAAAATAAAGGTATAATTTGAGGAAGGCAAGAATAAGCATGTTTTATATTTCTAAGTGTTTTACATTTGGTATAAGTCTGATTTCTCTTGATGTGTCCACTCAGGATTAAGGCCTTTGTAGTATGACCAATGAGAGTGCTGATCACATTGTTTTTCCTATCACAGCCCCAGTTATGGTATATCTTCCTTCCCTGCCTCCACCAGACTGAAGATTGAATTAATAGAGTCTCAGGCTTGATTGTATGCCTGGCATGCTCAATACTTGAGCACTACTGTGAGCTCTATCTCCTTCTTCTTGCTAGTTAATTAACTAAAATGTCATTGATGTTTCATATTGACATTCTTTCAACACAGTTCTTCCTGCTAAGGATTGTTTTGGCTATTTGGTCCTATTTTAAAACTTTTTTTTATCGTAAAAATACCGCACAGAGGAGTTATGTGAGCAAGGTAATGAGTACATTTCCTATCAAGCATTATTGCCTCCTCCTTTGTTTTTCCTCTACCATCTCTTCCCTCCCACCTCCACAATTATGCACCACACCTCCACCACCACCACCGTCTCCACCACCCACCCGCCTAAATTGTAAAGTTCACTTTTCAACATAGTGTCTTGTGTATCTCATTGTTTCAATGGGTCAACCTGTATCCCTATTTAAACACTTTGTTTTTTCCCTTTCCTCCCTATAGAGAAGTATATATAAAAGATGCAGGGACTTACATCAAATACAGTGAAAACAGGGGCTATACTGTGGGGGAGGGACATACAAAGCAACATAAATATCACATGCTATATTATAAATACTTTAGAAACAGTATCAAAGAAGAAAGAAACCATTTGTGTCCCTGTTTTGGTGCTCATTTCACTTAACATCATCTTATCTAGTCATATGTTCATAGCATTTGACCTTTTCTGCTTATGCCAGAAATATACTACTTATTGCAAATAAGGGATACCATGGGACCTATGTTTCTTTGGGCCTGGCTTACTTCATTTAATAGAATTTTTTCCAAGTCTTTCCATTTCCTAACAAATGGGGTGAGGTCATTCTTTCTGATGAAGGCATAGAATTACATTGTGTGTATTTGTGTGTGTGTGTGTGTGTGTGTGTGTGTGTGTGTGTGTGTGTGTGTGTGTGTGTGTGTATACCTATTTCACATTTTCTTGATCCATTCATCTACTGAGGGGAATCTGGGTTGAGTATTTGGTCTTTTATTATTCCATATGAGTGATTTTATTATTTTCCCTATAGCAGTGAAGAATATTGTTGGGATTTTGATAGGTATTGCATTGAATTTTTCAAAAACTTTGGGCACTATTGGCATTTTCACAATTTTAATCCTTCTTATTGAGAAGCATGGAAGGTTTTTCCATTTCTTTACTTCTGCTTTAATTTCTCTTTTCAGACTTCTTAAAATTTCATCATAAAGGTCTTTCCCATTTTTGTTCAAGTTAATTCCTATGTTTTTTTGAGGGTATCAAAAGTGGAGCTGGTTTCCTTATTTCAGACTCAATCTTTTCACAGAAAAACTAGTGATTTTTGAGGGTCAATTTTATACATTGATAATTGGCCAATGTTTCAGATCAGCTCGAGTAACTTAGAGGAGGAACCTACATAGTTCTTTAAATTCACAAGCGTATCATCCGCAATGAGGGATAGTTTTACTGCTTCTTTCCATGTTTGGATCTCATTGATGTCTTATTGTTCTTGCTAGGAATTCCAGTATTATATTGAAGAGGAGTGGAGAAAATGGACATCCTGGTCTCATTCCTGATTTTAGAGAAAATGATTCGAACTTTTCACCATGCAGTATAATGCTAGCTGTATGTCTACCATTTTCACCTTTATAATATTGAGGCACGTTCCGTGGATTTCTAGCTTCTCTAGACCTTTCATCATAAGGAGATATTGAATCTTTTCAAGTGCTTTTGTTGTCTCTATTGAGATGATCATGTGATTCTTATCCTTGCTTCTCTTGATGTGTTGAATTACATTAATTGACCAGTATATATATTTTTTGGTTTCTGTATTTCTTTATTAAAATGTAACATTACAAACCAACCATGATCTCTAAGCAGAGCCAAAGGATTACTTCCAGCTCTGTTGAGTGATCTTCTTACTCTTAATACACTTCCAGTTTTGTTTTGTTTTTAACTTTTTTTTTCTGGGGCCAGAACTCTGGGCCTGGGTACTGTCCCTCAGCTCTTCAGCTCAAGGCTAATTGACTAGTATATTGAACCAGCTTTTCATCCGTGGAATTAATCCTGTTTTATCACAGTATATGATATTTTTTGTTTAATTGTTGAATTTTTGTTGTTCAGAATTTTATTGAGAAATTTGCATCAATATTGAGCCCCAATGGTAGATGTAATGCCTTGGTATACTGCACTCAGCAAATAATATCTACAAGTTTGACAATTCTGCATTGAAGTCTTCCTTGTTATTCAAGTACATTGTAAATCATGGAATTACCCCATACAAATCCACTTGAATGTGAACAGAAATGTGTCATTCCCTGTTTTTTACTTAGGATTCCATGTAACATAGAAGATGGTCATGACAGGAATGAGGCTGGAAAGGAAATGTTCCCAGAAGGGAAGAGAATAAAGACGGGACAGGTTTCCAGTGCCTGAGATGGCTCACTCTTTGAATTAGAAGAAGAAATATAAGATGGTAGATGAACCTCCATTTTAATCAGCACTTCTGACAATTAAAGAGTCTCAGGACTACTCTCGCTGACATTTGCACTGTTTCCTCCAGATATCAGAAGTCATAAACAATCATCAAGCGCAGCCCAGTTCTCCACAAAAACATACTTTTATTATAGCAGCAGATCTTAAAACCTCCTTGCTTAAGTCAAGTTAGACAGGTTTTGAGTTGTTTCCTTCTCTTCTAGTATATTTTTTAAGGATATTTGTCCTCTTACATAGTAGACTCAATTCTGATCTAAAACACCTGAACAAAGGAAGTGTTGTATAAATTCAGTATCTTCAATGAGTTGTCAAACAACAGAAAATCAGTATACAAAAAAACAGTAAAGGGGAATTTAATTTTTTAATTCCACGTATATTTTACATATGAGAGCTTTGTCTGTTGCATGGCTAGTGAAGATCTTCTCCAAATCAGTGGGCTTTCTATTGACATTGCTAGATATGTCCTTGGCCATGTAGAAGCTCTGCAATTTCATCTAATCCCATTTGTCCAACCTTTCTTTGATTTGTTGTGTTTCTAGGTCTCTATTAAGAAAATTTCATCCTGTACCAAGGAGACCTAGGGTTTCTCATATTCCTTCCTGTAATGTTTTCAGGATGTCTGCTTTGATTCCGAGGTCTCTGATCCATTTGGAGTTGATTCTGGTGCAGGGTGATATATAAGGATCTAGCTTTAGTTTTTTAAAGGTGATTAACCAATTTTGCCAGCACCATTTACTGAAGAGGCTGTCTTTCTTCCATTCTTTTTTTTTTTTAGCTCCCTTATCGAAGATTAGGTGGCTTTAGGATTGTGGGTTCATTTCTGGATCCTCAGTTCTATTCCATTGGTCCTGAGGTCTGTTCTTGTGCCAGTAACAAGGTGTTTTGGTTACTATGGCTTTGTAGTAGATTTTGAAATTTGTTATTGATATTCCTTCAGGACTATTCTTTCTGTTAAGGATCCTCAAAAAACAACTGCCTGATAAATAAATAGGCTAAAGACTTAAAGAGAAACTTCTCTGTAGAGGAAATAAGAATGGCCAATAGACACATGAAGAAATGCTCAACCTCCCTATCCATACAAAAAATGCAAATCAAAACAACATTGAGGTACCACCTCACCCCAGTTAGAATGGCTATAATCAAGAACTCTAACAACAACAGATGCTGAAGGGGATGTGGACAGAAGGGAACTGCATTGTTGGTGGGAGTGTAATCTTGTTCAACCCCTTTGGAAAGTAGTATGGAGGTTCCTCTAAAGACTCCACATAGAGATCCCCCATGACCCAGCAACCCCACTTTTGGGCATTTACCCAAATGTTTATAAACAAGACCACACTAAAGCTACCAGCACGACTATGTTTATTGCAGCATTATTTACCATAGCTAAGATATGGAACCAACCCAGATGGACCTCAGTAGATGAATGGATCAAGAAAAAGTGGTAGATAGATAGATAGATAGATAGATAGATAGATAGATAGATAGATAGATAGATAGATAGAAAATGGAATTCTATGCCTCCATCAGAAAAATGACATTTCCCCATTTGTTAGGAAATGGAAATACTTGGAAAAAATTATATTAAATAAAGTAAGCCAGAGCCAAAGAAACATATGTCCCATGGTTTCCCTTATATTCAATAACTAATATATGTCTTGGACAAGCAGAAAAGGTCAAAAGCTATATACATCTCACCATTTAAGATGAAGTTAATCGAAATGAACCCCAAGATAGGGACACAAGTGGTTTTTCTTTCTTGCTATTGTTTCTAACTTATTTATAAAGTACACTGTGATTTTTTTGTTGCTTTTTATTTCTCTCCCCCACAGTATAATCCCTGCTATCACTGTATTTGATGTTGATATAATTTGTAGAGTGGAAGGGAAAAAACAAATTGTTAAAATAGGGATACAGGTGGACCCATTGCAACAATGAGATGTAGAAGACATTATGTCAACAAGGAACTTTACAACCTAGGCCAGGGGAGTGCAGGATTGGGTGAGGGTGAGGGGGGGTAAGGGGAAGGGGTGAGTAGGCAAAACAAAAGAGAAGGCAACAATGCTTGATAAGAAATGTTTGCATTATGTTATCCATGAAATTGTAACCCCTCTGTATGGTATTTTCACAATTAAAAATATCACAAATAAGTAAATAAAAGGAACAATCATCCAAAAAAAACAATGAAATGGGAAAAAAGGATATTCATATATGGAAAGCATTTGTCCTGAGTGAACATACAGAATTATGTAGATGTCCACATGAGAGAAATGTGGTCCTCTTTGACTTCTTGAAGTAAATCACTGATTACCTTCTCAATCACATTTTACTAACTAGTTAGCACTCAAGAGCCACATTGACAACGGAGGAGAAAATGCCTGACTGAATTAGATTAATTTTCCTTGTGTAGGGCATTTTAATATGGTAAGTTTTTTGGTTATATTATACCCTAAAAGTGACCCCCAGAAACCAGGATGGTGGAAACTTGCAGCAATTCAAGGAGTGCCAAGAACCTCATGGTGCTGAGTTGAAGATTAGGAATGACGCACAGTAAAATTCCAGTACCAGAAGGCAAGGTGCTGACACAAGGATTATGAATCTCACAGTCTATAGACTGAGTGTAGCAATCAGGAATTGGCAGTGAGACTCTGGATAGCTAATGCCAGGAAACACTGATGCCCAGTAAGCAGGAAGGAATCAAGAACACAGCCAGAACCATTTGACAAGGCCATGACTTTCAGTTCTTCATTCTCATGCTGCTGCTTTCATTTCTAAGATGTCCTGTTTTAACTATGCTCCAGGTGACAACTGCTCCAGGGCTTTCTTACTGTGTAAACTGGAGCTCCATTACCAAGCCTTTTTATAAACTGGAGCAGTCTCAGACCCATCTCCCTGATCTATGAACTCTCCTTCCAAAGGTAGCCCAATTTATAACCTTGTAACATTTTCAGACTCATATCTTTTCCACAGAATCTTCAGGATAAAGTAGCAAGGTCTGCGTCTTCATCAAATTAGAATTTCCCTCTTAGTCCTGAGGAAAAGCTCATCTGGCCTCAGGCAGAGGAATTACAATAACTATAGAGTCAAATCTGACCTCACTGCACTTAACAGATTCTTGGATAAGAAGGCAAAATCTAAGACTGAAAGCAAATACATTTATTAATTGCAGCATTCATTGATTCCATTATTCATTCCACAATACTGATAGAACAATACCATGTGTCCAGAACCCTGAGAAACCATAATGAGCAAAGTATACCAACTTGCTATTCCTTACATATTTTTAAAAAGAGTATATTAAAGCCCAGTGTCAATGGCTCACACCTATAATATTATAATACTAGCTATTCAGGAGAGTGAGAACTAAGCATCATGGTTCAAATCCAGCATGGCAGGAAAGGCCATGAGACTCTTATCTCCAATTAAACACTCAAATGCCAGAAGCAAAGCTCTGTAAAGTGATAAGGTGATAAAGTGCAACTCTTGAGTACAAAAGCTAAGAGACAGCACCTAGGCACTGAATTCAATTCTAGACCCAAAACACACACACACACACACACACACACACACACACACACACACACACACACACACACACTCTCTCTCTCTCTCTCTCTCTCTCTCTCTCTCTCTCTCTCTCTCTCTCTCAGAATACATTGAAAATTCAGGAAAGAAAGGGAAGAAAAAAAGGAAGAATAAAATTAGTTATATGTGTGGTAGAATTTTCTTGTAATAAAAAATAAAAGAAGAATAGAGGATTGACAATTGATATGGCACCTGCTTAGCTTATAAATTCATGAGTGAATGTGTTGGATTGTATGCAAGTATATAAAAACAAACACCCTGAGCTGGGAAGGTGGCTCAGTGGTAGAGCTCTTCCCTGGCATGCATGATACCCTGGGTTCGATTCGTCAGCACGACATAAGCAAAAAGAAAAAAGCTGGAAGTAGCGCTGTGGCTCAAATGGTAGAACGCTAGCCTTGAGCGGTGGAGTTGAGGGACAGAGCCCAGGCCCAGAGTTCAAAACCCATGAATGGACCCCCCCCCCACTAATCAAACCTGAAACTCGGTAGATTTATGGGAGATCTCAGAGAGTACAATTCCTTAGGTAGCCAAAATCAAATTTCAACAAAATACAACAGTAGGTAGCAAATACTCAGAAGGGACCCCATTACATGGGGTCAAGTGTTAAGAGGAGACAAATGAAGAGTGGAGAAAATGTTTAGAAGGTAGTCAGTGGCCTATTTCAAGGTGTATAAGACCATGTTGTCTTGTCCAGACATCATTTATCTTCAGTCTAACACCTCAGGAAAACTGCTTTCCCAGAATAATCATTGCCATTACTGGTCACATTCTATCTTCCCTCTCAAATGTTTTTTTCATTTTCTCTAAGCTTTCAGAGAATGAGTCAATAGAGATTACATCCTGTGCCATAGGTATTGGAAACCTGCTCCTTCTTTCTAAGACCTTTTCCTTCCCAGCCACATTCCTGTCAGCTTCTCTGTACATCTTCTATTTAATAAAGACCTCTAAGAAATACCAGGGAAAGATGCATTCCTGATGACAAAGTTCATTTTGAAGCCTGATGACGTCCTCTTTTCTTACATATTGTTATAAATTATAAAAGGAAGCCTCTCACACAGAGTAATCAGACCTGTAGATATTATTCCTCCTTCCTTAGCCAAAGGCTCAAAGCTATGAGACCAAATGTGAGGGTTGAGTGGTTTTTGTTTTGATTTATTAGTTGTACCACTCCTGAGACTTGAACTTTGGGTCTGAGTGCTGTCCCTGAACTCTTGTGATCATGCACTCAATTGAGCCACAGCTCCACTTCTGGCATTTATGATAGCTAATTGGACATGAGTCTTGTGGAATTTCCTGGCAGGGACTGACTTTAACCCTTGATCCTCAGATCTCAGCCACATGTGTAGCTAGAATTGCAAGCATGAATGACCAGTGTCCTGCTTTAAAGTATTATTGGTGTTGTTTATTGTATATGTTCCTTTTCCTAATTTACAGGATCAAATATGTTGCCAATATTTAATAAGACCATTTTTACTAATCTGAAGTAAAATGGAATGAATCTTACAGATGTTTCTTAACGGGGACATATTGTATCCAGGACAGGATGCTGTAATCATGATGACAGTGGGGTCTACAAGTAGAGCATTTGTCCAATGCCTAGACCAATGCTCACTTCCATCTCTTACTTAAAAACCAACATTGTATACTGTAAGTTCCCTTATGGCTTCTGGGCTACAGTTTTCTGTGGATAAAAAAAAAACAGGTGGATTTAACTTTGTGCTCATTCCTGGCACAAAGAACTTCCCTGTATTCTTGGGCAAAATCACTGTTGATGCTTTCCAGAAACAAAAAGAGAAGAGTTCATCTATGTGTGTCTTTCTTTGTGACACTTGTTTTCCTCTATATTGTTCCTTATTCTGCAAATTCTATGAGGAAGAAAGAATAGCAGGATTAAACTTTGATTTTCTGTTCTCATTGAAGTTAATATATAAATTTCAAAGGAGCCAGGAGGTTGAAGGATTTTAGGCGTTTATTTTGACTGGATCCTTGGTGTAATAATGGCATTAGAGAAAGTTTTTCCTTAGTAGAAATTATTGGAAGAAGAAAATACCTCTTTGTAGTATGCAAACCTTTTATTTTTAGTTGAAAATACTGTCATCTTTGGGAATTATTGGGAAACTGCAAATGGTTTGATAATGAGGTTTCAGTTACTCAGGACAACTTTGGGAAGCTGAAACTTAATCAACACTGAGGTATTTTCCAATGCTGCATTCATCTCCCTTTATAGTTCAAGGTGACTCCTCTAAACTTAATACCATGTTTAGTTGCTAGTCCCTATGCAGATGCCAAGACACCAACAACACAGCCTTCACCCTTATTAACAACCTCTTGATATTATTTTTTCATTTTCAGACTGTCCTAAAGGGCTACTTCAAGGCCATAGTGATAAATATGGGAATGAGAAGGAAAGCATTTTCAACTTCAAGATTTGTTCTTCAGGATGGGACCAGAACATCCTTTCATTTGATTTCATCCCATCACTCCCCATGCTGGAAATGTAGCTTCTCAGCTCCAATCACATCAACCTTCTTTCAATGAAATAGTAATTTTGAGCAACATCACGCATGCTTTTCTCTATTATGAATTTCTGGGAATTCCCTTTGTTTAGAAAATCGATTTGACACACTGCCTTTTATTTAAACCTCTGTGGTTTTTTTTTTTTGCTATTATTATTATTTTTTTAATTTAAATTTTATTTTATTTTATTTGAGAGCATACTGTACAGAGGGGTTACAATTACATTGGCATGATAATGCATACATTTCTTACCAAGCATTGCAGCCTCCTCCTTTGTTTACCCTTCACTTCCCTTCCCAGCCACCCCCCTCCCCCCCACCCAATCATACCCCCCTCCCCCCCCCACCAACATTGTAAAGCTTGCTTTGACATGACATTTTGTAATTCTCCTTGTTGCAACAGGTCCACCTGAATCCTTAAACGACTTGTTTGTCCCCATCTCCTCCACATGTTATACTGACATCAAATAAAGTGAAAGCGGGGGTTACACTGTGGGGGAGGGACATACAAAGCAACAAAGAAATAATCTTAGAAATGCGTTAGAAACACATGCATGAAAGAAACGAAAACCTTAAAATACATATTTAAGGGTTCGTTTTCCTAACATCACATTATCTGACCTTTTCCGCTTGACTCATACCTATACTAGATATTGCAAACTCTACTATAAAGCCATAGTAATCAAAACAGCTTGGTATTGGCATAAGAACAGACCTCAGGACCAATGGAATAGAATCGAAAACCCAGAAATGAACCTACAGACCTATAGCCATCTAATCTTCGATAAGGAAGCTAAAACAATAGAATGGAAGAAAGACAGCCTCTTCAGTAAATGGTGCTGGCAAAATTGGTTAACTACATGTAGAAAACTAAAGCTAGATCCTTATATATCACCCTGCACCAGAATCAACTCCAAATGGATCAAAGACCTTGAACTCAAAGCAGACACTCTGAAAACATTACAGGATGGAATAGGAGAAACCCTAGGTCTCCTTGGCTCAGGCCAAAATTTTCTGAATAGAGACCCGGAAACACAACAAATCAAAGAAAGGTTGGACAAATGGGATTGCATAAGGTTGCAGAACTTCTGCAGGGCAAATAACATAGCTAGCAAGATCAATAGAAAGCCCACCGATTGGGAGAAGATCTTTACTAGCTATACAACGGACAAGGGTCTCATATCTAAAATATACTTGGAACTCAAAAAATTAAACCACCCAACAACAAATCCTCAAAGAAACAACTGCCCAATAAATATGTGGTTTTTTTTTTTTTTAGATCCCTGGCCTTCATGTTTGCTTAGCGTGGTTTTAGACATGATATGAGGGCTCTGTCATTTCTTTGCATAATCACACTAAATCAACATTTAATGCAGTTTCAATGTCCAGGTAGATTCCATCAAAAGCTTCTATCACATGGCATACAAAGAATTGTTTTTCTGGAATTCGATGAATAGAAATGGTGCAAAGAGTCAGGGTTCAGTGTGGTTAGTGCTGATCTGCTGCTATCAAATAACAAAGGGCAGGGTACTGGGGTTGACACAGAATGCTCACAAATAATCATCACCACACATGATCACTCAGTAACCTGGATAAAATTAGAATAACAATTAAATACATTAAAAAAAAAGATCTATCCCTTCTTGTGGTGCTTGATTTGGGAGCATGATATCTATATGATCATGCCAAGTGGTAAAAGCAAAGCAAGGCAGAACAATTTTGCCACATTCTGTCTCCAATTAACTAGCAATAAGCCAAGCTGTAGACCTCACTGAACTGGGTGAGTGCAAGCCATGAGCAGCAAGATAGTAAGAATTGGAGGCAAGTTCAACCCATTAGCAGAAAGAGGAGAAAGGAAAACCAGTAGCCCATCCCTTGAGGAAAATAAAAAAAAAAAAACAGAGAAGGAAAAGATGGCATTGTCAAAAACCACAAAATAGCAAAATATGCTTTTCTCTATGCTAAAGTTATGTTTGCTCCCTCAACACCACTTGGGTAATAAAACACTTTATACTCTGAACATAAGGAAAGCTACTCGGGAAAATTTAGCCAGAAAGAGAAATTGTCTAGATCAGTTGTCCCTCTGGAGAAATCAAGGACATGTCACCTGTTCAGTCCAGAAAAACCTAATTCTCTGATTCACTGTATGGAATATTTCTGTGATTTAGAGTTTTAAATCTTATATCTGTAACATCTAACATGGAGAGAGTTCAGTTCTTAAACTCATGTACTTACAATAAAGGACCTAATGCAACAAAATAAAAATTCCTCATGCAAACATACGTTTGCTTTCTTTTTTTGGAAGCAGTCCATAATAAATAGATACTGGGAAACATTTCTGATTAGCTCCAAGTAACAAGCATTGAAAAATAACAAGATCAGCCAGGCCAAAAAGGGAATTATTCTGACATTAGGGGCAAGCAATGGCATTACCAAAGGGAGGTGGGAAGGGGTGTTATACAGGATTAGGCCAAAGAGATTCTTTTATAAATCAGATAGCTGATTACCCAATTTAACTGTAATCAAATTTCTCTCTTCCTGTAATGGACAAAATAATACTCTGCAAAGCCAGTTGGCATCTACAGTTTCCTTACCAGTGGCTAAACCCAAAAGCAAACCTTGTGATCATGGGCAGTGTTTGCTGTTCCTGTGTGTGTTTGGTGGATTATATTTTGCCACTAGCAGGTGAGACATCATCCTTTGTTTTTGTGAGATGATAACTGAATAGAAGCTTTTACGATGTACACAATTCCCAACTATCAATGCTGTGGCCCTGGCTGTGTTTAGAAGTAAAATGTAATAAGCATTCAGACCTTTCCCTTTGTATTTATTTCTCTTGAGCCTACTATGACCAAGGACATGCACACAATTGCCCAGGTTCCTTTCCTTGCAATGCAAGGGACACACAAACACATGGGACAGTGTCACCTCCTTCTTCTATCTACTCAGGTGTCATTTTCAGAAATGTCAGTTTGGGTCTCTTTATCTGAAACTCTATCCCCATTGCCTTCCTCAAACCATACCATTCTTTTAATCCTCCTGTATATTTGCTGAGGAGGCCTTCAAACTTCAAATATATGTGTAATTCCTGCATTCCCCTGTATTGCTTTACTGTTCAGTATACTGATGTTTTTTTGAAAGTTTCTGTTTCTCTGTGTATAGAGTGTCTCTGTGCTTTGCTCAATGGCATTCTTCAAATATCTATCATTACACTCTCCATCAATAGGTGCTGAATGAATTGATAAATATTTCACACTGATTCATGGATGGCCATTAAGCTTATTTTATTATTACCTTTAAGTAGTCCATTTAGTTTTCTCTCCTCTTACTCTTTGTCCTTAGGTCAGCAAATTACCTGTGTTTAAAGCAATCTTGATAATGCTGCTTGACTTTCAATTACCACCATGAACTATTAAATGTTTGGTTCTGATGATGTTTCTACTTCCTACTTCTAATTATGTAAGGAATCTTTCCTGAACGGAGGTGCATATTAAGCCTATGTTATCTGCAAAAGTTCGTGAACAGAACCTACAAAAGGAGTGTTTCCAACCATCACCTGTTAAATCTTCTTTGCTTTTCCTTTCTTTTCTTTTCTTTGTTGGTCGTGGGCCCTGAACTCTGTGCCTGGGTGAGCTCTTCAACTCATGGCTAGCACTCTCCCATTTGAGCCACAGTACCACTTCTGGCTTTTTCTGCTTATGTGGTGCTGAGGAATCAAATCCAAGGCCTCATGCATGCATGGCAAGCACTCTACCATTGAGCCACCTTCCCAGCCCCTAAATCTTCTTTTCTGTGATTATTCCATGAAGAGTTAACTTAGCCCTTAACTTTTCCTCCTTCAGCCTTGCCTTTTCTCTGCTACAAACTCTTTTGAAAGGGACCAATAAGAAGAAAGAAACCATGCTGGGTTAAACATGACAAGTTAGATGTGTAGGATTGACAAAACCTGATAAAAATGTAAGTACAAAACTTAGGCCTCAGGGAAAAGATCCAAGAAGCAAGTATGGGAATAAAGAGGACACACTTAAAGATGTTCATTGCGTAAGCAAACCCTGAGCTGCTCAAATGTACTGTTAGGTCTGATTGGATCTGCTCAGCAGGTGGAGACGCAAAGAACAAGATCCAGAGTTCAGACAGACAAGACAGTCAAAAGCTGGGTTACTGAGCATGCAGTTGCACCTAAGAGGGCCTCAGAGGATGGGGCCTGAAACACTTTTGAGTGCTGACTCTTAGGAATTTTAAAGTCTTTCACAGTGTTCAGTCAGGCAAAAGATGCAGTTTAATTGTTAAGGTACGAATCTTTTGTAATATAATATCTCAATCCAATGCTGGTGTGATTTCTTAGCTAAATATTAACACTCATTAGTAGTTTGTTACTTTTTAAAAAAGAAGCAAGTCAGAGAAACCCACTATTTATCTATCTAACTATCACGAATTTCTCTACGTAACCCACAAATAATTATGGAAAATGATTTACGTGAGAATTGTCAATAAAAGGAGAAAACAATTTTCAGTATTATTTCAAGATGATGACAGAGTCCTTCCACTGTGGGTTTGGCACAATAGACATCATTTTGTCAAGATGAAAATCATTTAAGTCTCTCAATGAGAGAACTGAGGACATATCATTTGAATGTAGAGATTTTCCTACTACTCAATTTTTCCATACAGAAGTTGGGGCCTGGTTGATTCTAAAACTAGGATGGGATATCAAGTTAGGTTTTGCTTCCATTTTGTTTTTATTTAACAGCTTCATTAATTTCAAATGTATGCCACTGAAGCATCAAGACCTACAGTAGAGACACCTGAAATGCCATAATGCTCATGTGTTCCCTGTTTCTTCTCCCTTTTCTTTGCTTTTTCTTTTCTTAATATATTTTTATTGTTCATATAAAGGTGATGTACAGAGGGGTTGCAGTTATATAAGCAGATAAAAGAGTACATTTCTTTTGACAACGGCAACCTTCCTTTCACTCTCTCCCAGTTTTTCTTCCCATTCTCACCCATATTATATAATTTTTAACTTACTGTCTAGTGAATCCTACTGCTTCAGTATTCACCCTTTTTTCCACTATTTCTGTGACCCTTCCTGACTCTCCCAAACACAAATAACTGAAAAACAAAACAAAAGGAAAAAGGTGGTGTCAATGTCTCAAAACTATAATTCTTGTTACTCAGTAGGCTGAAATCTGAAGATCTCAGTTCAAAGCCAGCCAGGAGAGTAGAGTCCATGAGACTCTCATCTCCAATAAACTAGTCAACAAAAGGCTTCAAGTGGTGCTGTGGCTCAATTGGTAGAGTATTAGCTTGAGCAGAAATTAAAGGACATCGTGGAGGTCCTGAGTTCAAGCCCAACACCAGCAGAAAAAAGTAAAGAAACCAAAAACAACAACAAAGCAAAAACTCTTATTTCCATTTTCAGAATTGCATTTCAATATAAATTATTTTAATGGTAAAGGGAAACAAAGGAGGAAGCAAAAATGCTTGATAAGAAATGTACTCATTTCTTGCTGATGTAATTGTAACCCCTCTGTATGGTATTCTCACAATTAAAAAAACATTAATAAAAATAAATAAATTATTGTATATGCTTAAATACACACAGCTATTGTGCCCTTGGGACCCTCTCCTAAGAATTTCTTCCTTGGATCTCACCGTTTGTGAATGCATAGAGATCTGTAAAATTTACCTTGGTCCAGTGTGTTTGCTTTTCATATCCAGTGTATTTGCTTTTCAAAGTATAAGCACATTGTGGCTAACACAAATGAAAAAATAAAACATACAACCTATGTTTCTCTAGGTCTGCTGAACTTCACTTATTAGACTTTTTTTTCCAAATCTTTCCATTCCAGACAAATGGTAGAGTATCACTCATTCTGGTGGATTAGTGGAATTCCATTGTGTATATCTACCACGTTTTCTAATCCATTCATCAACTGAGGGGCATCTGAGTTGCTTTCATCTCTTAAATGTGATAAGGAATACTTCAGTGAACATGGTTTTGTTGGTAGTTTTCATATGGTATTGTTTGTGTTCTACTGGATAAAGGTCTAGGAGTGAAATTGCTTGGTTAAAGGGAATCTCTCTGTATAGTCCTTTGAGGAATCTCTATACTGGTTGGTGAACAAGTTTATATTCCCACTCACAGTTTAATAAACTTCCCCATGGGGACATCCACAACAGCATCTGTAATTATTGGTTTACTTGGTAATGGTCATTGTAACTGGGGTGAGGTAGACTCTCAATCTTGTCATGATTCGCATTTCCTTTATGGACAGAAATGCTGAATATTTCTTCATGTGTCTATTGGCCATTTTTATTTCTTCTTTTTAGAAGTCTGTCTTTAAATCATTATTTATTAATTGGGCCATTAACTCTTTGTTACCTTTTCACCTTTGGTCTCCAAATAGAGAAATAAGAAGTAAAACTCTCCCTCTTTGCAGATGGCATGATCGTGGATTTAAATAATCCCATGGAATCTGCTCTCAAATTACTCAATATGATTCAAAACTTTGGCAAAGTAGCAGGGTACAAAATAAACACTCAAAAATCAATGGCCTTTCTGTATGCCAACAATGAGAACAGTGTGGCTGAAATTAGGAAAGCAACTCCATTCATAATTGCCCCACGAAAAATAAAACACCTAGGAATTAACTTAACAAAAGAAGTGAAGGACCTTCTATGATGAAAAATTTAAAAACATGAAAAACGAAATCAAAACAGAGCTTTGAAAGTGGCAAAAATTCCCATGCTCCTGGATTGGAAAGATCAACATCGTGAAAATGGCAATACTTCCCAAGGCTATCTACAAATTCAATGCAATACCTATTAATATTCCAACCTCATTCTTCAAGGAAATAGAAGAGGCAATCCAAAAATTCATATGGACCAATAAAAGACCCCGAATAGCAAAAACGCTCCTCAATGGAAAGAACACTGCTGGAGTAATATTAATAAAAAATTTCAAACTCTACTACAAAGCCATAGTAATAAAAAAAACTTGGTACTGGCACAAGAACAGACCTCAGGACCAATGGAATAGAACTGAAAACCCAGAAATGAACCTACAGACCTATAGCCATCTAATCTTCAATAAGGGAGCTAAAAAAATAGAATGGAAGAAAGACAGCTTCTTCATTAAATGATGTTGGCAAAATTGGTTAACTACTTGCAGAAAACTAAAGCTAGAACCTAATATATCACCCTGCCCAGAATCAACTCCAAATGTATCAAAGACCTCGGAGTCAAAGCAGACACTCTAAAAACATTACAGGATGGAATAGGAGAAACCCTAGGTCTCCTTGGCACAGGCCGAAATTTTCTGAATAGAGACCCAGAAACACAAAAAATCAAAGAAAGGCTGGACAAATGGGATTGCATGAAGTTGCAGAGCTTCTGCAGGGCAAAGGACATAGCTAGCAAGATCAATAGAAAACCCACGGATTGGGAGAAGATCTTCACTAGCCATACAAGGGACAAAGGTCTCATATCTAAAATATACCTGGAACTCAAAAAATTAAATCCCCCCAACAACAAATTTTCAAAAAAAACAACTGTTCAATAAATAAGTGGGCTAAAGACTTAAAGAGACACTTCTCTGAAGAGGAAAGAAGGATGGCCATTAGACACATGAAGAAATATTCAGCCTCCCTAGCCATAAAAGAAATGCAAATCAAAACAACATTGAGATACCACCTTACTCCAGTTAGAACGGCTAGAATCAAAAACTCTAATAACAACAGATGCTGGAGGGGATGTGGACAGAAGGGAACCTTACTTCATTGTTGGTGGGAATGTAAACTTGTTCAACCACTTTGGAAAGCAGTATGGAGGTTCCTCAAAAGACTCCACATAGAGCTCCCCTATGACCCAGCAATCCCACTTTTGGGCATTTACCCAAATGTTTACAAACAAGAGCACTCTAAAGCTACCAGCACAACTATGTTTATTGCAGCATTATGTACTATAGCTAAGATATGGAACCAACCCAGATGCCCCTCAGTAGATGAATGGATCAAGAAAATGTGGTATATATACACAATGGAATTCTATGCCTCCATCAGAAAGAATGACATTGCCCCATTTGTTAGGAAATGGAAAGACTTGGAAAAAATTATATTAAGTGAAGTAAGCCAGGCCCAAGAAACATAGGTCCCATGGTTTTCCTTATTTGCATAAACTAGTATAGGTCTGAGACAAGCAGAAAAGGTCTGATAAATTGATGTTAGGGGACTGAACCCCAAGATAATATTCTAATTGTTTTTTTTCCTTTCATGCAATCGTTTCTAACATATTTGTAAGATGATTTCTAGGTTGCTTTGTAGGTTCCTCTACCACGGTATAACCCATGCTTTCACTGTATTTGATGTTGGCATCATTTGTGGAGGGGAAGGGAAAAAACAAATGTTTAACTAGGGATACAGCTGTACCCATTGCAACAATGAGAGGTACAAGTCGTTATGTCAAAAAAAGAACCTTACAACTTTGGTGGGGGCTGGGTGGATGATTTGGTGTGGGGAAGGGGGAAAGTATGGGAAGGGATGTGAAGGGGAAACAAAGAGTAGTCAACAATGCTTGATAAGAAATGTATATGTTATCTTGCCCATGTAATTGTAACTTCTATGTATAGTATTCTCACAATAAAAATTTTAAAAAAATACAAAAAGAAAACAAAAGTAACAACAAAGACTAAAACAATCAAAACATAGAGAAACACAAATAACAACAAAGCCAAATATCCATATATATTATAGATGAATATTACATACACACACACACACACACACACACACACACACACACACACACACACACACACACACTTTTTGGCTTACATTATTTCCCTTTTAGCTTCCTATCCTGAGATTGAAATCCCATTCCAAGGTCTCTTAATTCCTGAATTAATTCCTTTTGCTCTTTGATTCTGTTTTTGTGAAAATGATGAGAATTAAGTACAGATCATGTACATGCTCTGTGCTCTACCATTGGTCTACTCACCCAGATCTCCACAGATTATTATTTGAAAATATTTTACCTCACATATTTTAAATTTTTGGTTTTTGAATAGACTGTGTTGGACAGTATATATTCAATGTAAACTTTTTGTTGTTTTTGTTGCTCATAGGGCAGAATATAAAATTTTATTGTTCTGCCCATTACTTCTTTTCTTTTATTTTGTAAGGCACAGAATAATGTTCTACCTGTATTGTGGAGAGAATAAATTGTTTCAATGAATGTGGTAATTTTCATAAATGTTAATTGTCACCTTTGTCTTAGATTTTGCTATTGATGGGTGTGTGGCAGTTCTGGGACTTGAACTCAGGGCCTGTGTGATATTCTTGAGCTTTCTTCTTTCAAGACTACTGGTCTACTCCATAGCTACAGCTCCACTTTGACTTTTTAGTAGTTTAGTGGAGATAAGGGTCTCAAAAATTTTCCTGCACAACTGGCTCCTGAGTACCTATGATTTCAGGCTTGAGCCATGGGTGCCTGACTGGATTTTGCATACCTAAACTAGAACTGCTTAAATGCAGAGAGGGCAGATTTGATTTTTCTTTCATTAGTGCTGAAATCCATCTGCTAGATGTACCTCCACACATGTCCAGAAGTGAATTCACAGCTTCAACAATGCACAACCAGGACTAGAAGGGCTTTTGAAGATGCCACTCTACTTCAAATATTCTCTACAAAAAGGTAGTTGACTGGCAATGTTATAAACTTAAAATTTAAGAAGAAGTGGTTTATATATGAACAAGACTGGTTCTTGGACATACCAACTTGACAAAAGAGATTGTAACAATGAAGCTAAAAGTCCAGAGTAAGAGGTAGGTGGGGGGAGTTTTGCCATGGAACACAAACATCCTTGAATTTAAATCTGTATAATCAGGATCAAGGATGAGAACTCATGACCTTTTCAAAGGACTTGTGGTTTTAATCTACTTTCCTCTGTTTACTCTGACCTAACTTCTCCAGGAATTACTCATCCAGATCCTTAGCTAGAAATTCCTGATTGGTGCAGTCAACATATATAATCTAAGTTCAGAGTCCTGGTGTCAGTACCTTGCCTTATCCTGGTATCAGAGTTATCTTCGGTGTGATTCAAAATTTCAACTCAGAACCATGAAGTTCTTGGCATTCATTGTAATACTGGGTGTTGCTGCTATCCTGGTTTCTTCTGGTAAGTAAAAGACTGTGCAAATACTTACTGTCTGAGGCAGTGACTTTGAGATTTTCATGAAGCTGTACCTTCCTGATCTCTTGTTCAAAGCCTAGATCCATCTCCCTTCCAATTTTAAGCTATCATGACACTGGATTCTGTTTTCTGAATTCAGGCAGATGTTTTCTCTGTATGAACCTCACAGTCTAGTACCAATTATTGTTACTATTAGGGCCTTTTATTTTATCATAATATTTAATTAGCTGTACATAGGAGTTGCTATTTAAGAGTGAACACAATATATCTTAATGTCACTTCTTTCTACATCCCCACCTAGCCTTCCTCTACCCACACTTTCCTTTACTTTTCTCAACTTGATAGAATATAGATTCAACTCTTGTCTGCATTTCCCCTTCCTTTCCTCTTCACACATGTTTTCCCTATATGTGGAAGCTAGATTTAGCTTACAATGTAATAAGTAAATGGCTTCGATGGTATGCAATTGTATACAAACACAACTACTGAAATACAGTAGATTCACAGGAGATCTCAAACAGTACAGTTCCTTAGAAACTCAAGTCAAAGTTCAGCAAAATTAAACACTAAGAAGCTAATACTCATAAGGGATGAGCTTGGGTCAATGGGAAAGGGGAAACCACTGAAGAAGAGGAAAAATGTCTAGAAGATAATTAGTGGCTTATTTCAAGAATTATAAGAGGACAATGTTGTCTTGTTTAGGCAAAATTTGTCTTTAGTCTGACCTCTCAGCGCCACTGCTTCCAAAAATAAAAATGAAAATTACTACTCACACTTAACCTTCCATTGCAATTTTTTTAATCTTTAAAATAATGTCATCAGAGACTACATCAGACACCATAGTTATTGGAAGCCTGTCCTGCCATTCTACTTCTTTCTAAGGCCATTTCATTCCCAGTCTCCTTCCTGACAGCTTCAAGCCTGTCCTGCCATTCTACTTCTTTCTAAGGCCATTTCATTCCCAGTCTCCTTCCTGACAGCTTTCATGTACATATTTTGTTTTATACATGCTTCTAAGAAAACCCAGGGAAAGATGCATTCCTAGTAATCTAGTTCACTTTGAAGCTAGGTAATCTCCACTTCCTTACATATTGTTATAAATTCTAGAAGGAAGTCTCTTTCACAAAGTTATCAGATCCATAGTTATTATTCCTCTTTCCTTAGCCAAAGGTTCAAAGCTGTGAGGCCAGACATGAGGGGTTGAGTGTGATTTGTTTTGCTTTATTATTTGTTCCACTCCTGGGGCTTGAACTGGGGGCCTGACTGCTGTCCCAGAGCTTTTGTGATCATGCACTCAATCACTTGAGCCACAGATCCACCTCTCTCCTTTGTGGTAGCTAATTTGACAGAAGAGTCTCATAGGCTTTCCTGTCAGGAGCCCTTGATCTCAGATCTCAGCCACCTGAGTAGCTAGAATTGCAAGCAAGAACCTCCATGTCCCTGATTAGGATTATTGTTGATATATATATATATATATATATAATTCAAAATAAGTTATAAACATATATATACCTTTGAATAATTTGAAGAAACAATTATCTGGATAATGTCAAATGTAAAGCAATGTTTACTGGCCTGTATTAAGATGGAATGGATTCTATAGTTGTAATTTAAGGAGGAAGATTTGAGTACATAACAGGGTGCTGTCATCATGAAGACAGTGATGCCTAAGGTGTGCTGCTATACCATGGGCATATGTCAATGTTCACTTCCAATCTCTGAGTTGACAACCAAGATTGTAGACTGTAATTTCCCGTATTCCTTCTAGGAGAGAGCTTTCCGTGGAAGAGAAAATAGGAGGATTTGAATATTGCACTATCGTTACAGTCAATGTCACTGCCCAGGAGGGACGCTTCCATATATTTGTCTCTCAACAAATACATGTGACAAAAAGAATGGGGAATGATGGGTGTTTATAAGAAGGTCAAACATGTGAGTCACTAAACTGGAATGCAGAGCTGATTTTATAACAAAATAATGTTTGTCCAATACTGAGTGGGACACATGTTATTATCTGAAGAAGAGAGGATTCTGTACCTGAAAGGAATATTTCAAATCTTCCTCAGATGCGCCCATCACAGATAACTCAACTGAGGATGCTTCTTCTTCCCAAGAGAGATATGGTAAGAAAATTGCCTGTCTTCTTGGTCAGTGTCACTGCCCAAGGAGGGAGGTTTCCATGTATTTGTCTATCAACAAATACATGTGACAAAAAGAATGGGGAATGATGGATGTTTATCGGAAGGTCTAAGATGTGAGTCACTAAACAACGGGAATGTAGAGATGGTTTTATAACAAAATAATGTGTGTCCAATACTGAGTGGGACACATGTTATACCTGAAAGAGAGAGGATGCTGTACCTGACAGGAATATTTCAAATCTTCCTCAGATGTGTCCACCAAATATGGCTTTCGTGGGTTTATTTCTTCTTTCGATGCAGTATATGGTAAGAAGTTTGCCTATCTTCTCAGTCAATGTCACTGTCCAAGGAGGGAGGTTTCCATGTATTTGTCTATCAACAAATAAAGGTGACAAAAAGAATGGGAAATGATGGATGTTTATAGAAAGGTCTAAGATGTGAGTCACTAAACAATGCAGAGATGATTTTATAACAAAATAATGTGTATCCAATACTGAGTGGGACACATGTTATTATCTGAAGGAGAGAGGATGCTGTACCTGACAGGAATATTTCAAATCTACCTCAGATGAGCCCATCAGAGATTACTCTTCTGTGATTGGTTCTTTTTTCCAAAACCTATGTAGTATGAAGACTTCATTTGCATGAGGCTTTTTGTGGCATTCTTCATACTTAGATCTTCTCCAGTTCTTCTTACCTCAGGCAATAGTATGGGGAAGAAAGCCTAGCAGAAATAAACGCTTCCTTTCTTTCTACAGTTTCCTTAATTCTTTCTGTTCTGATTCAAGTTAATAGAGGAATTTCCAAGGAGTCTAGAGATTGAAGTTTTTTGGTTTTCAATTTTGACTGTATCCTTGCTGTAATAATAGCATTTCACAAAGTTTAACCTTGGTAGAAATTATTAGAAGGATAAAACTTCTCCATGTTGCATGCAAACATTTTATTTTTAGTTTAAAACACTTTTATCTCTGGGAATTATTAAGAAAATACAAATGTTTTGATAATGAGGCTTCTGCAGGTAGACTCCTCTGTGGGCTCTTCAGGACAACTTTGGGAAATTGGAACTTCATCAGCATTGAAGTCCATTTTCCAATGCTGCATTCATCTCTGCTTTCCTTTCAAGGTGACTCCTGTAAACTAAATAGCATTTTGTACTTGCTAGTCTACATTCAGATTCCAAGATTCTGAGAGCACAGTCTTTATGCTTATTAACAACCTCTACACATTATTTTTTTAATTTCAGAAATTATTGAACGGATATTTAAAAGACCATGATAGGTATGGGGGAGCCACATTGAAAACATTTTCATCATCAAGATTTGTTCTTCAGGACTGGACCTGAACTTACTTTCATTTGATTTGATTCAATCAACCCTATCCCCTGGCCTTGTAGCTTCTAATCTCCAATCACATTAATCAGCTTTCAAATAAATAATAATTGTGAGTTTCATCATGCATGTTTTTCTTTCTTATGAATTTCTGGAATTTACATTGCTAAGACAAGCCATTCTAGACACTGACTTTTATTTAAACACCTCTGCAGTTTTTGGTTAACAGGACTTTACATTTGCTTGGTTTGGTTTTACACATCATACTATAGCCCTGTCCTTTCTTTTTTGCTGTAAATTGTAAAGAGTCTGTACAGAGGGGTTACAGTTACATGAGTAACAGAATGAGTGCATATCTTGTCACACATTGCTACCCTTTCCCTGGTTGTCCTCCCACTATCCCTTCCCTCGTCTACCTGCTTTACTCTCCTTCCCTACCCCGCCCAACTTTGTAAAGTTCATTTCCAATATACTGTCTTGTGGGTATCATTGTTGCAAGGAGCCATCCTGTGTCCTTGTTTCCTCCTTTTGCTATTCCCCTTCTTCTCCCCAAATTAGACAAATGTATATACAAGATACAGTTTACCAAAATCAAATACCAGGACAACAGAGGATATACCATAGGAGGAAGAACATATGAAGGAAGCAAACAAAAACATATGGTACATTTAAAATAACAACAATGAGGAAAGAACTCCTGTGTCCACGTCTTGGGGTTCATTTCACTTAGCATCATCTTATATGGTCATATGTACATAGCTTTTGATCTTTTTCTGCTCATCTGATAAAAATTATCCTAGACGTGTACTAGTCATTGCAAATCAGGGAAACCACAGGACCTGTATTTCTTTGGGGCTGGCTTAGTCCACTTAATATTATTTTTCCAGGTGTTTCTATTTCCTAACAATTGGTGTGGTGTCAGTGTTTCTTACAGAACCATAGAATTCCATTATACATATCAAATTTTCTTGATCCATTCATCGACTTAGGGGCATCTGGATCAGTTCCGTATCTTTGCTATGGTGAATAATGCTACAATAAACATAGTTGTGCTGGTAGTTTCAGTATAGGCTTGTTTGTGATCGTTTGGGTAAATGCCCAAAAGTGGGATTGCTGGGTCATAGGGGATCTATTTGTGGAGTCTTTTGAGGAACCTCCATACTCCTTTCCAGACTGGTTGGACAATGTTACACTCCCACCAACTATGCAGTAGTGTTCCATTTTTCCCACATGTCCTCTAGCAACACTTATTGCAGAACACTTGTGTCCATATCTTGGGGTTCATTTGAATCATCATATAAATCATATGTACAGGGCTTTTGAGCTTTTCAGCTAATCTGATAAGCTTATCCTTTATGTATACAAACAGGATTAATTACAGGGATGCTGGTTCCTAATATGCAAATGAATTACTGTAATTCATTACATCAACAAGAGCAATGATAAGAAACACATGATTATCTCAATAGATGCAGAAAATGAATTTGACAAGAATCAACACTGCTTTATGAAGCTAGGAATCCAGGGAACATTTATCAATACAATAAAGGCTATGTATGACAAACCTACCGCCAGCATTATACTTAATGGTGAAAGGCTAAAGCCATTAGCTCTAAACTCAGGAACAAGACAAGGATGTATACTCCCTCCACGCCTCTTTAACTTACTATTAGAATGCCTAGCTAAAGCAATAAGACAATATGCAAACATAAACGGGATCCAAATAAGGAAAGATGAAGTTGAACACTCCCTCTTTGCAGATGACATGATCTTGTATTTAAAGAACCCCATGGACTCCACTCCCATGTTACTCAAGCTGATCTGAAATGTTGGTAAAGTAGCAGGACACAAAATTAACCCTCAAAAATCAATGGCTTTTTTGTATGCCAAAAATGAGAAGAGTACAGCTGAAATCAAGAAAGCAATTACTTCTGGAATAGTCCCACAAAAGATAAAATACCTAGGAATTAACTAAAGAAGTGAAGAAAAAAACAACATCTAGTGTTCAGACAGAGAAGAGAGTTAGGAGGCAGGCTGCACTTCTGAGGTCCACAGACACAGGAACAGCAACAAATATGGGGTTTTAATCTTCTGAATTTTTCAGATTTTCATGATGGTGACTCGAGCAAAAAATGCAGGTAAATAGTTGACATAGAGATCTGTAATGATGTAGCTCATTCCTATGGTGGCACAATTTAAACACTTGTTTAAATGCTAAACACTGCCTCACAATTGTATTCCGTTGCTGCTCTTTTTTTTTTCAGAGTGGCAGAGAAAGCCACCTCTTTCTCCACCTGATGCACCAACGATTCTGGCCATTGTTCTCAGTGAGAACTGTCACTCAAAGGAGAAAGCAGTATTCAGTGTTATTTCAAGATGATGACCAGTCCTTCCAACATGGGTTTGGAACAAAAGAAATCATTTTTATCAACATGAAAATCATTTCAGTCTTTAAATAGGAGAACTGAAGACAAACCTTTTGAAGGTAGAGAAGTCTCTGCTACTCCATCTTTACCCTAGAGATATTAAGAATTGCAACTTTGACACTTGGTTGGTTCTAACACTGAAGTTATATTGAGTTAGGTGTTGTTTCCTTGTTGTTTTTATCTAATAGCTTTAGTTCATTATCACAAAAGAAGGTGGTTTTAAATGTAGAGCAGGGAAGCACCTAGAATGACACAAGACTTATTATATGTTCCCTGAAAGCCTAAGAGCTGTACATCTACATAACACTGGGTTGCCTCCAGTCCTAAAAACTGTCCTGCTGTTGTACCAGTGTGGTTCTTGTCTCCAAATGGGTAGAACTAACCGCAGAAGCACAAGAAACATGGCCAATCAACAAACCCCAACACCATCTCCATATAAACAAACTACAGAGCAGTCCCAGAATGACATAGAGAATAATGCTCAAGATAGATTAAAAGCATGACTAGTAAGCCTGCTGAATGTAAAATTGGACACCCTGCATAGAGTTATCAGAGAACATGCTGAGGCCTACAAGAAGCTACTAGATGACTTCATGGCCTCCACAAATAAAAAGAGAAAGGAACTCCAGCAGAAGGAGAAAGAATATAATAATAATAATAAAAGGTAGGACCCAGATTAAGGAGTGGGAAGAGAAGTCTGATAACCAACTCCAGGAGGTAAAGCAATCTACTCAAGGCCTAAAAGAAAACCTTAATAAAGAGCTGGCCACCCTTAAGAAAGACCAGCAAGAAGGAAAGGTGATAAACACCAAAGTAAACAAAGCCTTGAAAGTAGAATAGAGGAGGCCAAAGAAAGAATACCAGAGGCTGAGACAGTTTAGACTCCATAGAGAAAGAGCACCACAAATATGCATAACAAAACTAAGAAGCATGACAGATCACTGCAGGAAAAACAGGATACATTCAGAAAGCCTAATTTGAAAATAATAAGTATACAAGAGGAACTGGAAAGGGAAACCAAGGGATTAGGAAATACATTCTGCTAATCCTAGCAGAGAACTTCCAAATATACAAAAGGACAGGCCCTCCAGATTCAAGAAGCATTTTTTTAGAGGACAGATATTCTATTTATTAAACATGCTTTGAAAGCCATCGAATCACAGTAGTTTTGTTTATACATGAAGATAGTAAATTCTTTTTGGTTATAATACTGATTTTTTTTCTTAAAAAATTTATTTAATTGTGAAAATACCATACAGAGGGGATGCAATTACATGGGCAAGGTACTGAGTACATTTCTTATCAAGCATTGATACCTCCTACTTTGTTTCCTCTTCCCATCCCTTCCCATTTCTCAACCCACCCCTTATACACCCATCCTACATTCCTACCCCCAGGCCAAAGTTGTAAAGTTCCTTTTTCGACATAATACTTTTACTTCTCATTGTTTCATTCGGTCCACCTATATCCCTATTTAAATGATTTGTTTTTTCCCTTCCCCTCCACAAATTACCCCAAAGAGACCAGACCAGAACAGGTCATCCCACCATTATAATCCATACCAGCTCAATAGACACTAAAGAAAGAATTCTTAAAGCTTCCAGGGAGAAGAGAACAATCACATATAAATGTAACCCAATCAGCATTACCTCAGACTTATCAGCAGACACCATAAAAGCAAGGATGGCCTGGAAAGAGGTGCCATAGGGCACTTGGTTGGGAGCTTGAGATTTATAGGATCATGCCATGAGAAACTTCTCTGAAGAGGAAATAAGAATGGCCAGTAGACACATGAAGATATGCTCAACTTCTCTAGCCATAGATAAGTTGATGTTAGGTGAAATGAACCCCAAGATAAGTATTCATGCAATTGTTTCTAACATATTTATTTGTTTCTTTCATGCAATTGTTTCTAACATATTTATAAGATGATTTATTTGTTTCTTTATAACATATTTATTTGTTTCTTTCATGCAATTGTTTCTAACATATTTATAAGATGATTTCCTTGTTGCTTTGTATGTCCCTCCACCACAGTATAACCCCTGCTTTCACTGAATTTGATATTGGTATAATTTGTGGAGGGGAAGGGAAAAACAAATTGTTTAAATAGGGATACAGGTGGACCCATTGCAACAATGATATATACAAGTTGTTATGTTGAAAATCGAACTTTACAACTTTGGTGGAGTGAGTGCGGGTGTATGGGGGGGAGGTGAGAAGGGATGGGAAGGGGAAACAAAGGAGGAGGCAACAATGCTAGAAAAGAAATGTACTCATTATTTTTCTCATGTAATTGTAACTCCTCTGTATGGTATTTTCACAATAAAAAATGCAAATCAAAACAACATTCCATCTTACCCCAGATAGAATGGCTATAATCAAGAACTCTAATAACAACAGATGCTGGAGGGAATGTGGACAGAAGAAAACTTTAGTGCATTGTTGGTGGGGGTGTAATTTTGTTCAACCACTTTCGAAAGCAGTTTAGAGGTTCCTCAAAAACTCCACATAGAGCTCTCCTATAACCCAGCAATCCTACTTTTGGGCATTTACTCAAAGGATAACTAACAAGACCATACTAAATATATCAGCACAACTTTGTTTATTGCAGCATTATTTACTATAGCTAAGATATGAAACCAACCCAGATGCTCCTCAGTAGATGAATGGATAAAGAAAATGTAATAAACACACGCACACACACACACACAATGGAATTCTATGCCTCCATTAGAAAGAATGACATCACCCCATTTGTTAGGAAATGGAAAGGCTTGGAAAAAATTATATTATATTAAGTGAAGTAAGCCAGGCCCAAAGAAAAATAGCTCCCATAGTTTCCCTTGTTTGCAATAACTAGTATATGTCTGGGATAAGCAGAAAAGTTCAAAAGCCTTGTACACATGACCATATAAGATGATGTTTAGTGAAATGAACCACAAGATAAGGGCACAAGTGTTTTTTCTTGCTATTGTTTCTAAAGTATTTATAATGTACTATGTGATATTTTTGTTTCTTTGGTATGTTCTTCCCCCACAATGTTTTCATTTCCCCCCTCTGTTTTCATTGTATTTGATTCTGGTGCCCTGTGTCTTGTATATACATTTTTCTAATTTGGGGAGGGGAAGGGAAAAAACAAAATGCTTAAATAGGGATACTGGTTGACCCATTGAAACAATAAGATGCACAAGACACTATGGTGAAAACGAACTTTACAACTTCAGGTGCGGGGATTATGGGGACGAGGGAGGAGTTGGAGAGGTAGGGAGGGAAGGGATGGTAGGGGAAAAACAAAGCTATAACAATGCTTGATGGGAAGTGTAAGTATTACCTTTCTCATATAACTGTAACCCTTCTGTAGAGTATCTTTACAAAAAATATATATATTAACAAAAGAAAAAAAAGCAAACCAAGGGCAGAAAATTATGCCACATTCTGCCTCCAATTAATTAGCATTAACCAGGCTGTAAATCTTGCTAAAATGGGAGAGTGCAAGTCATTAGTAGCAAGCAGAGTAACAATTGTAGGCAAGTTCAACCCATTTGCAGAATGAGAAAAAAGGAAAATCAACAGCTTCCCCCCTTGAAGAAAATAAGAGAATATAAAAGGAAAGGAATATTCAGCCCAGTACAGCAGTGTAAAAACCCATAAAACAGCAAATATGCTTTTCTCTGTGCTAAAGTTGGGTTTGCTTCTTCATCTCCACTTAGGTAATAAAGGACTCTATATTTCAGATATATTATACAAACCAACACTTTGGAGTATTTACATAGAATATTGAATTGTCTAGTTCAGTTGTCCCTCTGGAGAAGTGAACAGCATGTTGGCTCTTAAGTCTTTGATAAAAAGGATTTCATTGACTGTAGAGAATTTCTCAGCAATTTGAATTTCCAAATTTTAAACCTGTAACATTAGAAAGGTGAAGTTCTCAAATACATATACCTGCCATAAAGGACTTATTCCCACAATATAAATCCTCCTCACACAAACTTATGCATTTCTGTTATTTTCTAAGCAACAATCTATAATAATTAGATACTGAGAATATGTCTGAACAGTTTCAAGTAGCAAGCATTGAGAGGAACAAACCTCAGCATGGTCAGACTGGGAGTTATCCTGACATGAGGGGCAGGCACCAGCCTTCCCAAAGGGAGCTGGGAAAGGGGAATTATACAGGACTGGGAACAAGTGACAGTTAAAAATAACCTGATAACTAATTACCCAGTTTAATTTTAAGCAGTTTACTTTCTTCATCCAGTGGACAAAAAATTTCCAATGCCAAATGTGTATGTTTGCTGGATATTATTTTGGAGGCTGCTTGTGAGAGATCATCTACTGTTTTCTTAAGATAACTGGGGAGAAGCTTTCACAATGTACAGAAATCAGACTTTTCCCTTGTATTCATTTCTCCCGAGCTTGCTCCCACCAAGACCAGCTGCATAAGCACTCAGGCTCCTTTGCTGGCAGTGCACTGTACACACAAATACATGGAGCAGTTTGAAATCCTTCCATCTACTCAGCTGTCATTTTTCAGAAATGTTAGTTTGGGTCACCTTATCTCAAATTCCATCCCCATTTTCTTCATCTAACCACAATGTTCTTTAATTCCTGCTACATAATTGCCTTTCAACTTCACACATATGCATGGCTCCTTCATTCCCCCTGTATTTCTTTACTTTTCAATGTACTAATGCTTATGAAAGTGCAGTGACATACACTTTCTCTTTGCTTTGCTCAGTCTCATTCTTCAAATATCTTTCATTGCCCCCCACCATCTATAGGTATTGAATGAGTTGATAGACAGTTCACACTGATTTATGGAATGCAATTTTTATTACTATGTTTAAGTAGATAGTTATCTCCTCTAACTCTTTATGCTTGAAGTTTTATGAAAGAGTTGCCAAACACAGAAAGATTCTTAGTTCTTTTGATGGTCTTGGGGCTTGAACTCAGGCCCTGGGGTCTGTCCCTGAGCTTTTTATGCTAAAGACTAGTGCTCCAACATTTTGAGCTACTGTGCCATTTCTCGTCATCTGGATGTTAATTGGAGATAAGTATCTCACAGTCTCAGATCTCAGCCTCCTGCATAGCTACAAAAATGAGCCACGGGCACCCACTTGAAATTTGGGGTTCTTTTAGATTAGTGTATTTCTCACTCAGTATCATATCGCTGAATTCACTACATGTAAAGGAAGGAGCCCTGTTGTGAAGAAATCACAGCCAGACTGACTCAAAAAGGGCCCTGGAAAACCGCTCTACACTGACTTGTTCCTTAGCAGAGAAGTTATGTGTAATAGGCTGTATGTTTGTAAGGTCTAATGGCTTTGGAAGTAGCACAGTGGTCAGTAGGATGGACAGTCTTGGGCTTCTCCAACTTTCCAGAAGTGCTGGTAACTGTGCATATCTATTTCACACAGTAAAGAGGAAACCTGGAGAAGTTTTGATCTGAAAACTTCTTAAGATGAGAAACAGAATTCAGGAACTTGACAAGTATTTGACATCCTGACCTTTACTAATGGCCTTGAGCTGTGCTGAGGTTTCTGCTCCATCAATCTCTTTCTCAAACTTCCTGACATTCAATGAACAAAATTGTGGTCTGGCATTCCTGTCTGTGTACTTTGTGTATTAACTTTCATGACATGGAATCTTGGGGCTAGCACATTTTCTTGGTCTAAAGCAGTCTTGATAAAGCTGCATGACTTTCAATTACCACCATGTAATATTTAATCCTTTCGTTCTGAGGAAGTTTCTACTTTCTTGGTCTCTAACATTAAGTAATTATGCAAGGATTCTAATCTGAACAGAATTGCTTGCTAAATATATCTACTGTTAAGGAAGTTGAAAACCAGAGCCTACAAAGAAAATAGAGAACAATTCCTATTGTTTCAGTCTATCACTTGCTTAACCTTGTTTTCAGTGATTGTTACATATAGAATTATCTTGACTCTTAAATTTTCCTCATTTAGCTACATCATTATTCTATTCTAAATTGTCATTCAATAGCATTTTTTGAAACCACAGTACACGTGGAAGAGATTAATCAAAGGTTTATTACAAGGAAATAAGAATGAGTAGATAGGAAATGTCAAGATCTTTTCCATTTTCTGTTCAACTTTTTCTCTCAATGTGTTCACTCAGGGCTGAAGTATTTCAAGTTTCAACACCTAGAATATGGGTCAAAGTTCATATTTGGTATAAAAGTGGCATTGGTGTTATTTTCCCCACTTTCTTTCAGTTTGGAGATTGAACTCAACATGCTCAGGCTTGCTTGGATTCCATGGTAAAGGCCAGAACTCTCCACTTTCTTTCAGGCTGGAGATTAAACTCAACACTCTCAGGCTTGCTTGGATTCCATGGTAAAGGCCAGAACTCTCCAACATGAGCAGTGTCCCCAGCCCAGATATTTTTGTCCATGGCCATTGGAGACGGAATAGCTTTGGGTTTGCTCCCTGTACTGGTTCACACTGCAATCATACATGTTTCATCCTTGCATTTACAAGAATAAGCCAATGGCACCTCAACATTTTATCATAGTATTCTTTTTGTCTTGATTGCAACTATGCTACTGGTGCTTTCACCATGCTTTCTCCATAGAACAGGGAACATTCTGTTTCTTTTGGAGAGTACTCCAAAAACACAAATGGCTTCTTGATGATCCCTCTCAAGTCTGACTCTTTATGTGTTATTCAGTACACTTTGGGGAACTTGCAAATTCACTAAGGATCAAGGTTCATTATCAATTCTTGGTTCACTTCCCCTTGGCCTTCCTTGAGATTCCCTTGAATTTAGTAGTGTCAGATAGTTTTTACTCCCATTAAGGTTCCAATGAATTCTTCATCCTATTTGCCAACCTTTTTTCATCATTACTTCACTTTTACATTTTATGTCTTAGCTAGTAGCTGTGAATAGGAATTAATGTATTGCTGATCCCAAACACATTGTATCTTCTAGATTTACTCTTTTTTGGGGTTTTAAAAATATTTTTATTATCTTTAAGTAGTTGTACAAAAGGGTTTCCATTTACCGAAGCAGTTTTTGAACACAGTGCATCTTGACCAGTGTCACCCTTTCAACATTCTCGCCCATCCCTTCCAACACAGCCTTTCCCTTGTGAATCTTAATTTTAGGTTATATATTGAGCGTTTGCTATTTATCAAAGCAGTTCATGATTACAATGCATTCCGACTACAACCTCTTCACTCCGCTTTGACCCACCCCTTCCCTTATATTTCTCAATTCTGTGATATACACAATTAATGCTTGCTGTAATGCTCATGCTTTCCCCTTTCATTCTTCTACCCAACTCCTCTTGGCCCTACACTCCCATCTTGCATGTACCCATTTTCTGGTATTTATTTTGTTGGGCTTTGACTTTATCTTTTAAAAAATACACTATTTGAGCTCTCCATAGAGTCTATGACACGATGATTAATTAATTTGTAACCCTTCCTTACCATCCAGTGTGTTTACTTGTAGATTTTTAAGGAAACCCTGCAACCTGTCTTTCCTCGGGTGTGGCTTACTTCACTTGCTTGCATTATTTAACTGCATTTTTGCCTTTTTTTTTTTTTGGTGTTAGAGATCAATTCCAGGTCATTGACTTACGAGGCAATTGCTTTGTCATTGAATTGTATCTCAGCTCTAGTTGTATTCTTTTGACTGGAGGAGAACACACATTCATTTGAGTCATTCAACTATCTAACTTGCCTACTATAACTCCTTCACTTCAAATTAGTGTAATCTTTCAGATAAAAAGTAGTTACACATGCAGTCACAATATTTTTCTTGCATATGGATTGGTGGTTATTTTTCATTGTTTAGACAATATAATGAAGACACTTAAATCCATCTAATTTTTCTTTTGCTTTTATTAACTGGTCTTTCAACATATTTTCCAGATTTGTTTTATTTTGTCTAATGCCCAAAATAGTGTTTGATTCCCTACTCTGATACAATATAATATAATATAAGTTTTTCTGGTTCTTTCCATTTCCTTTTTTGGGGGGGTGGGTCCAGTCTTGGGGCCTGAACTCTGGTCCTGGGCGCTGTCCCTCAGCTCTTCTACTCAAGGCTAGTGCTCTACCACTTGCGCCATAGCGCCACTTCTGGCTTTTTTCTTTTTGCTTATGTGGTGCTGAGGAATCAAACCCAGTGGCTCAGGCATGCAAGGCAAGCACTCTACCACTGAGCCACCTTCCCAGCCCCCATTTCCTTTTGAATGGGGTAGTATGGAAGCATAGAATTGCATTGTGTGTGTGTGTGTGTGTGTGTGTGTGTGTGTGTGTATACATATATCACATTCTCTTGATTCATTTGTCCATTGAGGGGCATCTGAGTTGATTCTACATCTATGACATGGTAAAGAATGCTACAATGAGCATAGATTGCTAATATATTCAGTTCAGACTTGGTAAATGTAGTCTTGATTTGGATTTGTTTTATGGCTAGAGATGTTGAACATCTATTCATGCATGTACTGGATATTCTTACTTCTTCTTCTGATAAGTCTCTCTTTAAGACTTTGCCCATTTATTAATTGGGCTGTTCTTTCTTTGAGGGTCTGTCTTAGGGGAGTTTAACTTTTAAACTCTAAGTATATTTTAGATAGGAGGCCTTTTTCAGATGCAAAGCTAGTAAAGATCTTCTCTCATTCTGTGGGATTTTTATTTACTTTGCTAGCTATGTCTTTTGCCATGCAGAAATTTTCCAGTTTGTTGCAATACCATTTATCCAGGCTTTTTTGACTTTTGATTCTGGATCATTACTGAGGAAATTTCAGTATGTGCCCAGGAGTCCTAGTGTTTACTCTATCCTTTCCTGTAATAGGTTCATGGTATCTACCTTACCTTTGATCCATGTGGAAATGATTCTGGTGCAATGGGCCAGCTTCCGTTTTCTGAATGTGTATAGCCAATTGTGTCAACACCATTTGTTGAAGAGGCTGTCTTTTGTCCATTCTGTGTTTTTGGCTTTCTTGTTAAATATTAGGTGGTTATAGTTCTCTGGATTCATTGCTGGGTCTTCTATTCTATTCCATAGATCCCTAGGTCTATTCTTGTGCCAGTTCTCAGCTGTTTTTATTACTACAGATTTGTAATAGAGTTTGAAATTTGGTACTGACATTCCTCAAAACACCGATCTTCCTGTTAAGGATTGTTTTTGCCATTTAGCGTCTTTTATTACCGCATATGAGTTTTTTTTTATTGCTGGGATTTTGATGGGTATTGCATTGAATTTGTTTTGCTGTGGGCACTATTACCATTTTCACAATGTTAATCCTTCTGATTCAGAAGCATGGAAGATTTTTCCATTTTTATTCTGCTTTAATTTCTTTTTCAGACTTTCAAGTTTTCCTCATAGAGGTTTGTCACATCTTCGTTTAAGTTAATTCCTAGGTATTGTTTGAGGCTGCTAAAAATGGAGTTGCTTTCCTGATTTCAAACTCATTCTTCTCATTGCTAGCATACAGAACAACTACTGAATATCTTGATGAATTTTATGGTCTGATATTTGGTCAAGGTTTCAGATCACCTGAAGTAACTGGGAAGAGGAATCTATAACTGTCTTTCACTTGAAGGACATATTTTCTGCAAAGACAATTACTTTTACTTTCTTTTCCCTGTTTGGATTCCCTGTATCTTTTTCTCTTCCTTGTTGCTCTTCATAGGAATTCCAGTAGTATATTAAAGAACAGTGGACAGAATGGACATCCTTGTCCTATTCCTGAGTCGAGAGGAAATATTTTAACATTAAGAATGATGCCAGCTGTGGATTTGTCATATGCAGTCTTTATTATATTGAAGAATGTTCCATAAATTCCTAGTTTCTCCAGAGCTTTCATAAATGGTTGTTGGATCTTGTCAAATGCTTTTTCTGCTTCTAATGAGATGCTCATGTGGTTCTTGTTCTTGCCTCTTTGATCTGTTTTTCTGTTTTATATTTTAGTTTTATTAATTTGGTTTTAAATTTTATTTTGTTATAAAGATGCTGTACAGTTACATCAATAAAGTTATGAATACATTTCTTGTTGAGCATTTTTTTTGTTTATCTCCTACTATCCCTTCCTTCTCCCACCACCCCCACTTCTCCCCCCTCCCCAAATTTATAAAGTTCATTTCCAACTTAGTGTCTTGTGAGTATCATTGTTGTGATGGGTCATCCTGTGTCCTTGTTTCAGCATTTTGTTATTCCCCTTCCCCTCCCCAAATTAGATAAATGTATGTACAAGGTGCAAGGTACCAACATCAAATACAGTGACAACAGGGATGTGCCATAGATGAAAGAACATACCAAAAAAAAAACACCAAAAAATCACATAGTACATTAAAAACAATACATTAACAGACTTGCTTATATTGAATTAGCTTTTCATCCATTGAATGAATCCCATTTGATCATAGAGTTTAGTTGTTGAATTCAGTTGGCCAGAATTTTTTTTGAGATGTTTGGCACCAGTGTACATCAAAGAAATAGTTCAATAATTCTGTTTCTTAGATGAGTCACTATCTGTTTTTGCATGAGTGTTACAGTAGCTTCATAAAATGAGTTTGGTAGTGATCTCTCCCTTTCTATTTCATTGAAGATTTTGAGAAGTATTGGAATGAGTTCTCCTTTAAAGACCTTATGGAATTTGGCTGTAACTTCATCAGGCCTTTCTTAGATGCGATGTTTTATATTCCTGTTTCTATTTTGTTGTTATGGATCTATTTAGTTGGTCTAAACGTCTTGGTGTATTTGGGGTGTATCTATATTCTCTAGAAATACTTCCATTCTTTTAGGTTCTCCAGTCTGTTACCATAAAGGTTTTCAAGCAGTTACCTTATAATGTTGTGACTATTGCTTTTTTCTATCATTTTCCCATTTTCATCTCTAATGTTATTTATTTATATGTGTTCTCTTTTTAGGTCAGAATTGTGAATGGTCTGTCAATTTTCTTAATTTTTTCAAAGAAGCGAGTCTGTTTTGTTTTATGGGTTTTTTTTTAACCTAGTTCATTTGTTTTCATTTAATTTTGTTATTTGTTTAATTCTACTGGTTTGGGGTTTGGCTAGTTCCTCTTTTTGAAGGAGCTTGAGGTATATCATTAAAGTGTTGATTTGAGATTTCTCCAGATTGTTAATATAAGCACTCAGAACTATAAATTTATCTCTAAGTACCGCCTTTTCTGTATCCCAGAGGAGCTGGGATTTTGTGTGTTCAATTTTGTGAAATTCCATAGACATTTGAATTTCTGTTCTAATCCTTTCAATGATACTGGTCATTCAGCAATGTGTGGTTCAATCTCCATGAATTAGAGATTTTTCTGTTATGGCATTCACACTTGAACTCTAATTTTATTCCAGGGTATCAATAGGATACAAGGAATAATTTCACTGGTTTTCGATTTGCACAAATTTGCTTTGTGACATAAATGTGATATATTTTGGAGAATAATTTATGGGATACAGAGAAGAATGTATACTCTGATACTACTGGGTGAAATGTTCTGTATATGACTCTTAAGTCAGTTGGTCAATGCAATTATTTAGGACTGAGGTTTCTTGGCTGAGTTTTTGCCTGGATAATCTTTCTAGAGTGACAACAATGTACTGAAGTCATAGCAATCTGAGTGTGTGGATCAATGTTTGTTTTTAGGTGAGCAGTCTTTGTTTGATGAAGGTGCATGCTACAGCATTTGCTATACAGACAAATGTTATATATGACAAACCTACAGCCTGCATTGTATTTAATAGCGACAATGTAAAACTACTCTAAAATCAGAAATGAGACACAGATACCCACTCTCTATATTCCTCTTCAATATAACCCTCTAATTATAACAAGAGCAGTAAGGCAAGGAAAAATCTAAAGGGGATAAAAGTAGAGAAAGAAGTAAAACTATCCTTCTTTGCTGATGAAATGATCCTGTACTTAAAGAACCCCATAAATTTCTCCCCCAAATTACTTGAGCTGGTCCTAAAATTTGGCAAAGTAGCAAGGTATATAAACAACCCACAAAAATCAGTAGCTTTTCTTCCCTCTTTTTGATTCCATTTCCTTCTTCACTTTCAATGTGTTGTTTTTTGAAAGGTTTGCACTGGGAAGTTTGTTGTTCCCAACACAGAATAACATCCATGAGGGAGTTCCGGGAAGATGGCGGAGGAGAAGCTGGAATCTGAACAAGCTCTCGCATAGAAAGGAGTTTTAGAGTTCCAGTGAACAGTCCTAAGCCAGAGAATCACACCAAGTGTGTCATCACAGGACAGAGAGTTAGACAAGAGAGGGGAAGCCAAGGAAACACAGCAGCTGCCGCTCCGGCGGCGGGGCCGCGGAGGCGACCACCGCCGTGGAGTCATACCTGAGACACAGAGAGTCGGGGACGAAGGAGCCAGACGCAGCGGACGAGCGGATTCTACTCAACACCAACAAGAACCAACAAGGAGCGAACATCTTCATCCTGCTGTTTGCAGACCAGAGACGACCCAGGATCCAAGACTTGGTGTGAGTACAAGCCCGACATCCTCACTCCTCAGGGAGCAGAGGAGGGAAGGCCACCCCTCCCCCCCCAGCACCGGTGATCTCCATCTTGGATACCGACAAAGCTCGGAGGAGCTGCTAGCTCCAGCTCAGGCCTTGGAATAAAACGAGTCATTTAGCAGGTCACAAGAACTTAACGGCGAAGTGACCTGCCAGACTCAGCTCCATCCAGGGAAAAGTCACCCAGCTCAGGCGCCAGCCATCGGAGTGGCTTGCCTCACTGGGTAACCAGAGCCAGAGGCTGCCCCTCCCTCTAGCAGCCACCACAATCAATTGAAAATCAGAAACCCTGAGAATGGCTCCAGGCTGAGCGCTGTGAGCTTTATCACAAAATAGCCCCAGGGAAAAGCTACTGTTTGTTGAAAGGCCTCAACTCTACCCAGAACCTAGCCTCATCACCACATCCCCCTCTTTTGTGACTCTCAAAGCAGACCACCCTCCCAGAAAACTAACCTGGGAGGGGGATCTCAAAATCTTGGGTAAAGCAGAGCATTTTTCTGCCTCTTCCAACCAACCGACTTAAGAAACCAATCAAGCCACAGGACCTCAAGCTGACCAGAGACTCCAACAAGAGACTGGTTACAGACAAAAGGGAGATACAGGATTCTTCCCACTCCTCCCCCCCCCCAAAAAAAATCAAAAGACTTTTTTTTTCTTCTTCTTCTTCTTCTTTTCTTTTTTTTTTCTTGTTTTTTGTTTTTTGTCACCTTATATATATATATATATATATATATAAATATATATATAAATTTTTTTCCCTTCTAAAACTTTTATTAATCTTTAATTTTTGCCTCTTCTGAAAAAATAATTGTTTTCCAGTAACTTTTTTTTTCTCATCTTATAATTTTTATTTTAGGAATACGTGAATGAGAGTTTTCCTTTCTTTTCTTGTCTTCTTTCTCTTTTTCTTTCTTTCTTAATTATCTTTTTGTTTTTTATCTAGCTCTACTAAACTTCTGATCTTTTCTTCTCCCTTTCCCATCCTTAAAGCTTTTCACATCTCCTCTATGTCCCTCCCCTTCTCTGAACATATTCACATTCCTCTCTAAATAGACGGTCTTTTAACCTCTATAATAACATTAATTTTTATGTTTCTATTCTTTTTCTGGTCTCTCTTTATTCGCCTTTCCGTCTCTTCTTTTTCTCTCTCTCTCTACTTGCATCCTACCCAACTCATTTCCTGCACTGTGATTAGGACATAGTTAACTCTCCCTGTGCCTCCCCACACCAATCTATTCCTATTTTTTACCCACATCTCTCCCTAATCCTAATAATTTCTGGTTTTCCAAATTCTTTTCTGCGGTTCGAAGTCCTTTAACATATAGTCGTTTGATGTTGAATAGATGTATCTGTTGAACTAGATTGTATCTGTAGACTATTGACTGTACAAATGCAAACTTTGGTTGATGGTTGCCTTAAGATAGTGTTCTAGCACAAAACTGATGCAAACTTTATCTAAAATGGGCCGAGTAAGCTGGAAAAACACAAGAAAAATGGCAAATTCGGGTATCTCAATTCCCAACCTTGATAATCAGGGATTGGACCAGATAAAGAATAATCCGGAGGAGAGTTCCCAAATAGCTCTACAAACACTAATAGCAAACATGATAAATGAGAAGTTTGACAATGTACAAAGGACTCTGTATGAGCATGATAGGGAGAGAGAGGAGGCATCCCAGAAGTTTATACAGGAATATCATAAGCGTGAGGAAGCTTCTCAAAAACTGATACAGGATTTGCGTGAACAACTTGAGAATACTCAAAGAGAAAGGGAGGAATGGCGTGAGCAGGCAGAGAACACTCAAAGAGAACTGCAGGAATCCCAGAGAAGGGAGGAAACTAATCAAAGAGTAATTCACGAATTAAGAGACCAGGTAGAGAATACACAAAGATCACTAAAGACATTCATGGAATCCATTAACAAAGAGCTGAAGGAAGTCAGGGAGACCACAAAGGGAATGCTGAATGGAACCCAACAGAAGGAATGGGAGTCCAAAGAAACCATAACCAATCAACTAAGTGATTTGAGAACAAACACTGAACACCAAATTAAGGAAGTAAAGAAATTCATACAAGACCTAAAACAGAGCTTCAACAAAGAACTTGAAGCCATCAAAGCTGACCAATTAGAAGGAAAAGAGATAAAAAAACAAAGTAGAGAGTCTTGACAGCAGGTTAGACCATGCAGAAGATCGAATCTCAGGGATTGAAGACAGCCTAGATATTATAGAGAAAGAACATACAACCATCCAAGACAAGTCCAAGAAATATGATAGGTCTATCCAACACCTGGAAGACACCATCAGAAGGCCCAATCTAAGGATAATGGGTGTAGAGGAGCACCTAGAAACAGAAGTTAATGGTCTAGGAAATTTGTTTAACAGGATCCTAGCAGAGAACTTCCCAAACATACAAAAAGATAGGCCTATTCAGATACAAGAAGCTTTTAGAACCCCAAATAGACCAGACCAGAATAGGACATCTCACTGTCACATTATAATCCACACAGGATCAACCCAGACCAAGGAAAAGATCCTTAAAGCTGTCAAGGAGAAAAGGTTAATCACCTATAAAGGGAAACCAATTAGAATTACCTCAGATTTCTCAGCAGAGACAATCAAAGCAAGAAGAGCCTGGAATGACATATGCCATGCCCTAAAAACAAACAACTATCAACCAAGAATACTGTACCCAGCTAAACTCTCCTTCATAACTGAAGGCCAAATAAAAACCTTCCATAGCAAAGAAAAATTGAAACAATACATCTCCACCAAACCAACCCTGCAAAAGATTCTTAAAGATGTCCTACACATAGAAAACCAACAAGAACGCAACAAAGGCCAAGAAACTGCACCCAAACTGAGAATCCAAGAACCTTAGGAAGAACCCAGTTTTCCCAGCCCCCAAGAAGGTGGATAACATGGCAGGAACCCCCAAATACCTCTCAGTCCTATCTCTTAACGTTAACGAACTGAACTCTCCAATTAAGCGACATAGACTGTCTAGTTGGATTAAAAAACAAGACCCTTCTATCTGCTGCATGCAGGAGTCACATCTTGCCCGTAAAAACAAACATATTTTCAAGGTTAAAGGCTGGAACAAAATCTACCAAGCAAAAGGCCCTCATAAACAGGCGGGAGTTGCAATCCTAATATCAGATAAAATAGACTTCAAACTAAAATTCGTGAGAAGAGATAAAGAAGGTTGCTACATACTAATTAAAGGATCTCTCCTTCAGGAGGATATTACAATTCTAAATATCTATTCGCCAAACAATGGAGCACCCAAATTTATCAAAGAAACACTACTTTCCCTCAAATCCCATATAGATCCAAAGACATTAATTTTTGGGGATTTTAACACACCACTCTCCCCACTAGATAGATCAACTCGGCAAAAACTCAACAGAGAAACCGCAGATCTAAACAGCTGCATAGATCAACTAGACTTAACAGACATTTACCGAACATTTCACCCAGCAGCAACAGAATACACGTTCTTCTCAGCAGCACATGGAACGTTTTCTAAAGTAGACCACATTTTAGGCCACAAAGCAAACTTGTCTAAATTCAGAAACATTGAAGCTATACCTTGAATTCTCTCTGACCACAAGGGAATAAAATTAGATCTCAACACCAAAAGACACCAAAGAAAGTCCGGTATCACATGGAGGCTGAACAACACACTGCTGAATCATGAGTGGGTCATGGAAGAGATTAGAAAGGAAATTCAAATGTTCATGCTATTCAACAAAAATGAACACACAAATTACCAGCTCCTCTGGGACACAGCAAAGGCATTACTCAGAGGCAAGTTTATAGCTCTGAGCTCCTACATCAACAAATTGGAGAGATCTGAAACTAACAATTTAATGACACATCTAAACCTCCTTGAAAAAGAGCAGCAAGATAAACCCCAATCCACTAGATGGAAAGAAATAATCAAAATTAAATCAGAATTAAATGAATTAGAATCCAAAAAAACTATAGAAAGAATCAACAAAACAAAGAGTTGGTTCTTCGAAAAACTTAACAAAATTGACAGACCCTTAGCAAATCTTATCAGAAAAAGAAGAGAACACACCCAAATTAATAAACTCAGAGATGAGAATGGAAACATCACCACGGAAACAACCAAGATTCTGAACATTATAAGGGAATACTTCTCAAAACTTTATGCTAATACGTTTGAGAACTTGACAGAAATGGAACTTTTCCTAGCAAATATTGACATGCCAAAACTAAACCAAGATGAGTTAAACCAGCTTAACAGGCCCATATCAAGCATTGAAATAGAAACAGCAATAAGAGGCCTCCCAGCTAAGAAAAGTCCAGGACCAGATGGATTTACAGCGGAATTTTACAAGGCCTTCAAAGCAGAGCTCACACCAATACTCCTCCAACTCTTCAATGAAATTGAAAGAGAAAGCTCACTACCGAACACATTCTATGAAGCCATCATAACCCTCATCCCAAAACCAGGCAGGGACTCATCAAAGAAAGAGAACTATAGACCCATTTCTTCGATGAACATTGATGCAAAACTTCTCAACAAAATTTTGGCCAATCGACTTCAACAATTCATCCAAAAAATCATACACCATGATCAAACAGGATTCATTTCAGGGATGCAAAGCTGGTTCAATATACGCAAATCAATTAATATTATTCATCACATCAACAGGAGCAAGAATAAGAACCACATGGTTATCTCAATAGATGCAGAAAAAGCATTTGACAAGATCCAACACCCCTTTATGATGAAGGTTCTGGAAAAATTAGGAATCCATGGAACATTCCTCAATACAATAAAGGCTGTATATGACAAACCTACAGCCAGCATTATACTCAATGGTGAAAAACTAAAGCCATTTCCTCTTAACTCAGGAACAAGACAAGGATGCCCACTCTCTCCACTTCTCTTCAATCTAGTATTAGAATGCCTAGCTACAGCAATAAGACAAGATGCAGACATAAAGGGGATCCAAATAGGGAAAGAAGAAATAAAACTCTCCCTCTTTGCAGATGACATGATCTTGTATTTAAAGAATCCCATAGACTCCACTCCCAAATTACTCAAGCTGATTCAAAACTTTGGCAAAGTAGCAGGTTATAAAATTAACCCCCCAAAATCAATGGCTTTTCTATATGCCAACAATGAGAAAAGTGTGGCTGAAATTAGGAAAGCAACTCCATTTGTAATAGCCCCACAAAAATAAAATTCCTAGGAATTAACTTAACCAAAGAAGTGAAGGA